>NC_045744.1:6290169-6890169 GCF_008692095.1 Etheostoma spectabile
GTGCATACAAACTCAAAACCATACAGCTCACAGTAATGAGCCCAGAATCTGCCAAAGTTTGCTGTAGCAGCAAAGCAGCAGCAGTGACCAAGCAATAATCCAGATGGAAGAAGCGCTAGCCTCCCACAACCATCACAATACTCATTACTGCTGATATTACCTTAGTCTGCCTGTCTGCTTTTAAGAAACCTGGCAATTTACTGCAGTAAAGTGAGGTAATTACAACTCTTATCAGGCTCCTCACCTTACAAAACAGCATTCAGGGAGAGGGAGACTACTCCCCAGTGGTTCTCTGGCTGTGGAACAAGGCTTTGGCTGGCTTCCCGATCCCTCAGCCACACCCACCCGCTGTCATGTATTTTCTTTGCAACCCCTGCTCCTCCCACTCCCCCTTTTGTTCTCCAATAAAAGCATTAAAAGCAGAAATTTGATCACTTTAATGACACAACAATGACACTTTAATGTCAGTAAAAAACTGAAGTGCGGAGTGGCTGACGTGAACCATGAGGGCCCGAGGAGTATCGCTTTACAGCACAACCGCGGCGGCAAAAAACACTCCCCTGCTCCCGAAATGGAGAATAAGAAAAGGAGTACCAAAAACTGTTTATGTTGGGGAGCTAGTATGTTGGTGGTGGCGGTGGTGGGGTGGGGGGATGGCAATGTAATTGAACTTTTTCCCTTATAGAGATTGGCTTTACAATGAAATCAATCCAATATAGCTATGACATTTCCAATCTTCACATGTGAAAGTTAGACGTTAACCCTGGTTTGGCCCTGTTATCACTTCTGCTGGCTGGGGACACAAGTAGACTGACGGAGGGGACCGTGTTCACGTCGCACTGTGATTGTGTGAGCCTGACATTTAGCAGTACAAGCTATAGCTAATGGTCGATCCGGGTTGAGTTAAAGCATCTTTGTTTTTCCAACAGATCAGGAAATAGTGCTGAGCATGTTATGGTTGTGTGTGTCTCTGTTTCCTGTTTAATTTTGGAAGTCGGTTTTTCTGTCTTATGCTTTACTTCCTGCCTTGTGTTTTCCCCCTTTTTATGATTGTCTGCCCCACCGTGATTTGTTTCACCTGTTCCCAGCCCTTGTGTCACCCGAGCCTACCGCCTGTCGCTGTGTTCCAGTTTTTGGTACCCTGTTCTTTTGCTTTATCTGCACTCTGGGAGGATTTTTGCCTGCTGCGTTCAGTACTCCTTTTGTTGGGATTACTTAATGATATCCAATCCTCAAGCTCAACTTTGCCCGCTGTCTCTACATTTGGGTGCGACCTTCTCTGAACCTTTCGACAGAGCAAACAAAAAGATGTCACTCAATTACCTCCCACTGCAGTCCTTCACTCTAATTGAGACAGTAAGGATTGTCATTAGCACAGTTCTGTGTGTGTGTGTGTGAGAGTGCGTGTGTGTCAGTAGGTTCATGGCGTTGGAGAGTGAGAGGGAAAGAATCACAAAACAAAGTACAAAAATAGAGAGAAAAAACTGAATCAATAAAATATGTGCACGGTGTCTCTGTTGGCATCACAGTGGGACTCGCCTGGTTGCATTTTATAGCAACTGGGGGTGAGGAGGGCAAACAAAAAGATGGAACTGACTGTCCGTTTCTGTCACACACTTGAACCGAGATAACCATCCGGTAATATGTGGAGTCAGTACGGAGGGCAGACAGAAACCAAGAGAGATGGCGGAATAAAGAAAAGGAGAAAGCGAGTAGAAAGACAGGATTGAGATAGGAGGGAAAGGAAGAAGGTCTGCAGTTTATATGAAGAGAGACACCGTAGAGGATATGGAAGGAGTAATGAGAGAGACGCTGCGATGGCGAGGGGATCATGTGCCAGTGCCCTGCGTTATCTTATCCAGGAATGGATCTAACCTTAGCTAAACACAAGAGTAGCATCATTTCTTAGAAACCACCTGACCCGATTTCTGTCCTGCTGCCTGAATGTACAAAGGCGTGCTCTGCTTTTGTGTGGTGCTTGCAATATTTATGAAGAGTAAAACACAGGAACAAAACTGTCTGGCCTTAACACGGAACAGGAACATCACGCTAACAACGGAGAAAGCAAATGCATAAATGGGATAAAAGAAAGTGTCATAGATATATAGATCGATAGATCAATAGATCGATAGATAGATAGATAGATAGATAGATAGATAGATAGATAGATAGATAGATAGATAGATAGATAGATAGATACTTCATGCATCCCAAATGAAATTTTAGGAATCCAGTAGCAAGACAACCATAACACCACAAACACATACACACACATATATCACACATACATAAGAATAAAAATAAAAATGAAAATCACTCTTAGAGATGCAATGACCATGACAAGGTAAGATACAATGGTAGACTGTGTGCAATGGTGATAGTGCAAAAGTGAACAGGGGTGCAGGGGATTGAACAGTGCAGCAGATCATGATTAAATATGAATTATGACTATTATATACATATAAACATAATAACCTATATAAACACCGTAAGGTTTTGGAAGTTATTTGTTCAGCAGGAGAGGAGAAGTTTTGAAGTGTGTCTTTGGTGGAATTTTTAATTATATTTTGCAAAATATATAAATAGCAAAAACAGTTTCACAAAGTTAACAGCAGTAACAGTGTGAGTGTCTGGTGCGATTAAACAGAAAACATCAGTCTTATATTCATTTTTCCCCAGACAAGAGGAGACCTTGTTTGGGAACATGAAAACAATAAATCATAACATGATGAAGTTGGAGCTGTTTCTACATCCTTTCTGCATCTGTCCCCCATCCTCAGAATCTCTAGCGGTCGTTTCTCTTAGCTGCTAAAGACAACCTGGTGCCATTTGGTCACATACAGTAAGACAATGTCCCAGCTCTGCACCCTTTATCGAGAAACATATCTCTGCACGTCTGTATCTTTCAGGCTACAGGGCACCGGCCTTCAATAGGGGATGAGTCAACAGACAGTCAGCTGTCCACTCTGCTTTCAGGAGGGACACCTACACAAATGAATTGAATGAAGTCATTTAACACAAAAACATAGTAAATGAATAATATGAATAATAGTACATGAATATTACAGAAGGATATATGGAATCATGCTTAAATGTATGTTTTTCCCATTACAACTAAGTCATATGTGCATGCACAATAAGACAATATATGCATGCCCCCATGCCATTAAACCCCCCTGGGACACGCTCCGAGTCTGACTCAGAAACTTGGGTGGCATTTATCCGAGCAAAGTATGACTAAAGACAATGACAAACTGCCCCTAAAACAGAAAAAAAGAATGAAGAAAGCAAATGGAGCCTGCCCTTTAGTCCCCAAAAGAATAGCTTAATACTTATTAACCTCTGTCACTGCCAGTTTCTCCCCCAGAATAAAGCAATGTGCCACTGGAAAGTAATAAAGAAGACTGTGTTCAAGGGGCAGAGGCAAACACCAGCTAGCTATATCCAATCTCATTAAACTCTGTTGTTAACCATGTTTGGATGCACTGCAGAATTGAATCGTGCGTCTTGAGTAATTCCCCCATCGGCAAAGGGGGAAACGGACAAGAGAGGACAGGAAAAAGGCGGAGAGAGAGAGGGAGAGAGAGATACGGCCTTGAGGATTTGATGCCGTGTTCTCCCTCTGTCTCATATGTGGCAGTAAAAGAGCAACCTTCAACCACCTTGAACCCACTGGAGCTGAATTTCAATAAAAGTCAAATTATCACCAGCGCCCATGGGGCTCGGGAAAGGCACTAAGCCCGAATTGACTGTGCATATACGACAATTTAACAGTTATACGGAAGTGTGAGTGAGTCAATCATATGACACACTTCTATATTCTCACCGAGAGGAAGTCTCAGAGGCGAGCAGTGGTTAGTGTACCCTGTCGAGAGAGGTTGCCACTGGGATGGATCACTGATTGTTTTCTGTAGGTGTGAGCGTGTGTGTTATGTGTGTGTGTGAGAGAGGAGGAGAGAAGAGGAGAGAGAGAGGGAGAGGGGGAGAGAGAGAGAAGAGAGAGAGAGAGAGAGGAGAGAGAGAGGAGAGAGAGGAGAGAGAGAGAGAGAGAGAGAGAAAGTGTGTATGATACTTAGCATTAGTTTGAACCTGCTTGGAAGGCCAGGTGTTCTTCAGCACTTGCATGTGTGCAAAAGTACATACGGCAACATGCGATTGGGAAAGTGTTATTCAATTTAGCTGCTGTTCTCCCTTGCCCGGTGCAGTGAGATCCAGGTAATTGATGCCTCGGTTTGGTATTCCTCAGCCCCCTGCTCTTCACCACAGGGACAGTGCTGGCTAAGCCAGTGTGAATGAGAGGAAATGTGTGGTGTGATCTCGCTCCCTTAACCACTGATGGGGTGTTCTTCTGGGATCTCGTTAGTGCAGCTCCACCACACACACACACACGCACGCACGCACACACACGCACACACACACACACACACACAGCACACCGTTTTACCAAGAACAGACATGTATAAGCAGAGACAACATCCCATGAGGGTGGCTAAACTACTTTGCGACCGCAGACATTCTCAGGTTGAGATCACCTCTCATTCTCCCCTTCATTTTTTGCTATCTATCTCCATAAAAATGCCAGTGGCCTCTCCAATGCCTCTAAGCAAACACAACTCTTTCCATTAAAAGCAAACACTAAATCCACCTTCTTGCAGCATACGCTCATATGCCTGGGGAAGTCTATATATTTTTGGAGATGGGCTGTGTTTTTTCCTCCGGGGCTTTGCTGAAGTCTGCAGTCAGCAGTGGGGGGAATAAGAGATAGAAAATAGTCCTGAGGCTAGAAGAAAAACTTTCAGCAGAGGATCCTGACCTTATAGAAAGAGAGCTGGTGAGACTCTCCAATGAGAATCTATAACAGGAGAAAAAGAGGGGAAGAGATCATTTTGACCTCTGGGGAGTAAGAGTGAGACAGACTGTTTTGAGTATATTCGTCTGAAGGTCTCATCCTGCAGTGAAAAACAGTGCATGCCCTCTCTAAGCTTTCCAGTGCTTCTTTAGAGTTGGTGAATTCTTTTAGTTTCCAGGATTAATTTGTCTTTGATGTCCCTCCATTTGATGCTATTGTTTTTAATTCCGTCAACCTGCCCACTCTTTTTCTTTGTGTAATTCTTCATTCTCTTTATCTCGCTCACTCGCTCCTCACTCTTCTTTCCCCCAAGCCACTCTGAATGCAAGGCCACAGCTCAGTGAAACACTGAACTCTTCCGGGAGAGCAAATGACATTTCACACGCATTACATTCAGTCTGTTTTGCCACAGGGAGGCTGTGGGTAATTCTGATCTTGTGCCACCCATATACACACACACACACATACTGTATCTGACCTCATCTGATTTGGCATCCTGGATGCCCGAGTGCTTGAGCTCTGGCCTAGAACACTGCCCAAAATGTCACAGCTGTCCAGTGACACTAGTGGGGAGCAAACACACACCAGCCATCCCACCGGCCCTCCCGGCTCACTCAACAGTAACTGTGCCAGTGCTAGCTGTCATCTCTTAGGCAACATCCACCAACACCACAAACATTTCTTTTTCTTTTCTTTTTTTTAACCTGCCTTATCGGATCTTCCGATCCTTCTGTTAATTGCTGATGTCTGAGAGACAACATGGGTGGATCAGAGGTTAAGGTTCTGGATGTCATGTGGTTACCCTCTCAGTTAAAAGATCTACCAGCCAGAGGAAAGCAGAGAGCTTCCAGGCAGCGCCCCCAGATGAGGCCGTTGGCTGGTGTGATGTGAGGTGTGTTTCGGGAGTCAAAGTGCGACTCTCTGCTCGCTGCTAAAAGAGCTGAGACGCCTTGTTAAATATGTAGTGCCACCTAGCCACTTCAAGCTGTTCTTTTACAGGAGAGGTAGTGGCAGAAAACATTCGCTCACTGCTCACTTTGCATACTCAGAAGCACACACATTCACACATCCAGACACACACACGTAAATGCAAGCAGCTTACACAGCTGTAAAAGCTGTTCAATTATTTCTCCAGTTGTATGTCACTGGGTTAGAATAGATGCGGTGTCTGTCCTGTGTGGGTGTGACTATCTGCTGGTGGGGGAAATAGCTCTGATGGGACACACAAGTGGTTTGCAGATGTTTGGAGAAAACAGCACCCTGTCAGGAGCTACTGTTTTAAGAGAAAATGGCTGCAATGGTTGTGTTAGAGCGAATAAGTGCACCTTTGGCTGAGTGTGTGTGCGCGCGTGTGTGAGAGAGAGGGAGTACATTTCGACAATTGTAGTTATATAAAACAAAGGGCAGTGTTAGGTCAAGCTAATGCCGGTAACTCCATCCATCCTGTCAATTTTCACCTCTCCAACAGCACTTTGAGTTATGTATATCAGGCACTGAAACCTGGGAAAATAATCTGGAGGCACAAGCAGCGGAATATTGATCCAGAGAAGCAATGATGACTGCAGGTGTTCCAGTCATCTCTGTCATCGACCTGCATTGTTGGTAGAGGCAAGCCAGAGACAGATAGAAAACGAGCCTAGAGAGGTTTCATTATAAATGTTAAGGAGAGCAGTAAGGCTCTGTCTCATCCCCGAAAAAATTAACACTCAACCCATGGGGTTCAACAACTCTTTTGCACAAGATGTGCGTGTACCACTTCAATCAAATATGAATACAAAGAAGGAGAGACAATTTTTTTTTTTATAAAATAGTATCTTTTACCATTTCTTGCTCTTTTACACACAAACACGCATTTTGCATAAATTTGAACATTGTTATACCAATGATAATGATTGATGGTATTTGCCATGCAGATCTTGAATCAGATGGAAAAGCCTCTGAGGCAGGACACACTAAAACCTTCCACTGGTATCCATACATATGAGTGGGTCACTATTTCTTCCAGGCAAACTGTAATAAGCTTCTTACCATTGACAAGTATTACTACTTTATGAAGCAAGTTAATTAAATTAATAAATGATATTGCAGAGCTGTCATTTAAAAAAAAAAAAAAAAGTGTGAAAGAATAAGAGCGAACACGTAATATGTTGAAATTAAGTCAATGCATACAGTCTAATCTGCTGTGGAATTAATGTTCATTAGTGCTGCCTCCCCTGCCCCACGTTCCACAGTAGCCTGACAATTTCCAAAGCTTTAGCAACAATTTTTCTATGGTGTTGAATTCAAAATGCTTCCACATACCCCCCTTCAGACGTTATGGTGCCATAATTACCTATTCAATATGACTCGTTAATTTTCTCCATATTGAGTGAGTAAATGGAAATTAACCCACTAATATTATATTTATATATATATATAATTACTGTAGTACAACTAGCAGGAGACAAGTACGTTTAGATACACTACCTTATTTAATCATTAAATAAATAAATAGTTTGTAAACTTACCTCAATTATAACTTGTCTCCTGCTAGTTGTACTACAGTACTTACATAAAAAGGTAAGTTATTTATTAAATATTTTAGTTGTATCCGTTTTTCCGCAGGCAAGTGTTATTTAAATAAATTCCTGGTGTACTTACAAAACTTTCCAATCCATCACTTTATGAGTACATAACCTATTTGTACTACCTTAGAAGTTGGCTATCATTTCAGTCATTATTAGCGGGGTAATTTACGAGATACACACTTGGTTCCATTAGCGCCAGCACTAAGCTAACCAGCTGATAACGCTAACTCAAACAATATTCAGTTTCCGTTTTCCGATTCAGTTCCGTTAGGAAGGAAACTAACTCTGTATATCTATCTGCTGTATGTGTTTGCCAAAATACTCCAGCATGATTGAAAAACAAAACACAATGTACCTATAGTCATAAGCTCTCATAAGCTCAGTACATACAGCAGTTGCATAAATAAGATAAAGCACACAATACTGTGTGCGACCGTGGCAAGAACAACGATTTCACCCACTATTATAAAAGGCAATTTTCCAAATGTTTGCCAGCATACACAGTACATTTCAAAAAAATGCTTTTACTCAGGCTTAAGTGTATGCTGAGAAAATATCACTACCATTTCATGAAGTGTTTGTTATCTGCGGTTGTGCGGTTATTAATGTAGATGGGTGCTGGAATGACTCCCAGAGAGTTTTCATACACTACTTCTCTTTTCTCCTCCCTAGGGGTGCTGTTAGCATGTGTGTCCCCTGACAGCTCGCTCCACATAATGAGGCTGACAGGCCAAAACAAACACAGGTACAGAACATAGGTAGATAAAAAAAAAAGAAAAGAAAGTAGAGCCAGAGGAGATGAAGGAACGAGGCGGGCAACTCGCTATCTTTGCCGAGACCTATGGCTACTGCTGTGGTAGATGTGGCTGTCTGGGGTAAAGTATGAGTCATAACACTGTTTTTTTCCCATGCCTTTTGCACCCCCATTCCGTTTTATTTTTATCTCTTCATCGCTTTTTTCTGCTCTGCTGTACACAGATGCAGTTGGCCATGGCCACTGAAAAGGCATAGAGTGAATATTGACGGTGAGATAACGCACTGTGCTATCTCCTCTTTCTTTACTCCCCCTTTTATTCTGTCTATTGCCTCTCTCTCGCTCCTCTTTCTCTCCCCCCCAGGTGTGCTGGTGACTGGGGATAAATGATGAACAGAGCCACAGTGTCTGCTGTCTCTAATGGGGACGTTATGCAGGAGGATGGGAGAAGAGCTCACACCAGGCTCGTAAATCACAAACTCCTGTGGAGAAACTCACTGCAAGGCCTCACTGCTCCACTAACCCTGCAATAGATGCACACATATAAATGAAGAAGAAAAAAAAGAAGCCACACATACACACACACACACACACACATATGCAAACACCCATTGAGAACTTGCATACACAGACAGTAAATATAGATAAACGCACACACTCAAATGCACATCTGCACTTGTGCTGATACTGCACAGCCCATTTACCTGACCTCCAGCGGGTAATCAACATTTGCCATGTAACTACTGGGCCACAATTCACTTACATCTGTCCGGTGACAGCACCTCTGCCAACAGGACAGTGTGCTACACCAGAGCTTGTGTCAATGTGATTGAAGTTTGACAGAGCAGTTAAAGCATTATTAGTGCTCCCTGTCACAGCCCAGCACACACAGAGGCCTGCTGGTGCCACAGGTGAGGTAAACACAGGCCCCATTTAGCATATTACCCATCAGTCAACACGACAGGCAAAGGAGATAAAGAAATGCACACCCACTGTGGGTGGGAAAACAAGCACTCCAGCCTGGCCCGTCTCACAAGGAGCACTATATGAAGGTTTTATTGTGTGTCAAGGAAACCAACACACACATACCCACAGACCCACATGCACACCCACACGCACAAAATATTACTATGCACACACACAGGTTGATGACAGACTAGGCATTATCCAAAGTGAAATATCTCCAGGAGATGCCTCACATAGCTAATTGACTGTGATGAGCCGGCGCCAAGACACCGTGGTGCTTTCTTTTTTTCTTTTCTTATTTATCCCTCAATTTCCGCTTTATCTGCACAAAGATAATCTGGAAGAAATCCACAAAAATGGGTATTTCGTCTGTGTGGTTTATAAGCCACAAATCCTTGAAAAGATCCCCA
Source organism: Etheostoma spectabile (assembly GCF_008692095.1). NCBI lineage: Eukaryota > Metazoa > Chordata > Actinopteri > Perciformes > Percidae > Etheostoma > Etheostoma spectabile. Next base: position 6,299,716 of record NC_045744.1, read on the forward strand.
ACTGCTGAGGCATGGCTTATTGCTACTACAAATATACTAATCTGAAAAATCCAAAGGCGAGGAATTTGATTTGTTATCTACCTCAATCTAACTAACACTTCCAACAACATGCTCCATTTGACAGCTGCGATGATGGAAATGAAAGAAAAGGCCAAGTCTCACTTTCAAGACCATGTAGGGAGGGGGAAAAATTGCCAATTAAGGTAAAAGTAATGTTCATGGGAGATAGAACAAACCAACACTGGTGAGCTTTTAACAGTTAGTGTGTGGCCAAAAGGCAGGGGTTCATGATGTGGCAACAGGGGCTTAGCCAACAGTGCTGTTTGGACTAGAAACAGACAGCTGGCACAGTGGTAGGGAGACCCGTTTAAATGCTCTCTCCTCAGGAGGCCATAAACCAAGTTGACCTTCGCAGACTCAGTCAAATGTAGACATAACTATATACAAACACACACTAACAGGGGTATTCTGAAGTCACTGGCAGGCTGCAGGAGCCTTTGGGTTACACTGTGCTCTTCATCGTGTCGCAATGGCAGACGAGAGGGATGTAAAAACAATAGAGGTAGGTTAAAAAAAAAAAACAATAGAGTGAGACAGGCTGACAGAGCGATTGATACCGTGGACAAAAGGGAGACAGCACGCATACGCTCACTGCAATGTTTACAATGTCTGCTGGTATTTGTCTTACATCTTTGAAATGGCAAGAAGCAACCTTTATCCAGCGTGATTCCTCCCTGAAGATAATGGATTGTGAACACAAAACCTCCTCCTCAAACCGTGTCATCTGCCCCTTCCTCACTTCCTATCATCAACAAAGTCACACACAGAAGCACAGACACAGCACAGACACACACACACACACACACACACACACACACACACACCTCTGTCAACACTCCCTGAGGCAGTAGTGTTAATTTCTCCCAGCCTATTCTCAGTCACACATGGCCGTGGAGGCAGTCGCCAGCGGAGCCTCACTGCTAGATTAACCTTTGCTCTCGCCACAGATCTGTTTTTCAGAGGGACCGGCAGTCGGACAGGGGCCATTTCTGGTAGATAGTAACTCATTGTCAGAACACTGTCAGCGCTAGGGCCCTGAATTAGTGGCTTTTGAAGAGAGGGGAACTGTTGACGTGGGCAGGGTGCCAGACAAGAGGAAAAGCAGACCTACTTCCACACAGAGCACTTAACCTGACCTCTCCCCTCAGGATGTGGGGAAAGGGTGGAGGAGTGCTGTGTGTGTGTGTGTCGCTGTGTGTGCACACGTGTATACATGCGTGGCGGTGAGAGTTAAAGAGTTTTCTCTGTGCTTGAGCAAGTGCATATTTTGGCTGCTGATATATCATATTGCAAGAGAAAGAAAACCAATTCTGGCACTTTCGTGCAATTCCTCTCAATTTCTCATGTGGTGCACAATGTGATCCTATTCCCCCTATTCCCCCCTGTGGTCTGTGTTACATTTACCAGAGAGAAAGGTCACATGTCATAGTAAATGTAATGAGCATGTTCTGAAGAAATACAACCACTGGCGCTCGAGTTGCACAGTTAAAACGGTAGCAAGTACTTCAAAATTGTGAAAACCTCAGGTAAAAACACTGAGCTTTTATTAACCCATTTCAAATTGCAGAATTGCATGTGAAACCAATGGCTTTAGTTAGGAACTGTGGTTCAACTGATAGATTGGCCCACATGTACAGCAGCAGAATTATGCAGTGAGTAAAACCATAAAGAATCAATTGCCTGTGTAGTATTTGTTTGGCTGTAAAAATCAATACTAAATGCCTTTCACCATTATCAATGGAATACGCTTACAACACTCGCTGACTGGTCTACATTATTACTTACAGCATTTACTTAAGTGTTGTCAAGTCAAGTGTAGTTGTTGCAGTAATGGAGAAATAAATTGCTTAGACTTTCAAACACGTCTTTCAACTTAATAGACTAGAACAGACATCACAGAGCAGACATAGGGAGCGAGAAGGGTGAAAATGTGCGATAAAAAGACAACACGATGGAGCTGCTGAACTGCTTTGCTGGGATTTTGAGAAGATATTGGCCTTTTAACCAAGCTGCTGCACCAAAGGCACAATGGACAACCCATTTCCTTCAAGTGAAAAATGGTCAGGGGCCTGTGAACATTCGAGTTCCACCTGCCTCAGCCCGACCCTGCCAAAACCCAGTTTAAATGGCTTATAATACGGTGGAGGGAGGAGGAGGATGAAGGGGTGGAGGGGTGGAGGGATGGAGCAGGAGCAGCCTCCGGCAGCTTTGTACCTCATTGTGTGGTTTGAAAAACACGGAGCGGCAAGATAGCGCCATACAAAAGCGGAACAGGCAAAAGGCCATTGGAGAGTTCCTTTCAACAGCCCCATGTTTTGCTCGCCCCACCACCCCCTACACCCACCCCCATGTCACCCAGGTGAGTCTTCCTTGCTCTGCTGCTAACTGAGAAAAGCCATTCCTGCCAGTTAGGTTCCCAGGTGGGTAATGTACTCTCTACAGCACTTTATTCTCAACTAAGAGCAGACAGGGGCTGCAAAGTCATGGATCTGAACTGCTCAACAACAGGCCCAGGCCAGAAATTGAGACGGCAGGATGGGTTGGGCTGGCAGAGAAAAGGCTAAGCCCGAAAAAGCGTTTTGTGTTTTAATGAAGCGCTGATGAATGGGTCTCAGACCCCGGCAGCTATAACTCAAAGCCCAGGCAGAGACACACGCCTGGCAGGGCTTAGAGTTTCACACTGCTGGTTCACGGCGAGGCCACAGTACCCTCACACTTCTTATCCATGGACTAGATGGACGTGTCGCATATTGTCTAAAGTCTGGTTTGCAAAGCAACACAAAAAGGCTTTAGTTTTGGTTGTTCAGGAAATATTTGTAGTTCTCAGGACAGGCCACTGTGTGCGTACGAGCAGATATGTTCAAGAGTGGGTGGGGGGGTATATTGTATGTGCATGTGAAACGCAGTCATGCAGTCAAAAAGCATATTAAATGTTCAGATTGATATGTCAAACCCAGTGGACAGGACCATATAAAACCCTGGGCCACGTCTAACCAAGACCTCAAGCCTGATCCACATTACAAAGAATATAGGAAAGTCAAAGCATATTATGTTTATTATGCTTCTTGAGTTACGACATCTTTCATAGTCTTTCCAATAAAAACCTCACAATATTGCTCTTAGTCTAATACAGCCACATATGATGTATTTTCCATTTTCCCTATGAGCATGACAATGTAACTGTAGAGGAAATGCTCTTGAGATTCCAACAATGAAATATTTGTTATTGAATATCCAAACTAAAGATGTGTGAAATTGCGGCAAAGTTGATGCCAAGATATGGATATCAGGATTAAATTCATCACTGGGTGGTGGCCTTGTCGAATGCGTCATATAAAACCTATAAACTCATTAGCTCAAAAAGGTATTGTCATGAAGTAAAAACATAAAACAGACAAACTGCCTCTCTGCTTTAGCCTGCTTTTATTTTTAATGGATTAAGAAAGGCAAGGCAAGGCAAATTTATTTATACAGCACATTTCAGCACAGGGCAGCTCAAAGTGCTTTACATAACACATTAAACATAAAAAGGGTACTGTTCCAGTTTTTTGTTTGAATTACTGTACACTTAAACAAAATGTCACACTCAAGAATTTGATTGTCGCCCTGCTGTCGACAGGCATTCTGCATTATTGGCCATTGGTTTGATGAAACAATTTTACAGCCTACAATCATAGTATTTCCACGCATAAGGCTTAACTATGCTCATCTGCCTCACTGCCCCCTTGATATCAACTTTGCACCATGCAGATTAAGCAGCAGTTGTCAGTGGCTCACGATATAGGCAGTCAGGGAGCTTTCCAGAAAGAAGTGGCATGAATTGATCTCAACAGCAATTGGCACAAAAATCTCACTCTAGCTCCCAGGGCTCAGAGTATCAAAAAGAGGCCAGAGCTTCCATGTGCACAAAGGACTAAAAAAAATCAGGAAGTAGAAGTGGCAAACTAAGAAGTCATGGAGTATGTTTTTATTCTGTTATGTAACATGTTTTACTTGCAAAATGAAATGAACAAGTGGGAAGGCACCAGAGACTGCTAGCAAGCAAAACAAGTTTGCCACTTGGCTGAATTACTTATAAGAAAATATAAAATATTGGCAAGCACAAAACAAGACAGTTGTACATATTTCATGATTCATATGCCTGAGTCAGTGGTGATGAAAAAAAAGAAGCAAGAAGGGTGACAAAATCCTATATAAACCCATGAGGTGAAGTACTGTGAACCAATAAAATGCTTTAAGTTTCCAAGATCAGCAGTAATAATTTATATAATATTTACTGTTGTTCTGCACAGCTTTTTTTTCCTGCTATTGTTTGTCAGTGAATTTGACAGACAAGTCTATTTTTCTGCACAGCTTTTTGGCTTTTTTCAAGGGTGGATAATAACTAGATATAACTAATACATCCAAAACTGTAGTTAGTGCATATGCATGAGCACACACACAGTTACTCATGCACTCACTTGCATGAAACTTTCCACTTTTAATCATAAGCTACCATATGTCTCCTTTCTGTAGATCCCCTGCGGCCTCGCTTCCAGCCAGGCAGCAGAGCTTTCAGGGAGTCCACCTGTGATGGTTCCAAATCCAGCAACGCAACTCGGCTGTTGCGCTATAAAAAAATAAATAAATAAAACCTCTCTACTTGGTTTCACAGTGGCCTAAAGCCAGTGCTGAGAGTCAAGCTTGGCTCAGAAAAGACACAGAGGACAGGCTCACAAAAACTGAAACTCTTCCACGCTGCACTCTGACTTTCCTTCTCTTTTCTTTTTGCCCATCGCAGCCTCGCAGACAGACACATTCCTCTGTCTTAAGGACAGAGCAGACTGGACGGCAGAAGGATGGTAGATCACACCACGGCGATCAGGGATTCCAACCAAAACCTTGGACGCCTTTACCGCGCCGCACCTGCGCCAGCAGCAATGCACATCTGCCTTGCATCTGCTCATTACAGGTGATTAGCGAGATGATATGGTGGATCCTCCACCTTCTAAATGCTACCCTGCAGTAAAAGTACCTGTGTCTCTCGACATTATAAACAGCACTTACCTAAGACATACCATTTAGAAATAAAAGGGTGTTCTGAAGACAAAATATGTTTAAAAAAAAAAAAAAAACATGTCCCCCATCTTTCTTTTTAAGCTTTAGAACAATAAAAGGCATACATATCTGCTTTTTCTTTATGCCTGGCCTTGATATCCAAACTCCTGGGTGGGCTTAAAAATAACCTGTCAGACATTACGCCTACATCACAGCAAAGATGACCCAACAGGCAAACAAACACACGCACGCACGACCCAATAATCAGCCTACATACCTCGTCAAAATGTATAAGGATCCAAACGTTATCTTTTATGGTGGAATGTGTCTATATACACACAGCTTGTGAAAGAAAGTGGCATTTTAAATCCACATGATTTTGTTCCCTCCTATTTTTTTCTTCCTCTTAAGTGACATGAGCTCAGCCACAAGGGGGGGGGACTGCAAAGCATCCATCTTTTGGATTGTTTGGTTAAAGTGACAGGGACGAGAGAGACAAAGCGAGTATAGCAAATATCCACAGTCAAATGTCAAGTTCGACACAATTAAATTGATTCGGGACAAAAGTGTGGACTATGGAGACAACGCAAACTCTATCAGTTTTGCTACAGACAAAGAGAATAAACTCTATTAACGTAACCATTTACAACAACAAAATAAAGCGCAGAGCTGAGATACGAGCTCATAGGACTCCGAACTGAGAGCCACTGACAACCAATGACGGGTAATTTGCAAATAATATCGGTAATTGAAGCAATTAACTTTGTTTTGTTGTGGAAAGGAAACCATTTAGATACTCACGCATGTAAGAACACACACACACACACACACACACACACACACACACACGCACACACGCACAAACAAGCTCTCTCAGACACAAACACAAACATACATTCACCAGGGTGCAGGATGATGAGGGTGCAGCTACAGCTTACTGTGTGTGATTTATTAATACTTTCAGCGCAGGTCTGATAGAATACAATGCTGAAATGCTAAAATGAGCATCATTCAATATAACTACTGACAGTTTTTCAATTCAATTCAATTTTATTTATAGTATCAAATCATAACAAGCGTTATCTCAAGACACTTTACAGATAGAGTAGGTCTAGTGCACGCTCTATAATTTACAAAGCCCCAACTATTCTAGTGATTCCCCCAAGAGCAAGCATTTAGTGCGACAGTGGCGAGGAAAAACTCCCTTTTAGGAAGAAACCTCGGGCAGACCCAGGCTCTTGGTAGGTGGTGTCTGACGGTGCCGGGTGGGGGTGTGATGCACAGTGGCAATAACAGTCACAATAAAGATAATGGAACCATGACTATAAATGGTAGTTCATGTCATAGCAGGGCGTTGCAGGGCGTTATAGGGTGTAGCGTGGCACAGCAGTGCACAGCTGGACGTAGCAGGACACAGACAAGAGGCCACTAATTATTCAGATTAAAAATTAACAAATTGTGTTATAAGACATTCTTAATTAGAAAAGTGTTGTATCTTTAATTTCCACATAATGACAGATGGTGGTCCTCTCACTTCTTTGTCGCCACATTTTTTTTTTCTTTTGTGTTATTTTTGTGTCTGCTATTCTTTAGTCTACCCACAGACAGATGAGGCCTTGGACACAAAGCAGGCAAAAAGCATCCACCCCTCTATTTTCCACAATGGCTGCTCAGATAACTAGCTCAGCAGTCTTTCATGCAGTGATGCAAATCTCCCAGTCTTCAGGGTGAATTTTTCAACACACCTGCTGAGATGAGAATGTCTTCTATCAAAACAATGCCCCGCCAGACAGTTTTGAATGACTTGTGCTGTGAGACTGGGACAAGTAGTTCTTTAAAAGAGTTAAGTTATGCATATGTTTGTCATGGAGGAGTAGCTAGCTTTCCAAAAATAGCTGGCAGTGACAGCACCATTTCATGCTGCTGTTTTCATGTTGTCATTTCAAAAGTGAGCAGCATAGAAAAGAGGGAGAAGTGTAGAAAGAAGATGGGTGGTCCATAGCACAATGACATACAAATGCCAAAAAACAAAGAAGAGAAGGTAATAAAGCAAAAGAAAAGAGGAAAAACCATAGATAGATAGATAGATAGATAGATAGATAGATAGATAGATAGATAGATAGATGGACAGTGGCAGCATACACACAAATTATCACTCTGCACTTGCTTATTATAATTACCTTAATAATAATAATCATCCTCTAATGATGCAAAACCTTGCTTTTATCTCACCGTGAGGGAGATCCCCTCTCGTGGGCGTTGAGTAGAAATTCTCATTGCAGGATACATCTCTAGATGTGAGCAGCGTGTAGTGCTACATTACAGAGACAAGGGCAATTTTGACTTAAGAGTCTAGGGTCAAAAATGCTGTTTGCGTAACGTTCAAAGAAAGAAAATCAGGTACAGAACATGTAGCAACTGAAGGCAGGTAACCCAGCAGACCAAGACCCTGAACACAATGGGTTAAAATGAGGATTACACAATACATTGTCTAGATAGCTTGTTTAACCCTTGTGTGGTGTTCATATTTTTGTTCACAGCCAAGTACCCGGGTCTGGTGGACCCACCACATTATTAGGTATTGATTTAAAAATCAATAAGGCCATACCACTTTATGTAAAAACACTTAACAGATGTTTACTCTAGCTCAATTACCAATGATATATCCATCATCATTTATGGTTCATATTTGCCATTGACACCTGTAAGATCACATGTATGATCAGATGATCATTTTAGTTTTTTTTGTGAGAAAACAAGAAAATTCAATTATAAAAAAGGTTAACTTTTGTTTTTTTTACCATCATTGGTGCTTATTTCTTAGAACTTGATCAGCACAACAGAGTTTCATAGCACCTACATTTAAATACAGCACCTCATATGTAATAGTTAGTAGGGGGGTGTACCGTGTGAAGTCATTAAAAATGAGTTATTTTTTATTGTTCTTTACAGAAAATGAGCCAAGGCCAATAAGTTAGTTAGAAGAAATAATAAATAGCATCATTTTTATTTCAGCACAGACCCGAACAAAACACAAGGGTTAAATTGCATGTTACTGCCATTTCACACTGAATACCTTTAATTCAATTTCTATTATATTTTATGACGGTATTTTGCCCATTTCTTGAGATATCCAAATCGTGAGCAGACTGCTGAGAGACATTGTCTTTAAAGTTTTGGAAGTTAAAGAAGGTAGAGGGCAGCACCTAATCTGCTGATCAATAAGAGGATTTAACTTCATACAAAAGACAGCTCATCTGCATTCACCGCTGCAGCCGGGCAGCAGCCTGCAGAGGTTCCGGAATACTATCTCTCTTTTCCTGTGTTCTTTTCCCGCGCTGCCTTTTCTTCATGTTCACCTTTCGTCTGTTAATCCCCGTCTTTCATGCCAACAGGAATGGGCGGATTAGAGCTGGGAAACTATTCACACAGCACACAGACCTCTCACACTCTGACTATATATCCCTTCTCCAATCCACGCTCCCTTCAGCAATTGTCTGCATGTAGTTGTGTGTGTGTGTGTGTGTGTGTGTGTGTGTGTGTGTGTGTGTGTGAGTGCATTGTATGCTAACGACTATGGGTCTTCCATGTAGGTGTGGGATGCGTGCGGGTGGTACAGTGCTTTACAACATAGTCCATCACTATTTCCCTTTTAACCCCGTTTAAATAAGCTTCTTCTGAAGAAATACACACACTCACGCACACACACACCCCACACGCATATGCACGCACGCACACACGCTACATTTTACACAGGCATTTTGTTTGCCTTTTTCTCCCTTTCTCACACACACACACACACACCACACACACACACACACACACACACACACACACACACACACACACACACACCACACACAAACACACACACACACACACACACACACAGCTGAGTCTTTTTAGCAACTTTGGAGGATAAACACACCTGTTTAGAGCAGACCTGTCTGTCTTAGGCACAGTCCAAATAGAGTTAGATTTTAATCCTTTTTCACTCCCCTGTCATTCATGAGCTTCCTTCATCTGTGGGTAAAGTTAAACCAGCCAACCACGAACACACACACACACACACACACACACACACACACAAACACACACAAACATACACTATACACTCAAGCTGCCATTTCAGTTGAGCTGAGCCTTTGCGGGATTGAAATAGCAAAGCAAGCAGTCTTTCACAGATGACCGGCAAAGACTGGCAGCATCTAATAAAATGGTATAAGACGTCCAATCTGTCCAATCCATTTAGGGCTGATGCCTCTGCGTTCCTTCTCATTGCAAATGGTTTGGTTACGGATTCATTTTCAGACCTTTTGCAGAGGCAAGAACTGCACAAGGGGAGGGTGACCCTCTCTCTTTCCGGTCACATGCTTGATCAACCACAGAACACACAGAAAAACGTATTTATTCTGGGGTTGGAGTGGGTGCTATTTCCATCATCCATTAGTAGTTGTATTAACACTCCACCTATCATTTTGAGACCTCAAAGCTTTCAGTGGTCTAGTGAATGATGGGTGCTCTTAAGGCACTTAAATCTGCAGACCTTGACACAAACAAAACACAAGTGCACATGTCCATACACACAAAGGTTATTCAGTCTTCAGTGTGTCAGTCACACAGCAATAAAAAAAAGATGAGCAAGGATTTTAAAGACTCTTAAAAAGTAGTGCTGTCAGTTAAACGCGTCATTAACGGCGTTAATGCAAACCCATTTTAACAAAGTCCATTTTTTTTATCGTGAGATTCACGTTCTTTTTGGCCTAGCAAACTTTGTAGTTTTTTGACACATGCTGTTACAACAACTAATACCGTTAGAAAAACTACAACACCACATCCGATCTAGCTAAACGGGAAACAAAACACAGGCACGCCAAACACACTTGTTTGGGATTAAAAGAGTAGTAACGTTACGTTTTGAGTGGATGGCGAGCGCGAGACGTCGAAATGGACGCCAATAAGATTCTGGATGGAAAGTTTACTTTTTAAAAGTTGCCAAATTTTCCATTGACAAGACCAAATTGATCTGTGTGTTTTGTCGTTGTGAACTGAGCTACCATCGCAACACGTCTAATCTGAAATACCACTTGATGGCCAAGCACACAGCTGATCAAAGTATTATTTTCACCGTTTTATTGATGGACAGTGTTAAATTGTGTGAGAGATTATTTGCTTCAAGTGTTAATGTTAGTGTGAAATTGAACACTACAGTAGGCTATATGCCAGTGTTGTTTTCAATAAAAAAAACATTTCCACAAAGCAAGCCGATCCACTTTTCCATGTTGATAAGAGCATTAAAATGAGAAAAATGTATGGGACAAAAAGAAATCAAGTGACATTTAGAATAGATAAAAATGTGCAATTGTTGATAAAATATATCTTATCAAAGCACAAGGTATTTAGGTGTAAAGAGCAATATGGTCACCATTACAAAACTGGCACATTTGTGGAACAAGTAACAAAAGGAGGACTACGCTACCCATGCCATGGAGAGCAAGAGAGTATGTACATTTCCATTCCAACCCCAGACCGCACTTGGTTATTTCTGTTAATTACACAGCTCAGTGAACTCATCTGGTGCAGCCTTAGATGGTTGCCTATCAGTGATCTATAGTATGTGTGCTGCGGATCATCATTGAGAAAAAAAAAAAAAAAAGCTCATACTACACAGACCCAAATAATGGTTTTGCATTATGTGTCAAGCCAATGCAAGACGGAGCAACATTTAATTAACATTTCTAATTGTGCCTTAAAGGCTGCCTCGAATTAGTGGCGGCTTCATCCGCGGCTGATTACGTTGGGATGATGAGGTTAATGGTGCTGGATATTTGGCTGTTTGGCAAACAGTGAGCACGAGGATGCTGTGGAATCTGCGTTGCCCCTGGAAACCCCACATTCAGATGCAAATTAATAAAGGCTGTGTTTAAGTGTGTGTTTATTCAGATTACAATCTGTGTGACCTTGTGTGTGTGACAATGCCAAATGTTTTATGAGGCTTGACTTTAATCATTGAATGCAGGCTACTTATTGCTTTTAGGGCTGGGTATTGCCAATGATTTCCCAAATCAATTCCATTCCAATTCACAAGGTCCCAATGCAATTCTATATATATTAGTTTAGGGCAATTTAAGTATGAATACCCAATTGATATTGGTACCAGTTTTGCTTGGATATAAAAGAGATTCTCAGAAAACTTAAAGTGAATTGTACAAGCAAGCAGCAACCCTCAAATGTTTTTTTTATTAATGCACCAGGTTAATGTTACATTAAGAATTGACCCCCAAAAAGCAGTTTTTACTTATACATCCATGGTAAAAAGGCATTTACTCAAAGATCGGTTTCTGGATTTTATGAATCCATATTAGATCACTCGATCAAAAATCCATTTTATTTGGATAATCAGTTATTTTAACTCAGCCCTCCCTGCTTTCCTTCAAGGATTCAGAGCTTCTGTCCACAACACTTCATAGCATTCAGCGCACGAGTATGTACTGGAGTTGTGCTGTCCATATTTAAAAACACCACTTCTACGAGACTGCCAGATTGAGGCATATTGCAAATCCCAGGCCAGTTAGTTGCTCTGTGTGGATGGCCTGTTATATAAAAACTAACGCAAAGTTGTTGAGCCACTCAACTGGAGCAAATTCAGGCAAAGCCTTCCACGTAGCGAATCATGGGTTGTGCACCAGTCAAAAGCAAACACACACACTTGGAAAGGCGCATTTCAGCCCCCCACACTCAGCCCATATTATTCTGCCTCACTGAGGTCACTTGACTCTCAGCCGGTTTAACTGTAAGTCACCCCCCTCCCTACTTCTGTCTACACTCCTGTCCTGACTTTCCCTTCCTAAGTTGCTCCTTACTTCTCTCCTTGCCTCTTCAATTCCAGCTTTTCCCCCCATTTCAGAATAAACACTGGTCATCCAGAAACAAATGAGGGACATAAATGGGCCCTTGGTTTATTGTTAACCCACAGTCTGCAGCATAGAAAAGCATTCATTAGGACACAGCACCGAGCAGCCGTTTACAATGGTCGTCCAGAGGAGAAGATGGAATTGGTACAGCAAATATAACAGCTCTAGGACGACAAAGACAAACCTGCTAACACAGAAAGAGTCAGAGACGCACCTAGAGATCTGAAAGCCATTAACTCTGGTGCTGGCTAGGAGGAATGGGGTCTGTGATGGCCTATTTCTCTAGGCTCTATAGCCCATCGGGGGCTCTCACCCAAGATGTTGTGTGAGTTATTTGGCCTCAAAATCCTTTTTTTTTTTTTTTTTAAATCAAGTGTATGCATATGTGAGCCCAGTTGTACAAGCCTGCTCCATCTATATTCCATCACCAAAAAGGCCTTTGAGTGCAGTTGTCTTGGAGATGGGACACAGGTGCTTCAATGGCTCCCTAGACACTTGTGATGTCATCATCGAACAGGAAGAGGAAGAACTACTTAATCTTGGCCGCAACATTGTTATGACTCAAAACAACAACTTCAGCAAATTTCTGGGTCACCAATCCATGTCATGCAATTTAGTCGGATTCACAATAGTCCATTCACTAAGCACAGTACGCCAGCTGGTAGGGTATAGCATCCGCATTCAGCCAAAGACTTCATAATGAGACCGAGAGCTGTAACTTTTCTTTGATGATGCTGTCCAGTCATGTGAACAAAAAGGCAACTCTTGATTGTCCACGTTTGGGCTAAACGTTGATGCTAGTGGACGGGGAGGACAGGCCTTGGATCTGTGGCGAATGATTTGAGTTCATTGAAACAGGCTATTCAATAAAAAAATCCAATTACAAAAGAAATGGTGCAGGAATGAGAACAAATGTAAAGGAATTTCTATTATTTATGTAATTCGTTCTCTTGTGACGTACCCCTCTCACCGCACGTACACCAACACAACTGAAGAGTAGGAGGAACAGGAAACATGGGGTTAATGTCCGCCTGTCCTCCAACTTTGAGGGAGGAAATGAACGGCTGTGTCCACCAATCGCTAGAACGAGGTTGCTGCTGCAGCAACCCTAATTAATTTTCCTGTGTGTGCGCGCGTGTGTGTGAGAGAGAGAGCAAAAGAAAGACTGTGAATGAAAATAATATAATTAGTGAATATATGTGAATGAAATACTGTCTGTGTCCAAATGTAAATATTCCCCCGCAGGTTTATGGATAACGTGTTTTTCCGCTGAAAGCAGCAGGTTCCAACCCGACACGTACTCCATTCGTTGGGAGACAATGTAAAACATGTGGGCTTGGCAAACCAGAGACCTATAGATCAGACAGCCAGCGCCGGCCAGATGGCCCTGGCCAAGCAGCCCTCCTCTCTGTCAACCTAATACTAATTAGTGTGTTTACATTGGGCCGCTTGTGTCTGTGTGCAAGTTTAAGAGTTTCCTAAATGAGCAGAGAGATGAGTGAGGCGCTGGTGGAAACTGCAGCGCTTAACTGCTTTTTTTCTCAACCCTCATAATATGATAAATGTGCAAAATGTGGCACAGGCGTAGCTTGGCAAACAAGTGAATTTATTTTGAAGGTTTTAGGCAATCTAAAGGGTTACTCTCTTGACTTGAAAGTCAACTTCCAAGAGTTATTTTAACTTATTGCTATGGCACCATCAATCAATAAGTTATAGAACTACAGTTGTGCTCATAGGTTTAAGTTGACTTAACCCTTCACCATACTTAGAGATTGGCATGGGATATTTTCCATAAAATCATCTCTCAATGCAAATAAGTCCAGCTATTAGTCTAACTGAAATAAAACCATGCCAATCTCTATGTATGGTGAAGGGTATGTGATGATATGGGGCTATTTTAGTTCCAACGGCCAAGGGAACTTTATCAGGATGCATAGTATCCTGGATCCATGAAATAACTGCCCTTTAAAAATAAAAACCTGCCTGTCTCTATGGGAATTTAACATAGGGGTGTGTATACTTAAGCCCCTCTATTTTAAGGAAGAACCTTTATTTATTTACAATACATTATTCATTCACAAAGAAAATTGGTGTTCTTAAAGGTTGGATTTTACCTCATTTTTAAATTAAGGCATTAAGATAAATTTCAAAAACATGATTTTTTTATTCCTCTTTTTAGTCAACTTTAGCATGGACATGTAAACTTATGAGCACCACTGTACATTCAAAGTTTCTTTTGTCTACGTTACATCCTGGGTTGTGCTTCACCACTTTGTCTCTGCTTGTACATAATGAACAGGTTGATGCAGCTTTAGAAAGTAACCAAACCTAACTGTGTCTATCTGAGGAAAATCCTTTATTTATACACTCACGAACAAGAGGTCTGTAAAGATGTGCCGAAGAACACACCCTACCAGTCCCACATCTACCCTGCTACTTTCATAATAGCTATTGAATGAGAACGTCATTACCCCATCTCTTCTCTGCTAAATCGCTGCCCTCACATTTCTCCATGGGTGACCAGTTCTTTTTCTTCTATCAATCTCAACTTCTGCCACCACTAATTTCTTACCCTTCTATTTTACATCAAGATGGTCTGGATCTCTCTTGGTTTTTCAATTACTTAAAACCTCCTTTTCTTACCTCCCTTTCTTCTTCCCTACACCGCGTCACACTATTTTACTCTTCTGTGTTGCTGTATGAGTTTGGAACCACAGCAGTGTGATGGCTGACAGCAGGGGAGTGTGTTGAGGGTTCACGAAATGTTTAACATGCAGTCAGAACCGGCCCAGACGGGCGCCCAGCCAACAAGCTTGTTTTATTTGCAATTATGGCTTCCTCTTAACAAAATAGGCTGTTGATGTCTGTGTCTGTGTGTGAAGGAAATTTATATACGTCAAACATGAGCAGCCATAACTTGTGACTCGAGATACTTTAACCTGCTCATCATAGATCTTTTATTATGTGTTTGGGTGTGTGTGTGTGTGTGTGTGTGTGTGTGTGTGTGTGTGTGTGTGTGTGTGTGTGTGTGTGTGTGTGTGTGTGTGTGTGTGTGTGTGAGTGTGTGTGTCTCTGTGAGTGAGTGTTTTTTGATACTGTGCAACCCCTTACAATACATCTTCTGTAGCGGCTGGATGACTGGACAGGCCCCTTCTAGATGGTGGGGTGGCATAAATCAGAGTTGATTTGGCTCCCTGCCACAGATGTGACAGCTCACCCTGTCCAATGAGGATCCAACAAATAGCATTCCAAGTCACTCACATCACACTCCATAGATCTTCCAGACGGCTACAGTATCCTACTGACTTTTGAAGACAGACTCCCCCAGACTTCTGGTAGTGCCCCCCAACACGTCCCTCCTATGGATTTGCTGCGATACAATGTCATCTCTCTTCCTTTGCCCCTTCAAATAGGCCTGTCAGAGTATTTCCAATGGATCAAAAGCCCAGATGGCTACAGTCAGCGGGAGTGAGAGGGAAAGCCTCCAGTACAAAGACTGGAATGGAATCAGATGACACGGAATACACTGGGTTCAAAATCTCATTGTGGTGCAAGAACACAGGAATTGATTTGCCTCCATTCATGTCCAGCAAAAATAAATGTAGCAAGATAAGGGGAGGAAAAAAAAATGAAAAACAGGGTGAGACACTGAGAATCCCTTTTTTCCCCCTCAAACCATACCTGCTGTTCTCATGTCGCAGTTGTTTTTGAGAGAGAGGCAGAGCGCTGCTCCCATTTCTGTGTGATTGTCTGTGTTTCCTGCCATGTCTGCTTGCTGTGTGTAATTGCTCCAGTGACCATGACAGAGGAGCAACTGTACAAAGTGTGCAAAGACAAAGCGGTGTGTGTTCACCCTGCTGTTCTCCTCCTGCCTCTGCAGTAGGACAAGCAGATTGATGCTACAGCAGCGAGCACCATTTCGCTAGCATGCCAGGTCACTAGCTGCACACTGGTGCCTCGGGAAAAAGGGAAAGAAGAACATTGTCGCCCCCATTTTGTCTACGTCCTCGTCTGCCTCTTCCTCTTCATCTGACCACAGGCTGTTCCTTCTCCTCAAGTTAACAACTTTCACACTGTGCCACCCGTCATCGTCAACGTTTGACGGCCTGCGGAAACACCGTTTCCTCCAGTGTCCAACTCCTGCTTGTTGAGATAGAACTCAGGTTGGTTCTGCCGCTGACGTCAACAGGATACAGTACACTGGAGACGGAGTCACTGTAGACAGTTATTAGCATCATTGATGTCGCCACTGCCACAGCCATTTGATTTAGAGACATCTCATTTTCTAAAGCAACTTTGTTGTCAGAGGATCTATTGAACATCAAAAGACTCAAACACTGTGATATGAGAAACTCGTATGAACTAACACACACACACACACACACACACACACACACACACACACACACAAGGGACAGCGCAGAACATCTGTGATCAGCATTAGTCAGATGGATCTGCTTGAATTAGCATGAAAATCCAACTAGAAGACAGCGATGAAGGCGAGATTATTTTGGCACAGAGGGAAAGAGGAGACCGATGAGGGAGACAGAAAAAGGCCAACCGAGATAGGGTTGTAACCAAGCAGTTTTATATTTTCACTGTTAATGCTACACTGGCTCAGATTTGTGATTTACTTACGAGGTCAAGGCAACGTTTCTGAGAACATGAAAATAGTTTGAGCAGCTGCCTAAGTGAGAGGGATATTAGAGAGAGGGGAAGAGAGAAGGGATGGAGCTCAGAATAAATGGGAAGGGGAGGAAAAATGAGAGAGGCAGACAGGGGAACTCATTAACTTCTCTTTAATAAAGCTCAAGTCACATGGGGACCCTTTCATTCCTTCATCTATCTAGTCACACACACACACGCACACACACACAAAAAGGCACACAATACACTCTAGTGCCACATTGATCACCTCCAGATAACCACACAGATAGTGATCATACCTAAGTCTGTGAAATCATTTAACTCACGTTACAAATCACTAACATAGAACTAACATTGAACTAAGTGTTAGACTCTAAAGTTACTGCAGATCACACAGTGCTGACAGTAACCTCTCTACTACTTTATTCTGTGACTAAATTACTGGAGTGCTGACAGAGAAGACGCTGAATGTAAATATTGTGTAGGCTCAATCACATAAAGAAACCAAGTATCTTAATGCAACAGCACACACGCGTTGAGGAAATCTGCAAATATGAAGGAGAAGCGAAGCCATATCCAATTTCTCTTTATTTGCAAGCCATCTTCAAAGACTATGAAAGGGAAAAACATTTCCATGATAAGCATTGAAACTGGCGCTGGGCCCAGTTCCAGATTCCCTTTTGTCGTTATCGCTTGTTGGATAAGTTTGCGCTGACTTGGAGGCAAAGGAGCAGAACTAGGATGGTTGGATATTATACAAAAGGAAAGCAGGGATTGGAGCATTCAAGCTTCTTCTATATATGTAGATCCAGTCCTTCCCTAGGGGCCAGACAGAAAGGCTAATTTAAGAAGCGTGGGCCCTGTCAGCTGCTATTAGCATGCCCGCTCACAGACACACAGAAACACACAAGTGGGCACATTTATCCCAAAACACACATAGCGCGCACATGCAGTCGCACACTCGCTACACAAAGCTAATTCCAGAAATGTGGGCAACTGTCAGAAGTCATCATCTGCGAGTACAAAGCCAACAAACATGTTACACAACTTGGCGCTCTAATGGGTGGAGGCAGGGAGATAGAGAGAGTCAGACAGACAGAAAGAGAGAGAGGAAGAACTATTGATTCAAGCCTGAATCACAAAATAAAACAGAAAATATATTGCAAGTTTCTTCTAAGCATGGACCCCATCAGTTGGGGCAGTAAGGCTGCAACTAATGATTACATTCATGGTCGATTCATCTGTTGATTCTTTTCTTGATTAACTGATTGGTTGTTTATAAAATGTCAGAAAATGGTGAAATATGACAGTCAAAGCCCAATACGACGTCCTCAAATGTCTTGTTTTGTGACCACAACTCAACGATATTCAGTTTACTGTCATAGAGAAGTGTAGAAACTAAAAAAATATTCACATTTAAGAAGCTGGAATTTTTTACTCAAACCAATTAATCAATTCTCAAAATAGTTGACCATTAACTTTAATAGTTGACAACTGATCGATTAATGGTTGCAGCTCTACCGGGCAGTGTGTGAAGCAGAGGTTTTTTTGCCGTGTGAAGGTGTAGGTTCCCCAGGACTAGGAGACAGAAAAAAAGAGAGCTCCCACACACTATGTAATAAAAGCAATTGTGCAAGTTCATTGCAAGTCACACTGTGCAAGATGAGACTAATTAAAATCATGGTTGGGATCTGTGTCAGACTGCTCATATACTATATAAGTATAATACTTATATAATAAGTATTTGTTGGGCATGTTGTGCTTTTATTTACGAGTCCACAGTAGAAAGATGACAATGATGAAAATGAGGGGAGAGACAGAGATGTGGAATAACACACAACAAGGGTTCCCAGCTGGACCCTCTGCCACCAAGTCAAACCACAATATTAATTTTGATAATTTTAGAGCCATGTCAGATTGTGGGATGAATGACTTGTAACGCTACAATGTGAGTTGTTTTTTTTGGGGGGGGGGGTTTAAGCGTTGTTTAATGTCAGTTGGTAGCAGCAGTCGTATTGCAAGAATACGGTTCTCCATTTCTGAGAGTGTCTGAACTCTAGCTGTCTTTGGCCGCCGGTCATCAAGACTTCAACTGAGCTAGAAACTTTGTTTTGAAATAAAGACTTTGAGAGATTTCACAACATTTCTCTACTGCTTATAAAATGTTGTTTAGTTGTGTAGGATAGTTAATGATTGAACAGTGTAAGGGGCCTTTGGTCAGGGACATTGCCAACTTCTTCTTTCAATGGTGTACGTCTAAGCTAGGTCAGTCAGAAAACACAAGTCCTGATCGAGACACACACACACACACACACACACACACACACACACACACACACACACACACACACACACACACACACACACACACACACACACACACACACACCACACACACACACACAAAACCGTAACCCTACATGAAATCAAGAAAATTCACCATTTTTTTCTTTACAGTTCTCAGTCTCATATGAAATGATCCCATTCAGGTGCCCTGTGATCAGGAGGGATTTCAAAACAGTCTCCACGGGTGGCTGCGGCCTAGCCCATCAGAGACACAGATTCCCCATCTGCCTGAACGGTCTGTCGACCATTTTGTATACCATCAGTCCTTCACTATGGAGATCAAAGATACTTTTAAACTGCAATCAAATAATTCTAACAAACACGATACACTGGCTGCCATCTATGGAATCCTAATGTCAGCAGTCGTGCAATACTGTTTCTCTGTAATTGCGTGCAGGAATTAATTTTCCCAAGATACTATATGACATTCCTCAAGCAGATTTCCATCTCATTGTGTGCACGGTCGCTCATTCATGCCTATGATACAACTTAGGGGTTTGGCACTGAAACACATTAGCATTTTAGAATACATTAGCATACCCGAAGGGAACTGCGGTAACATTGATTACAAGTAACCGCATGCATTTAGATGCTGCTCTCCCTCTGGTCACACACAATATGCCATCACTAAACTATGCCCCCCCCACCACACACACACACACACACACACACACACACACACACACACACACACACACACACACACCTTGTCTTGGTGAAGCAGTCCCACTCCCTGCTGCGAAGCAGGTGCTGTGATATGATTCTCCCTTCATCCATGCATGCTGACACACATGCATGCACATAGACACACACAAATACAAGTACACACACAAACACACACACACACACACACACGCATGTCTTCAAAGAAAGAGCTGTGAAGCGGAGGTGACAGGTCTCTGGTTCCATGCCATCCTCAGCAAATGTACTACTAATTGACATTCCCCCACTGTTAGAGAGCAGCGTGCCTCCAACATGGGGTCCATATGGACCCCAAGATGGAGTCATCTCCTGCCTAGTAAAGGATCATGGGAAGAGAGAACAATCGAGCAGTGCTCATTATTATGCTATAGCTAAGACACGCCCGTACACAATACATAGGGAACATATAAAAGCTGTTGTATTTTTTTATATGTGCTCCTTTGTGTCTCGTATTTGCACAGGCACATGGAGAAGGTGGTGTTATTTTAGTACGTCAGCTGATTAGAAAGATGAGATATTTGAGTGTGACACCTCTAATGATCTCTTCATCTGATTGACGGGCTAGGCAAGGTTTCAATTCACACATCTCGACAACACCGAATGTGGTGCACATTCAGCATAGCGGGTCAGCACAAAAAACAAACAACACAACACACAAAAAAAACACCAAAACACCCCACTGCCCACTGAAGTTGGGAAAAAAACATTTGCTTCCATAAAAAAAAAAAAAAAAAAAAAAAAAACCCCCCGTGCTTCCGAAAATTCCTATTTGTTGGCCCACCTGGAAAAAAAAGGGGGACTGGCCTACTCTTTGGGTTTTTGTAAGGGCTTGGTGGAATTTTCCCCAATTTTTCTCATGTTTTTTAAAATTGAACAAAATTTAGTGTAGAAATACTAATTTTGAAAAGGGGGCCCTGAATTTGGGTTCCCGATCATGTTGGCAGAAGTGGGGTCAAAAGAAGCATGGGTTCCGTATTTCCACACGATTCTCGTCAGGCGCGCTTTTTTTGGGCAAAGAACCCGGGAAGGTTCATCAAAAGGGGTCCTCTTTCCCGTAACTCCAGCCACTTTCGGGGGGGGGGGGGCGGGAAAATATAGGGTTTTTTTTAATTTAAAAAATGTTGTTAAAACTCAAACCAAAATTGGGAGTTTAAAGTCTTGGGGCCCCTACGTAAAGGGGGAAAAAGGGACCGGGGGTTTCTTTTTGCGGCGTTTTTAAACACCCTGTTTCCCTTTGAATTAGCTAGCATTTTTGAGCGGGGGGTTAAACCCCTTTTACTTTGGGGGTGGGGGGGGGGGGGTCTGTTTCTTTAGTAAGGGGGTTGGGCCCAATGAGTTCAGTTTTCAATTTTGTGTAAACTGCACCCTGCCGTAGGTTAGTGACATTTGGCCATTTAGCAAAAACCTTTAGCTAAAGTTGCCCCCGCGACATTTAAATTAGCGCGCCCCCCCCCCACACACCCCCACACACCCACCACCACAAAACAAAACACACACCACCAAAACCCAAAAACCCTGAAGGGGGCCATGAGCAACGGGGGGAGGAAAAAAAAAAAAACCCCCTACGGGCGGGCCCGTCAAAACAGTGGTAGTAGGGGAAAAAACACGTATTTGGGGGCCTCCCAAAAAATTTAGTAGACACAGCACCCTTTTTTTGGGGCACAACGGGTGGCTTTGCACGGTAAGCCCCCTGTTTGAAATTGAACTTTTGTCTCTGTTCCAAATAGGAAAGGGAATAAATTTAAAATTTTTATTTATAAATTTTTTTAATGGTTTTGGGAAAATTTACCCCCTTTAAAATTTGGGGAAAAGGAAAATGAAAACTAATTGATTTTATTGAATATGTTTTGTAAGACATTTATTTTTCCCGTTTTTGTAGATGACAGACCAAAATCAATTCGCATATCCCCCTGGAAGCCTTTATGGATTTGGGCCAAAAATTTTTTGGGGAAGACCCCGGGCTTGTATTTTGCTCTTAATTTTTAAAAAATATACATTTTTAATTTTAAATTGGGGGCCGTTGAACCAGTTTTCCCCCAACTTTTAATCCTTCTTTTTTTCCCCTTTTACCTTTAAAAGGTTTGGAAGTTTTTTCCAGTGCAACAGGGGAAATTTGGGAAGCAAGCCGGCCCCCAGGGTTTTTTCAATGGTCCCCTATTCCCAAAAAAACATTGAGTCAACATAGACATTTAGGAATAAAAAATCGAATTCCATTTGCCGCTGCCCATGCCCCTTTAAAAACCGTCGCCCTGAAATGTTAATTTTATTTGTGGGTGTCATTTATTAAAACTATTTTCATTTAGTCAAGAAATTCATTTAGGTTTCCATTTTTTCCTTTTTTGGGATTTTGTTGGGGTAGGAATTTTTGGAATCACGTTTTAAAGCAATTTAAGAAAAAAGAGGGTTTTAACCCGGATGTTTTCCCCTTGATTGCAAATTTCAAAAAAAACAGCCCCTTTTTTAAAACAAGGGGTAATTTAAAAAAAGTTCCCCCGATAGGTTTTGTTATAGGCAATAGATGTTTTAAAAGTAATTTCCCCGCTTTATTAGGGTGTTTTTAAAAATTCCCCCGCCGGGCCCCAAAGATTTAAACCCTGCCCAGGGGGGCCCCGGGTATGGCAGGAAAGGGGAGTTTATGTTTAAAATTTTTTCTAAAAAACTGTGGGGGGTGCCTTTTGTAAAAATTTTTTCATGTTTCAGGATAAAGGGAGTTAAAGAGCCTCACCAACCCTGCCTCTCAATCAAAGTGTTAACAAAGCGCCGGGGGGAAAGGGGGAAAAAACGCACCCTTTTAAGGGAATCCCAACGGCTTGGTGCGGGGTACACGGTGAGATTTTAAAAAAAATTTCAAAAAAAGTCCCAAATTTTTTTTCCTATTTCCCCCCTTTTTAAAATTAAAAACAGGGGTTTTTTCCCAACCCCCTGAACATTGTCTCTTACATTTGGGGTTTTTGGGAGTTGAAAAAAAATTTAAAATTTTTTGGGAAAGGGAAAGGGAAAATTTTCCCCCATCTTTCCCACACTGCCCTACCCCCCATCTGACAAGGGCAGATGGGGCTTGGATAAATCCAGGTTAAAGATTTAAAATCCAAGAAAATGAAAAAAGTTTTCCCCCGGGGGGAAAAAAAAAATGGGATGAAAATTTAAACTTTACATTTGTTTTTAAAGAGGAAAAACTCCCCTTTTACTGGAAACCCTTTTTCTCCATTAATTCCCCTGAATTTGGGAGCATTTCCCCGGGGTTGTTTGGTGTAGTTTCTCTCCTATGCTGCTTTCATGGGGATAAATAAACTAGCAATTTCTGCATTCAGATCTCATTTTTTTTTTATTTATTTTTAAAGCTTCAAAAAATGTTTTTATCCCCTTAAACCCGGGGCATGATGAGGCCCCGGGGCGAGTGCCATCATGAAGCGACGTGGGAATTTTCGTCACCAAACAACGCCAGGGGAATGAAATTTTCTAGTTGCCCATCATCGAGGTTTGGTGGTTTTTCCCAAAATTTGGACAGCATGGCCCCCTCAACAGCCTTTCCCGTTTGGACTTTTTTCTCTTTTAACCAAAAAACCGTCACCTCCGAAAACTTCCCAAGGGTTCAAAAAAGGGTTTTAAAAGGAGTTGGATGGGACTTAACTTCAAGGGAAAACCCAAAGTTAAAAAACAAAAACGCCCCGTAAGGAACTCACTTTTTTTGGCACCTTTAGGGGCCCAAATGTTTTATTCCCTTTCCCGGAAATTTTGGGGGGCCAGTTATTTCCCCCTCTACAAGACTTGATTGGGACATTCTTCGTCTTAGTTTCTTTGTTTTCAAAGGGGAAGGGGTGGGAAATGTAAACAGGCTGGGAAAATGCCATCAGGGCCCTGTGAAAAAACCCCTCTTTAGTTTTTAATTCGTTGCAGTAAAGAGGTTTTTTTAAAACTTTAAGAAAACAACTAAAACCCGGTTTTTTATAGGAAAAAATTTTTTTTTTGTGTGCGCCCCTATCCGGGGGGAAAGTGATGGTTTTTGTTTCCCGGGTTTAAATTTAAAAAAATTTAAACTTAGATTTTTTTGAAGTTTTAAAACCAAAGTTCCATTTTCCCCAACCGTATTGCATTAATATTGACACAGTCCTTAATTTTTTATTTCAAAGTTTTTCATTCCAAAAAAAATTGGTGCCCTTTAAAGGGTTATTTTCCTTTTTTTTAAAACACATTAAGATCAATTCCAAATTTTTTTTTTTAACCCTTTTTTAAAGCAGGGGGGTTCTTTTGGGCAACCAAAGGTTTTACAGGTATTAGGGCCCGGATGAAGGCACGAACTTTTTTTAAAAATTTTTCCCTTGTCGAAATGACACAAAAACCTTTGTAGTAATGACCAATTTTTTGGGTGTTGGAAATTTTGGCTCTTGAAAAAAGGTTTTGAACTGAAAATGTACGGGTAAAAAGGTCATTTAATGATAAAACGTTAATAAAAAGGGTTTTTTGACTTTAAAATAAATGTTTCGGGGGAAGGGTAACCCATTTTTTTGCTTTTTAAAATCTGTTTTAAGTACTTTGAATTTTTTTAAAACAATTTTTACAAATTTAAAATCTCGACAATAGAGCCTTAAACTTTTTTTTATTGTTCCCCTCAAGATGGTTGTCAAAACCTTTTTCAAAAAAAAAAGTCCTTTTCCTTTTTGACTATTTTGGTAAAAACTGAAAAAACACTTTTGTTCATGTTGTTTTTTTTTTAAGAAAAACATTAAATGTCAGTTAAAATTTTCCCTATTTCACTGCAGGAATTGAATTTTTTAAAGGTTCTAGGGGGTTAAAACCACTTTAGAGAACAAACAATCTTTTTTTAGTCCCCAAAAAAGTTAATTGACCTAAATATCTACTATTTTTGAAAAAATGTGGATTTAGTGCCCAAAAATAGTTTGGAAAAAAAAATTATGAAGTTTAAAATAAATTAATTTTGTGAGGATTAAAATTTTCCAAAAGGAAAAATTTACTTTAAAAAACTTTTTTAAATCACCGGTATAACACAAAAACAAGGTGTATTGAACATGACCCCTTTGTTAATTTATCAATTTTTTAATCTGCTCCCAAAAAGCAAAACAACTTTTTGGGAAACCCATGCCACTATTGAATTAAATTTAATCCCCCTGTTTTTTTTTTCGTGTAAAGCATTTCCCCCCCCAGTTGCCGTCATCAGGGGCATTGTACTGTATTGTCAGGGAGTGAGCCTAAATGGGGCCCTTTCAGGGGTATTTTCAGGTACTTTCTTGGAAGAATGGAGAGGATATTCATATCACATTTCAGTTTTTCTATCGCTGAGCAAACACAGTTTTGGACAACACACAGACACGCCTGCAGTGACACACACGCAAACACACACCGGCACTTCCTTCGCTGACCCAAACGAGCAAGTCAAGTGCATTCCAGCTCCCAGTGATTTCCTCCATCTTCTCCCAACAGACAGGATCCCATTACAAGCGCCTGGCTGCTATCTCCTACAAAGGCAGCAGCAAACATTGTAATACACATTGGGAGTGGAATATTCTAAACATTTCCCTAAGACATCTACACATTTGGAACAAAAACTACATGACCAACATTTTATTGAACAGCTAAAATTAGCATTGGCAGAGTAATTGTCTCCACAACTGCTCTCTCGCAAAAAAACCTACTTGATTAACCTGATCTACTAAACAAGGACAAGCTGATCGGGGATTCCTTAAAGAAACGGGCAATCTGCAGCAAGCTCTTTAAATTGCTCTCTCACTGATCCATTTTGTGATTATTGGCAATTATCTTTCAATTAGCAATGTGCTGATGTCACCACAATGTGAAAGGCAAAGCAATCATGGGCTGTTAGTGTAGAAAATGGCTGTCCATATTAATGACCCGATCAACTGTCCAGCTCACACAGAGGACCCTGTGTGTTTGTGTGTGTGTGTGTGTGTGTATGGTCCTGGAACTAATCTCCAGTGTGACTGCAGCAATCACAGCATAGCAGGCCTGTCAACACTGCTTCATGTCTACACTGCTCAGTAGTTTTTTGGCTGCTAAATAGGATACATATGCCACTCAAAAGGACCTTGACTGAAGCACACTTAACCCCTACATCAATAGCCCCCCCTTAGCAACCATCACCCCAGTGAGGTGCCCATTCATTTGAGTCATATTAAATCTGGAAAGAATGTTAATGTAATATAACTGACTCTTGTTAATTGCTCTATTGACATTAACTGCGCTTTGGCAGTGGGTGGAAGCAGATCCAAATTTTACGGCAATCATCGACAAAAAAAATCGAATCCATTATGTTACTTAAAAATGTCCCTGCAGGGATGTATTTTCATATTTTCACTTGCTAACTTTGGGACATTGTTCTACAGGGAACAAACCCTTTGATTGCCCTTTTAAATGTTTACAAAAACACAAAAGAGACACATACGAGATGACAAATCATCCTTGTATCCACCTAACGCAACCAATCCATCAGACACACTCTTGCCTCTCAAATAAACAGAGGACGCTCACGACATCTGTCATTCCCTCGCCATGCTGTGATCCATGATATGATCGCAACGCTCATAAGTCCTGAACGATTCACAATCCATCTCCGGAGCCAAGGCAACAGACAGAGATAAAAAGGGGCTTCTTGTTTTCATTTTGTCTTTTCCGCTTTTTTCAGAAGCACTATGACCATCTTCTAAAAGAAAAAAGGTTTTCTGTTAGAAGCTGCCGCTTGATGTTTATCAAAAGAGGGAGATTTTCAAAGCATTACCTGAGCCTCAAATTGATTGAGAACATGTGCAGAAATGCAAGTCACCCTCCATGCTTTTTCTACGTTTTCAACTGTCAATATTAGCAGATAGAAGGTGTTCTCTTTCAGCCAATCATTGCCAGGTGTCTAAAAAGCCCTTTTAGAGGATGCTGAGGGATGTTTTTTTTCATACATGCTTGCACACACGTACACACAGTCAGTCAGACAAACACACACAGACACACACACACACACACACACCACACACACACACACACACACACACACACACACAGTGACCTTGTCACGAGTTATAACCATCACATCAAGAGAACATTACACATATGTGTGCCTGTGTTCCACCTTTGGTTAGGTAACATTTCAAACGGCCATCATAAAAAAACATCCATCATCCAAAAACAGATGGCATATTTTGGGATTGTTCAAGAAAATTTTAGATTTAATACATGTATTTTATTCAAACTTTAAAAGTAGAGTAAACACGGCTGGCACCAGGTGAGCTCTTAAGATTGTAATGGAGCACCTTTATTCACTTACAAAGAGGGGAGTCACACACACACACCACACCCCACCCCACACACACACACACACACACACACACACACACACACACACACACACACACCACACACACACTGTGAAAGAAAGTGGAAAGAATCAACACATGGTCACATTTACCTAAGAGTGCAAACACATGCATGTATGCACACGCATGCCCAGACACACACAGAGACTAAAACATTTCTCATAATTTTATTAGATGGTAACAATGAATGAAGGAAAGAAAAGAAGACCGCATTAATACAAGTATGAGATGCAAATACCAGCGGACTAATACACTCACGCCCAGCATTTAAAAATATACAAATAACGAGGCTATTTCCTCGCCCTAACCTGTTTAGTATTGTCTGGAAGGAGAAAACCAACGCTTTGGCATGGAGAACAAAAAACACGGAGATGTCACACAACAACAAATCCCTGCATGGCTCTGCATGGCCAGTTGCCTTTGTCTGAACAGCTGTTGAGTGGTATTACACAGTCATTATTGACATTACCACAGGTTGGGACATGATACATCTACTTGAAATGGTTGGGATAAACTGAGTAATGTGCTTCATTCAAACTTAAGTATGTTAATACTGAAATGATGCCCTTTAACGAAGGGGAAACATACTGTACTCGCTGGCATAAAAGCGATAACATCCAAGACCTCCCTGGAAGAGTGTGTGTGAACAGAAATATCCGGTGTTAGGGGAATTGTGACAAATCCATGTTTTATTCATGTAAACCCACACGTATTTAGATTTACTGTGTAATTTTAAATATTGGTGAGTAAACAATGAGTCATTATCAAGTCGTGTAGTGTTCAATTTGTGCAGCATTGTACGCTAGATCAAGCATCATGAAATTGTGTGGTAAACCGAATTGACGGAAAGCAGACCCCGGAAATAGCCTCCCAATAATCTCCCAATTTACATAAAAAATATATTTAATATTTCTCAAAACTCATGCTTTGGCTTTAACATCCCATCCAGAGCTTTGAGTCTTCACAATTTGTGGCATTTCAATGTATTAAAGGTCCCATGGCACACAAATCTTAACATCAACATTAATATGAGTTCCCCCAGCCTCCCTATGGTCCCCCAGTACTTAGAAATGGCAATAGATGTAAACTGAGCCCTGGGTATCCTGCTCTGTCTTTGAGAAAATGAAAGCTCAGTTGAGTCAATCTGGAATATTGACCCTTATGAAGTCATAAGGGGCAAGTTTACCTCCCTTTTCTCTGATTTTGCCCGCCCTAATTTGGCCCGCCTATGAGAGAGAGACGTCATGGCTTTCAAACAAGCAAAGTGGCAGTTGGTCAAGGCCACACCCCCTGCCACCACCTTGCCCCCCCCCCCAGAGACTCTGAAATGGCACGTACTAAAGCCAGCTCATTGTAGGACTGGCTCTAGTGGCTGTAATTCTGCACCAAGGCTGAATTTTGGTAAAGAGACTTCAGATATGGTATTAGGGGCCACTAAGGTCTATATAAAAGCATCCAAAGAGCACCATGGCATGGGACCTTTAAGAACAGCAACAGTGGAGAGGCAGCATCAACCTCAAAACCTAAAGACGTAAGGATTTGCTTGAGTGAACAAATATAGACTAATAAATGCTCATTAATTATACACTTAGCCACGCCTTGCTGCGGCTCGCCATTTTTTGATTAAAAAATGAATCACTATGTAACTTTTTTGGACAACATATGGAACAGTATTGGGGGGTTGGTGGCAAGCCAACCCTTTGCAAAATTTGTTTTTTTTTTATGTAAATTTTGACAAAAGTAATTTTTAATCTCACAAACTTGCAAAATTTCCCCACACCCCACAACACACCCACACACACACCACACACCCCACACACCACAACCCCCACCACCCCACACACACACCAATCTATGTGCCCAATTTTTGGGGAACTGATATCAAAAACACTTACCCACTAACGCCGACAGTTAAGCCTTAGAAAAACCTCCACATATACTAAACCGTAGTGAAACCCCAAGGCTGGATGGGGTCTTTACTAAAATTTATAAAAAAAAAGGGGCCCAAAATTGGATTTTATCTTTAATATTTCCCATTTGTTTAAAACCAGGGGTATCTTTTTTCTTGCTTTCGTTTGAGTTTCCTCTCAAACGGATGTGAGACAGGAGAGTCGCTGCACAAGTACATTCAGCTCAGCTTAGTGGTAACATTGTCATATGTCATCTTGACATACCATCAGCTGAGTGCAGCAGCACGGCCATAGAGGAACATTTGTGCATCTGAAGGAGTACATCTGTTCATTCACGTCCACATTACACTTTACTTTATTGAAAACTACCTGAGCGCATGGCATATGTGTGTACAGTATATTCAAGCAGTTCATTTCCCAAGCTCTCAGATATGGACTGACTCCACCCAGACATCAGTGTCAATCTGATGAGTGGGTGTCTAACAGTGTGTGAAGCTCACATCAAAGGCATGCCGCTTTAAATGCCCAGCCTTGGGAGAAAGCAGGGAGGGGAAAGACTTCATAGGAAGAAGGCATAGAAGGGAGGGGCATGCATTTAATACTGTTCAGTGAGCCCCATTACAGAACAGGTTTAGGTTAGGAGTGTATGACTGAGACCGCTGTGGTGACTAGCTGAATCAAGACATCCTTTGTAAATTTAGCAGCAACCTTAACAAACAAGCTCACACACACTTTCCTTGACTCACTGGCGCCTAACAATCTTCTCCACATCATTCATTATAGCGATTTCAAGAAAAGGCAAATCACACTCCCAACAGACATGCACGGATTCTCAAAGATACATGACATACACACTATAAATGGCTGGATGCGCTTAAGGGTTAGTAGCCAGAACCACCAGCCTCCTCATTAGCACAAATAAGGCAGATGCAGGCCTATCCTTCTCTCCCCCTCTGTCTCTTTGTCCCTCTTCGCCTCTCTTCTATTGCACAAATGAGCCCTTATCCTTGTCCTCTAGCTCGCCTCCAACAGTTCAGAGTAGCGCATACAGCTGTAGAGGGACGAAAACACCAGGGAAGGAATACTTCACCGTCTCTGTGGGTCATTTCTTCTCCTATTATTTGTGCATCTGCTAAAAGTACATGCTCAATAATAGGGGACAAGATTTATTACCTAAGGAGGTTTGGTTGTAGTGTGACCTCAGGTTGCATTACCTCAAAAATGAGTCCTCTTGGCACTGACTTCCTTAACTATTCATAGAGGGGAGGCTGAGGTCAACAGGCCATCATGGGCTGAGATCACTTTGTCACGAATACAATAAATATGCAAACTAGGAAGAATATATTCAGTAATATTGAACTTTGATAGGCAAATCTGATATTCACACTTTCAAACAGACATTCCCAGGCTCAGTTCTTATCTGCTTTGTCCCCTGGTATACTCTCTCTGCCAAAATACACGGAACAGAAATTGAAATCCAAACAAACCACCTATGACTAGGATTGGGCATCGAGACCCGCTTCTAACTTGGAACCGTTTTCAAAAACCTTTTCTTTTTTTTTTTTCTTTTTTTAATTGGAATCCTTTGGAAATTTTGGTTTTGAATCCAATCATCTGCTTCAAATTTAACACAGGCAGGTTTTGTTTTTCCATAGCAACCACTGTACTCCTAGGCGCTTGTTGTGCTGCAGCCATGGAGCACAATAAGCGGGGCTCTAAAGCGGGGCTTTATTTTACTTTGAAAAAGCCCGGTAAAACTGTAAATCACAATTGATGAAAAAATAGAATTTCCTCTTATCTGTTAAATAAGCATGTGACCCGTTTCAACTCCACCCCCTCAAAGAATCGGAATCGAGAATCGAAAGGAATAATCGGAATTGGAATCAGAATTGTTTAAATCTAAACGATGCCCTACCCCACCTATGACCTTGGCTCTTTTAGGGAAATGCCTCTTTCCCTCTGTCGGATTCCTAGTCTAGCTACTCTAGCCAGTCAGGCGACGGCCGGTAGATCAAGATGCTGTCCACTCATCTCCCATTACCCTCTATGCTTGGAATCAATAGTTAATTACCTCCAAAAAGCTCTCTTTTTATCGAGCCACAGAAGTGGACAGCACAGGACAGGCAGCAATGTGCCTGGCAGAGGGATTTAGTGTTATGCAGGGTGAAAACTGCCCTCCCACCACTGCTACTTACTGGCCCATCAGTGTCCCTCTCAGAAGCTGGTATTCCATTTTGCAGTGCGCCGGCACTTCCTTTCTCTCCACCACACAGTTTTCATTTCTCATGCTAACGCAGACACGCGCAGTGAGACACAGATATCTATGCACAATTTCTCTCTATCTGCCCCACGCTTGCCAAGAAGTCAATGCTTAATAAGAGATTACATTTATAGTGAGGAGAAGGGCAGGCGAATGGTGAAATATGTCCACGTGTCTTGAACCTGGGAAAGGCAATGGCACTTACTCATTAATAATGGGACAGGCCCCAGGCCCAAGCCCTTAGCTCTCGTCTTTACTCATTTCCTTTCTGCACATCAAAGCTCTGTGTGTGTGTGTGTGTGTGTGTGTGTGTGTGTGTGTGTGTGTGTGTGTGTGTGTGTGTCAGTCCCTATGAGAACCAACTTGTGGAGGAGCCGTCTTTTATTTAATCAGAAGTGGAGCAGCTTCCACCACCATCCGTAATTTCAGCCCTATTAACGTTCTGCCTTTAATTCCTTCGGGCTGCTGATTCACTTAAAATGCAAAAAGGACCACAACGTTGTTGTTTCTTCCCCCTGTACAGCAGCAACTTCCTATATTGGATATTTACATTGGATATTTATGCAAGGGATTGGTGATATGCAGAGTAGGTAATGTGTGGTGTCCACAGTGAGCTAAACTGATTTTCTTATATTATATTCTGATATATCAGTTTGATTGTAGACTTAAAAATGTTTCCCACACATTGAAAGTCACAATCACAAAACTGCTGCATCACTCTACCTGCCTCCTCCCACTTCTTGGTCAGCCTCTGCCCCGCAGCCTTCCTGCCTGTAGCCCTTAAGCCTGAGCCGTAGGGCTTAAAAGTCAAATGAAATCGTTCTGGGCCTGATTCAAAAACAGACCTCATTAGAACAATCATAAATGAAGCTCTTTGTTCCTACAAGACTACAACCCCAACAGTCTCTTAACCCTCTTCCTGTTCCTGCCAATGCTGCGTCTATTACAGAAGGGCAGACTCACATTTCTTTTCCCCCCCCCTTCTTGTAGTAAACCCTATAATGCTTCATAAATGCATCTGTTTTCAACTAAAAAAAGGGTGGGGGAAAGAGGCAAGTGAGGGAGGGAGGGAGGAGGGGGAGAAAAGAGAGAGACAAGCTGGTAGAAAGAACCAATTATTCCCACGCTGGAAGGTTCGAGACAGGAGGTGGGAGAGAAGGGGATGTAGCTTGCAACTACTCTCAGATTTAATTAAAATTCATTGTAAAAAAAAAAAGAAAAGAAAAGAAAAAAAGAACAATCAAGGAGGCAAGAAGAAATGGTCAGGAAGTTGATTTAACAACAGGACTTTGTGGATCTGAACTGTCTGGAGCTGATTTAGGGAGGGTTGGGGTGGACAGGGGCTAAAGGGGCCAAGGGGTTGAAGAGAAACGGTATATATGGGCTTTTAAGCATGGAGGCCCCAGGAGCCAGGCAGCGTGAACATCGGGAAATAAGACTCGATAATCAATGCTTTCTCTTTACACTCTTAACTCAACAAATATCGAAGACGCTCCCCTTTTCCTGCTGTCACCCAATCTCTAGGACAGGTGATAATGGAGGGAAACAAAAGCCTGAGAGACAGAAAAGGAATAGAACAAAGCCCATTTTTCACACCACCATCCTTGAGTGGTGGCAAAAGCTGGGTCACTGCTCCCAATTAATGACTTACTGCCATTTTCCACTGCGGCTCAGAGGGTTACCTCTAGGAATGGGTCTCAAGACCCGTTTCTGTTCTTCAAATTTCTCAAAACCAAATGAATAAGGTCAGAGCTTATCGATACGGCTATGGAGGCTAGTGGATCATATAACGTTATGTCTAAAAATAAATGAAGACCATAGGTAAAGACCAGTATCTACCGGATAAAATAGCAACACAGAGTTTTTGTGACTTTTAAACGCTCTCTGATGCTTCAAAACAGACGTTAGAGGCAACAGAAGCATCGCGTGTCACGTTAACGCTACACCTGGCAGCAGGTAACGTTAGCCTACCGTTAGCTAGCAACTGGATTAAACACTGTTAAAACACTGACATCTAAACATTGTAGTGTGACTGTATTTCACTGTGGAGGAATCCAACAGCGGGGCGTACACCAGTCTGCCGCTAAAGCTATTACATTACAGCTGACGTTTTTATCCACTTACAATTATATATATATATATATATATATATATATATATATACACAACTAGGGGTTAATGGTCTTGCTCAGGGAATCAAACCCAGGTCTCCCACACCAAAGATATATGTCATAACCACTGCGCCGTCACCACCACCGCAGGTATGAGCTAAAAGAACTAGCACTGGTCACTGTTGTTGTCGGATAAACTACACAGACGTGACTAAAAGTCGCGTTTACTTGAAACTGATAAATCTTCTGATGCATTCAAAGTTATTGTAAAATACAATTTTCTCATCTGTTTTTGTCGTTTAACCGCAATTTACTGGTGAAAGAAGTTATTGTTAAAAGTCATTGTTACATTTTTAATAAATCCTTTTTTAATTGCCACCCTAGTTATGTTAAGATTAAGAATGCGTAGTCTCGACTTTCTACCAAATAATAGAAAAAGTAGCAATAAATGGTATCGATAAAGACTCGGATCGTTTAAGCAGTCTCGAAAATGGTAACAATATTAATAACAATTAACGATCCCCGTCTCTAGTTATATCTAAGTTTGTGCTTTTGTGCACATTAAGTCTTGGTGAGTATGTTCGTGGGTGTGTGTGTGTGTGTGTGTGTTGTGTGTGTGTGTGTGTGTGTGTGTGTGGTGCCTGCATCCATGTTGTTTGTTTGGCATTTGAGAGAATTGGCTTTACCAGGAAACAGATGACTCACACAGTTTGAGGTTGAACTGTGTCACAAGCGTCACCGCTTTCACTCCTGCGCTCTAATGTGTTTCGTATGTTGCTGATGCAGTGGGTCTGCTTATCCTCAAGATTGGACAGATAAGGCCGTAGCCCTCATCCCACAGTTGGCCACCTGGTCTGATAAGGGCCAAGCACGAAGCAGCACGGGAGAAACATATCACTGCTGATAGCATCTCCTCTGCAAATCTCGGGACACAGGAATGTGTGGAAGACACAGGAGGACAACATAGTAAAGACATAAAATATCCGCTCGGCGAGAGAAAGAAAACAAGACACGAGTCTGGAATGGAACGAGACCAACAAACAAACACTATAGTGCATGCTGCTCTACCCCTCTCCCTTTCTCCCTTGATACCACTCGTTCTCACACTGAGATGTACACAAAAATGTGCACATGCATACTAACCCCCAACCTGCATCCACCATCTGGCCTTCCCGAGGCTCAGATGTCTCTGGGGTAAGGTGAGCTGTGAAGGGGGCTCTGTGTGTGTGTGTGTGTGTGTGTGTGTGTGTGTGTGTGTGTGTGTGTGTGAGAGAGAGAGAGAGCGAGAGATTGAGGAGCCAGCAATCATATTATCCAAGAGAAAATACGCACTATAAAGTTTACCGCAATATGTGAGAAACCATATTGGAAAAGAAGCTGCACAGCATATTCTTGCAACATTGCCTGAATGCAAGCACAATACGTACAGCACTGCAGGTACAAGAGCGGTAGTTAGGGATATTCACTCTGGGTCGTCGTAGCTGACTAGGCTGTGTAAGCACACCTTAACACCCAGTAGTATTTTCATTGTGGACAAAATAAAGCCTCCATCATGGGATGAGGCTACGTCTGCTGCCCCTGCCAGCCATAATGGCTTTAGCACTGTACTAACGACGCAGACGCCCAGACGTACAATACACACAACACGGTCCAAAACAAGTTGAAAATTGAATTCTACTTCAGGTGGTCCCAGGTCAGCAGTGGTGTGCCCGTGGCCGAAATACACTTGTACAACCATGTAAGCACACACACACACACACACACACACACACACACACACACACACACACACACACACACACACAGTCCTTCGTGTCTTTTCAGTCCATCCACCTCAACCCCGTGGACCTGTGTTGCGTTGATATTTTCATTTTTCTCTTTTCTAACCATTTGAAATAGTGCAGGGAAAAGGAGCAATCTTGCATTCACATCCATTAGAGACTCAACAGGAGTCTTTTCACAGGCTGTCTCCTCTGCACAGCTGGCGAGCTAACACGCACACACAACCCACATTGAGTAGTAGAGAATTCTTAACTCAATAGGCTACTACACTGGCCTCACAAAGCCAGTGTATATAACTCGGAGCTCAGTTGGACTAAACTGTGTGCAGTGTGCTTCGAATGAAACATGATTTGGTCACTGCTTATTTTAGACTGATTTCAGTGGATATTTTAGATTAAATGGGCCTTTTTGTAGTTTATAAATACAAAGCAATGTCCAATAACAGCCCAGCGAGTGGTCTATTGGTCCAATCAGGTGCATGAAGGGTTTATGTTAATATCAGAGTGAAGCAGAAAACGTCATCTGCACCTGACAATCAAACACCTCTAGAGCCTTGCCAAACCACAATACACACACAGCACAACGGTGAACCGGCAAAGCCATGTGTTAGCTTTGCAAAGTTAGCTTTCACTTTCTAGCTTCCAGCTGCTCTGATTAGAAAAAAAACAACAACTCGCCAACAGATTAGCAATAATGTGATACTTTATGAAAAATGGAGGCTGATTGTGACCTCTCCACAGTGGGGTCAGAGTGGGAGACAGTGCCCCTGGAGCCGTGTAAGTGTCTTGCTCTAGGACACTTCAGCAGGGGAGCAACATGCAGAGACGGGCGCTGGAACCTGCCCTTCAACACTCTGTCCTCCAACCTTCCCAATCAATATGCCACTCTCGCTCTAATGATCCTAATGAATGTATATCAACAGTCTGCGGTTCTGACCTCCATAACAATAATCTGATGCTTAAGCTATCATTCATATTGTTTATTCAGGAAGCAACAATATTTTCCATCTGCTTGGAGGATGAGGCATTACCATAGTATAATACAGGTCAGGTACTTAACACAGCATCCTTAAGGACTGGTTACAGTGCATTACTAATGTACTCTTATCATACTTAAACTTAATGCTGCTGCTGTTCTACCCCTGTGGTACATGTATCTATGTCAGATAACTAACTGCAATCGCCAGCAACTCATGTGCAAAACCTGCGTAATGTTTCGCTTACTTCCCTTCATCTGTCTTTTTTTTTTTATTCCTTGTCTATATTTCAGCCGCTGTTTCATCCCCCTTGCCTCCGCTCCTCTTACCTCCACCAGCCAGTTCCAGGCCGTTAAATGAGCGGGCTTATCCACGTCTAATTGGTTTAAGGGCAAACAGAAATAAGCAATGGGCTCTGTAAGTAGGGGAGAATTACTGCTGCTGTTGGCAAGAACCAGCGGCACACCACGGAGAGAGAGAAAGAGCAGAAGACGAGATAAGGGAGACAAGGGAGGAATGGGGAGATTAGTGGAGAGAATTATGGAAGGCAGAGTGGGATAGAGAAATGGGGGTGGGGGAAGCGAGGTGTAGAAGAAAGAAGGCAGAGAGAAGATGATGGGAGAAATGGACAGCAAAGACAAATGAGGGTGAAACAGAGCACTGCACATGCATCTTTTTCTAATGGCATGCAAATCCCTGTCCACCCTCTCCCCTCCGTTAGCCCTTTGCTTTGCGTGTAGGTCTGACTACCCCTTCAACAAATTCTCAGTGAAAGCATTCCCGTTTACAGATATCATGCCTTCATGTGTGCGGGATTGAGTGTGTGCTGGGTAGCTCTGCCTCAAGTTTGAATCCGACAACTTTGGGGCGACATCTAGCTCACCCGGTAGAGTGTGCGCCCTATAGGCTCAGTCCTCTGCAGCGATCCTGTAGCCCTTTGCTATGTGTCATTCCCTAGCTCTTCCCCCTTTCTATCTGTCTGTAGAAAAGCCCACCACCCCCCAAAAAAAAAAATCTTTAAATTCCACAAAAGTTCCATAATTAATTTTAGACTAAAACGTTTGGTCCTTCATTGTATGCGGAAAGACATACATTTCTACACTCACTGCTGCATACTTAAGCTTCAACTCTGAAACTCATGTTCCCATAATGCTGAGCTTCCTCGCATCTGTCCATTCATCCCACAGGTCATCAGTCCATCAATGACGTGTGCAGTGTTTATTTTAAGTGTATGCATTTGGTGAAATAGTCCGTTTAATGTATCGCAAGTATGTGCCCATATGGTCATGGCTGCTTCTAATTCTAAAGTCACACACACACACGCACGCACACACACACACACACACACACACAGACACACACACACACACACACACACACACACACACACACACACACACACACACACACACAGATCTTTGACCATATGTGATTATCGGTTGATTTGGACTCTTGATCAGATTAAGGTGGACAGAAGAGACAGGGATAATGTGGTCAATGGCTCCACTCTCTCTCTCTCTCTCTCTCTCCTCTCTCTCTCTCTCATCTCTCTCTCTCTCTCTCTCCTCTCTCTCTCTCTCTCTCTCTTCTCTCTCACACACACACACACACACAAACACACACAATGAATAAGCAACAGATTGCAGTTCAGATCAGTGAAAATTTTAACCTTCCCATGGGACAACCTCCTTTCAATTAGCGACCAAAACAAGGAAATCACTTTCATCCTTGTTACCGAGGTAACTCAGGGGCCATCTCTGTGTCCATCTGTTTCTTTCTGATCCCATCTTTTATAGGAAAAAAAAATCTGACACCCCTTTCCTCGCACAGAAATATCCCTCCTACCTCCCGTCCTCCACTCATCTCTCTGAATTGACTTTTCTGATGTAGTTTCACACTGGGTAAACATTTGAACCTCAAAATATCCATCCTCGCAGAGGTAGCAATTTGGGCCTGGGCTCGGTATCCATAGCTGTGTTGAAATCTGATGAGCACAAACAAGAAAGCCACTGCCGAATTACAGAGCAGAGCACAGCTGGAGACGGGAGCCGTCCAGGAGCAGAGTTGTAAATGATTAAAGGGAAAAGCTGCATGTGAGAAAACTAATTTTCTTTGAGCTTCTAATTGACTTATTTATCTTTGGGGAGTAGACAGAGACCGCCATGGGAAGCTGATGTGTTCCTGTGTCTGTTTTATTGGAGACAATGTGCTACTGTACAATAAAATGAGAGAAGAAACTACATATCCATGATGCTGCCGGGGTTTTCCATCCTTCAGCCAACGTCTAAGGCTACAGCCCAGTATTCGGTCCCCAGGGTCCCTCAGCGGAAATGAAAAACATGTTTGACTGAGGAGATTTTGGCTACTACCGCTTGTCCAGAGGAGTGTGCATACGAAAGAAATGAGAAAATAGGAGGAGATGCAGAAAGACAAAGAGAGGGAAGAGAATGGAAATGGATGAAGAGAAAAAATACAGGGACAGTCGGAAAAAAGGGGAAAGGCAATTGAGTGTTATTTTTTATTTAAAAGATTGATTTCCAATAAGGGAAAAAAAGGAGAGATTTACACCTGCATAAAATCCAGGTTACAGGGAGGCTTCCAATCAGTGCAATACACAATCTAAGAGAGTTTTTTCACAGCGATTCGAAATGCCACAGAGTGATGCTCAGGGGCTTGTAGTAATAGTGTTTCATATTTACTCTTTAATGAAAAAGGTGACAGGAAGCCTTGGAGGTTTGGGGGGGGGGGCTTCCAATATAGCGTTCGCTTCCCACTGAGAGAAACTAATTACTCTTGGGATCATGAGAACCTGAAATAACACAATGTATAAAGGAGACCGGTCCTGTTCGCACTCTTGTGGTACAGAACTAAGAAGATTAAAGAGAGAGGAAAAACAGTGTTTTACAAGAGCGCATTTAGTCACTTACAAACTACCGTATGTGATTATTAAAGACATTTAAAGTGTGTTTCTTCACATTGACCAGCTCCGTAATAAAAGGGACAATCTGCTGCGATCCACGTGTATGACATCCCTGTATCCCTATCCCAGAGGCGCAGCGCTGGCCAACGGAAAACGTTGCAAGCATCCCCAACACCGCGCGTCTTGGACAGGAGCATTTCCATATTTACAACAAGTATAATCCAATCTCTTATTTACCTTCCATCGCAGAGGACGTGATGACCAGCACGCATAAAAGCGCAAACAAATCCACTGTCATGGCAGAAGGGTAGTCTCCACAGCCTGTCCCCAAATAATCAAAGACGCACGGCGCGCGTCAAAAGAATCCCTGTTGTCAGAGCGGTACTCCAGCAGATAGCCTGTGTTGTTGAGTCACATTTCAAACCGTAGTAAACAATGTGTGACAATCAGCGCCGGGGAAGAGCGGAGTGTTGGGGCTGAGGGGTGCGAGGAGCAGGGGGAGGAAGAGGAGGAGGTGGGGGAGACCCGACTATTGCCTGCTCACAACCCCATTAGAACGCCGGGGCCAATCGCTGACTGGGAGCTGCAACTCACTAACCAATCACCAGCCCCGCCGCTCCGCCCACCAAGCATTGTGAAAACACAAAACTTTTCCTTGACCTATTTGGAGCGGCGTCCGCTTCACTGAAGGGAAATAGCACCACCACTCGGGTGACTACAACCAATGCAACCCCCGAGAACCTTCAGAGCCATGCCTAACCCCCATGGGAAATGATCTAAACGACGGTACAGTGCAACGGTCCGTCAGCCAGTGGTTCAAAACAATCCTGCTAATACAAGTTCTCAGGCTTCCACATGGCATGCTCACTTTCCCTAGAGCCGGAATAAATATTATCCTGATTTAGGATTTTACATTTTGTAATTTATAAAAATCATAAGGATGTCTTGTAAAATAAAGTCTCCCAAAAGCCAGTTGAGCTTGGTAGTTTATTCTACTTTCATCACTAAACTGACAGCGTGTTTGCCAACTCCCCCACACCCCCCTGCTACCTAAGTTGACACCATACTCCCTTACCCATTATGCTCACACAAGTGCAAACCTCATTTTGAAATGAGAATGTTCCTATATTGCTTTAGCAAATTCAACTGCACCTCCTAAGGATATTAAACAGGCATTGCACATCAGCTCCCCCCCCACCCCCCCCCCCCACCCCCTTGCCCCCGTCACCCCTTTTTGTGTGCACGTGTGCTGCAACAGATGGTACGCACAATGGGCTTTTCCCTGCAGCGACACAGAGGACCGAGGTCTGCCTCAGCTTTGGAAAGGGGGCCGTTGCCGCCCTGTAGCCCAGTACCATACACCTGTCTTGGGCTAGATTTTTCCCCCCAAGTCCCCGGAGTTGGAGAATTGGGAAGGAGTTGTTAATCTACAGCCTGAGTAGGCCTGGTTTTACCTGGGGCCACTGGATGGCCTAATATTTCAGTGCTGTCCCTTCATAGCACACTGGCCTAGATACTTTTTACCGGCTTTACTTTGTATGGACTTAATGAATGAGTTGAACAGTGGGGCTGTCCATATAATCTGTAGCTCATAAAATGAGAGCCAATATTTTCTTGCACAGTTAGTGGATCTTAAACTCACACTTAAGTATGAGCAGCTGGCCCCCCCCACCCCAACAAGTCTGAACAGTTTTCACTACATCTGTCTTTTGTGCCCCTATGCGATTCAACTCCTAACCTTTACAATGACAAAAATCAAACACACTGTAAATGAAAAGTGACTCACACTTAATAAATGGTTGTTCCAACTGTGGCAAAGGCTAGCTGATGAATCAGGGAATGCACAGTGCTTCAGAAGCATAAGGCAGCGGTTGCCAACTTGGGAAAGCAGTTGATGAGAGCATTTGTCATTTTTAATGGTGTGGTGAGGAGTGGCGCTACAGTGTGGCATGGCACAGCACAGCACAGCATGGCCCCTGGTGCTGGCTGCTATACAGGCCCATGATAGCCACCTGCCCTTTTTTTTCCACCAGGATAGTCATCATCACCTCTGACTCTACTGGTCATCTCCAAATACAGGAGCAGCACGCAGCAATCTGTCCCTGTTTGCTGTCCACACCCTGAGGGGGGAAGGAAGGAAGGAAAGAAGATTATGAGGGGAGGTAGGAACAATAGTGCTGCTGCTGTAGCACATCCTCCCTCACAATGCGCACACAGACAGGCGCACGCATACAATAACACAAATATGTGTGCAGTCGCTCACCCACACAGCACTCAGATAATGATCCACACAAAGCTACACAAGTACTTGCCTACTTCAGCTCAAGAGCCTCAGTCCAATACCAATACTGAGCCTAAAAACATTGTAGAGAGCCTCTTTTTCTCTCTGTGGCCTCATTTTTTTTCTCCGTGGTTAAGCCTGTAAGTCCAGCATCCCAGCTCTATTATCGTTTCTCAGTTCCTCCATTCAAGACAAGATTCAAGACAAAATAAAAAGACAACCTCTCCAGCCGGGGTATTCTCTGACTCGGGTTTGATTAAATGTTATCCATTTCCTGCATTCTGTGAGCTGACCCTAAAGTTATTGTGCTTTTAACCTGTAAACGGCCAACCGGTACCTCTCCATGACCAATGTGCCATGACCTTAACATTTCTCCTCTCCCTCTCCTGTTTCCTGGTTTCCGTTTGGTTTCTGGAAAAACAAAAGATCACAATCGTTCTATTTTCATGGAGTCAGGCAGAAAATACAAAAAAAAACACAAAGAACAGACAGTACCCAACGTGCAAAAGAAATACCTTTTAAGGATGAAAAGGCGAGTGCATTTTATGGAAAACAGCATATTTACTCATACTCATTTTTTACATGCGTGACACAGAAGTAGCCTACAGAAGATAAATATAGTTGATGACAGGAGACATGCACATCTAAACGGCCGGATGAGTATAATAATACATAATGAGAAAGGCCGAAACAGGCATACAGGAAAGATAGAGATGTTTCCCAGAGACAGTGGAAGCTGGAAAGGTATGTCTGGTGATTAATATGAACGGATGAAAATGAAATGCCTAAGTCAATGTGGAGACAGTGCAAGGACCCAGGTGACAGAGGAGTGTAGTGCTACAGCCACCCTGGGGGGATGGACTGGTTATTAGGCCGGGCTTTGGCTTCATCCATCTTCAGGCGTCTGGGCGCTGGCCATTGACAATATGAGTGCAGAGCCGGGGCTGCATACAGATGTGCTCTGGACCAGTGTTCCCCAAATAGAGGGTCAGGACTCACTAGTGAGTCCCAGCCACAGTCATACTTTCTGGGTCACGGCTCAAAAAGAGGTGATGGAAAATAGGTTAAATTTGGGGGGATGCATAAGGTTTTTTTTTTTTTTCTATTAAAGACAGCAAAGGCAAAGGCCAGTGGCTTTGTTTATAATGCAATGTATAACTCCAAAGACACGTTTCCTCAATGTACTAAACATGTAGATATACAGTAGCTGTGTGGAAAAAAACTATCATAGCCTACAGCCAATCACAATCAAACAGACATCTATTAAAAGTTTGAAGGTTGGAGTTATGCACATTTTTAAAACTCATACAAGAAATAGTTTCAAGGAGTACTCTCTGACAGTAGGTCAGACAGAGAGACAGGGCAGGCGAGCTAAATACAGCACTCTCATTAATCTGCCAATGATGCCAAGACTGATGGTTCCTGTCCCCTGCTATCAGCACACAGACACTTCAGAACCCTCCATTGCACTTCTGACTCACAGGAGAGGAGACACATCTGTGGGCACGGAAACAGGCACACAAACCTACGCAAGCAGACATGAAAATATTCCAAAGTATACACGCATACAGAATAGATTTAACAAATGTATGAGAGAGAGAGAGAGAGAGAGAGAGAGAGAGAGAGAGAGAGAGAGAACGACCATGGGGATTACACTCCATTTCTTCGGAGATGCAGAGAAAGCATTATTTGCTTTAAGTATTGCAGTTTGATTAATAAGTCTTCAGCTCACGTTCATTCTATTCAAGATTCAAGCTCTTTAGTTACCATTAATCACAACAACACAATGGGGAGATTCTGCTCAGCTTTTAAGAGCATCATTATAGCTCACTCTTCGTCAAGTGTGTGTGTGTGTGTGTTGTGTGTGTGTGTGTGTGTGTCTGAGAGACAAAATGACTGAGTTCAGGCCATGTTCCCACTTGTGTTTTTTTTGCATGTGTGCGCACGTGTTCACACTCAAACGTGCACGTGTATAGTGCTGCTGACTCAAACACAGAAGGATGGCTAATAGATTGGTGCGTCCCCTTCGTCAGTCACTCTGCTCTGTCAGCTGCCATAGGGTTTTCTGTTGCAGACAACGTTCTGGCAGCGAGCTCCCAATCCATCTCTCAAGAGGTGCCACCAGTCCAAAAATAACACTGGGGAAGATCCGTCATCATGCACGGACCCTGTAACAATTTACTGATTGTTTTTCTTGATGGCCCCGGGGATTAGGGTGCATTCATGTTCTTG
This sequence comes from Etheostoma spectabile, assembly GCF_008692095.1. Taxonomy (NCBI): domain Eukaryota; kingdom Metazoa; phylum Chordata; class Actinopteri; order Perciformes; family Percidae; genus Etheostoma; species Etheostoma spectabile. The sequence continues at coordinate 6,343,231 of NC_045744.1, forward strand.
TGATTAGAGATCTCTAATCACTGAAGAGGTTAATGGGGTTCGTGTTCATTCACCTATTCACTTGCACCATTTAAAGGAAGGTTTCCTATTAACCGTGTGGCCGCAGCCTCCATCGGTGTGATACACCTTTCAATTTACTCACCAACCTTTTCCACCGCCTTCAAGAGAGGTGTCTTGTGACAACAACATTTGACACGTGGTAAATTGTTTTTTTGTATCCCCGAACATGTTATCATGGGCCAACTAGAGAGGCTCATAAAGTGGTTTTCTGGCTACAAAAAGCAACGTTTAGGAGGTGGACTTGTTAATGAGGAAAAACAAAACTAGCTCGACAGCTCATCACTTTATGTCAGCTCCTAGTGACAGCCTATCCCACTCATTTCCCGTCTAGTTGTTTGTTTCGCAGGGACACCATCAAAATGCATCCCTCCGTCTCCTCCGACCTGTCTTTTTCTCCCCTCCCCTGGCAATGTGACAAATTCAGTATAATCTATCAACCTCAGTGTGCCTCAGCAAGGGCCATTGCTTTGTGGAGCCACGTAGGGACGGAAGGCACACACGACGGCCCGGTGTCCGTCACGCTAAATGGGATAAACATCTGGCGGTGGAGGGGTAGAGAAAAACGGAGGTGAAATCAATCTGCCCTCAGGCTGCCATACACTGATCCCCTGTCATAGGCTGACCTCCGCCAAACCCAGCAAATGAATCTCCGGCGCTGCATTTGAATATAAAGAGTGCACTTCAGTCATACTTGGATACAGTGCCTGAGTGATGCTACTGACACATGAACTTACTGGGGGACCAAAATGTCGACTCCCATTTTCACTTTTCTTTTAAAGTCAAACTTTGCATCTCTTGGGGAAGGGAGTTCCAGAGCCTGGGAGCTGCCGTGGAGAAGACTCTGTCCCCAGAACTGCAGAGGTTGGACTTGCGGGTGCTGAGGCGGAACTGAGGGACCGTGAGGGGGGGAGAGGTCAGTGAGGTATGAGGGGGCCAGATGGTGGAGGGCGCTGTAGGTGAGGACCAGGATTTTGTTTGAGATCCGGTGGGAGATTAAGAGCCAGTGGAGTTGTTTTAGGACTGGAGGGATGTGGTGCCAGGATTTGGAACGGGTGATGATGAATACTTTAAATCCTTATTTAGTTTATTCCACAGTTTAGTGCCACTGACAGATAAACTCTTCCTTGTCATTTGAAAACTGGGAGTCTTTTAGACAGTAAACTGACCGATTATATCTAAACTATAACTAACAACATCTCTCTATGTGTATGTGCGTTTGTCCAATCTACTTCCCTCTTGGGTATCTAATGAACTTGGTGTATGGAATTTGGAGAATTGGATATTGGACGTTAACCCTTGTGTCGTCAAACGTTTTTTTATTTCAACGTTTTTTTTGTCGTCTTTTAACACTTTTGTCGCTTTCCCCAATGTTTTTTTCTCTCCACTTTTTTTTTTTACATTCTCGCCACTTTTTCCAACGTTTTTAAAGCCTTTACCGACATATTTGCCTTTTCTTCAACGTTCTTTTACCATTTTCTTTTTCAAATGCTATACAATTGACTGAAACAACCAAATTCAATGAAAGTGGTGAACTGATCATTTATAATACTTGTGAAGAGCGTTGTATGGAACTATCCACATTATTTTTTATGACAATTTGAGGACAACAGGAGGGTTAGTCTAATCATCATTGTAAAATGTTTTACCTTCGGTTAGTGAAGTAATAAGTTTTTCTTATTAACATAATACTTACTATATTGAGCTATAACATTGTTAAAACCTATGTCTATCTGCTCGCTGTACAAACAATTTCCCTTCGGGGACAATAAAGTTACCTTGAAAAATGTAATCATTGATCCCACTTAACAACTTTAATTATAACTGACACATCTAAATTATGGCTTTTTTGGTTATTACTGTGGGACAACATGTATTTCAGTTGTCTTTTGTAGTTATTGCAAATGGTTTACATTGGAAACCAAGGTCTGTTTATATTCAAACAGCGAAAACTGTTTTTTTTGTTTTTACAGTTATAGGGTTGAATCACCACATTAAATGCTCATGTTATTAGTTGAATGCTGAATGGATCCATAACTATTATGAAAACAGGACACTAGTAACTGTAAAGGTTGTTGCCATCAGTGCACCTCAACTCATAGCCTATTTTTAGGTCTGATTAATTCATTATGAGACTGATTCAACTTAATTAAAAGGTCTGTTTGTTTTGCTGTGAACATTTTCATAGTCTTTTGTTATTACAGTTTTTCCTCAAATGGACCTTGAGACACAATGACTACAACATGTAACTCCTGAACTAATTTTGCTAAACTACAATTGCAATCCTGCTTTACACTCAAACTGCAGTTCTTTAACACACTCTATTCAAAATTCTACACACAATTCTCTGCATTTGGTACATTTTTTAATGAAGAAAATCTGTTGCAACGGGGAGAAATGAGGACCCAAAAGCAGAGAAGATAGGGAGGCAGGCAGGAGCAGGTACACAAGAATTTATTAGGTAAAAGGTCCAAGAAAAACACAGGGCGCAAAAACAAAAGACCAAATACAAAATCCAAAAAGGGTCCAGGGCAAAAGATGAGACAAAAAGAAGGGAAGCAAAGGCAAGGAAAACTCACGGGTAACGGAATAAACAACGAACACTCGGTCAGGAGGCAGCGTAGAAGGAAACATGGACGCAAGAACGATCTGACAAGAGACAAAAGGAAAAACAGAGGTTAAATACAAGAGGTAACGAGGAACAGGTGATGCGTCAGGTGAAACACATTAGGGCGGGGCAAGACGATCAGACAGACAAAAGTTCGGCAAGACAAGACAGAACAGGAAACCAGACAATCAACAAAAAACAGGAAACAGAACACAGCGACACTCACAAGGGGACACAAGACAGACTACCACACAAAACCGGGGAGGACACTTGGACACAAACAAGAGGAGACAAGACAGGACCCAAAAATACCACAGAAACCACCCAAACCATCACAAAAATCTCTCACAAAGAACACACTTGCATTCAAATATGCACACTGACTCCTCACATGGGCACACACACTGGCACACAGTTTGATAATTAGCAATCAGAGCTTTAGCATGAAAGGGCAACAGGTGAGCTCTTCTGTTTTGGAGCAATGGATGTCTACATTGGAAACAAAAGCAGAGCCAGAGCAAGATGAGTGAGAGTAAGAGGAGGAGGAGGAGGAGGAGGAGGAGGAAGGCCAAGGACCGTAATCTCTGATTAGATCCAAACCACTTTGGTTGACCATGTGGTCAGGGGATGAGGTGCTGTGGCCAGACCGAAAGGAGAGGATGCAGCATAGGTTATTTCATTTTTTTTTTCATTTTTACTGCCACTGTTGTTCTTTATGTAGACCACTGTATTTGCAACTTTGTGTTTGTTGGGATGTACACTGTGTGCATTGGTTTTGTGAGAAAAATTAAATCTATTTGTTAGCGTGTATTTGTTGTGTGTTCTGAGAATAAAAACAATATTCTCAAATATTTTTCCACACTTATGTATGTAGTGTCTGTAGTAAGTGTAACACTAAACGAAAAAAAAGGTCTAAGTCATTATGATTGATAAACAATTGAAGGGTTTTTGCCCATTGTGTGTGTATTTTTTGGATTTGTGTGTAGAGTAACCAATCAAGAAAAAACTAATTTCTCTGCTAGCTGAGGGCTGGAGTTTGTGATTGCATTTTGATTTTTTTGAAATCTCATTTAGATTTTTCCAACTTGAGGTGTGATTCTGCACCACATGGTCACTACATTCTAATTAAAAAAAATGCATCTTAGCTTCTATCATACAACATTCACATTTAAAATGCACATGTGGTCAAATGCAAATACTTTGTGCATATAACACACACACACATACACACATACACACACTCACACACAGATCAAGGATGTAATGATGGCTGTGACAGCAGGAAAGATAAAAAGGTTTCATAAAAAGATGCATAAGCCATCAATAAATTTCATAACAGCGGTGCTCAAAGCTTTTTGCTTGGAGGACTGAAAGTGTAAAATGATACTTGGCAGTGGGACAACAATGCACTTGGACATTTGTTATTTGGACACTGACCTCATTTAACACAAGCCACGTCTACACGGCAGTTATGCAGTCATGCACACGCGCCAACAAACAATAGCGGCAAGTTAACATCCTGACCTTCTGATATTTACATTGACCTTTGAAAGCTATCTTTTCTCCCAGCATGCATCATCAGATCAATAAACATTGTTGCCAGGTAATGCTCGGAGCATTATCGGCCTGTTGCAGGCTCAATGACAGGGCACACACACATCCATGCACACACAAAAATGCAACAATGCCCATGTCAAATCCGAAATGTCAAAACCTTGTTTTGCACACAAAATGTGTGTTATATTAGTAATTACCTCAGTACACACTCTCAAAACACACTATCACGCAACAGTGACTTGTTGACCATTGCTAATTGTTAATCATTGCTTTGTGTTATGTTGTTAAAAACAATGAGCACTATTGAGAAAAGCAATTAACTCTTCCAATCCAATCTCTGTATCACTCCTCCACATTTTCCTGTGTATACCCTTTTTTTATTATTTTGAGTCTACAACTCTACCACATAAATGCAGGTAGCTCAGTCCTCTCTCTGTTCTTGGTTCAATCTCCTTAGCCAATCAGAAGCAGACCACATAGTTTTCCAGTCAATGATTTCTCATTTAGACCACACTTCCCAGATCCTCAGCTCATTGAAAGCTTGATGGATGACCTGTCGAATATGCGTGTGTGTGTGTGTGTGTGTGTGTGTGTGTGTTTGTGTATGAAGGGGTGGGGGTGGGGCTGTAGTGTGAAGAAAGAGTTTAAAAAAACACAAGACAGGTGGAATGAGAAACCAGATTTAAAGGACCACTGGGCCAGTGTCCCGCAGCACTCCTATTCCTAAAAAAGTTGGAATCTTTCACAGTGACAGCACCTTCATCTAGTGCTCATTTTTTGTAAAGAGAAAACACCTATGACTAATACAAAGCTTTGGTAGCTTCAATCTACTTCATGGAATGTTTTTTAATCCACCTACAATAAATGATCTCTTCTCAACAGAGCTGATGAAGACAGCATGCGTTTTGATTACTGCAAAAGTAGCAACCACATCAGTCTGGCTTATCCACATTTTCATTTTCAGTTCCCCGTTCCCCCTGGAGGGTTGCAGTGGCACGGCCAGCAGAGCAGTCCAAGCTAAACCTCCTCTACTTCTTCTGAGGAGATCCAAACCGTCTCACCGTTCTTCTGGGAAATGTAGTTGTTCAACAGTCAGCTAAGAAGCTAAGCAGACTAAAGCAGACTTTTGAATACTACTAGTTACAGTACTACAGTACTACTATATTTTATTTAACCTTTATTTAACCAGGAAGTCCCTTGAGATTGAAATCTCTTTTCCGAGGGAGACCTGGCCAAGACAGCACACCAGTTACAATTTAAATAGAAATGCAGCATAGTCCAAATCACACATAGTAGCAGTAGTAGTAGCAGTCGTAGTAGTAGTAGTAGTAGTAGTAGTAGTAGTAGTAGTAGTGTATTCACAATGGAAAAGGGACATCATTTCTATGCTACATGTCAGTATTCATAGTAAAATGTTAGATTTTTTTTTTAACTGCAATGCGATCAGAGGAAATGGAAGACTTGCACATACATTTACATTTAGATACATTTTAATTAAATTTTGGATAGTGGTGTGATAACTAAAGGATGTCTTAGATAACAAACAAGTAAAATATTTTGCTTTCAGTGAGGTTTAATTTCCAGTGGCATTGCAAAGTCGCAGATGTATTACAGTATTTTTTCCACTTGCCAATACTCAATTTTGCACACTAGGCTGGTTTTTATCAAAATACGTAACACAATCCACAAAACCACACACTCCCAAACTGAAAAACACCACATATATCCTGCAAACTGAAGCAATGCAACCAAAACTACATATAACATTATCAAAATCAACTTTTCGCACCAAATGGCACACACTTTATTCATATTACCAGATTTTTGTCTAACCAACTACACACTGTTGGGCATAATGAAAAGCACTCTCATCTATAGTACGATTCGCCATTATACTAAAATTGTTGCAAATTGTAGAAAATTCTTCAGATTGTTTACATGCAGATACACACATGCTGTTGAAACATTTTTTTTATTTTTTTTATTAGGTCAGTGCAACAGATGCACAGCAGATATATTTACATTGGACTGAAAAACAAAAATATGCTCACAAAAAACAGTAAACTGAAAAAGGAAATTGCAGAAAAAATGTGCAGAACAAATACGTAGAAAAAAATAGGCTAGAAAAATAATTAGGCAGCATCTTGCCACACAGCTGGGTCTTCCGTTGTTAAAATAAAATAAAAATAAAAACAAAATAAAATGAAAAGGTGCTCACCGGTCGTCTTTTCATAGTGCTTACTTCCTGATTGAAGTGGTAACAACAATGCACTTGGACATTTGGTAACAATTAAGTGTTGAGGTGTTTGGCCAGGTGTATATGTGTAAATATTGGCCAATCAGCTCAAGTAGTGTCATTTTGGCAGTGTTTTGAAATGGCAAACGTGACTTTATGTGAGATTTCTGTGTCTTATGCACAGAACCATGTTCAGTGCATTTAAAAAGTGCTATTTTGAATTGCAAAACGTGTGTTAAAGCAGAAAATGTGTTTAGACGTTTGGAGACTTGAGATGAGGTTTTGCTCTCAGTGTTTCAGTTTAAATATTCGTGCTGTGCATGTTGTTTTAGTACGGAAGAGGATTAGGGCCACTGGTGAAAAATGTATGTGAGTTCTGACTTTAATCTCAGAATTCTGACTTTAATCTCAGGATTCTGACTTTAATCTCAGAATTCTGACTTTAATATCAGAATTCTGACTTTAATCTCAGAATTTTGAGAATAAAGTCAGAATTCTGAGATTAAAGTCAGAAATCTTTAATCTCAGAATTCTGAGGAAAAAAGTCAGAACTCACATACATTTTTCACCAGTGGCCCTAATCCTCTTCCGTATTTTAGTGTGTTAGCAATTGGAAAAAAAACGGTAATGCCTGTTAGCGGTTAGCACATTTAATCAAGATTTCTTTTACTCCAAAATAAGCTCTGCCTTCATGTAATTTTCTATTATCACTAAACTGAGCACACTTAATCTTGACATGTTGTTGAACACAATTTTAAAATCTGATCATTTCCTGGCGCATGACAAGATATTACTATTTCGGGTGGACATGAGGACAGCAGGATGACTATCAAATTCACAATTCCCCCTCTCTCTCCCCATTCATGTCTAAAGCTTTATGAAATAATGCCATAATGTTTATATGTCAGAAATAAATGCCAAAAAATATCTTAAAACACAGTTATGAAATAATGTACAGGCCATATAAACCCTGATCACACAATCATACCAAAGGAGGGAATAATCCTGATGCTGTTGTGGAATTTACTACAAATGCTCTAAATGCCTCAGAGAGCACAAGAAGCATAATTAAGCCTTCACTTCGGTCAACTAATTTTCCAGGTTCTTTAATTAACATTATGAAATGTCACTGCTTAATTCCCCTTCACTGTTTGCTTCTGCTTCTCGCAAATATCTTGTGATGACTAATGAGATACATGCTAAATACTAACGTGAGACAAATTGCGGCAATTCATCTGAGGGCTTACAGGACACAACAAAGCGGATTGTCCTCTTCTTTTGTCCTCCAGGACAGACAGAGTGACAAGTTCAGCAGACTGACCTCTGTCCGCGGCTCCAGCCACTCCCAGCTGAACTCCAAGAGCAACGTGACAAGTGAGAAGGTCAGGGGGGGGTCGGAGGTTATTATGGATTGTTTGAGGTCACAGATGATGGCTCTAGTCCCCGTGGGTTGCTCAAATGTCAGCTGGACTGATGAAGCGTCATCAGTTCCAAGCTGAAAAAGTGTGTCTGCACTGTAGCCTTTGTGTAAATAATATATTTGTGTTATTTTATTTTTTTTTCCCCTTTGTGTGCCGCATGAGGAAGGCATGCCTGTTGTTGGAGCCCTGCCACTTCCCAGCACTGAGTGAAAACACATCCTGCGGTGCACGCAGCACTTGATTTGCTGCTATGACCAGCCGCACGGTGATGCCACATCGCCATCTCACGATCAAAACGTGCAACTGCAATTAGACCCGGCTTCACACACATTACTGCAGCGTGCCCTCAGATGCTGGGGCTCAAAGAATATGCTCAACATTCTTACTTGGGACAGATGGGCTATATTTTTCAAAGCAAACTGATAGATGTAAAATAAAGCAGAAAAAACAAAGGTTTTTTTACAAAATGTAAAGACAATCTGTTATTTTCTAACATATTTCTGGCACAAACTAACTCAGTTTTGAGTTTATTTTTTTGATTGATTGTAGTTTGCTACATGATGACCTTATTACAACTCTTTAACCCGATTTTAATGCCTTTTCAATGTGGAAAGTAGTTCATCTTTTATTGTATTACCTATATTGAAGGGATTTATTGTTTCCCGCCAATTTGAAAATTGTTGAATTACCTTTTAACCCTTGTGTTGTCTTCCCGTCAACCTGCAACTTGGTGTTTTTCTGGGTTGAAATTTCAACATTTGGATGTTTTTTTTCTACACTTTTCTTAACGTTTTTGTAGTTTTTTTAACAAGTTTATTTCTCACATTTACCAATTTTAGTCACTTCTTTTTAACAAGTTTTTGTCACCTTTGGCGATTTTTCCCATTTTGTTAGGTCACTTAAAAAATATATATAATTCTTTTGTAAACAACAAAGAAAGAAAACAGGAGGGTAAAAGTAATATTTCATTGAGATATTTCGTGTGGGAGTTAATCAGGTTACATCCTTTGTTGACCTATTGAGCTTGATGTATAAAAAAACACATTTGGTCTATTTGTTTTTCTTCTTAGCCTAACACAAAACAAACTGCTATTTCTACACTTTCCAGATCCAGTACTTCGATTTAACATCTTACACCAGCGATTATTTTTTAAAGTGCTCATATTGTGCTTTTTGGCTTTTTCCCCCCTTTCTTTTCTTCTGTTATGCACTCTTTTTTTGTGCAGGTTATAGGTTTCCTAAGTGAAAAAGCTCAAATTCCACCCCAATGGGACTTACCATCTTCAACAGAAAACACCTCTACTGTAGTCCAGCCTTTACTTCCGTTACAAACGTGCGTCACTTTGTAACACACGTTACCTAGCTACTGCGCATATGCGACTCCCAACAAAGATGGAACAGAAGTAAGAAGCCTCACTCTGAAGCTTTTTTTTTTTTTTTTAATTAAACCATGTAAACCTATTCTAATATAACCTCTAAATACAATTATGAACCTGAAAAGAGCATGACATGGGCGCTTTAAAGGTGACATCTAAGACTGCCTGGCATGTTTGGGTTCTAATACATTAAGATATGTAGGCTGCCTTTCTCTATTGTTACACACTTGCACAAACTCAGCTATCATTACTTTAATTTACTCAGCTATATTTACTGGTGGGCCGACACACCTTGGGACCGATATAATCGTTTTTAATTAAAAAAGAAGGCACAGCTGCCCATTGGTCCATTTTGTTTTTAAAGATATTGTTTTGGGGCATACTAGGCCTAATTTCTACAGGACAGAGGAAGACATGAAAGGGGAGAGAGAGGGGGAATGACTTGCAGCAAAGGGCCACAGGTTGGAGTCAAACCCACAGTAGCTGCGTCGAGGAGTAAACCTCTATATATGTGCACCTGCTCTACCAACTAAGCTAACCCGGCCACCCATTGGTCCACTTTCTACACTGACACTGGGCTGGCCCAATCACATCTCTTACTAGGCCCCATGCCTCCCCCTCTGTCCTCTCTGTTTCTCGTATCAGATGCCATGGCTCCCAGCCCAACATGTGTGGATGGATAAGGGCATCAAAATGGTTAAACCAAAGTGCAAGAGGGGTGCGGATACGTTGTTGCCCAAAAAATAGTAATAATAAAGAGACGGATTCAACCAGTTGTGCAAAAATAAACAGACTTGTTTGCTGCAGGTGCTGCAGTAGCCTCAACATTTGCAGAGCCTGACATTTTGCAGCAACAGGTGGAACTGGAAGGAGAGGAGGATGACCATACCCACTGCCTGGCAGAGGAACAGGCGTGTGTCTGGGAAGCCGAGGAGGGACAGAATGAGCATGACAGGAGGAGAGTGTAGTAAACATGGAGTAGCTTCATGATTAGCAGGGATGGAGTGTGTGTGCCATCCATGATGAAAATGTTGATCAATGCACTTAATGTTGGTGGTTAATAGGATACTGATTATAACACTATCATAAAGTGAGACTGTCACCTGTTCCACTTCCACTGGGAGACTTGTCCACGGCACTGTAGTAGTTTGGGGGAAGAGTAGGCTACAGTACTGACTGCAAGGATGGTGTAGGTCTACTGGTGGGTGGTTTCCGATCGATTGTGCTGGGCCCCTGCCTGTGCTGGGCCCCTGCCTGGACCGATTTCTTTTTTTGTCCCAGTCCAGCCCTGGTAAGACCTCAAGGATTCTCACACAGTGGCCCTCATTTATGAATCGTCTGTACGACCAAAAACAGGCATAGGACAGGCGTATGCCGATTGCGACGCAAAGCAAGGCATTTATCAATTTGAACGTGAGCGTAGGCTGTGAAAAAATCTCACGTCTGGTCTGACCTCGTGTACGCAAGTTTTTGAGTCAGTGTGGACTTGCGGTGCAGCATGTAAGAGGAGAAGGAGAAGTCATCAGTTGATCAGTTATCAGCAATGGCAGATGTGGCTCTTTGTGAAGATCTCTTTGAGCCTTGCAACATTCCACACGTAACCTAAACACATGGGCCACGGTGGAGGACAACATTGTGCAGGAACACAAGGTGCCATAAATGTAGTGACGGAGCCAGATGACCTGATGCCCAGAGAGCAGTGTCTAGCACAGCCCCAACTGGTGCTATACGAAGGAGACAGGATATTTCTCCTCACTTATAAAAGGTATGGTGTTATGTTTGGCAATGATATTCACTACAGAAAATATGATGATACACAACATTTTTATTTATTCTGCAGGTTTTTGTGTGTCTTTTAAAATGTTGTTTACGGCTTTACAGACAAAATGGGTCATGTAACGCAAAATGAAACCATATCCATATAAACAGCATTGCAGTGGATGCGAGGACATTAGCACCGGTGCGTCCAGACGCTACTAGCTAACAGCTAACAGACGCTACTAGCACCGACTAGCACTGCTCACTGCGGTTGTCTGAAAAACCACAGACGGGACAAAATGTTGCGTTTACTGGTAAACTGGTAAACCTTGAGACCAACTTATAACCGACTGCTATCTGTTGAGTTTTCCTCCCGTTACTCTGTCCTCTGTGACTGTCTACATCTAGAAACTAAGCTGCGCGGTGCAGAGAACAACTCTGACTGGCTCATAAGCAGACGGCTTTACGGAGCGGTAGATTGGCTTTGCAAAAACCCGGAGCGTTCTATGAAATTACGCTTTAAAAAAATAATCGCTCGATCACGCAAATTTGATCGTGGGAAGTCAAAATCGTGATTGCGCTTAAAATTCGGTTAATTGTGCAGCCCTACTGTTTACCGCATCAGTGATCTCTTTCTATTCTGCATTCTTCCTACAGCCAAAAACCAGTTTTTAGGCGGCCAAATAGAACACATTACTGCAAATTACACGGTGATGTCAGGGTTTCAATCCCTACCTCTGAAAAGTGCCGCTTCTTAGCCGGATTACATCTGGCCATGTTGTAAATAGGGGCGAGGCCTCAAAACAGAGAATAAATCGGGGCCTGATATTTAAATTACGATCGTTTCGAGCTGCTGCATTTATCAGTGTACGACCATTCTTCGGTCTGCGTTCATATCTGCGCTGGTTTCTACATTAGGTTGATAAATAAGGGCTACCGTGTTTTGGTGAGTAACACTAAATGTAAACATAACTTTTATTTGTTTATAAAAAGCTTAATGCATCTTGTCAGTTTTGGGGCTCAATACATAGTCACATATTCGTCTATATGTATAGAGGGAAACACAGTTGGCTATTTTATGTAGTATGGAGATATCAGAGCGCTAAACATATTCACTTTCAGTGTATAAAAACATAATGAAATGCATGCCAAAGGTTGGGATAGCATTAACTATAAGTAGTATAATATAGCCTGGGTTTTACCTTAATATGTTGTGGTACATCTCTGCAGTACTGTTAAGTTACACAACTTTCTGTTTCCTCTGTTAGCTACTCTCAAAACAAAACTGCTAGAGCTGCCACATGGTGAAAATTCTTCTTCTTCATTGAGATTCTGGAGGCTGTTATTCTCAATACCGCCACCTAGTGGAGTGGGGTGTGCAACTATGGATGCAGTGCACTCTGCTGTGTGTGTACAACAGGACTGCGCATCATATGGGCAGAATTCATTTTCTTCTACAATTCTTAAAGAATTAGCATATAAAAACCTATACACTTACACCTGCTTATCTGTGTGGTCTTGCCAGCTTCTTCTGTTTTATAGATGTGGACTTGGCTTTAAAGCCAGGTAATGTCCTGAGTGACTTAAAAAATGAATGAGAATGATTTATCATCATCACCTCCGGGACTTCCCATCACTCTGGCAGTGCCAGGGGTTTCTTCAGTTAGTGCATGGGTATTCTAAACCAGGGATCCAGGAACCCTGGGAGGGTCAAAATTAATGTTACATTTTTAATGTTTTTTTTTCTTCAAATCAGTAAACACAAATCCAATATATTATTAGAAAATATAAATCAACACCTAATTGGCCTATCGGTAAGGTAGTCACTAAGATAGCCATCCCCCAATACAGTTCATCCTAAGGATTCACTGTGTCACATGTATGTATTTTTTTACAATTATTTTGTGGGCATTTTGAGGCCTTTAATTGACGGACAGCTAAAAAAATGAAAAGGGAAAGAGAGGGGGGGTGACATGCAGGAAAGGGCCGCAGGTCGGAGAAGACCCCAAGCCCACTGCGTCGAGGAGTGAACCTCTATATTTTGGCACCCGCTCTACCAACTGAGCCATTTGGGCACCTGTCACATGTATTTTAACATAGAAATGTGATTTATAAAAGCATGCCAACAATTAGTAATCTATTTACAAAAAAAAAAATTGTATGATAATGTGTCTGTTCATTTGTATTCCTGCCAGCCTTTCCAGGATCAATGCTTTAAAAAAAAAACAGTGCTTTATAGAGCCAAGTAGCCTAATACTAAAACTGTGAAAATGTGCTGAATTAGCTTTGGCCTCTGATATTATACATATCTTCTCATACAGTATCACTATTAGCAACAGTTTAGTACCCTCAATCATACAAAAGTAACATTGACCCACTGCTGGTGACAAGTATGAACTGAATCCTGGGGGACAGCATCTCAGTCCGTAAGGAGTTGGGTTGGGAACCGGTAGCTGGAGAGATGCCACTTCACCTCCTGGGCACTACCAGGTGCCCTTGAGCAGGCACCGTACCCCCCCCCCCCCCCAACCGCTCAGGGTGCTGGTTCAGCTGGCAGCCCACCTCTCCATTTGTGCATGAATAGGTCCTGAGCATGTGTGTGTATTCAGGCCTGTGTGTAGTGATTACTAACAAACAGAGTGTAAATTGTAATTTCCCCACTGGGGATCAATAAACAGTGTAAAAAAAAAAAATCCATTGTGACGTGCATAGTTAGGGAACCACATCATTTAAAATGAATATAAAATTATATTCCATTGTTTGGAATACAGAATACACAGTTTGGATCTGGATCTGATTTTCTTCTTAATCCATTCTCCACCATTTTTTGTCAAGCAGACAAACTGGCCGACACATATGTCTCTAATAAAAGATTGAGACTTGGCGTCTGTGTATTGATACAGTATCGCCACGGAACATATTGCGATAAAGCTGTATAATTTCCCCCCCATCTAGCTAGCTCTGATTTACCCTGCAGAGATGTGGGGAGTAGTTAACCATAGTCTTCATAAATCTACCGGTTTTGAAATTACATAATTCAGTGCATCTTGCCGTAAACAGTGACATCCGGCAGAATTTCCAGCAATCAAGCAAGTGGAGAGTCGTGCGTATAGACTGGTTAAACTTTACAATATATTGAACAAATACAACAAGCACAAGTATGTAGCTTATCCCATTAGTCATTGCCACCCAGTCAAAGCCTCATGGGGGCTTGCACAGTTCAGTCACAGTTAATTATATCCATTGGCTTATGATGTTAGCAGATGTTGTTGTTATTAAGTTACAGAGATCAGTCGTGCATTTAAAGCAGTTTTGTCTAGTCAAATTTGTCAGCATTATCATCATTTGTATTTTATTTCATAAACCATCAACACCACACCACCAACAGGAACCATCACTCTCATCCCATCTTGTGAGCCATCACATTTGATCCCTTAAACTGTAATGAGACCCTTTCCCCACTGGGTGCCAGTACATGCATGTGTACTGCACAACCTCAGGGAGAACTGTTTCTGTGTGTGCCTTTTTGTAGTTTGAACCATGTCATATTTAATCGCCTGACAGAGGCAATGATGGGAGGCCCTTGATCCCAACTATAAGTATCCATGTTAAATTATCTAAAAACTCAGAGACAGCTAAAGAGAGAGCGCAAGAGAGAGAGAATCACAGCGGAAGCGGGAGGCTTTAGTTCAATTACACGGCAGATCAAAGAGTGAGAAAAAAAGGTGAGAGAACATGTCTGATCAGCCAAAAGGCAAAAGAGCACAGCACACATTCGCAGCCTTGTTGGGAGAACAGCCTCGGAGTATTTTTAGCTCCATTTCAAGACTTGACACTGATGTTAATAAAGACAGGGTTCTCTCATAATGATATCAAGACCTGCATGCATTCTTTGTTTAAGAATGACCAATGTGTTGCTCTCATACTGAAAAGGTTTTGTTTTCAAAATGTTAAGGAGTACACCATTACCCTGCATGCATTACATCTCTGCGAATAACATACAGTATTTCAATGGGTTCCATGAGATGCACAAACCTGAGTGCTTACCGTGCGGCATGATGGGGCACAAGCAGTTCAAGGTGTATTGAGCTGGGGAGATTTTATTGACAAGCGTGTTGTCCCGTTGAGCTGATATTTCAAATACGGAGACCATGTAAGGTTGTAAAGCAATCACTCATAAAAGTGCTGTGAACCAAAGGCCAAGCTGAAAGCCAAAAGGCTGACAATAGGGCATTTTGTGCAGTGGGCGAGAGCTGTGAGTGAGAGAGAAGGTGAAAAGCTTCAGGCACAATCGATAGCTGAGAATGTGAATGCGTCGCCCTGTGTGTTTGTACAGAAGCAGCATTCAAGGGAAGGGGACCGCAGAAGCATGACTAATAATTTCAGTAAAATTAAATAATACAATTGTCTCGCTGTCGGTAGAGGAACGCACCCTACCTATGAGCAGAAATAGGCTGTATTAAGTATGAGATTGACTTAAAAAAAATTGTTTCATTTGAGAACTGGGATTGGTAAATTTATCCAGACGCAGTTTGTCTTTGAATCCCCATGTTGTGACATCAAACGGACGCTGGTGTGAAGGAGGTCGACCTACAAGGACAGACTGCATATTTTAGCACCGTTCAGAGGCAGATAGGATGGCAGATGGGACCTTTTGTGACGTAATTTAATATTCATAATCTTGGTTAAATATTGCTGCTCTGAACCAATTGCATGGTCAATTCTCTCCTGGCTTTCTTTACTCCTATAATTTGCAACCCCATGGAAACATTTTAGCTCTGCTCTATAGGACCACAAAGCTAGCTGTTCACGTATTAGAGGCACTTTGTCCAAAGCAGAGCTGTATGTGAAGCATTTCAGTCTCCCACAGGATCATGGTCAAGATGCCTACACCTTGTTAAAACCATCCTGAGGAGGGGGGCGGCGGGGGGGGATTTCATTGTCTACACACAGAAACAAGACAAAGCACTTAGTGTGCTCCGAGCATGTGGCAGTTTTTCCCACCTCCTGTGTGGCAATATCAAACAACAGCTGCCACCTCTGACATCATCACTGAAGTGCATTGGCCCTTTTTAGGTGGCAGTGTGCCCCGGTGCGCTCTGGGAAATGTTTGTGGGCGGATGGTATGGTCAATTTTAAGAAGAACAAACACTTCAAACCTAGATACAAAGGATCTGAATGTTGTTTGTGTGAGTGACTGGGTTTGTGAATATATTTTAAAACCTTTCATAGTTTATCCATATGTTTGTATAAAACAATAGAGTATACATGACAGATGAAAATGAGCTCATTAGCAATTTCTGGCACATTTACAAGTGGAAAGTGAAAGTTTGATTAATGTGCACTGTCCCTGTTAAAAAAAGACATGTTGCGCTCCTTTTTTATTTTACTTTTCTCACACGTGCATGCGCACACACACCCACCCACACCCACATCCACACATACAAAGAATTAAAGAAACAGGATACCGGCATGTTGAAAATCTTACAATGTATATAATTGACACAAGATTTCAGGTACAACAGCAAATGAGACATTTGTATTTTTCAAACCTTTTTCTGGCATCTATCTTCAACATAAGCACAAACTCTCCATAGATTTCTGATAACAACAAAACCAAAGTACATAAAAAACGAGAATTAAAAGTACTTTGTTCCTCATAAATTGGCACCTTTAAGAAATTCCTTGTATTCAACAAACAGTGTAGAATAAAGCCGTCTTTAAACGGTGGGATAACCAGCTTTGCATTTTTCCACCTAATGAATGAGTGCAGGATTAGGGTGCACCCACTGATTTAAGATCAGCACTCTGGACGAACCTTTCTTCCTGCCGCTTTGTTTTTACACTGCTTCACCATAGTTGAACAGGAGACGTCTTGCTGGGCCATATCTATCTGCATACACACATCCCCAATCAATAGTCGTTTTTTGGAAGGTGTTGACTCACGAATTGATCGACCATCTTGTCATGTTTTTGTGCAGACAATGCCATTCATTGGCCTCATAAAAGTGCAGGTTTTATAAAAGGGAGGGGTACTTTGAGCAACAAACTAATGAGATCAAAAGGTGGAGAAGGAGAGCGGGGGGGGGGGGGGTTGTGCAAATTTCAGCCGATGACATTGTGAGGCAGTCATTGAAACTGAAGTTGTGAGTCGCAAGTTGTCTTTGAATTGGAATGTCACCATCACAGTTGGAGTCATTTCTCATTCTTTACAGGGCTTAATGTGGACTTTCACATTCAAATTCAGATTTGTCTAGAGGATCACTAAAAAGAAAACTAATGTATTGCTCTTACTAGTTGTTCTTTGTTCAATATGTGTATTTCCCCCCTATCTAATATCATTATATCTCTGTTTCTGAATCTAAAAATGGACCCCAACCCTAGACAAAGTGTCAAAGGCAGTCACAGGCAGATTTCTTTAACCAGGGACTAACAGAAAGACAGACACACGCCGCACATAGACACACATAGGCACAGCAAACATAGCAATCATTAATTAAGCAAGTCGAGGGGGAAAAAAACGAAAATATCATCAAAGTAACATGTCTGGTAACACTTATGACAACAGCCTCACCTTTTTTCAGAGCAGTAATTAAGTATCTAACAGATGTGGTTCTCAAAATTTGACAGAGCCTCCAACAACTTAATTAAATCTGCAGTATAATCAACTGTCAGATGCATATAGTGTTTTTTTTAATGAATCATGGTGGATTGTCCCAGCGTGCAACTAAAGCAGTGATGTATTTTTAAATATGTGTAAATATCTCTCCTCCAAATTGAATATGTCGGTCACATACAATACAAGCAGAGAGACCATCAATATGGATTGGGAGATATTTCAGTAGTAGCTGAAAATGCAATTTTTAGGGGGGAAAATGAGCTATGTTAGTCTCCCATTGCTGTGAGTTGTATCGCACAAAGTCAGACAATGTTAGTTTAATATATTTTAATACATTTCATCTCTGTGCCCTCCAAACAAAATTTAAAAAGGCTCTATCGTCTGTCCCTCCTTTGCTCTAACAATCAAAGACAAGTCCACACATTCACACACAAATATACACACATGCAAGCATCGTCCCGTCTTCCTGTACACCCATGTGGTATGATTCCTCCCAAACAAGCTTCTCATCAGGAAAAGCCTTAAAACGGTGTGCCCACAACATTCCCAATAAGGTTGACACATACTGAAAGACTGTGTCATTGTCATATTGCCTTGCCACAATGTACTGAGGAAACATGAGGGACGCTTTAAAGGTCATTAGAACGGATGAGCGGGGAGGAGGGCAGCGGGTGGAGGGTGTGGGAATAAAGAGGCACTGATATAGAAAAGTTGCAGAGAAATGGAAGGCAGATATGGATACGCGATGACGGATGATGAATGATATAAGAGTCATGGCATAAGATGCCGGCCGTTTTAACATTTTGTTAAATGGCAATTTCTTATCTGGAAAAATAAAAAAAAGAAGAAACCAAAAGCATGAACACTGTTGTATCTGCCATACAAATAGGTAAGTCTGATTCAAAGACGTGCATGGTGTGGCTCTTACTGTGATATGGATCATTGCTGCAATGAGACAGAAAAACGCAAGCTGCAATTTGGATACTAATCACAGGAGCACTGGGCCTTTGCAGGGAACACACAAAATTATGCATATTATATTGTCGCTCTGCTGTGCACATAAAAACAACACTGGAAAAAAAAAGCGCTACATGACAGCCGTGTTTTTGCTTCTGTGTACATTTCAGTTCTGCTACACGTTTCCAAAATCATGAGCTGTCAGTCCGTTGCCGTGACAGCAATCTTAAACTGACACCGCCATTCCACACACAGTGCTCTATAGTGGGAAGATGCTGTCATCTGAGACCTGGCCCGGCCCAGCATGTGTTTTGCTTACACCAGACTCTCGAGTTGATCCCACACAGCCAGCAGAGTCTGAAGAGAGAGAGAGAGGGTGTGGGGGGGGGGGAGATCTGCCCCAGCAGGGGGAATGTAGGGATGAGCGGATAGATGGAGCGGCAGACGGGTCACGTTACTCCCACGTTAGACGATCGTGTCAGTGTGAATGTGATCATGGCTATTATTACAGCTTACATGATGAAATGGCAAAAAAAAGTGCTGACGCCGAGTGCTCACATCCTTGCCGCGAGAGAGTGTGTGTGAGTGTAATCATATTGTGAGGCTTAATGCATTAAGAGGTCTGCTGGGTCGTGCTATCCTCCTTTAAAAGTCATCAATATTGTATTTCATTTAAGTTTGAGGTTCATCTATATTTTCTATAAATATTGGAGAGTGATTAAACCACTCGGGGCTCTGTTATGGGTTAATGATCAATAAATTATTCTACTGAACACAAGTGCTGTTTTAAAAGAAGGAGTGGAATAACAAATATATGTATCCAAGCGCCACTGCAAAGCCCCATTCTCCCTCTCCCTGTGGTGTCAACACCAACATACTGTGAGCAATATAGTCTTACACATGTCTTAGGTACAGATATAATCTCAGAGAACCCAAAAAACCCAGAAACAAAACATCAGACGATGCGAAAAGACCAGCTCTAATGGTGTCATAATATAGCAAGAAATAAAAGAAAAGAGCAGAACCAAAACATTTATGAATACTCATAATTCCATTTTGTTCTAATCCAAAACCAAAAGGAAGTCCATCCAAGCGATTTTTGTTGTTGTTTCCTTATACTTAGTATTTAGTTTTGGCAAAGTAACTAACCCTCAACTTCTCCTCCCTCCCCTTTCCGACTCTCCCCAACCTCCGTGTCCCGAACTCAGTCCCAGTTGGTAGATTCCCCGTCAATTATCGCCGGAGCAGCAAAATAAGCAGCGGAAGCAGGTAAATGGTAATGCAGGGGAGGTTCTTCTTGCCGTTTCCTTTCACCCCTTCGTTTACTGGAGGGGGTTGAATGAATTTGGGTCGGTCGGTGATGGTGACAAGGCGTGGGCCACGGGAACACGTATTGTCGGCGCACATGCCGCTTCCTGAACCGCTGACATCATCACCTGCAAACAGAGGGTTGGGACATGAGTTCAATGGTACGACATACGTATCTTTTAAGATAAGATAAGCCTTTACTGTCTCCTGTAGGAGAAATTTGTCTTTGGCAGTCGAAAGAACACAGAAAATGGCGACGAATCGCCATAAACACGGTAAACATACAGTAAGCGTACATTAAGCATAAGCATACGTTATCTCATCCTAATGAATTCTGTAAACATCTGATAAAAAGACGCCCCTACCTTCCCCCACGCTCACAGAAGAAAGACAAAGAACCGACAGCACATCCTCCCCCTAACATTGCAAGATCCAGGACTTAGCCAAAATGTTTGAACATTGACAACTTCTCAGTCCCTCCCCCCTTTCTGCTAAATCCCAAAACGGTCTCCTTAACCCCCTCCCCCCACAAGGGAGAATGAATGCGAGTGCTTGGGCAGTGATTGACACGCAGTTGGACACCCTCGTGGCCCTGATAGGTGCATCTAAATGGTGGGTTGTGTGGGGTGGGTTTTTGCAAATCCTAAGACAGACTGTAGGTGTTTTTTTTAAATGACCCGCTTCATGAAGTTCTACTCAAACATAGGGTCAGTTTTAGCAAATATGACAGAAAGTTAGTTTTATAAGGCTGACCTACTGCACCTTAAACTACTAGCAAGAACTATGAGGTTTACAGTCCTGGTGCAGGGCCCAGAAAAGGGTTGAGAAGTATTAAATTCACTTAAATTATTCAAAAAGCCACCAATTTTTAGGCCATGCATTTTTATACCTTCATTTTAACTCCAAACTTTCTGCTTTTTGCCATTTAGCTAGAGCTCGTACAAGCTGAGATAGAAGTTTACTGCCTCCTCAGATAAACAGAAATAGAGTTACTTCCTTAATGTAGAACTTGTTACAATAGCTTTTAATCATCCGTGAGCCATCTGGGATGAAGTTTCTTGTGAACGTTCTTTTGACACCCGTGGGCTGTGATGGTAGAAGTACTTACTGGTGTCCTGAAAGTCCACATCCTGGCCGTTGAGAGCATTCTTCAAACGGTGCGTCATGATCTTCAGCTGCATTATCTGTTGCCGTATTGTCATGTCTGGTTTGGTGATGTCGATTTCCACCTCAGGGTTGTTGATCTGGCTGGCGAGGCCATCACCCATCACCTCGGGAAGGTACCTGGCACACGTTAACATTTGATTAACACGGAAGCACCTAGTCTAAAACATTCAATCCCTTCATCACAGTTAATAGACTGTACAATTTAACACTGTACAGTGTATTACTATTGCTGAACAGGGGACACTGTGGCCAAAAGTGGCATTGGCAGGATAAAAGCACATTGAATTTGCTCCATTTCCCATGATTCTGTAGAATCTGCTGATTCAAAGTCATCATTATTAGGTGACTGATGGTGGACTATACTCTAAAACGCTGGTTGCATGCCGGCTTTAATACAAGTAGAAAACCACACAGAGTGTGTTTGGAATGGGACCACAAGCAAGAAACAACTAATATGTCCTTGGTGGGATGTAGTGTGTTTACTAATTGTTTGTGAAAAAAAATTGAAAATCTGTAACGACAATAGCGTAAGTAAAGAGGAAGACAGCATTCTAACTCAATAATGTACACAACAATATCTATTTAAAGTTTGCTTACATTACCTACCATGATATGCTGGTCATACCAGAATAAATATGGCTGCATCAGCAAAACCCCAGAGTGTATTGAAATAAGCATGGATGTGTTTCATTACGTCCTCCAAGGAGGTTATGTTTTTTGTCTGTTTGTTGCTTTGCTTGTCAGCCGGATAATTCAAAAACTACTAGCCTGATTTTCAAGGAACCTGCTGTAATGGTGTAGCATGGGCATTGAAACAACCAATTACATTTTGGAGCGGATCAAAAAACAGGGAGGATACAAGAGTTTTTTTCATGGGCATGGTGGCATGACTTTTCCACTAGGTGGGGCTGCAGCTTTATAGGTAGCTCTGTGTATTTGGTCTCCGTTATTTTTGTAGCTGCGACTCAGCATAGACGGACACTCAGTGGCGACGTTTAGCTGGTACGTTTTAGTGTTGCCTGTTTGATTATGATGTTATATTTAGAGTTTTAGCGTTACTCAGTGTCACCTTCATTTGGTAATTTTGCTAGTTTTATAGTGGTCGCAACATAGGTTTAATAGTGGTCCTGTCTGCTGGTTCTTCTGATAAATAGTCAAATACTGGTCAAAACATTACTTTAACACCCGGGTCTGCCGGCAATCTCTGACATCACTGACATCATCTTTAAGATGCTGCAGGGGGCTCAGTTTTAAAACTAGAGTGAAGGAATGAGTATTATTTCATGCTAGCTTGTATGGAAAGGGGCTAAATACAAACATTTGGAAATATATCCAGACATAAAGTGGTTGTGGTTGCAGATTTGCATAGCATAGAAGATTGGACTATTGGCCTTGGCCCTGTGAGTGCCCTTCTAGTTGTTTATTAATTCAAGTTTTCATTTGTAAGTGGAATATTGTGAAATGTCTTCCATTCAAAACTTACTCAGTCTAGCTTTACTTTACAATACAAATACCAGGTATATATGATGGTAAATATATTTGGTGGCTGAGACATACAGTCGGATACTGTTTTCCAAAAATTAAAAGAAAAATATTACCTCAGTAGCACCATTAATTCCCTTCTATGTTGTGCATTAAACACCATTATTAAGTAAAATATGAAGTACATTTTGTACTTTCACATCTTATTTTTAAATGCATTTCTTTATAGGGTTTATATGCCTTACCTGGCACGGTTCATGCCGTTCCAACACTTATCCTCAGCCCCGGTTCCAGTGGCCACTCTGTCACTGCAGAGAACGTTTGGGAGAGAAACCCAGTACGGCTGCATGTCCCTCAGTCTCACGGTTACATCAGACACCTGGGGCAGATTTGACAAGAGCAAATTCATGAGCTTCTACACTTTGTCTAACATCACATCCCGATGGTACACTCAAACAGGAGAGTAAGAAAGACTCCTGCTCACTTCAATAACCCACTGCAGTGCTCAGTCATCTGAGTCATTGATCCATCCGAGCATTCATTCCCCTCTAAACACCCCATAGTTGTCTGTATAAAGGTGAAATCAACAGCAAGAAGGGTTTAATTGCCCATGATGAGCAATGGCTCCTGGGTCATAAACCAATATCAATGGTTTATGAATGAATGAATGAATGAATGAATGAATGTGCCAGATCAGGCCATCCGACAGCAATAACAAGGACACCAATTCAATCGGGTAAATACAAACCAATTTATCCATTTTAGAGCTGGTTCCCAACTTGTCCTCCACTGTAACCTTCCCTCTCTTCATGGTGTCGTCGGGTCCCGAACTACTGGTTCCTATCTCTCTGATGTTGCCACATGCCTGGAACAACTGGGGCAGGAGACAGTGAAAGGAAGACAAGACAGAAGTGTAGAGAGAGGACACATGAGAGGTTAATAAAAAGGGTGAAATGAGGAAATGAAATCAATTCTTTTGAGAAGTAGAATGACTGCCTCGCGGTTGTATGCCTTCCGCCAATCAGTCAAGTTGCAGTTTACATCCATGTCTGTCCACACTCATAATATAATGCAGTGAAGACTTTGATGAAATTTCATAAAAAGGTATTAAGTGTGTTTATTTTGGCAAAACATAGATGCTCCACACACATCTTCAACCTGGCAGCACAGAAGATCTTTGTGTGTGAGAGAGAGAGAGAGAGAGAGAGAGAGAGAGAGAGAGAGAGAGAGAGTGAGAGCGAGAGCGAGAGAGAGAGAGAGCGCGAAAGAGAAAGAGAAAGAGGGCTGATGCTTTTCCTGAGAAACAGTTCTTCCAAGTCACGGTTAAAACCAGTTTTAACAAATATACAGTAAAAATATAGACTGGGTAAAAAGCTATTTGAGTTTGCCCTGCAGCTCGTCCTGGAAACCTGCACGTTTTATTCTCCTGCTTTAGTTCACAATTTTGCTGGAACCAATCACAAACTGGCTTTTCTACCTGGCGCGCTATTGGTGGGTTTAACACGATGACGATAGAGAAGGGACCAAGCAGCTTCTTGTTTTAAATTCAACACAGCGGCCACCGTGGCCGCACCCAATGGCCGATCCCATTGTTGACGCTGTCGCTTCTACGTCCCCCGGATCGTTGGTCTGATTGGTTGAAGGACTATCCAGTTGCGTACAGAGTCATTTGAACTATGCCTGTTGGTCACGCCTCTTGTGCAAAAAACAAATACAGAGCAGACTCCCCAAACCAATGCTCAATCTCAAATATATTGGGCTGGGCTTGGCCTGGTGATAGCCAGACTAGTGAAAATACGGTGTCCTTTGATATCGCGTTCCCAAAAACGGGATGGACAACCTGAAAACATTTGAATCGGCTGTCTCCGATAAAAAAGTTTATAATTTACTCAGCTTTCAAAACACGGTTAGAGCCAAAGGAGATTTAAGCGCTATATCATTTGATTCATCTTCAACTGGTAACTTAAACTGCAAGGCTTCAGACTCTGGCAATAAACTTGATTTTCCTACTTTAAGAGGTTCATATTGGTGTTGGTGTTGACAAGACTGAAATCGGATGCTGCTGAAACCAGCTCTCTGAATAGAATCCAATAAACCCATACGTGTACACAAAGAACCTTTGAGCACATTAGTACACACAAAGCTCTACCTTTTCAAAGCCAACAGCGATGATTGGAAGTGGTTATTTGCATGACCCAAAGTGTCAATCACAGCGTCGCTGCAGCAGAATGATTCACAGCTCAGAAAGCACTACTTGTCCCTATGGGGCTTACATTTTATAAATGGAGACCAGGGTGTATAGTAAGACTGCAGTCAATCTGTCATCCAATCTGGCCTGCTCAGAGGAGCCTCAAGCCTTTGAACCGTCACACATAACTATAAAATAATACTGTATTAAGCTTCCAGTCATGTCTGTCAGCATAACTTGTTGGTGTTGTGCAGCAACAGCAGATTGAATAATGGACATAAAAAACATGGCATAGGCTCTGTTACTGTACAACAAGAGTAGTGGCAGATATAGACCTCAAGCGCGTTCACTTATTAGAGAAAGTTCACATACATGCACAACACAATGTTGGCTTTTGGTGTCAACAGATTACATAAATAGGAGATATTCTCCCCGACACAGTGTCAACCATAATACTAGGCCGTAGACTTGAATCGACTTCTGTGGGATCGACATGGCATTTTCCCCTGGAGATGAAGATCAGAAGCTGAGGCTGTGTGTGATTACCATACCGAACCAGGTCAGAGGCAGTCCGCCAGACTCTGGCTCACCTTAAGCCAGCCAGGCTCTTTAAAAGCAAACCAGCACAGGGGGAGCTTTGTCTTTCCTTTCACCATCCTCACCAAGCAGCTTCCATTGCTGCCAGTGCCTTTTGTACAAATGTAGAAATGATCATGTATAAATGTTGCTCAAACACTATTAAACAGTGAAGTAAACTCTTGGCCCACAGGCACTGCCATGATGCACATCCTTTTATTTTAAATCAATTAATGTAGTGGTAGGATAGGTGTTAATTCTACAAATGCAAAAATACATGTAAGGGCAATAGGGGACGCAGTGTCTGAACTGATGGATCCAGGGTGTGTGTATATCAGTTTGCACCAAGATTTTGGACTTTCTTACTTCTACTGGTTTACCAAGTGGTATGAATATTTTACAGGCCCTGAAATCTATTTCTCTTTAACATTAAATATTCATACCTAAATAGGGAACAATCAGCTAATGGGTTTCAGCAGCACTATGTGGGAGTGCTTTGAACAGATTTGATTGACAGTTGCCTGGCTACACAAGCAAATAAGGACAACTGCTGTCTCATTTTCCAACATTTCTAAATCCTGATCGGTACACGGAAGTGTGTGACGTTACTTTTTCATTTTTCATTTCCAACAGTGAACCACTGAGAAGAGCACAGACACAAACACAAACACAGAAATTGCTATGATGAGAAAAATAAAACTTTTTTAACTTTGGCAGAAAGTTGTGTGTGTGTGTTTGTGTTAATGTAGCATCACCTGGCTCATAGAAAGAAGCAAGAAAAATAGGTTTTCAGGGCCTTTTCAAATATAGTGCCAACCATTTTGTGAATATATGATTGCCAGTATAGTATATGAAAAAAAAGATACACATATTTAAGAGGCACATATATTTAAGTCTAACAGTTCCAGTACATGCCATGAAGCTACCATGGACTAACTATTGGATGTTCTTATCTGTAGCTTCTGCTTTTTCAGCAAATTTCTGTTTGGCTTTTTAAAATATATTTCAACTATATTTTTCTTTTAACAGTGGTTAATCATAATGCTATGACTAGACCAATGTGTTAATAACACACATAATTCTGCCACTATCACCTTAGTTTCACACATCACACATTAGCTTCCTCTCAGAAGAAGCCTTTATGACAGAAGCACAGTGTTCTCCTCCATTAGTCAATTGTCACAGTTGTGGCACAGAGTGAACTTTGAAAATTGCTTGATTTGATTGGTCGTGGCTGAAGCAAGACCAGCACACCTACTAATGCTGTACAATGATGTTCGGGGGGTGTTGTATGTTACAGGCCTGCACAGCTCTCTACTTTGTGTCTTTAACCAAAAAATCACAAGGGAGTACGGTGTACATTTCATTTGTTATCAGTACTTTTCAAATATTTTGATACCGGGGATATTCAGTGGCAGTGGTTTAACTCAAAATATAATTTGATGTCTTTTTCATGAACTCTTCATTGTATTCTGTGTAGTCCGTATGGTTTAGTTAGCCGTATGTATGTGCCCATGTGTGCTCTGACCTTGCTGTTGATGGGCTCTATGTTCTCCATCATGGTAGACATGGCTTCTGAGATGCGATTGGGGATGGTAAGGACCACGGTATCCACACCGGATGGACCATTGAAGCGACCGGCCACCTGCATCATTGTTTCTACACAGACAGGAAGTACAGTAAGCGTGACGAAATTGTGAATTGTTTCATATGTAGTACACTGGTAGAAGGATTCTGATGTATTCACTGCAGAAAGTCGGGTTTTGGTAAACATGTGGCTGAATTGGATGCCTGTTTAAATGTGTGTGTGCTCCCCACCTGCCAGATGTCGCCACTCGGTGTTGAGGTCCGCCTGGTTGGCCAGACAGCCCTTCATGACGTTGCTGCAGTAGTTGGCACATGGTCTGGCAGAGGCCATGCCGCGGCAGTGGGGACAGTAAGTCATCCTCATCATGGCCCGCGTGCACTCGGTGCTCAGCTGCACCTGGGATAGTTCACAGACAGAAATAAGCATACACCACCTGGATGAAAAATTACTGTTTTCTTCAAGTATATATTACCTAATAGTCTACATGATGTAAATGACAGCAGCACTTGATCAAACTCTACATTTGACCAGGTTCAATGTTTGAGGCCCTGCTGCTACTGAACAGTAGAATTACAGTATATATACTGGATATATGCAGTATATTTACACAAAAGTGGTCCGTTTTAATAAGATGTGAAGATGGAAATTTTTTTAGCAATGACAGTTGCAAAACTGTGGGAGGTCACCTCCCATGATGACCTTTTTTCAGTTAGCACCAGTCTTTCATTCAACACAGTTTCCTTGGAAACCACTTTGGGAGAATTCACCTTTTGTTTCACATGTAATGAAAAGGCCCTGACATTCATACAAGTATTCTCAGTCCCTCACTCCATCCTTCCAACTTCCTCCATTTCTCTCTCAATCCCACAAGGCTGTTCCCCCAGGAAAGGGCCTTGTTGCGTGAAAAGTGAAACTGGGTTAATACCAGTAAGCTCTGTTCACCAGAGAGTACCGCTATGCATACAAAACCTCAGGAAGTGTGTGTGTGTGTGTGTGTGTGTGTGTGTGTGTGTGTGTGTGTGTGTGTGTGCATGAGACAGAGAGAGAGATAGATAAAGAGAGAGAGAGAGAGAGAGGTGGAACAAGCCCAGCTACGCATACAAAGCTGCTCTAAGCTGACATCTGGGCCAGCCTGATGCTTTTCCTGGAAACTGTTCTTCCAACAGCAAAGTCACAGTTAAAACCAGCTTTTTAACAAATATACAGCGGAAGTAGGACAATGGGGATCAGGTGGGAAAACAAACCATAGATGCGTTGAACACTCTGCAGACCTGTCAGTGGTAAAGATAGTCTGCTCGGCATAATTGGACATTGAAAATTATAATTCTCAAGCCACGGACAATAGTGATGACTATAATCAGCACTAACAGAGGCAGATCCTCGGTAGCACTTGTCCTTCATGGTGTAATTAGAGTGTGCATCTCAGTATTGTATGTAGTTTATAGCTCTTTACAGATTTTCTTTGGTGATCCACACTGTTTTCTCATGCTTTAAAAACATTCTTTCACCAGTTCTAATGTTAATCTGTCTAATGTGGTTGTAACGTTTCCAACAACCATCAATGTGTCCTGTTTTGAGTTTTTTTTCTTGTTATTCAATGTCTATTTATGACTGTACCATTTTATTATTTATCTCGATAAATCAACAATGTTAAAAATGTAATAAAAAAAGGAAATTAAGTCCTTAAGACTTATTAAGTCCTGCCTCTATTTGATGCATATAGGGCAAAAGTAATTTATTTTGGCACAATTCCCAATTAAATAAAAAAAAAACATACAAAAAGGACTACAATAGTAAATGCATCTTTGATGTGTAAAAGAGATCAACAGAACTACAGTAGGTAAGTGTTGCCAGTTGCACAAAGAGGACAGTGTAGAGTGAAATAAGTGACACAGAAAAGCAATAACCCCACCACATTCCCAAGCCTAATCTCAGGTCATATGAGACATGAGTCAGAGCCTAACTCCTGCCCTCCTTATCTCCCCTCCTCCCATCCTTACCCTACCACTCATTAGCCAGGGATGAGTCAGACGAATGCTTCTTCTGTGAGAGAGAAGAGTGAGGACAGGGAGTGTGCAGGGATAAGTGAACAACAAAAAAAGAGAGATAGGGGGATGTTAAAAAAAAAACTACAAGATTCACCAAGGGCGTTGGCAGGGGTGTACAAAAAACACAGAGGGATGTTAATGAAATACTTTTTTTTAAGGGGAGACAGTCATTAATTCTGTTTAATGTTTAATGTTACATCATCCAAACAGTATTGATGGTGGGAAATCCCAGGCCAGGCACAACAGACCCGAAACACGCGCGCACACTCACACAGGTTTGTGCCACTATCTTTGTGGGGACCCGTCATTGACATAATGCATTCCCTGGCCCCTTACCCTAACCTTAACCATCCCAACTAAATGCCTAACCTTAACGCTTACCCTCACCCTAACCATAACCTAATTCTGACCCTAATCCTAAAACCAAGTCTTAACCCTGGCTCCACAAATCTGTCAGGACCCCACAAGTATACTGGACTCCCAGTTTTTGGACCCCAAAATAACATATAGTTAAACAAGATCATACACACACATCCCCACACACACACACACACACACACACACACACACACACACCAGCCATCTAAACTAAAAAGGATGCCATTGCCCATTAGATTGAGGGATTGACAGCAGTGCAAAATAAATCTTTGAAGCAGTGAGTCACGCACAGTCTAACCTGATTCCAATCATCTCCACACTGGCCTATCGAGAGATATCAAAAGAAAGTCTTAGGTGTGAAATACTCTCTTTGATGTTTGCACGTGTAGCTCTTTGACATGACTGCGATCCATTTGAAACACCCACACCCTTACTCCCTTACCCTGCTTTACCTTCACAGCATGCTCCGCACACCTGTCAGAACCTTCTACAGTACATTGCCCGTGGCAATCGAGCTAGAGACTCTTCTGTGTCTCTCTCTCCCCCTCTCTCTGCTTGTCTTTCCCCTGTAATTAGTACAGATATATGAGCGACCTCTCCCCCTTGTGTTATAGTGCGAGACAATCCAGACTGCTTGCCTCCAGAGTGAGCCATGTGGCACATGGCCTACTTCCTCCACTCCCCTACCGAGGGAATGAAACAGGGGACACAGCAACGGGTGCAGCCCTGAGCGAAACAAGGGAGAAATTAATATTGTACCAAAAATCATAACTGCGTCTTACTGATGAGATCTACTTTCCTGTCTCACAAAAACATCTCAAACAAATTGTTTGTTTTTTTTTCCACGCATGTTAGTCTCTTTCTGTGTTCCTTTCATGACATTTCGCCATAGTTGCTATTTCAAGGCTAATCCAACTCGAACATAGCAGGGATGCATGTTGGTAGCACACACAAACACTTCCTTGAAAGACTTTTGAAGCACACATACACAAAAAGAATTCTACTCTCTCCAGCTTTACACTCAAGCTGTGTGATACCTCCCTGAGCAGCGTGTGGTCAACATATTCAGTTACTGGGCCCTTTAAGTGGCAATACATAGCTATAAATAGGGGCGGTTG
Source organism: Etheostoma spectabile (assembly GCF_008692095.1). Taxonomy (NCBI): domain Eukaryota; kingdom Metazoa; phylum Chordata; class Actinopteri; order Perciformes; family Percidae; genus Etheostoma; species Etheostoma spectabile. Next base: position 6,373,673 of record NC_045744.1, read on the forward strand.
TCTCATTAGGGCCCAATCAATGGAAGATAGAATTACAGGGAAAAGGATGGAAAAGATAAGATCCAAATTTGTATACCACCCTGGGCACAGCTTGGGGAAATATAAAAACAGAAATGTTTAAGAACAGTTTACTGGGTGAGGAAAGAAGAAAACAAAGGAATGAGTGAGCAGTAAGATAGGAGAAACGAGAGGATGCTGGAGTTTTTTCCCTTTTCTTGCTTTTTCTCACTGTCTCATTTGTTACCCATCGCAGCACAGCGCTGTTCCCATCTGCTTAAGTACAGCACGGTGCTGATTGTGTGCTGGGGAAGACAGGGACAGAGACTGACACACAAATTATGACTTTGAAATTGAACAGTTGGTTGAAGTATTTACTTCTTTTGGTGAAATTGTACCAAACAGGCCTCGACTTGGATGACTCAAAGACAAATTAGACATTCTGTCTTCGTGCACAGTTCAATGGACCTAGCTTGGGAATTCTCATTAACAGAGTTTGACCAAGTGTGTCCATAGTGCCTGTTCTCACAATTCACTCTTGTCTTCTCTCTTAAAGGTCCCATGGCATGAAAAGTTCTTTTTTTACCATTAATATGACTTTCCCCAGCCTATGGTCCCCCAGTGGCTAGAAATGGTCATAGGTGTAAACCGAGCCCTGGGTATCCTGCTCCGCCTTTGAGAAAATGAAAGCTCAGATGAGCTGATCTGGAATCTTGCCCCTTATGAGGTCATAAGGGGCAAAATTCCAGGCAGGATACCTCCCCTTTCTCTGCTTTGCCCACCCAGAGAATTTAGCCTACCAATGAGAGAGAGACATCATGGCTTTCAAACAAGCAAAGTGGCAGTTGGTCATAGCCACACCCCCAGCCACCACCTTGCCCCCCCTTCTCAAAAGCTACAGACTCAGAAATGGCACGTCCTAAGGAAAGCTCATTGTGGGACTGGCTCTAGTGGCTGTAATTCTGCACCAAGGCTGAGTTTTGGGAAAGAGACTTCAGATCCAGTATTAGGGGACCACTAAGGTCTATATAAAAGCATCCAAAGAGCACCATGGCATGGGACCTTTACGACTAATGATGAGTGTGTTATAATAGAAGGCAGCCCATGACCTTATTCAGAGTGGCAGCTGCTCCAGTGCACTGGTATTAGCGCTGGTGATGACATTTTGTAATTTTGTAAAAGCTGTGCTAATTATTAACACGTTTTCCCCAGCCAGCATTGTTTAATGAACATATCGCTCACTGTCTTTCAGCACCCACAAAATGGCATCAGTCAGGAAATGTGCATTAGGAAGTAGCCACACAGGGGAAATGTGCTTCCTGTTGGAGGGGAATGATGGAATGATGAGTTGTGTGTGCATGTAGAAAGATACATAGAGATAGAGATACCTTATTTATCCAGAAGGAAATTAAGGTAACTTAATTTGTACTTCCATATGCACAGCACATAAATGCTTGTCTAAGATGCATAACAGTTTAGAGTCGTGCTGGCAATGGCCGAGCTCTGCAGAGCTCATAAGCATCTCTGGCTAGTCCCTGGGTACACCCATGGGACGCAAATCATGAACAGCAATTTCCACACAACATGCTGCCCATAATAAACCTGATCCTTCCTTCCCTGTTTGCTTGCTTGAGTCAAAGCGTAGTAACTGTGTATAGCTCTGTTGGACTAGTTGCATGATTCCCTTAGATCCAGGTCAAGCAGGTTTAGTTTTCGCGGTCACTGTCTTGTTTTTCACTAGCTACGCCAGAGTAGCTGTGTTCATGATTATGTCTGATTTTACTCCCCTGTGGCTGTGCTAGGCTTTACTGCGTGCAGCCACTTACTTGAGACATCAGGTCACTATGTGTAGGTGTGAGACGTTACTTTCTGGGCCAAAGAGATGCAGAGAGAGATATGCTAGGCCAGGCTGTCTCACTCAGTACTATATGTGCCACCCGCAGTGTGAGCCAGAGCACATATCTCAGAGCAAAACGGATTCTTTCTTTGACGTGTATCCAAATGTGTGGCATTGTAGTCATGTAGGTGCACAACAACCTAGTTTGTCCTCATTTCATGCTTGCAAATGGCCTGACCTTGTAATATTTCTTCAAAGTAAAAAATTGTACTGTAATATTCGTCTCTGGCGCTGCATCTGTTTCCTTGAAAAAGATGCGTATATTTCTCATAGGGCCACTGCACCCTCCTTGCCCAGTGTCTGGCGGGAGAAATCTTTCAGCCGGTGCGTCAATACTGGCCACCTCCCATTCAGGAGCTGAAATGATTTCTCAGTCTTGCTCTGATCTTAACCTTACTCTTGTCTTATACACAGAGGGGACCATTTCTCTTGGGAGATATTACCCCCCCCCACCCCCCGCGGCCTAGGGAGACATTTTTCAGCGTGAGGCTGACATTAACTGTTGTTGCAGGGGCTGATTGTCTGAGCCGGGGGCCATACTTTATGGAGCCTCTCGTTTCCACCGACATTGATCTGCCACTGCTTTACACTATGCACATGGACTGATAAAAACGTGCCTGTGTGTGTGCGTGCGTGCGTGCGTTTTCACCAAGGAGAGATGAATACGGACCCCTTAACAGAAGAATACCAGTGAACACACAGCACAGGATGTGAACTTTGCGGCAGATTAAACACCAGTAAAAAGACATGCGAGGCAATTAGTCGCGTCCGTTAAATACTATCAAACTAACCAGCATGTGAAGAAGGAAAATGGGACTATAATTTTACAGGAAAGAGACCTATCACAGGAATTGGACGGAGGTGATGCCAAAGAGGGAAGAAAATGGTAGAGAAAACAGTTGCGGGGTTGGAAGAAAGTGATTTTTACCTGGGACACTTTGCGCACCACCTCCCCACTGACCACCAGTCCCTGAACAAAAGAGCGTGCGGCCACAAATGTTCGTGTGACCATCATCTTCATCACACGGGGTGTATCTCCAAAGGGCCGTAGTGTCTCTATCTGCTTGGACACACACTCCAGGTAGTCCTCACCTGCAACCAGCATACACATTCATTTAAATCTTAATCTAAGGGTAGAACACATCCAAAGATTATGGTTAAATAAAGCGATATCAAAGTCTTTGCAAGATGAATAAATGGGACATACATTGACATTGTCAAAAGCCTCTTCAAAGTTTCTGCTCTTTGTCTTATGCATGCAGTATATTGTATATCAGTACTGATCTCAGGAAATAAAGCTGAGTTCGAAATGCACCATTAACCCATGAAGTAGCTCTCGGATGTTATTTGGTGTTGTACCTATGACATATTGCTTGTTTGCCTGATAGAAGAGCTTCTCCAGCAGCTTGGCCCAGAATTCGTTGAGCACCTCTTCCAGGTTGACATTGGAGCCTCGGTAATAGTGCCTCAAATCCGTATACAGGTCAGAGAAGACTTGGGAGTTCTGGGAGTATATGGAGCCCCAAGTTGGAGTGAAAGTCTCCTGTAGACTAATCATCGAGCGGTTCAGCAACTCCAGGAAGGAACCTAAAAACAAGCATAGAAAACGAATGGTTTAAATCTCACATTAAATCCTATATAAAGTGTCAGCAAACTATTTTGTTCTGTGCCATTTTTTCCCCTTATCCTCACATTATTCCACCCACTTATGTGCTGTATAAAGCCAGTCATTAACACAAGATGTATGCACTTCTCAGTGCCATAACGATGTCTCTAATATTTACAGATAACCAATACAGCAAACACACAGATTCTTCACAACTGCTTTGTGCTGGATACCAACGTTGCCTCATACTGTCAGTAAACTTAAAGCTGGTGTGTGTGAGTGTCCCTCTAGGGGATGTCAGAGAATTGACAGCCCTTCAGGGTGCAGTGTATACTGCTCTGAGTGAGGATTTACAGATATATGATACAGGCAGACAGACAGACAGACAGGCAGACAGACAGATGGGAAGGTACACTGTCAGTCTTGGGAAAAAAGTAGAAGAATGTTGAAGTCTGACTAAGACAAGAACAAAAAGCAAATGAACACACAGAGCTGCATGCAGAGTGCAAATCCAAACCCTACACTAATGTTCTCCATGTGTCATCCAAAACATTTACAACCCCAAAGGGATACAACTCCACTAATATCCACAGCCTCAGAAAAATAGCACACCGTCTACAAAAACTGAACGTTTTAAAGCAACGTTAGAGAACTTGTCCTGCTTCGGTTCCCCTACAGGTTGTCTCATTGGAACTACAGCTCGAGATCCCCGAGATTGGGTGGCGCGAGCAGTGTGTGTGTTCTCTAGTGTTGCTTTAACCTTAAAAAACTGTTACATTGGATTGCAACAGTCTGGACAGGTGTAGCTAAAACTGATGACTCACTGCACTGCATTTCATGGGTCATGGGCGTCAGACTGGGGGGAAAAGGGGGACCGAGTACCCAGGGGCCGTCATGTGAGGAGGGCCAAAAAAGATGCTAGAATGAATAGGTGTGCATGCGGGGAGGGGCCCATAGAAAATGCCATTCTACAGGGTCCAGAATTTTGTGCTACGCCCCTAGTCATGGGTGAGTTTCCGTCAAGGTGCATGCATTCACACATCAAGTTTGTTTTCATGAACCCCAGCCTTTCTGTGGCCAGTGCCATACACATTTTGTTTTCATATGTCTGGTGTGTAAACAATGTTTATAAATGAGGCCCCCTGTCCTGACAAATGTATTGCAGCAGAATGACACCGTCCCCAAACCATCCATCTGTTCAGGATTAACATTTGCTTGGCCTCTCCACATACACAATGGGTTCAAATCTGGTGCATGTGTGTGTGTGTATCTGTTTGTTTGTCTGCCTGTGTGTGTATACGTGTGAGTTTTTGTGGCACGGAGACGGGAAGCTGTAGTCTGCGGCAGTGTTTACTTTGTAGGTGTCTTATCTCTGCCCGCCACCACCCCAGATCTGGAGGAGAAGACGAGAAAAGAGCAGGTTGTGGCCTCCACGGGGGACACCCAGCCTGGAGTTGTGCTTATTCCCCTAACGAAGCAGTTTTTAAAAACATCATAACACACACAAACGTCTACCACACACACCGGCATGTTTGAAGCTAAATAAAAACACACCCTGTCTTCTCACAGTTTCCCTGACAACTGCATATGGAAAAGCCAAGGTATACAGTCGCAAGACCCACATGCCTAAAGACAATCACAGCACTTGGAGTTACATAACATTTGCTAAGCTAGGCATTATCCAAGCATTAATAAACACCAGCCTCCTCTTATTTGCTGCTTTCGTCTGGCATTTTTACAGACTCCGGGCTAAAACGGTCTACTCTCATCGGATTAACATTCTTTGCGCTTAGTGAGTGTTTCCAAAGGTCTACACTATATCTGAGAAATGTACCTAAAAGTCTTCTTGGAAACATTAAGGGGCACCTCTCCAAGTATCCAACTTTGGTTTGGTAAAGCTCTGACCAGTGACAATCAGAGAGCCGCATGATTGTCATCCGGCCCCTTCAAGCATCAATAATAATTTTCTTTGGCCATTTTCTCCAAATCCTTCACACCTATTTGTATAGTACTCTGATACAATATATGAGTCTCTCGATAGCACATTCATGGTTACCTTCTATAGTCACAAACCTTTACATCAGTCTGCATTGTTTTGTAGCAAAATTACTTAATCAATCAGGTGTTAAAAAACGTGCATGGTTTGAAATAAAAAGAAACGGTGGGTGGAAATACCAGGGCTGTTTTTTTTTTGTTCCCGGACTGTCACTGACTCTGACACATCAGGTCACGTTCTTTCTCCTACAGTCTTGTTCGGTGCCACGACTAGTTGCCCTTTGACGTTTCCCTCAGTTGGGTTCAGGCCCAAAGTAACGCATGTCAGTGTACATTATTTCTGTTTTACAGTAATGTTGGGACAATGAGCTCTGGGCGTATACTGTATGAATCCCTCTAAGGGGTTCAAAATGCAACGGAGTACTGATATCGCATAACAAAAAAATGCCTTATTTTTTAAAATATTGACCTGCTCTTCCTCGTTGGTGATATAAGCAATTATTTGAATGATATGTGGCAGTTTTATGATGTTACTAAATGTGTATATTATGTTTAAAAAAAAACACTGGAAAAAACAATCCAAACCAATTAACTATTTGGTTTTACGGCCGACTGTAAGATGACAAGAATGATGGGGGACCGGGTTCAAGTTGTGTAATATGTTCTTTATAAATAATTGAGTATAATGGCAAACATGTCTATTTTCTAAATACAGAAGAGGCTGATGCAAATGATTTCAGCAAGATACAGAAAACCTGACAAGCAAGCTCCTTATTATTAGCTACAGATCTCAGAGTGCGGAGCAAATGGCAACTTAATGAATGCTGTGTATCCTGTGTCTTTGTGCGGTGTGAATCATTTCTTAGAATATAATGCTCGGTGAGATAAATGCTTCTGACATGCAGCGGCCGTATGTCCAGGGTTTGTCTAGTAGCGAGACGTCCTAGCTGGATGACACGTGATTTTTTCCCTGTTTCCTGTCACTCAAATCTCATATCTAGAAGCACAGCTCTGGGCCCGCTTCAAAGTACAGGGAGAGCTGCGTCTTTGTCACTCACACAAGCACGCGCGTTTATGCGAGCCAACACACAAAGACGTACTTCCAGGAGTCAGCAGAAAAGGACACGCACACACATGTACGCAGAGGAAACAACGTCAAAGTGACACATTCCCGTGTACACACAGTCGGCAGGAGGATCACAGACCCTCACACGGACACACGGTGGCAGTCAGACAGACGGACGGAGAGCTGCTGTGACAGGTGCAGCTTTGCTTTTAATCCCCATTAGAATTCCTTCCTGCTGTGTACTGTCAGCCACGTACTGTTGTAAAACTGCCTCGGGTGGGGCTAAATGAAATGACTTCCAGCAGACATAGACCCATTCAGGTGACGGAGTGAAGTTGTTTTTGCATTTAAATGAAGTTAAGGCTGCTTGATTATGAAAAAAAAAAAGTCTATATCGATATTTTATGTCAATATGGAAATCACGATGTTAAACACGATTACTTATTGTCTGATGGAAAGATGTTGCAATTCTTGAACTTCAAAAACAGTGAAAGAGAAAAACAAATTAACAGTGAAAACACCTCAAACTGGGAAATTTCCCTTAATAATTTTATCGTTTTAACTTTTATTATTATTACGAACACAAGACACAAAATGAGTTTGCTTGCAAACCATAATGTGCGTTTTTCTCAATTTCTTTGTTTTTGTGACCATTAGGAGCCGGAATCATAATCGCGATTAGAATTTCAATTAATAATATAATCAATTAATGAATTAGACCCGTTTGTGTTTACAGTCTTTATGTGGTTAGGGCATGTTTTGAAGTGCTCTGGGATCACCACATGTGGAGGTCAGATCTTGGTAAATGGTATCGTGCTGTCCGGTTCTCCTCTGGCCTTCAGCTCTAGTGAATAATGATCATCATTAGTATGACACAACGCCCCCTGTGCATGTGTGTGCGCCTGTGCTTTTGTGTGTGACCTTTCTCATTCTTCATCTGTTTGTGTTTCCATGATACAGCGAGACACAGGGAGCTACAAGCACCCCTCCCTTTTACACTCTCCCTCAATCTTCTATCATCCTATAAAGCATAACCTCCACCTCCTCTCCCCCAGTGTCTGCTCTCCAGGGGAAGGAGTGATGGGACAGGCCGCCTGATTTGTCTACCTGGTTAAATTAAAAAAAATTAAAAAATATATATATATTTATATATACTGTATATATAAGCCATTTGCCTCCAAGGGCTTATTGAGCTGTTGAGCATATTACACTCTCTCTGTCCATAACTGTACCAGACTGAGTAGGTCTGGGCTATAATTCACTATTTTCGTGTATCAAGTTTATATGGAATCACATGGGACTCTATGATCTTATCCTAACTGCTGCACAAATGAATAACTTCCAACAAGCAGTTTAAAAAATGGGCAAAATGAACAACTGAGTTTGGTCTGATGTGATGCATACTGTAATAGTGTGCTGTATAAAAAATATTGGGGAGTATCCTTTTTAAATCAGGATAATCCGTATTCTCAAAATGAGCCGCAAACGTTTTTCTTTAATGTGACACTGGATTAGGAAAATCTCTCTTGCCACTCTCTACCTCCATCACATTCTGCTTTTATGTGTTTTCTTCTCTCTAACACACACACACACACACACACACACACACACACACACCACACACACACACACACTTAGAATAAGCCAAATCAAGCATGTGTGTCTTAATGACTTTCTTCCCGTGGTGAGAGGGGAGTTAATGATTTCATTTGTAATCACTCCGAGCTTCACATCCAGGCCACCTTGACATGTCAGAAGCTTATTTTAACTATATTCCTACGTCCACTTATCCCACTGCTTCTAAACCTGATTAAACACTTGCACTTGCACGCACACGCACACACACACACACACACACACACACAACACACACACTTATATACCAAGAAATTACTCTTAAGTATTTCCCCCTCTTCTTCACTCTTAGTCTCAAACCAGACAAGTGGCCCCTACCTTCAGGTCCCCGTTCTCTATCTCCCTGGGGTCTCTCACTTGGTCTCCTGTGTCAAGTTGTGTTATTGACAATGCCAAGAGATTCTGTGTGAGGTATCGTTGATGGTCCCCCAGCAGCCAATCACTCTCGCTGTTCCCTTCTCACACAGAGGTATTAACTGGCCAAGGCTTGTATTCCAGCTATAATCCAGATCCAAGGTTCTCATACAGAGGGCTTAGCAGTTCTGGCAACATTTGCAGCTGTCTAATAAAGTTGCAACTCACATCCAGCTGCTTGACTAATCTGATCTAAAATGGGTTGGTGATGAAGTAATCACAGGCTGACAAGAAATCACTAACCCTTTAGTGACTTGTCTGCTCTCACCAAGCTCTCTGGTCTCTCGTGAACACTCATGTTGGAGTTGGTTTCCTCCAGTTGGTAGTTAGCATTGTCTTGCATGTGCAGGAAATGTTTCAAAGCACTCGGGACTATGCCGAACGACTGAAAAACTTCACAAAATATGTAATCCTGGGAAAAGCTTGATCTTTAAATCACATGGTTTGTTGTGGGAGAATGACGCTATCCACACATTGAAATAGAAGACTAATGAAAGTAGACACTCGTGCACTGTTGACATGAATGCTTAAGCGGGCTGTAGATGTATGCACTCACTTGCATATAGTTATTGGCCATAAATAGAAAACTAGCTAAGAAACATGACAGATTGACTGACTTCTGGCAGTGCTCCAGATACTGACAAGATCAGTGAAAGAATGAGAGGGAGTAAGACAGGAAAACAGGGCTGCAAAAGCAAAAATTGAATATCTCTTTCATATCGGACAGCCTTGATCCTATTTGTCCATTTGGCAAGTGCTGGATGATCATATTAGCTTGATGGTTCTTTGGCAGGGAGGACAGAGACAGAGAGCAAAAGATGAGGCATATGCCGAGAGGAGAGGAGGAGAAAATCAGGTGCCATTGGTGCATTAAGAGATAAAACTAGAAAGTAGTCAGAAAGCACATAGAGTACCTCCGCCAAGCCTGTACGCTGCTCTAAATTTGTTATTTTAATGATGGAACATTTTAAGCCACATCTGGATCCGATCTGCATCAAAGTACACAATCATGTTGATTGGGCGGCAGCTGCGATGACTTTTGGGGGATATCCAAATCATGTCAGGGAATATTAGGCGTTTTATACAAGAATGAATTGTGCAACATTCATGCGACTCAGGACTACTGAGTTACGGCTGATTAACTTCATGTTGCCACCTATAAGCAAAATATTTGCCAGGTTTGTCACCCGCAGTTAAAGGTTAAAAGTACATAATATATTCAAGAGGCCATGCATGAAATGTGTAGCTATAGTGAAAAAAACAACAATTACAATGGCAGAAAATCCTCTTTTGGCATTTACAGATAGACTTGCATTTTCTCTTGGTTAAGAAATGATCAATGTGTTCAATCAATGGCAAGATGGTGGTCCAATTTACACAAAAAATTGCAAAACAAGTTAACTTAAAGGCACAGGCCTAACTTTCCTTCTTAATTGAACGGAAATAAAGGTTTTGAGATATCCGCTTAACAGGACCCAAAACATATCCTCTATGTAGACTGAGAGGCACAGAGCTGCAATATTTCAGGCACAGCAAGGCTGTACTCTGTATCCCCCCCCCGCCCTCCCACCCTCCACCACCACCCTCACCAATCCACAAGCACAAAGATCCTGAGCCCTTCCCTTTGTTAGTTCCCTACCTGTGCAAGGGCAATATAAATAAACACAACAGAGCACCAAACAACTGCTGTCCTGGGCGCTCTGAATGCACAAATGATGATAGGGGAGCCATTAGACTGTTTATGTGTCAGTCTGACTCTCCATCAATAACAACACTTATCACACATGCTGTGCCCCAGGAGCACTGCAAGCCCCTCAGCCAGCATTTAGATAGCTATTAAAAGGTCCCTTATATTAAACACGCCGACACATCACATAATGCATGTCATTTATCAACATGCTCTCTGTGGAAGCTCGTATTCCACATCCTCTCTTCAGATTTTCCCTTGCTTGCATTATGCACCATTTACCCATGCATGTTTCTTTTCTATCCATCTGGTTCTCTTTTTTTTCAGCTGTTTTCCCTTGCTTGCTACCTCCCAAACTCCATACTTCCTTACCCTCATTTGGTTCTGTTTCACTCTATCTCTTCTTACTTTCCACCGCTCGCCCCAATGCCATCCTTTCTAGCACTACATTCCTTTTTTTTTTTTTTTTTCTCTTTTTCGTTTTATCCTTCCAAGGCGCCGTCGCTCCTAGTGAATAATGTGTTTGGCATAATTAGGCCAGTGTACTCCAGGTCCCCACCGACGTGATTTGCATGCAGATAAAATGAGTCAATCAAGCACCACAATGGGAGTCAATGTCCTTGTCTCTCATGACATCGTCAGGGGTGACCCTGAAAGCAGGAAATTAGAAGGTGGGCAGCGAGACGTGGGTGGTGGGAGTGAATCAAGTCGGTAGCTTAACTGTGGGAATATCGAAACACAGATGTAGAATGTGCAACCAGTGTCCACTCTTCGTAAACGTAGTGATTTGGAGGTAAAAAGAAGAAAAAAACACAGGTCTAAATTTGGTTGAAAACAATCAGAACGTTAATAAAAACGTTAATAAGGTCTTGATCACACTTGAGGTTATTTTGAAAGCTGTAGTTTGTGTTGCTGCTAAATTGTATGGTGGTATACAATACCGAGAGGTGACTCTACAATGTTGTCCATTTCAATGTATTGCAGGTCAACTACACATTGAAATATAATCATAAACTCAAATGTATTCCAGTTTTATGTCTTGTTACTTTCAAATTACCAAATATCTTCTTATTAAAATTACAGCACACTGTTTTTTCTGTGTCAGAACTCCCAAGTCAGCTGCCAGACAATTCCTGGAAAAGAAATCCGCAGGCTGCCACTTGCTATCAGCTGATGGGGATACAGACTTGTCCTTTGATCCCCGTTTAGGGCCTGTTTCCTCAATCTGATAGGATACAATTGAAAGTGCTAGACGTCGTTCCCGTGGATTGCTCCTCCTCAGTCTATCTCCGTGGGAGGAGATGGAATTACTTAACAGTCCAGCTGGGAGATGTTCAGAGCTGAATAAATAAGCAAGTCCTGCATGGCCTTTTAGAAATGAGTGTACCCATAGACTAGCCAGCCGTCCAGTACTCTTCAATCAGATTAAGCTCTATGACCACTGATCTGCCTTGAACTGAAATGGCCTGGAACACACTGGCCAATAAGCATTTGGCCGCTCATAAAAACGCCAGTGCACAAATGTATGTGTAGTCTGTGTGTGTGGATAGTTAAGAGTTAACTTTGTTTGACACAAACTCTCTGTATTTACATATTCATCTAGCTTGTCAAAAACAACGACAAAAGAATCAAATCGTTTGATCTATACAACTTCCCCAAGATATTCACCAGAGAATGTCTGGCTTTTTTTTTATTATTAAAAATGTACTTTGATGATGAATTGATTATCAAAATAGTTGAAGTAAACTGGCTAATCACTTCAGCCCTGAAGACAAGGTCATACACACATAAAAATAAGGTCAGGCACAGCTAAAATGGGCTTTTTTCATAACATCAAATGGCCGAGAGAATCAAACAGAAACATAGATGGGCTTCTATTCATCTTTATTCATTTTTAGATAGATATATAGCTCTGTCCCAATTTAACCTTCTTTTTTTTTTCATCAAGGCACAGACACAAGCCTGGTGTTAGAGGACCTCAAGTTTTGTAAGCAGTGGGACCAGGACAGGTTTGCAGTTGTATGCAGAATGCTGCATGGCCATGAAGTGCTTTACATACTGTAAATGTATTGTTGGTGGATTCTGCCAAGCTCGTTCCCATGGCTGTAGTTTTGTTAGATAATGGATAGGGACGGGGGGGGGATCTCATTCATCCATTAATCAGCGTCACGAGTAAGATGACAAGGCATTTTCATAGATGCATATCTTAAATTTGACTCTCAAAAGTAACAGGCATGCCTTTTGTTAATATTGCAGCAGTACAAGCATGCACACATACACGCAGACACACGCAGACACACACAGACACACAGACACACACACACACACACACACACACATTGAATCCAGATGCTAGTGCTGGCCCCACCTGCCAGGTTTAAGGCTTCCGTCTGTCTAACACACCTGGTTGCCATCTAACACACAACTCCCTTTGGTGCCATCACTCTCTATGTCCGCTCTGACCTTTTCCCTCTCACTTTCATATGTAACCCCATCTCTCTTTCTCTGTTAATTTTTTTCTCTCTCTCTCTCTCTCTCTCTCTCTCTCTCTCTCTCTCTCTCTTACCACTCTTCATTTCCACCTGTTTATTTCTTACTTTCGTCCTTGCTCTAAGGACACATCCCTTTTTTCTCTGTATCTTTTATCTGTCTCATTTTCACTCCGTCCTGTCCTTCGCACCCCACTTTTTTTCCTCCTCTGCATTATACGCAGCATCTTTCTTAAACGTGATATATTATTTACTTTCTTACCTCTCTACACAGTATGAATGACAGTGAAGAGATTGGGAGTGCCAAGTGCAAACCACAAACCCACATGCTTCATACAAAGACTCTTTCACTCTTTCACTCACTCACAACAGTGACACACACCAAATCTTCCAAACACACATCTGCATGCTCACATATATACAGTGTACACACTCGCAGACCCGGAGCCAGCTGTATATGAGCACGCTGGTCCTCTAATCTGTGGCTTCTTCCAAAGTCCCTGGACCTAAAAAGGCCTAGTCTGCCTGTGCTGGAACAGTAACACCCTACACTTAGCCACATGGCGCTGCTAGCCCACACCCTGCTAAACACAGCCAGATGTGCAGGGACTGTCAGCATGGTACAATGTCACTGTACTCTCCTTCAGCCATAAGGTGTCCTTGAGTGCTATGAATCCCATAAATCCCATAAGTAAAATGTATTATTATTGCTTATTTATTATTATTACTATATGACCAAAAAAACCTCACCTACTTTTAACCATAAACATCAACCTTACTGAATATTTATCCAAGATCCAAACACCAATCCACTTCTAAAATGGCCGTAAGTTGTTTATCAAAGCCTGAAACAGAAGTAACTCATCTTACTTTGCACTTCTCAACAGCAAAGGATAACAACAGGATGTCTTTAGTAAGCTGGCTGGATCCTCCCAGATTGCACTGATCATGTGGCAGCAAATGTTAAGTATTATAGTCCAATTAACCCCAGTCTATCGCCCAGCTCTCGCCTTCAGAGGACGCAGTCAACAACAGATGGTTTTTAGACCTCAAGGTCTCAACATAGACATACTTCTCTCCTCCCTCTGTCAGCTCTGCCATCCCCATCTGATGCTCATTGGGGTGAGACAAGCGGATATGAGAAAGAGGGACAAAAACATATATAAAGTTGGACATAGCTGGAGTGGGTCGCTTTAGAGAGGAGGTGGTGGGAATTTCAGAAATTTGTAAAAATCCGGCAAGCACACTGGAACAAAACAAGCTACAAATGACTTCACTCTGAAGCAGCACAAATGACCACGTTTGGGCCGTGTGTCTGTGTACTTAACTACAGTTTTTGGATGCAGATCATTAGAGGTTTGGAGGTCGGAGTGCAATATGAATGTGAGTGTCTGTAATCTGTGTTGTTTACTGGCATGCTGTGCTAAATGAGGTGCTTTCTTGAAGAATGTAAAAGCTCAAGAACTGTCGGATGACATAAACTTGGAGAATTTGTATGTTCTGTGTGTGTGTGTGTGTGTGTGTGTGTGTGTGTGTGTGTGTGGGTGTGTGTGTGTATGTGTGTGTGTGTGTGTGTGTGTATGTGTGTGTGTGTGCGTGCTTGGTAGGGTGACTGCATCCCTTTTGCAACGGCCAGCGGTCCTGAAAAGGAGGGACTATGAGTGAGACACAGAGGACAAAGAGCGCTAGAGTAAAGAAATATCACTCTGCCACTAATCACCGTGATCCGAAAAGGTCAGGCTAACTAGCCAAACTCAGAGCCCCGACTGACAGATCCATTGTTGCCGACTGGCCAAGGGGAACAAGTGGAGCACAGAGACACCCTTCTATTAACTGGAGCAGGTCATCAGACACAAATAATTGCCTTGGTGTGCCAATGTTCTAAGATTGAAAATCCCTCTCTTAGTCTCCCTCTATCTGTCTCTCGCACTTCTTCTCTCACACTCGGAGCACTGCAATTATGTCCCGATTTTATTTCATAGTAGTAAGAGCTTAAACAATATGTTGCTGTGGTGCAGACTCAAAGTAGATTTAGAGATTCAGACTCTTGCTCCAGTGCATGTTCTTACAACACCGCAATCACAATGATATTTAGGTTTACATTTTACTGGAACATGTTAACATAATTTGTCTCATGGGACATGAGAGTTGAAGTCAGGAATTGAAATAGGTTTCTTTGTATGTAAAGCCTTATTTTATTCAGTTGCTAACATACTGTAGGCTGAACTCCTCCAATGAAATAGGCAAGTATTGATAAGTAGGATCCACTTCACTGACTTAGGAAACTTGGTATCAAAGTAAAAGAAAAGAAAAAAGAAAAAATGGCATTCTGACAACACCACTGCAAGGCATTACCAACCTCCTCTGTTGAAGCATGACAGTAGATCAATGCTTTTCATCAATCTGCAGACTGTATAATAATCTCTTACACTTATTGTCAGCCTGTGTGTAAATGTCCATCTGTGTGTAGGATGAGTATGTGAAAAGGAAAAACACCACTATTGGCAATACATTGTAGGTGTGTGTAAGACCTTGTAAATTGGGATATTACAAATGCGATGAGGTGATTATCTTTTTTCCTAAATCTAATTCCCTCACCCACACACTTATTGCGTATACACAAACTTACCATCAAAGGCCTTGTACTGTCCAGTGAGTGAGGCCTGTAAGGATCGGCCAACGTCTTTGAGGAGTCCCTCCATCTCCCTGCGGCTTAGCAATGCCAAGTTGTCCTCCATGTCACTGGTGCAGCAGGTGTAACCCTGGGGACAGATGCGCAGGTGCTCCCCTAAAAGGAGGACAGGTGGAGACAGAGGGGGAGAAAGGATGGGGAGGTTGTGGAGGAAAAGGACAGGAATAGTCGAGGAAAAGAGAACCAATAGGGAAGATGGAGAATATGAGGGGATGAAGAAAAGCAGAGAAGAGCAACCATGGCATTAGCATTGGCAGATTCCATCAATTCAGGAAGCACTCATCATCACTGAGATTAATAGTTCCCATGTTGCTGCTGAATAAAATACTCTACATGAACATGACGGGGTGAATTAGCTGCAGCGGCTGTTTTTTTATGGCCTTAAACACCAACTTGTTGGCAGTTGAGGTGGCAGGGCTGCATGTGATCGCCCCCTGATTACCTGGCAAGACGTGGAGAACTCTGTGCAAATTGGAGCAGTGGAGCAGGAGTAGAGCATCAGCTCCCATGCAATTTTAATGAGCACTCCTGACTCACATGCCTGTGTATATTTTTGCCAAATACACACATACACACACACACACACACACACACACACACAACACACACACACACACACACACAAACTACAAAGTAGAAAGGATCTGTATGCAAAGCCTGTGTGAGTATACGCACACACAACCAAATACCGTATGTGGAAATTTCAAAGTTGGTTAAAACGTCAGTCAAGCTGCAGCTGAAATGAGAAGAAATGATGTAAGATGGAAATACCATCATCTACGTCAACGCAGAAAAGCCTAAGGCGAACAAAATTCATGTGGGTGATGTTAATTTGCAGGTGAAGAGAGCAGATAATGTGTGATGCAACACTTTTGAAGATTCCTTCCCACTCTCACTATTTCTAGACACACACACACACACACACACACACACAAACACACACTCACACACACACACACACACACACACACTCACACAATGAATCCACAGTGAACTACACCGCACACACTGATTTTAAAAACAAGGATGCACTGTATTATGTAGTGTGGGGCACAACAAATCACAGTGAGACGTTCGTGGTGGGAAGAGGACAAATTAAAGGTTTTTATATTATTATGTTGGACTTCTAAAGACAATAAAGATAGAACACTCCTTTCTTGTTCCCATGAACATATTCATTAAAGCTTCTGATGCAGTTGTAGCTAAAAGTGCACAGACAAACGTGCAAAAGGCTGTAGCAAGTATGCAGATAGGATGGCAACCCTTTTTGAACTCAGTGCTCTTCCTCAGGCAGCATAAAGATCACATGTTTTGCTATCTACGTGCTGTTGCTTCTGTGGGGGTTTAAGTTTTAAGAAAGAAAATTATTTTTGCAAACAAGAAGTATCCAGTTGCGTCACTCTGGGCCTGTTTGGGAACCCTTTTCCCTCCATCTATGAAACACATTTCTTCTGTAGATCCGCCTCCGTTTCTCTTGTATTTAACCAACTGTCCGTCACACTGTTGATCAAATTTTCTCAAAACATGGAGGGTTGATAACCTCTACTTTCTTTCATTAGACAAAATTTCCAAATTAGGGTATATGTTCTCTGGTTTCAAAAGATACATTCAAACCCTAAAGAATTGAACAAATGTTGGCAAAAGGATTCACATTAGTATTTTATGTGCAGGTTTAAATCCAATGACAACATAGTATGTATTAGAGAAGACAACATCTCCATTGTTATGTCATATCAGTGTGCCACTGGTTGCACTTATTGCACTTGTTAAGCAGTGTTTGTAGACGGAGGGCATGTTTTAGCATTTCCATTTCAATTAAATTACTTCCTCTATGGAAGAGGCACCTAAATAAATCTCAGAGTCTACATTTCCACCTAAAGGCACAGTCATTTCCACCTCACCAGAAATTAATTTTATAGCCTAAAAGGTACTGAAAAAAAAGACTCTGTTTCTTGTTGCAGATCACACTTTGCATGATTGAGGTATAGC
The DNA here is from genome assembly GCF_008692095.1 of Etheostoma spectabile. Taxonomy (NCBI): domain Eukaryota; kingdom Metazoa; phylum Chordata; class Actinopteri; order Perciformes; family Percidae; genus Etheostoma; species Etheostoma spectabile. Next base: position 6,391,140 of record NC_045744.1, read on the forward strand.
AAATTATCATCTGCATACAGTGAAATAGGATTACATAAAGTATATTCACCACCATAATAGGGCTTATATTCTATGACGTATTTCCTGTATTAAGGGTTCTAGTAATAAGGCAAAAAGCAGCGGGGAGAGAGGCCATCCTTGACGAGATCCTCTACAAACAGGAAACTGGGATATGAAATTGTTTCCAGTCAATACTTGAGCAGAAGGCCATTGCCGAGTCTTTTAATTATAGTGTACAGCAAAAAAACTAGAAGGGCATTCAGAGAGCACATACAAACAAACAAACAAGCAAACTGAACCAAAAACATTACATCAATGAGAGACCAATAGGAGATGACTAAACGTATTGTACTATAATATCACATAACTGAGCTTTACATAGCCTGCACAAAGGCATATAGTAAATAGTACAGGATTAATGTTTTAATGTCCCTCTGGCTGTGATTAGCATGCAGCTGGTGGTGTTTCAGCTCAGGGCAAGTCTATAGACATAGTGCTGCCATCGATAAGATTGATCCTGCATCCTTTTCATCGTTAAAGCTAATGATTTCTGTGGGCACTATATCAACGATTACAAGCAAGCATGTCAACTTCATTTACTTTAGTTGTAGTCTGAGTTAATCACTGCGTAGCCCCCGTCCACTGAGTTATCTCAGCTGTATTTTACAGTCAATGCGTGTATTACAAGAATCCACGTACTTTACTGATTATACATATGTTAAACACAGTTTCTGTAACTGTGCTTTAAGTGTCTCATCCAGTCCAACTCTAAAGTGGAGCAATTAAAGGCAGTTGTCCTCTTTGAAAACGAAAGTGGAGGCCAGTCTGCCCAGATCGGAGAAGGTGACATTGAGTATCTCTCAATACCATCTCACTAGTCATGGTGTGACTCACATCCACACACCAAGAGAGAGAGAGAGAGAGAGAGAGAAAAGAGAGAAAGAAAGTTTGGACCTGGAGTAAGGCACTTGTATGTAAAGTCTGTGCCGGTGGAGGAAAAATAAATTGAATGAGATGGTGAGAAAGTGAAGATGAGTACAAAAAAATAGAGAGAAGAAAAAAAGGGTAAGGTAGGAAGAGTGAGAGAGAAGCTTGATGGAGGAATAGCTATCAGGGGTCAGCTGCAATCTGTCAGCCCCCGGGACGGCTGTTTAAATGCCTGGACTGGTTTTAGTGTGTGTGTCTGTGTGTGTATGTTACGGGCCTGTGGCCATTTCTTCCAGTGCAATCTGCTTGCTGCCTGCCATTTGAAGGACATCTGTGCAAAAAACAATACACAATTAGAAACACAATGTCCACGCACACACACACACACGCACACAGGCACACACACACACACACACACAAACACACACACAGTAGGAGGTGTGAGACTTTTAGATGCAGCCAGGCACAAACAGCTTCAGAGGGTCAGGTTTTTAAAAAATACCCCCCCCCCCCAAACACACACACACACGTATGCAGTTTTACAAACACATGTGAGATCATGGACACAGAGAAAAGGTCACCTGTAACAGAGCATTACGTTTCCAGTCGGCAACCGTCAGCGGATGTTACAACCAGGGCAGTCTCCTCCATTTGACTTAGTAAACTGGACTAAGCGTAAATGTGTGTGTGGGATTGTGTAAATGTGTGTGTGGTGTGTGTGTGTGTGTGTGTGTGTGTGTGTTGTGTGTCTGATTGGGTGAGAGTGACGGTCGGCCACTCTTGATAAAGAGGAAATGTATCCCAAACAAACCATTGGCCTCGCTTTTACACCTATACACGCTTTAATTCACACACACACACACACACACACACACACCAACACACACACACACACACACACACACACACACACACACACACACACACACACACAAACTTTATAGCCTGTCTCCTAGCCAGAGGATACTAGAGTAATCAGCAGAGGAGGACAGCTCAATCTGGTGAAGAGCTGTTTTAGTGGGAGGCTCCAACAGTACCATCTAAGGGGCCACAACAGAGAGGGCAGCTAATGCTTGAGACATCCAATTTTCCGTGCTTCCACTACCAGACACATCCCATTTTCTGTACTTAAAGATGGCTACAAAAAACATCTTTTCATTACATACCACATGACCACTCCTTGTACATTTCAGATTTGGTCTTGCATCGACCAAATTCCAGCCTGCCCTCGCCATTTCCTGTCTCTATTGTTCCCGAATTGTTCCTGCAGTCTGAATAGGAATGCAAAGATAAACTTGAAAAATAAGGTAATAATAATAATAATACGGTTCATGTCCGGCAAGGGAAGCTGAACAGCAGACTTTAAACTGATTGCGCAGTTGACGCACAGAGATGAAACAAAACCACACATAAACAAGATCTGCTCAGATTAAATGATCAATTCAAATATATTCAAATTGACAGAGTAGGTGTTCTGCATTAATCAACCCCCTTCTGTGAGGCAAATCAGTACAGAGCAAGCCAATTATCTGGCCTCTCTTAAAATTACACACATGCATTAACCACCCACCCACCCAACAATTAATTTATGCGTGGGGCCAAAATTAGGGAAAGCTTTTCACCCCATAACAGTCCTCCATCACTTCTTTCCTTTTTTCTTTTGACACACACGGCTGCTAAATGGTGAGCAATTCCCTTACCATTAGCTTATCACTGTTCACCAGAGAGGAAGGCTCCTATTAACCAGCAATCTGGGAATGGAGAATACGGTTGTGCACACTGTGATGAAGCATGAGAGAGACTGACAGTCAGCTGCTTTTAGAGATGGTGGGAAACACCGGGAGAGGAGTGGGAAACAGGAAATTAAGAATAACTCAAAGCCAAAGTGTCTCCATCATATGGCTGGGAGTCTGTGAACAAAACAGGAGAAGTCAAAATACTTGCCTTGTGCTTCACTTATGTCACCATCACTGTGTCACTATTAAGTGTAACTTTGTGTCTTTCTAGTCCACAGGGACTAAAATACATGATAACACATAAACACTCTAACAACATAATGAACAGTCAGTGTAGCAGTTTATTTTGTCTTTCAGACAATTTCAAACCTGTGTTTTGAAGTTTTGATACATTAGTTCCATTAATTCAGAATATGTTAACCTTTGCGGGTTTTAAGACGATTGAGATCCAATTCCAATCCAAATTTTGAGCTGGGGAATTAAGACTTTGACTATTCAGTGCATTCATGGAGGATTTCAAGCTTATATTTGTAATTTGTACATCCTATTTGTTATTGGCATCTATTAATATTGTTATTTTTTGTTTCTACCTATGTCAGAATTATTTCATAATGTGAAGGTGACCATGCCCAGGTTTACCAAGCCAGATTAGAGAGTATATACTACCGAATGTAGTTTTAAATAAAGGGCTAAATAAGACCAATGATATTTCCACATATTTGTATCAATAAAGAAGATGGGAATTCATGGTAGACTTCCCAGTGAACCTAACTAGACTAGAGTTGTGGTTTGATTTTTTCTGTCTGACACTGCTGGCACTGCTTGGAGAAGTATGCATATTGGAATTTAGGACACATTAGATGTGAACAGTTGGTAAATATCTTTACTTCTGAAGCACATTTGGCAAAATAGCATGACTGTGACACACATTACTGATGGCTCCTGGTAATGACTAACATTGCATAACTGACACCATTTCAAATGTGTGTGGGTTTGCACGCATGCATGCATGCATGCATGTGCACACATGTTGTGGAATCTGGGAGATTAGCAGCCTAATCCAGGCATTGGTGAGAGTGTGTTCGTGTGTGTCCACACAGCTAGGTGGATTATTGCCAGTGCCAAGGAAAATGCCCATGGACACCAGGAATCACACACATGCACACACACCCACACCCACACCCACATTTGAGCAGTGGACAAGGGTTAAACTGATGAAAAATAACAGGGATATTTGGCATTTGAGCTTTACATGTCTCATCCACCAACTGTACGCATTACATTTTCACATGCCGAACAAACAAGTGCTTATTACAGGCAACACTATGGTCTGTGTCGAATAGCTACCACCCTGCATTCCACACGCTGTTAGCTGTTAGTCTGTCTACTTGTCCGTCTTTTTTGGTGCTCCTGACTATCACCCACAAAGAACGACCTAGGGCCGACCCAGGCTTTAACCTAGACCCTAGACACTCACCAGTCTGGTAATAGGATCCAAGCAAAAAGTCACATAAATAGCTTCCTCGAGCCAGACGAGGTGGCGGCCACGCAACACATTGACACGGACTACACCTGTACTGCTGGCTGACCAGAGAGCTATTTATTTATATGTCTACTTCACTGTAGCATGAGACTCATGAAACACCAGTAAATACTGCTCTCAACTCTCACACTAAACAGGTGCTCTGACTAGAATCAGACTCATATTAAAGCTACATTGTGTAGGAATTTCTCCCATCCAGCGTTGAGATCATGTATCGCAATCAACTCTCTCGCGCCACGCAGTTCAAAGTACGTATTGCAGCTACGATAGCCGCCACGCTTCAAAAAGCAAAAGTGTACAAAAGGCTGTCTATCAGCCGTGGTTGTTGGAGTGCACGTAGGAAAGTGGCGCAGACGTGCGCTTCACACCATGAGCGGGCACGCGCACCACCCGATGGAAAGGAGAGAGAAAGAAAAAGAGACTGCAGTGGTCCTGAGGATAATTAACTAGTTGGGATTTGGTGTGTGCGTCCAAAGCAGCTCCAACGTTCACTCTTTTTACTGATGACGCCAGTCTCTTGCTCTTTTCAAGATCTGTTTTCTTATTCTAGGTGAAGAAGACTCCTGTTCCTAAAATTTGGATTTTGAATATGTGTGGACCTCCGTGTTCCTTCTTCAAACTTGCCGGGGCGAGGAAGCGACAATACCCATTAGCAGCAGCTGTGAGTCAAAAACGTGAAAAGGAGGAGCAGTATAGCCTGTATGTCCCTTACCGGCTAACATACTTCAAGATGGTGCATGACTAAGGAGAGTCTACCCCAGTTTATGCAAGTGCAAATGTAAAATTTCAAGCCAATAGGAATACTTGGAATTGATGGTGGTGGTCAATATTCATAATACAGATTTTGATAATGAACAACTACAAATGTTACACAATTGTCAGGTGTCCCTCGCTCTGAATCTGTTGTCTGTATGTCTGTTTTTTCTGTTGTCTTGTACATAACTGGATCCTGTTGCCAAGCAACCTGGGGAGGCGGGGTCTCCATTCATTCATCCAAGCTCTCACCTGTTCCTGTTCAGCGTAATCACCAGCACCCACCTGTGTCTCATCACCATCATCACCACCTGCTCTTATACCATGACATCCAGTCCCTGACGGATCGCGTTTGGCGTCTCTATCGGACTTTTGCATTTTGTTGTTTTTGCTTTGTGTTGTGTGTTAACACATCTCTGCCTCTGCTCCTCCGTCCTAGATTCTTCCACGGATCATCAGCATTCAGACTCACCTTGGATCGTCACTATCCACTTCCTCACAGTTTGGATTCCTCTTCGCTCCCCTGCCGCCTCACAGCATCCCACCATCACAGACTGTCTCTAATAAACTCTCGTTGGAATTCACTATTCTTGTGTCTGCGTTTGGGTTCTTCTGCCAGCCGGGTCTGACAACAATGTAGCTTTAACAGGCTAAGCAGCTACTCACTAGAGAGAGGAATGGCTTAAGGAATAATGTGATAGCGTAATGATGTGGGCCACTGGGAGAAGATTACTTAGTTAGAGTTAAATATCTCTGGCGGTGATTAACTCAGTGGTCAGTCTATGTTAACAAATGGGCCGGAGAGAAATGGAGTGAGGAAGCAGAGCAAAGCACAGGATGGGATACTTTATTTTTACCATAACTGGCGCTCATGCACCATTCACGGTTGTCCGTCGCCCTATCCCAAAGGACAATAAAAAAAGCGTATTACTACTTTCAAATAAATTCTTCAACAATTGCTTAGTTCTCGTTTCAAAGGTGTGGCCTTTTAAAGTAAAAACAAATGGCTTCAGTATAAGGCAATGGGATATAAAAGTGAACACAATCATTATGGATTGTGTCCCTGCTTATATCATCTCCCATAGCAACAGATGTGAACCAGATGCCGGAACGTCAGACTGGAGAACAAGAGTGATCGTGTCAATGTTTACATCTTAAAAAGGATTAGTGATGGCAATTTCGAAACATTACAAGAAAGAGAGAAAGAGGGAGAATGTGAGTGGGCGAGCAAGAGAGACAACCCAAACTTTTTTTTATTCGGAGGGCCACAGTTAAGTGGAATAAAATACATGACATTACATGGTCGTTAAGCTGCAAATTTACGCTTGGTCGGAAAGAACATGCGAGTCGGGATTTATAAGGAACATGATGATTACAACAGGTTTGGTAGTTAAGTTGCCGTAGCCCTTAGACTGGGTAAACCCCGCCCACTCTGCCGGCAATTTGATTTCGCCCTGCAGCTCGGTCTGGAAACCTGCACGTTTAATTCTCTTGCTTCAGTTCACAATTTTGCGGGAACCAATCACCAACTGGCTCATCTACCTAGAGAAGCGACCATGCAGCTTCTTGTTTATATTCAACACAGCGGCCACCGAACACCACCGAAGCGCAGCAAACCCGTTGATGCCGCTGTCGCTCCTACGTCACCTGGATCGTTGGTTTGATTGGATGAAGGAGAGTCATTTGAACTATGCCCGTTGGTCACGCCTCTTCTGCAGGGAAAATGCAGAGCAGACTCTCCAGACCAATGCTCAATCTCAAATCTGTTGAGCTTGGCTTGGTCTGGTGATAGCCAGATAGACTACATAGCCCTGAGAAGCATGCTTAACTGTACAGTTGGATAAGACAGGCACAGGGTGACACGCACAACGGCATTTGCTCTTTGTCCTGTCTCCCTCTGGCTCTCTCCTTTTCACACACACACCACACACACACACACACACACACACACACACAAATCCTAGTGGTGAACGTTTAACCACAGATTGAGAGCCAGCTGCTTTAAATGGTGGCAGCGGCCTGTCCCATTTATTTAGCAGGTACAGTCAGCGCTGTCAAAGAGGCTGATGTGGTGTTGGTAGCTTTCCAACCAGCCTGCCAACTTGCTCAACCATGTCCTGCGTTATTCAGTGTCATCCTCACTCTTTATCCATTCCCACCTATCTTTTTCCTGCTTTGTGTACTGACTGAGATTAAATCGGACTGACCTGGAATGCAGGAGAATGTAATTTACTGGGACTTAACAAAAATAACACATCCAACAATATACTGTATAGACAGTACAGACACACACTGTCCCAGTTACACCCTATAACCCACCCTTCTCCCGTCTGTTACAGACATGCCTCAACTCGATCTGATTTACAGGCTGCATCTCAATGTGTGTGAGCAAAAAAAACAAGGGAGACAGGGAGTGGATAAAGTCTGTGAAAAAGTTACACTTGAAAAAATTATCCTGTTGATGTGTATCTGAACCATATCTTAGACACACTGTATCGTAGCCATCTCAAAATAGAAAGGAGTAACTACTGTACAGGCTGCAGAGGGCTGACCTCATTTCTGTGCCCATAGGAATGTGATGTGTTGATTTGGAGTGCGTGTGTTTGGGTGAGTTTTCCACAGACCATCTAGGTCTTTGACAGGAAGTGTCAACAGTTGACACACAGTAGGCAGAACATCCTGTCACATGATGCAGACTGACGCTTCTGCCTTCTGTGGAACTTTACGCAGTGACGTCTAGGAGCTTGACAAAAAGGCTTTGAGATGATGGAGGATGAGGGAGGAATAACAGAAGCCCCTTTCACACAAGAAACCTGTAACAGTGAGGGCTTCTAACTATCCCTGAGACAGTCTTGGCATTTACAGTTTTCAAAGTTCCGTATTTTTAACTGAGCACAAGACATTTCAGGATCAATATGGCTGCAGCAGCGCAGAAGGAACAATTTGGAAAATAATAACAGCAAAGGAGAGCACTGCAGTTTGCCCTATTGATGCATTTATTTTGCCGGTGAATGTTTAAATCTCCATATTGATTGCTGACCATTGGTGGTGGGGAAAAGAGACAATCTGTCAAAAATTCCATATTTAACCCCTAATGCATTTTATCATCATTGACTTATGTTGCCAATATATATATATATATATATAATATATATATATATATATATATATATATACACACTGCAGGTCAAAATCGAACATGCGGCCTCGCGTCAGGGAGTAAACCTCTATATATGTGCGCCTGCTCTACCAACTGAGCTAACCCAGCCACTGTGTAGCCTATTTTATATAATCGGACAAGGCCCAAGCCACTAATTGAGATTTTGAGCTATATAATAACAATAATGCATACTTTATTAATCCCGCAAGGGGAAATTACAATGTTTTCACAGACATTACACACAGGCCTGAACTACACACACATGCTTAGCACCTAAGCATGCACTAAATGGAGAGACGTCAGCAGTCAATCAGTTGGGGATTCGGTGCCTTGCTAAAGAGCACCTTTGCAGTCCCCAGGAGGTGAACTGGCACCCCTCCAGCCAACCACCATACTTTTGTCCGTATGGGGACTTGAACTAACGACCCTCCAGTTCCCAACCCATTCCCTACTGACTGAGCTAGTACCACTCCCACATAATAAACGTAGTGGTGCTTTTAGCAGCTAAAGTAGCAGTAAAATCGCATAGCGCTCAGAAAATTTTACAAGGTACAAATGTTACCTGAGCAACTCTTGTGGAAAAATGCTATGAGGTTCCTCTCAAGAACAACGTTGACATGTAAATTGCCACAATTGCATGTGTGAAAGTGGCTACACAGAAATGAAGAAATGGGGAGCGAGAACAATGCGCCTGTGCCCGTGTACAGGTATTGGTGCATGTGAGTGTGGGAGAGAGCTCATAGCTTGACTCCTATAAACGTGTAAGTTTCCCTTTGTGGCAGGTCTCCTGATGGTGAAAGAACAAACAAAGCGGCCAGTTCCCCTCTGCTCTGTGCTGAGAGATGCAGAGGCTGACAGATAGAAGCTGACCTACTGTTGCCAGGGCCTGTCAAAGCAACAAGAGCTAGAAAACACATTTAGCCAGGACAGGCGCACGGACACAGCAGGGTGGGGTGGGGGGGGATGCAGCTGAGAGAGATGTTCTCTACGTAGGAGAAAAATGAAAGGTGAGGACATGAAAGAGCTGCGGCAATGTGAAAGAAAAGGCTGAGAGGATGAAAAGGTTTTCACAAAGAACCAATGATGCATTTAGAAAGAGCTGGGAAATGTAAGGAAGGGGAATTGTCTTCATTATAACAAATAAAAGAAAACGGCTATAATCCATTTTTATCTACAAAGCGTTACATCATATTTCTGAACATTTTGGTTTACAATCTTTTTGCTCTCATCAGCGTTGACGGGCAACTGTTTTTAGTGGAAAAAGTTCAAAAAACGCACCGCACTCGACCTGCCCAGCACCAATCGGCAGACACACAAAGCTAGCGACAAGCTGGTGAACTAGACAGCCAATTAAAACTCTCAGGATTTGGAAACAGAACTAGAGTTTTTAGATTTACATTTGTCAGGTGGACACCAAATACATGTTAATGTCCCTCCACGTACGCTCGATGTGTAAACAGGCAAAATGCTTCACATTCACATTATCATCTCCATTAGGTTATGACAAATCCCCATCACTACACACTGGTGTAATGTTTAGAGATTGCTAACTTTGCCTGACTAGCAGCCAGTATCAGCCACAGAAGAGTTCAATATTATACTGAAACCAAAGCATGCGAGTCTCTTTGACGCCTTAAACATTAAAGATCCATCATTCAGTGAGATGACTTAACAATTGGATATAAAATTGCAATCTAATAATTCCCTGCCAGTTGATAAATGATTACACAGTTCATCTTCTCAGCAAGGGAATTGCAGGCACAGCTGTTACCTGTCAGGACCTTTGACTCTTAAGCTCACCGCTTTGTTCCCACCCGCTTTCTCACAGAAATTGTGCAACGCACAATATACAGGACAGTGCATTGTGTGCAAAATCACATGCTTCTCTCCAAATCTCACAGTGTGCACCCGGCAAAATACAGAGTGAGAGATTTACCGTTCTTCTTTATAGAGAGGTGAATAACAATAATAATGATAATACTTAAACCACTTAGACCTCCTGCATTTACATACTGTCAGCTGAGATTGATGCTTCCAGCTTCCACTCCACAGAAGGAATTAACTCGTTCACACTCACATTCTTCGGATACAACATTAACAAAAATCCATTTTTAATGTGATTCTACTATTTAATCCGGCTCTTTTCTCTCTGCTGCCATGGCACAAAGGCCCTCGCAAAAAGCCATCAATCATCGGCACTTAACACACAGGCACACACCCCTGCCACTCCCATCCAACCGTTGGTTGTCAATCTCAATTGGACCTTAAGCCTTGATAATGAGTCAGATGACTATTAAATGTTGGGTGATCTGATTATAGATCAGAACATATCTCTGCCTCAGTGATCAGATCAAAGCACAGACAAGTCTCTCAGTCCATCCTTTAGTTCACTCATCTCTCCCCCACATCCTCCCTCCTCCCACCCCCGTTCCTTCCTTTGCCTCTGGCTTGGAATCTGGGCTTCCAAAGAGCAGATCCACACTTGCCCAGATCCTCAAACACTGGCATATTTTATTTATGGCTGGGGCTAGAAACCTTGGGGGGGTTTCTCTTATCTGTATTATTTGCCATTTGTCTACATTTTATATAAATCAAGATAACAAGTATAATCATCTGTCATTTTATGGCATTATTGGTTTGATGGGAATTACTGGTTATGTAGTGAGGTTTCTTCTTTGTACACTGTGTTTAAGCATTAAAATAAACAATCTAGCTTTGATCTGATCAATTAACAAAGAACCAGCAGGAGCACCTTTATCAGTGAACCAAAAGACAGAGATGTTAACGAGAACACACACGCTGAAATTTCACAGCGTGTGTGTTCCCGTAAACTGACAATCAGACGCATTATGGCTGTGGGCTTCAATGACTGTTCTCAAATGATCGCTCATAAGTCTCATAACCACTGAGTCATATTAAAAGCCAGATCTGAAACAGGGGCTGACATGGGAACTAGTGCTGTACAAGGAAAGCCCTGTCTTGGCAATGTCTGTGTGTGTGTGCGTGTGTGTGTGTGTGTGTGTGTGTGTGTGTGTGCGTGTGTGTGTGTGTGCGGGTGTGTGTGTGTGTGTGTGTGTGTGGTGTGCATGCCAAGCTGTCTGTTTTGAAGTCAGGTCAGAACAGGCTAGCACTTAGGCCTCACTCAGTCACTGTGAGTCAGTGAAACGTCTTAACAGACACGGATAACTGACGGTCGAGAGACCGAAATGCAAACAAGAAAGTCACATGGCAAATCGGTTGCTAGTAAACAGAATGGAAAACATTTTCTAGATAGGTAGACAGGGCAGGTAGACAGACAGACAACAAACAAAGACTGATGGAGACGATAGTCAGCCCATACACAAACAGGCGAGGATAAAGACGCTTAGAGAATGTCAGAACTATTAAGTCTGTGGTCTCTGTTGTCCTTCCCGCCTCCAACCAGCCTGTTCTTTCAGCAAACCACAGTGACAACATCATAGAGCACCATCCGCCACAGTAGCTCATTTCAAAAACCAGGCCACCAAATCTTTGTTCTATGTAGGCCAATGTCGCTGATGTCACAAACTTCTCTTGCCTGATGCAAAACAGTATGGGCCTTGACCGTTTACAAATAATGACTAAAGAACCACAGCCCCCAGCTGTGCCTGTTGGGAAAAAAGGGCTTTATGGGAAGCTTTGTCATGTTCAGGACCTTAGTGGTGCACCAAGAATAATGAGGTAAAGACTGGTTTTTAGATACAGAGCATCATATATTTCTTGGATTTGATTTTGCCTACATTGAAAACTTATTTACAAGGAACACATATTCGAATCAAACAACAAACTACAAGAGTTCAAATCCGTTTGGCTCCTTTTTGACTCACTGGTACCGCACATTAAATAGTTGCATTACACTACAGTACACAGTTCATACAGACATACAATACATTGTCATAACTCCAAAACCCTGTCTGATAACCAACCCTTGAGTTTTTGCTTGCTGGTAAATTGGCTAAATGCCTGTTTAACGGAGATAGTTAAAGGACAATTCCGGCACAAAATGAACCTAGGGGTTAATAACACCGAGTCGACTGTTCTCTGGGACGTGTTTTCATTCTAATCGAATGTGTCTGTAGCTTGAAACAAGCTAGCGCAAACTGCTGATTACCTGATAACGTTAGTAGTCATAATGAAGGTCCCTACATGTAAACCGAAGCATTGAGAACTTTGTAAGTGTACAGACAGTTTATCAAAAAGATAGTTTATAAGACTGTACCGTTCACATATACAGGTAGGCGCCATCTTGGGAAAACAGTAATGACCAGTTGAACCACGAACGCCGTGCTTAAGCCATGTTACTGGTTACTGGTTGCACGGCATTCGTGGCAATTAGCTTTCCACTACATTATATATATTTTATACTGATATTTATATTTTATTATTCATGCATCTAGCATTACACTTCAAATTAAATGTACAAGTGCCAAACTTTGGACTGCCACTTGCTTGCTGTATGACTTTTTGCATAATTACAGCCAACTACTGTTATCGCTGTGGGAAAGGACCTAACCCTGTGTTATACGTTTTAAATTATTGTTAAATTAACCATTAAATTAAATACAAATGTTTTAACTGTGGTAGACTTTATATAACCACAATGAAATTCCAATTAAATACTGTATGAGTAAAGTAGAGAAGATCTTTAACATCTTACAGTAAAGAAATCTCAGCTATACTGTATGTGAAATGTTGACTACACTAAAGCTGCAGGGTTTGCACTGAAGTGTAGCGTCCAGTTACTATGCTGGTTGTGCCTTGATGACCTTTCAAATGCTTTCACTGTGGTGTAATAATCTTTGACTGGAAACAACGATAAAGTCCTTCCCTGGAAGAGGGTCCACTTTATCACTATCAAACTAGGAGATTAAAAACAAAAACACAAAAAAAGGACATTCGCACATTTCACAGCTGCTAGCCAAAATTCTCAAATACAGCTGAATTTATCATGGGTTGGTAGTTGTTAGCGTGACAGGACAAGGCGGACTGGTCACACAATGACCCGTCTAGTGTTGGACCAAGCTTGGTGATGTAAAAAAAAGAAAAGAAATTAATTGTTAGTTCTCTCTCTGCTGACAGGGACAGTGGACAGATTATGTGCAGTTTGAGAATTTATGTTTCATACAGCACAGTCCAAGCATTCTTCGCAGATAAATCAGCGACAACCACAGCAAATTACTCTTCACCATAGCTGCAAGGGAAATTACATCCAGAAGGGCTTGGAACTGATGTACAACTCCAAACCTAAAAGGTCAGACTAGAATGTAGCAGTCAGAGGAAGAGGAGAAGATGTGCATTACACGCCAAAGACTGCATGATCTTACTCTACTTGGGATTTACATTTAAATAGCGTAGGTAGGGAATAATGCTGGAAACTCAAGATTCGAGGTATAGAAATAGTGTTATATGGCTATAATCTACAATTATTTCCTTTAACAAAGACACACAGCACAATTTTCACAGACAGGCTTTTAATTCTTTAGAATTTAAGATCTTGGTTACAGTGCCCATGTGGGTGCATCTTTATTGCGGCGCTCTGACAGGTAAATGCACAAGATGTGTAAAGGAATGTTTGTGTCTTTCACTCGCTATGTCTCTGTCTAATCCCCCTTTCAGTCCGGGCCTGAAAGAGGGCTTTTCACAGGTTCTTCTCTGAAAAAAAGAAAAAAGAAAACCTAAATGCTTGTCAAATCTGCACTCTTGAACTTGGAAGTGCAGCAGTTCTCTGCTTCTCGCCTTCCTCTTGTCCTGCTCTCTGTCTGCCTCTGTCATGCTCTCATTCCTTCACTCACTCGCTCTATCATACACTCTGTTAAAGGGGAACTATGCCGTTTTTTATGCCTTAATTTAACTTAACTGAACAACTTCGGAGTCACTGGAATGGTTATTTGACTTTTTTTGAGTTGAATGGCGGTCGTCTCGCTTCCCCTTTAGGGACTGTGAGCGGAAAAACCACCCTTGCGACTTTCGGCCGGCGAGTCGCCGGACTCAGCGTTGGGAAGTATCGCTTGGTATCAGCTCTCACGATGTAACTAATTGCTTCATGGCACAGAACACATACGTCCATTCAGGAACCGGCTAACAAGGTAGCGATGGAGTTTTTTTACACTATCATCATGGCTAAGCAGAGGAGTCAGACACAAGGAAAAAATGTGAGCTGTCAAATATCTGTTCCGAAGCTCTATAAAGAAACCTGTGAGAAAACAGCAAAGAAATGGCCAAAACTGCATGGCGCCCCTTTAATGTATTTCCTCTCAGAGCTGTCACGATTTCTTGGTTTTCTGCCTAGCTATGCTTTAAATATGGAGTTTAACACTCTCTTTTGGTACTTTTAGGTTCCTTTATCTACCACATTTTGTTTTATCATCTTAAAAAACATCAGATTTTCTCTTTTTAGTTTGTTCTTTGTCAAGACCTTTGACTTTCTCTTCTTTCCAAATTTGACTCCTCGTTCTTGTTATCGTCCCAACACTGCCACCTGCAGTGTTACATCAGTCGACAGGTTAGATAATTAGTCCGACGACAAACACGGCATTTCATCATTTGGTGTAAAAAAAAAAAAGAACAGAAGAGATGATGTTGTGCTGATGGCTCTGATGCACTGGCAGTTGTGTTGCTCCTTTTCCCATTTTGATAGGACAACTGACATCTGTTTTTAGCGTGAAGTCAAACTTTAAATTCTGTTTAACTGAAGTGAATTATGATTGTTAAACCTTTGACCTGCTGGCCCTTGACAAAAAGGTTCACATAACTATCAAATCAGCAACCATAGCAAGCCATGTAAGCACTGGTGTCAGATCAGCTGACACATCATTTCAACAAGCGAGGGTCAGATTTAAAGAGACAGCAATCTTATCTCATTGCATCTTGCCAACAAATTAAATTAAATGTCCTTCTCTGTGGTGCTGTCCAAATATTTTAAAAAGTGATATGACTTCCCCTTTCCACGCGCTGCTGAAATGCACCAAAGTAAGTGAGACAAAGCTTCTCCACTGTCCTCCCTCACTGGAAACGGTCATTAGAAAGGGCTGGGCTGTGCTGAAAGGCTAGATGGTTATCCTCCCAGAGCGAGATGAAGGCAAATGAGGAGGGAGAGAGAGCTGAGAGGGAGGCCACAGGGAGACAGATAGGGCACTGGCTTCTGCTGAAAGGCTAGATGGCTATCCCTCCAAGCAGGGAGGGAGGGGGAGAAGTTGAGAGTAGAAAAAGACATTGAGAATTTACAGAGCATGGGGTCAGGCAGAAGAGAGAGAGAGAGAGAGAGAGAGAGAGAGAGAGAGAAAGACAATGAAACAGAGAAAAGGACTGAAGAGCTCTCCATGGTTATCTATGCCACTCCTCTGCGACTCTGGCTCTTATCTGTGGTCCCAACGCCAGCCAAAGAGAGACACAGGATGGCTTTGAGTCAGCAGCATCACTGCACAACCTCCAGGCTAATGGTACGCAGAGACGTGAGCTGCTGAGTTTGCAGAGCTGGCATCTTTATTAAAATGTGAGCCCATAATTCATTTTATCAGTCCTTAAAAGTTCTTAAGAGGAAATCTGTTCATTATACGCATCCATTCTTCTTCATTATTGTCCCCATAATCACAATAATTGGTTTTAATGGCCAAGCTATTGCACAGATTTGGTCTACAGTAAGAAAAGATTGGCTCTTTGTGTGACATCCAATATCTTCAACTGTTTCATTTATAGGAATAGTTCAAAACTTTGGGATTTCTGTGTATTTTTTTTCTTGCAGAGAGTTAGATGATGCAGATTGATATCACTCTCATGTCAGTAGGACAAATATAAATCTGCTGCTAGCAGCCAGTTAGCTTAGCGTATTGCAAAGACAGGACAAAGTCAGGACAGGAAATAGTCCAGAATATTCTGGCAGTCTGATGAGCCTGTATCATGGTTTCCCCTAGTTTCCAGTCTTGGAAGTTTGAAAAGCTAACTGGCTTCTTGTGGTAGCTACAGTACATATTCAGCATATAGAATTCCCATCAACATGGCATTTTCTCATCTGATCTCTCAGGAAAAACATCCTTTGAGGATGAAAGGATACTAAACTAAGTATGGAGTTGCTAAAATATTCAGTGTTATAAATAATATTATATAATATACTTGTTTTGGTTCAAACTCATGCAACTGCATGTTAAGCTGAAGTCTTCCTACTGATTTCTTAGTCCAGTTGAATGATTTGATCTTTGTTGCAGCTGCAAAGTATGCGCACCTCTGACATATAACCCTCTTTGAACTACTTATTAAAATACATATTATTCACACGGAATGCAGTCCATTGTACAGCAGCTCCTCCTGCAGGATAGATTCCCACCACCTGCTCTTCCCACTCCTCCTCATCCAGCTGTGCGAAGGTGTTATAAATGCTCTGAGGAGAACCATTGGACTGAAGCCAGCCCTTGCCTCACATCATGTAGCCTTTTCCCTACGTCACAACCACCTACAAAGGCCAGCATTGTGTGGGCCAGTCCGTGGCCTCCGCCCACGCCCGTCACACCTCCCAGATCCCGCTGCACTGGCATCAGTCAACGGACAAAAGGGCACTTTTAATTAACTTCAAATCTGTCAGCTACCAGTGAGCCATTCCAAAGCAGACATGTCAGATCGTGCCCGTTTGATCTTTATGGGGATTTTCCTCCCTAAATGCAAAGGACAAAAAGCCAACATAGAAAACTAGCTGATATTTACACAAATAGCAAACAGACGTCATGAGATACAAGTCCCCTTTCATATTTTACAAGCACACACCCTCGCTCAGTTATACAACAGGTGTTTGTGTGAGTGTGTATGTGTGTGTGCGTGTGTGTCTGTGTCTGTGGTATTGTGTACAGTAAGCTTCTAAGCTACATGCCCTGACTAGAGAGGAATGGCTCTAACAGCTCTCATCGCTGAAACTCTGAAACTCAAAAGGAAGAACGGGCCAAGATGTCAACCCGTATTTACAACTGCTAATCTAAGGCATGTTTTTTTTTTTTATCTGTCAAGATGTTAGATTTTGTTCTGATCTAACCATTTTGTTTTAGTTTCAAATGAAGACCAACTATGGCAAATGGAGCTTTATGGACAAATCGTACAAACTGTTATAGAAAACAAAGGAAGTCTGGGATGCTATGATGATACAAGCTTCAGTTCAAATATGACGGGTGGAAAAAAAGCTTTGACAGCACAATGTCTTTTGTGCTTTAAAATACAGCCAAAAGTAAAAGGTACACAGGTCTACAGTAACTGGGTTTAGTGATTGGTCCTGTTCTGCTACTGTATTAACCTTAATGTATGGAGTTATTTTTATTACCCCCTGTCACTGGAGGAGAAAATGTAATAAAGTGAGCTTGGAAACAACCTTTTCTCCTAATTACCCGTCTCCTTGGCTTTGCGAGAGTGTGAAGCGCAAGCCAGGTCGAGATTTCAAGGCACAAGCAGAAAATTAGGACGAAAAGGAGAACCTCACCTTACCTCAGATAGAAACATCAGCTATCTAACAGCTGGCTGAACACGGGGAAAAAAATCTAGGGTATGAAGAGCAGGTTTCTTTTCACCTGCAGTGTTAAAAAAAATAAAAAAAGAAAGAAAGAAAGAGAGAGAGAGAGAGAGAAAGAGAGAGATGGGGAAGATATGGGGTGTTTCTTTTGTAGTAGAACAGACCTATTTCAGAGAGTAAAGACACTGAACATCAAAGCCAGCTTTGGGCTAGATATAGGGAGAAGAGAAAAGAGGAGGGTGGAGAGGCAGCGAGAGCTGACAGCCAATGGTTACTCCCTACCAAGAAAGACGGAGAATGAGTGAAAGGGAAAAGGGAAAAAGAAGTAGCAAAGAAAGTGATGGTCTTTTTACTTCAGAGAAAAGAAGTTGAAGTTGACAGAGTCTCGTTAAGGTAGCTGTCTCCAGACAGCACGCTAGGCTTCCTTTACAGACTACAGTAATAACTACAGGGGTAGTCGCCAGTTAACTGCCAGGGCAGATGTCTGTATCACCAACTGGCTGCAGTACACCACCAAGCGCTACAGGCTGGTTTAACTACAAGGACAGACCTGCTCATAAAAGCAGGTATCTCTTCCATGTTGATACACACACACACACACACACACACACACACTGCATTCAGACCGCAGAAACACCTTGAGCTACAATAAAAATCTTAAACCGCGACAGATTCTGTTTGCTAAACAAGACAGAGACAATATAATTCTGACAAGAAGACAGATAAGCCTCTGAAGTATCTCCACAACGACACACAGAGGCACAACGCACGGCCTTGTATTTCATTCATCCATTTCATCTTTCCTGACCAAAAAAAAAAAAAAAAAATCATTAAATGCTCACGGGTTTATGCGGATGCTGGGTGACCAGGGCTGTGTTTGTAGACAGGCTATGACTGTGCCACTCCCAGGGAACTCAATTAGAGAAGATGGGGCTCTAATCCGTGAGTAAACAGTCGCTGGCCAGAGTAGAGCAGCAGTTTCCTTGGCTTTCTTTAATTTTCTTGCTTTTGTTTATCTGTGATTTGCCACCTTTGCTACAGAGGAGCGGAGATCTTGGCAAGGATACTCTACCTTTTGACTGGAATGAACCACAGTTCAATAGCATAATTTGAACCTTGTGTTGGGTTTGCAATTGATGATGCCTTAGTGTTCCTAACTAATTGTGCAAATCCTTTTACTGATATGGGCATGATAGAGAGCTTGATGCTGTCCCTTAAACTAGGAAAAAAAACATCATGGTTACATTATTAAACTTAATATTGCCGGGATAGAAATCTTTAAAAACAAATCTGACTGTGATAGAGTGATAGATGGCAGAATACATTGGCACAAGACACAGGTATACTATGCAGAATATTACTAAACACTATGTACAGACAAATACAAAAGTAGTTCCTCTCAACCATCACTCATGACCCACTAGAAGTACGGTCATGTCTGCATCTAAGACCTGCCCTCTGCCTGTATTTTCTCTTTACTTATTATTTTGCTGTGTGCGGGACGTTTATGGGCGTCAGCAAAGAACCTTTTGGCCATGCGTAAGGAAAATTACTCCCTGACAAAAAAACACCTTTTCAGGTCATCTCTTCCATTATCTTAGGGGGAAAAAATGTGAGAATTTGGCATAAGGAGATGGAGTAACATGCTAAAAGGGAAGCATCTCTATTTGAGTATCCACCATCTCCAGCAACCCGTTCTCTACAAACGTGTAAAATATGGATGTTTGGGCAGTGGCTGTCAGTGTCTGATGCGATGAAAAAGGCGCCCTTCAGCATGTGTAAACGTACTGTGGAGAGCAGCATCTAGACGGGGTTTAGCAAGTAGTATCTAAGCAGGAAATTCCACGCAGGGAGGTTGGTCGGGGGTGGTGCATGGGTCAAACACAAGACTTTCACCCAGGAGAGGGGGGTTCGTGTCCTGCGTGTGTCCTTAACCGTCCCGTTATTCCCGCGTGTCACGGAAACATAAGCCCACCCACAACCTTTCCCTAAACCCAACTGTCCCGTTCCCCCGAGTCACAGAACCGTAAGCCCACCCAGAAGCGTCAAAAGGGACGCCAATAGTCCCGACCAAGCGTGTTTAGGTAAAGCGTGCTAAATGACGCTATTAATAACAACGCCAAAGGGACCTGACCAAGCGTCTGTATTTTAAGAGATGGGAGTGAGAATGTGTCTCCAGAGATGCCAGTTGTTGGCTTCACTGACAGTGCTTTCTGTTTTAATTTAACTACACAAATGCATAAAGAAGACTGTTGCATTCATTGCAGCAGAGCATTGATCAAATTGATCAACTTCTGCTCTGGGGGCAATTAGTGATAGCAACAAAAAAAACAA
Source organism: Etheostoma spectabile (assembly GCF_008692095.1). NCBI lineage: Eukaryota > Metazoa > Chordata > Actinopteri > Perciformes > Percidae > Etheostoma > Etheostoma spectabile. The sequence continues at coordinate 6,411,095 of NC_045744.1, forward strand.
CGCTTTTTTTTTGTTTAGGGATGGGGGATCTTAATTCTAAACTAACTGTAAACTGGTACAGTATCCATTTGTATTTCACTGTGGTAATAAATCAGACACAAGGGAAAAAATTAGTTAACTTAACTGCCTGTCTACAATGATTTGAACAGCAAGACTCCACTTTACAGTAGGTCGAAATAAAATAATAATCAAATAACAATGGAAGTGTGAGCATGGTCCATGGAAAGGAGTATTTATAGCAGTGTAATGGTGCATTAGGCACTGTGTTACCAAGAGAGAAGGGGCCTAGCTACAATTTGCAAAATGGGTGATGTGTGTGGGAACGGTTAAAGCAGCCTCTTCAAACAACTGCTGCGTGTCATTTAGCTACAGAAGAGCTGCTACGCCGTCACATAGAATAACTTTATATGCCTGTTAGAGGGAAGCAAACTGAGAAAGTAAGAGAGCAAAGTGCTTTTAGAAAAGGTAACAATATGGTAAAAGGGTGGGGGGCGGATATTGCGGCTTGACAGTTAACGCATCTCAGATCTTACAAGAATCTCAGGAGGGTCTGAAGTGCTTTCCTATCACAGTGCAGCGATGTACGTGGAGGGTTGTCAGAGATACATTTAGCATCCGTTGAAGTTATACCGGTACTTTGGAAGAAGATTGAAGTCTATAACTGTCATGAAAACCTGTTTTTTCACTGTATGGTACGGGAAAAGTGTTATTAATGCCAGATATAGTCTGAAATACACTTAATTCTACTCACACTACTGTAGGCCTACAACAGGGGTCTGTGTATGTGTTGACACATATTTATCAGCGTGTCCAGTACACATGTAAAGTCAGCGTGTTCATACATTTTGGTCTGCACATGTGCCCTCGCTAACATAGGCAGATAACAAAATGGCCGTAGGATGCAAACAGTATAAGGCTGGATATAATTAGCGGATTCTCCGAAAATGATTCTAAAAGTTAAGTAATCATTTAAAACATTATAGAAGAATGTCATACAATTGCTGGTTTAGCTGGTTCTAACTATTCTGTGATTTGTATGAAGGTGATCTAAATATCTTTATTATCTTTGGGATGTGGGCCCAGCAAAACAAACAATTAGAGGACATCTCCTTGGGTTTCAAAATTATGATGGACATTTTTTACTATTTTCAGAAACTGTATAGACAAAATTATTCGTTCATTTTTCAAGGAAAGACTCGACAAATCAATCGATATTGAAAATAATTGGTTATTAATTTGTTGTACATATTTGTGAATTGGACTTTCACGAACAAATCGTCAGGTTTGTGATCAACATCTACATGTGATCAACAAATGTTTGGTAGGTTTACTTACTCAAAGTTAGATTTTATCTGGTAAACAAATAGAAAATTTGTGAATTTGTCTTTGTTAACAAATTATTCTTTGATTTATTATTTTAGCCCATAACTAAATGCTTCAAAAACATATACAACACATCCAGCATCCACCACAAAACGTATTTTATGCGACCCATATCAATGTACATAATGTCACTCACCACATAACTGTTCATGCCATCAACCTGCCAGTTGTCATGATGTGGAATAGTGGTTGTGTTGTTTTACTTGTCTATGCATATGTCTTTCTTGTTTAATGTGTATGTGTTGTATTGTTGTAGCGTGTCTTTTGTTTTAGGTCATCAACCTGCTAGGGACTGCGGATGAAAATTAGCCTGTATGGCTAAATCTAGCACGGTTACATGTTGGACTCTGTACTCATGTTGATTAATGTGCACTGTCCCTTTTAAATAAAGAAATCTACATTAAAAATAAAATACAACTAACCACTCCTTTTCATCTTAGTAACATCAGGCCTTGATGGGGTTGAAGCATATTTGGTATGCTGGGTGAGTATAGAAAATGCAAAACTGAGGGCCAACAAGTGCAAGTGTGTTGTGTGTGTGTGTGTGTGTGTGTGTGTGTGGTGTGTGTGTGTGTGTGTGTGTGTGTGTGTGCGCCACAGCCTCCTGTCCCGTTCCAAAGGTCTTCTCACCCTTCAGCTCTACCCCTGCCCAGCTAGCAGCGGAAAAACACAGACAATGGCGAATGATTTAAGTTCCCGTCACCTCAATGTCACAGCCCAGTCTGCCATGGCCCGACTGCCTGGGTACCCTGCAGGTACTCTGCCTCACACGGTGATTCAGAGGAGCTGAGCAGTGCACCAGTGCCAGTCAGATGTATTGCTCTCCTACTCATCCACGCAGCAGACACTGCCATTAATAACAATTTGATCTCATTTGGCTGTTAAAGATAGAAAGATAATAATCGAGTCAGTGAAAAGAAATTGAGGGGAGGGATATTTGGAGAAGCAATTTGTGACTGATTTTAATTTAATGAGCACGCCCCGTTGTAACTCGAATAAACATGCACACACCAAACACACACACACACACACACACACACACACACACACCACACACACACACACACACACACACACACACACACACACACAACACACACATATTTATGAAATTGGTTGAATGACCTGAGTCAAAGCAGTCAGAGGAGACAGCAGAATCGGCACTGTGTCCAAGGCATAAACAACAGTTATTGACGTCACCCAAAATCAACAGAGAAAGTAAGAAAGACGAAGAAAGACAGACAGCCAATTTATATAACAATGTGAAAAAAGAAGGGGCTTTTCGATGAGCGCGACAGCTGTGCTTAATCACAGGAACTAAGCCAAGAGAGATGTGAAGGGACACAGAAGGCCTGAAAGAAGGTGAAGAAAGCAGGAGGGAAGAAGAGAGAGCTTCGAGGGAAAAGAGCAAGATGGGATATAAGACTGCTGAAAGGGAACAAAGTCTCTACTCTCAAACCCATATCTTTCAAACACTGAGAGCCTCAAAAAGGGATGGAAGATTTAAGAAGAGAAGGGCTGTTGCACGGAGAGTTCAACCCTGGGAGCGCAAAACCTCTCTTGACAAAACACCCCACATATGACGCATGAAAGCTTTGATGCTTCTCTTTTTGCATCACCAGCACCCTGAAAAGAGGGGTACATTTGCCAGAACTAAGACAGGGAAAGGAAGTTGTTGTTCCCCTCAATCAACCCACCACATACTTTAGATGTGGTAACATCAAGTTTGAAAATGAAATGAAGACATTTCTGTTAAATATTCTACACCACAAATCCCCCTGGGAATAGACCTACACCAGCTCTACTTTCCTTGGTCCAGTCCATCCTGTCCTCTAGACCCTGGCCATTCATCAGCGGTCATCACAAGACCCGAGCCATTCATCCTGAGCCTCACAGTCTCCTCTGTCCAACAGGATTTGTGATTCAATTTGACTGAGTGATGTCCTTAGTTCTGTCCCCTGGGCCAGAACTAAGGCTGCTGGGGTTTTCTGGGGAAGTATGGTGCGGGGAACAGGGACACACAGGAGACAAACGGTGTAACAGGGCACAGGGGCACCCACTACTTCTGCTGCCGCACAGCTCGCGATCACATACTGAAGATGTGCATCGCCAGTTTATCAGAGGACACAAGCGTGCCAGCAGACATAAACACAGACATACAAAAATAGATGCGAGAGATGAATATTGACTTAGAAAATGCTGCACTGACTGTGATATAAGTGCTGTACTGTGCACTGAAAAAAAGGAAGAGCTAGCTTCAACTTAATGTTGTCTGGTGGGAGGAGTAGTAAGAAGAAAAGTAATTATGCTGAAGTGAAACGCACATGACCCAGGAAAACAAAGCGGATGTAAGTTACTATTGCTTTATAGGTCCTACACGTCATCCCTGTCTCTCACTTTATCTCAGCAGGGAGGTAGCAAGAGCATGAAAGATTTAAAGAGAAGGCTTTTAGTTTAAACCAGAGCCTGGCCCAAAGACTCATACTCAGACTCAGGATAGAGAAGACAGATACTGGGCTATCTCTGAAAAAGATCACTGTTACAATATACAGTATCTATAAAATATCTATAGAGTTCCTGGGTCAAAACTAACATTCAAACATATATAGAGTTGCTAACACATAGTATGCCTCAGGCCCAGAAAAATCTTTCTAATATGACACAGTTGAGTCTAAGGTTGCACGATATGAGGAAAATATGCGATAACATTGTTGAACATAGCAATAATGACACTTACTTGCAATAAATAAACAGATAGAAATGTGTACTCAGTTCTGCATTTCTGCTGCTTTTATTAATCTGTTAAAATCCAAAACATTGCTGGTTGAATTTAAAACAAATAAAAGGAAATCATTACCACAATTGCAACAAATTGAACATTGAATTTAATGGCACCACTAAAAAAAAAGAATGACAGTTACATTTTAAAGAGCAGTTTTACTACTGATATTTCCTTCCAACAATCTCTGAGTGTCTTTTGCGATATGTCGCAGCCTATCGCGATGTGGTTTTTGCACGAGTTGATATGGTGATGATGAGAATTAAAAAAAAACAGCGGTTGTTATAGTGAATACAACCCCCGACAGGCTGATCAGGACCTCAACCCGAAGGGGTCCCGATTCAGCTTGAATTATTGGTAAAATGTGCTGCAAACTGTGCCAACTGAAACACCGCAAACTTCTGGCTTTTAATAATTTACCATTGAATTTGAAAAGCACATACAGAGGTAAATGCATCTTTTTGTTGTTATCAAAATCTTTTTGTTGTTTGTTACAGTAACTTTATTAAGTTTACGTTAATGGTCAGTTCCATTTGTTCTGGTTCTCTAGCATTTAGTTAAGTAACCCAAGTAACATTAAGGTTAGCGAGTGTTCTCTTTAATTGAAAGTGATTTAATACTAGCTGATACAATATCTGCATGTATAGCTTTATATTAAAAACAAATTCAGTAACTTGATTTAGTGTAGCAGTGCTGTACTGGCAGGGCCGTTCTTGTTTTCTGAAATCGACTTTATTTTGGGCTAATGTTAACAATAATGTCTCAAACCTCTCAGACGTAAGTCACGTTTGAATTCTCACAGAATCACAACTGATTCATATCTTGCTAATCAGTCAGAAACTTATTAACCTAGAGTCCCAGTTTCTGTCACATGGTATTTATGATGTCTTAGGCCAACTGGCAGACATCCATAAAGAGCCATTTTTCCGTGTCCAGTGAAGTTTCTCAGAATGCTCTCTAGAATTGTGTGTGTGGTCCGGGTAGCTTTGCATAAAAAATGGTTGTCATACGCAAGACTACTTTTACTTTTATACTTTAAATACATTTCCAAGCCTGTACTTTGTTACTTTTACTTGAGTAAAGAAGTTAAATCAATACTTCTACTTTTACCGGAGTATTTTTTTTTAAACAAATATCTGTACTTCTACTCAAGTACGGGAAGCGAGTACTTTTTCCATCTCTGTGCAGATGGTGTTCAGTGGGAAGATCAACATTTGGTCTCAGATAGGTTGACGCGAACATTCACGGTAAAAGCTTTCGTCTTTCCCCACCAGCTATTATCGTGAGTGAGCTTGAGTAAAGCCGTTAGCATCCAACTATTTCAATGAATTTTCGTATAATTATACTGTATCTCTCGCTGATTGGCATACTCCCAGTATATGTATCCAGTATGTGCAACTATGTTCTACATGTACTCCTGCACAAGACAGCAGGTCGTTGCTGTAAATAACACGTTCTTTGTCACCTTGTCTAGTGGAATAACCAATATGTATAGTCAAATGACAAACATTATGTAAAACATGTCTCATGTGCATACAGGCACCCAGAAACAGCAACACTCACACAGATGAACACATTTTTCACACAGTATACTGTATGTGCAAATACACACACTATATATAAACACATTATATGCATTAGAAACAGACAAGGCAGCCAGCCATGCGCTAAGCTTGAGTTGATGGCGTTCATTCGGAAAATGTAAAATATTTATGAGAGAAGACTCTGCAGGGTAGGGAAGAAGAGAGGAAAATAGTAAAGGAGCAATGGAGGGGTAGCAAATAACGAGACAAATGAAATGATGACAAGCGAGCCCAATTCAAATGCCCTCTGTTACGGCTGAGCAGAAGAAATTAAAGCTAAATAAGTCATTGTCATTTCAAGTTCATTAGCTCACTGCGTGCCATCCCCTCCTGGGAGGATGGAGAGACGGGGGAAAGGTATATTTGTACAGTAGCAAAAAACCCTCAGCGTATGTACAATGGAATATAATATATATTGCTGCTCTTATTTTATTATTTTAATAAATCAGTCAATTGCTGCATTAAATGTGTAGCCCCAAAAAGTCACAAATGTATCAAGAAATGTTAAGTTACAAACCAAATTGTGCATGTTGAAACCACATATCCTCACTCTTGGATTATTCTTCCATATTTTTATGTAGACATCTATACAGAATAAGTACCAGAACCTTGCTATTTGGTTTAAATGTGTGTGGAGGAGATACTGCTACATAGGATGTAAAGAAGTGTTATCTATAGATGGTTTCCAGAAAATGGACACATTAAAAACCGATTAGACTTAGTGAAAAGGGCTGCTAAAGAGTAAGTGGAAAAAATAAAACATAATGAGGATTTAGGTAATAAAAAGCTAATCCTGTGCCAGCAAACAGGATGACAATTGACAGTAATTACATATTGTCCCCTGTAATTATGAGCTTTTTTTTGTGCGCCCTCTTCTCCTATTGCCTTATCCTCTGGTCATTCCCGCTCCTCCATCTTCAGACAGTCACTCTACTTCCAGATCTAAATAGCCAAACGTGGTCAAGCCAAATAAGCAAACCACCATTAAGTACATGGGGCTTTCCTTAGCCACAAATAACTATGAGAAACGATGTCACATAAAACCAGATCTCACTATCTAATTACAGAAAAATGTGCTTAGAAAGCAGCAAATCCTACAGGAGATGAGAGTTGGAGTGGACTCAGAGGGAACGGAAGAAAGCTGCTTCACCACAAACTGGGAGAGATAGATATAAAGAGGGTGCAGTGCACAGCTTGAACAAGCAATTTGGGTATTCTGGTTGGTAGAAGAACCAATGTTATGGGGGACAAAGGATCTCTGCCGTTTAAGCCAATTATGCAGTGGAGATCCCAAAAACGTACCGGATGGAGAGGAAGAGATGCAGTAGGATCACAGAGCAATGAAGCCTGGAAAAACTGTGCTTGCTAGGCCTGCAGGAAGCCAATAAAACAACACACAGATTTCACTGTAATTACATCTAAACTGAGAGAAAGGGAAGTTGGGGGGGGGCAAATAAAGTGAGTGTGAGAAAATGGATACCCACAGGAAGATTTGAAAAGAAAACTGGACAGGATGCTCCATATTTTTACCCGGACCTTTAAATCACATAGAGGCAACATACAATTGAATTTACTTCTTATTTATCTTATTACCAAACTTCTCTCCCAAGGCCCAGAAGACAGAGGAGTCCCCGGGTGCCATCATGTGTAGTTCTATAAAAAAATGCAGATTTTCTTAGATTTCAAACATGTGTTTTTGTGGTTCAGGCTATAAAATGGGTGGTAAATGTAGATCACAAAAATATGGAGTCATAAAAATCACAGACAAGTACCAGAAACAAACTAGCTATGTCTTTGGAGAGCATCTGTGACCAGGCAGTAAATTTCACATGAAGAATTAATGAATTCCCTTACTTACTTTGCAGGAGAAGATTGGGGAAGAACAAGAGATAAAGCCTCAAAGGCAGAAACGACTTAGGGAGAGAAAACGCAGGGAGAAAATAATTACGATAATGGAAACTAGTGTGAAACAGTTTATCTCGATGAGAGAAAACCTTCAGGAAATGATGAACGTCAAGTAACAATAAAGCAAAATTGGTGTGGAGCCACTTGCCTGGAGCTGCTAAAACACAAAATCCGCCAAAATGACCAATTAAAAAAAAAAAGCCAAAGAGGGAACTGTCAGAGAGCGGCAGATTGGATGAAGATGAAGAGAAAGTGGCAACTGTTCTGCATCCCGAGTGTGGAAACATGTTTGTAGTTTGGAAGAGATTGTGGAGAATAATGTTGACTCCTCTTAGGAGATAGGAGGGGAAACTGGAGACAAAGAAGATATTCACAAGTCTTGAAACACCTGGGGTATCTTACTCACACCCACATGCAGAAACACATACGGCAACAGGCTTGATAACATGTAGTCCAGTCTTTGCACGGCTATGCCTGCACTGTTTTATTCTGCAGATGTGAGCTGTAGTTTTTTAATAAAAACCTATGTGTGGAAGAAAGGGCCACTGTTGAACAGAGCCGAACAGAAATGATTGCTTATCAAAGGGAAGTGTGTAGTTGAAGGATGTGTGTATACTACTGCGCCTGTGTGTCTTATCTTTATTAAATCTGTTTTGTGAGTGCCAGGCATCTGAGCGGGGAGCTGCTGGACACATTTTAGGCATTCAACACTTAGATGACACCTTACTGATTTTATCATCTATTCCAACCTTTTTATACACAGGCCCAATCCCTCATCTCTGTTATATGTGAGAGATAGGAGCCTAAAGGCAGTCTCCATCAGAAAATATCCATCTATTTTGGCAATTATATCTGCGAGCTGGATCAGAGGATGGGAAAACGTTTAAAAAAATAAAAAGACAATGGTGGGCAAATGCAGTCGCTGCACACAAACTGCTTCAATCACTGAGGACATGACGTAGTATTTTCAAGTCATAATCCCCCCGAATCAGCTGACCCTGGCACGTTAAGTAAAAAGAAAGTAAAAGAACCTGTCCATTATTCGATTAGATGATTGATGTGGATTTAATCCACAACTATTTTGACAATCAATTAATCATCAAAATTATTTGTCAAGCATAATGCATAATATTTGCTGATTCTTTTGAATGACAGTATGTTTGAGTATATACAGTATATATATAAAGTTTTGGGCTATTAGTTAGATAATTCACATCTTATTTACTTATATATTTTTATTATCGGAATCAATGACATTTCTAGCAACACCATGTCATTTTTCTCGCTTCAGTCCCCCTTGTCTCACGCTAAAAGTTACATAGTGTTGCCTTAAGGAATACCCAACCCCATATCCTGAATTTGTTGCCATAGTGCCAGAGCCACAGGATTTCCCAACAAATACTCCAGTCCACAGTTGCACACAGTGCGTATGTGTGTGTGTTGGTGCAGGGCGTGTCACCATGTAAAAGTCATACTGCGTGCCCTCACTTAATATGGTAGTAGGCGTCTTGGTTTGGGTCTGTACCATCTGTCAAGCAGCGGGAGGGCAAGAGGAGACGTAGCTGGAGCAACAGCGAAGCCCCGCAGAGAGCTAAAGCCAGTTCCTTGTCACTTCAAATGCTCCCCTAGTCTCCAAAAAGCACTGCTAGAGGGACCACGAGCAACAACAGCTTGCCATCATGGCACACGTATATGCATTTACATAACTGGCAAAAGGGCAAAACAAAAAACACTGGCAATCATGCAAACACACACACTTTGCACACAATCTAATCCAAATGTATGACAATAAAATGGAAAGGAAGCGGTTTAATAACATTCAAACTATGGCTTTAGACGTCATGCAGAGTCCACACACATCTGTGCCACACACACGCGCACAAACAAATGAGTGGGGCAGAGAGACAGTGAAGGGGCTTGCTGTGACGGGGAATCATTCTCCTTTGATACAACCAATTCCTCTGAAGACAAAAGAGGAGACATACGCCAAAACACTGCAGAGGAACAACACATGTGTCCCCCTCATTACCACACACACACACACATACACACACACACACACACACACACACACACACACACACACACACACACACACATGCCTGTTTCAATGACACTGCATACCCTTGTGGTGACATAAAAAGACTGGTCTATGCTGTCATTGTGTGTGTGTGTGTGTGTGTGTGTGTGTGTGTGTGTGTGTGTGTGTGTGTGTGTGTGTGTGTGTGTGTGTGTGTGAGTGCGTGTGCCAAAGGAGGGGTGTACGTGTGAACTCCTACTCTAACATTAGACAAGTGACAGTGAACAAAAGACATGAGGAGTGTGAGAAGAGAGTAAAGAGAGAAAAGAGGGGTGGCAGCAGCTGAAGTGCATGCTGGTCAGAGAAGAGGCAGCTGATACTTTTATCAAAGGTTTTGTATTGCATTGTATTCTAAAAAGCAATGTCTCTTGGGCCTCAATTTCCTGCTTTTTACACTAAGGTTAATTGCTGTAGTGTTTTAAATTAAACATGGGAAAATAGAAGTAATAGGGAAAAAGAAAGAAAATAGTGACATGTTTGTCAGCTCTTACGTCTTTATGTCAAAAAATGAGTGACTATTTCCTTGACTTATGCTTTTTAAAGGAGATAGGATTTTTTTTAAATGTAGAGTGGCCTTAAATTGTCTGCTCAAAATTGATTTAGATTAAGACGACAACTAGCATCATCCTCATTCAAAAGACAGCTAATAGTGAAATATGTGAAAGGGTTTCTCGGTCCTATGACGAGTTCAGAGGGACTAAACATGTTTGGACAGACTGTCCTCCAGATATTACATATACGTTTCTAACAGGCCTGAAAACGATTACGTAAGGAAATGCGGCGCAGAGCACGGTGCTTTTAAATGGAGCCTTTTTAGCTCAATCTTTTCTCTTTTCTTTGTGTTGTTTTTTTCCGAAAGAACAAATAGCCCGTCGTAGGGCGGAGCAGGGCCTAGGAAAAAAACTAAGCAGACCAGGGCAGCCCAAGTAACAGTCAGCAGTCCATCGGCCTGCTCTATCCCCCCCTCTCTCAACCTCTCTCTCTCTTTGGTGAACATCAAACACACTGTGGTCTGTTTCATTCTCCCTGCAGACCATTATGGCTTAATGCTTCAGGAGGCTTCTTACTGACTTCAGCGTTTTAACAACTCTAGCATATTCAGTTGTTAGGCAAACACACGTACGCAGAGAGACACGCACGCTCACAGAAACTCATAAACAGGCACAGACAGGAGCCCAGATGCAGGGATTCACCCACTTTAACTGCAGGACAGTTATGGGCCTGCACACTGTGATACAGAAACAACTGTTGCTTTAATCTGTAGAGGAAGACCAACAAATGCATGGGACTTTACGCTGACGTTAACCTTCGAATAAGCACTGAACACTTTTAATTAGTTCCATTCACAAAGGCGGCAATGTGTAATTCAGTGCGGTCAATTAGCTATCCACCATATGGAGAATAAAACACCACATCAGCAGGGTTATTAATGGGATGGAGATAAGGCTTCTGGCCACTGCGAGCTTATCTCAACACACACACACACACACCCAGTGTTTACTATTTATGGTTAGGTTTAGTCTGTTCCTTAATCTGTCAAGAGTCCTTTTCAAAACTGGAATACGTAACATTGCTGCCTTTATGCGTTTAGGTCATGTGTTTTTGTCAGTCGGACATTCATAGTAGGTATGCAATTAGCAAACGTTGTTATGGCTTTTCTTTTTGCTTCTTTTCATCCTCACTCTGGTTTAGCCAGTGCATCAATGGCATTCAGACTTTTGCCATGTTGTTAGTGTTAGAAAAATCCTATGAAAGCTCGTGATATTGCTTTTTACATAAAAATGACCTGGGCAGGGGTGTCCTGGTGCCCTAGGTTCACATCCAGTCGGGAACATACCTCCCTGAACTGAGACACAGATAAAGTCTCCATGCCTGCTACGATGACGTGTCCAACTATTTAACTCAGAGACACGGTTAACAGTGCTATGCCAGTACTAGAAGGTCATAAATAATTGATAAGACTTTTTTTAGAATCCAAACTGGCATTAGGGTACATTGCTGAGGGGAAAAGAACAAGGTGCCACAACAGGTCAAGCAGCCTCACAGGGGAGCTGGAGGGTCTTAAGCTTACAGCAACTGGTGGTAGATATAGAGATACTGTAACACTATGTCCACAGAGATTACAAGTTTTACTACATACAACATTGTACATGGTCTGCAATTATCTCTGGACCATGAACACTCAAGTAGATGGGCCATTTGGATTGCAGATCATGCAGATTCTGAGACCACTGATGGGGAAATAACAAGTAAAATGATGAGAATGACGATTCATATTTTGCTGTTTTGTTTGTTGGTTTTGCAGCCTCTCCGTGGCCGGCCTGCTATGTTTTTATTCTGGCAGTGGACTCCTATCTCCATTTAACCTCCGGCTGGAAAATATTGTGAGGGGCAGCAAACCCACTAGCAGCCATTATCTTTTCATTCCCCACAGTCAAAGAGTTGAAAGAGTTGCCCAGGGAGATTTCCTACCCATTGTGTGAAAACACATGCTCTGTTTTAGCTACAATGCTGCTATTACTGTATATTGTACATTCCAAGACTCATACCCAAATTTCCCAGTCAAGCTGCTGAGTTCAAAACATTCCCATACTTTCTTTTTTTTTTTTTTTGCTGTGGGCTACCATACTGATCAGCCCATATTTCCAGCCACAAGCCCTTCTTTAGTCAACAACAGTTCCAAGCAAGCCTGGTGAGCAGCAATCCCACTGTATCATTAGCCAAACACTGGTTAGAGATGACACTTCCGAGCACGGAGCGACTCAGCCTGTAGCAACCAGCAATCAACAACAACACGAATACAGCACGGGAAAAGCCAGTGCCATACCAAAATGTTACCAGCCTTCCTGCAGATGTCTCATGCAGCTTGTCTCTTTAGTATAGACTAATATGTCATTGAGCATCTCACACTCATTGGCTGCCAGCTGCTTTCAAAGAGCGTCTGGCGCCTCTCCCTTTAAGAGCCCACGAGAGAGAGAGAGAGAAAAGAGAGAGAGAGAAACAGAGAGATGAAGAATGTCATCCCCTGAAAGACAAAAAGATTTGTCATCAAGACTGTAATGATGGGGTGGGACAGGGAGGGGGGGCAGTGCAGGGAGGAGACAGATGAGCCTCATAAAAATCAATCATTCATTTTTCAGTGAATACTAACAAAAAAAGCTGTTTCCAAAACTGATTACACTGGACTGAGTTAAACTAGCATCATCCCACTTGATGAGTTGCGAACCATCGCTTCTGATGCTGTTCCCATGGTCCAGTAAACATCGCTTTAACACAATAACAAACAGCTTACCCTTAGCAGCTTAACTCAATAGCTTTCTTCCAAGTGGCTTTTTCTCTAGGGCAAATTACTTAAGGACGGGGGACTATCCAATTTGTGATATGAGGCGTATCCGTGTGAAAGCAATATATAGGAATTCTTTCTGCCGCTGACTGAGCATAATCAAACAGGACCTGTGATCTGGGATGGGCGTGCTAAGCTGTTGTCTTTGCAAAAAAAAAAAAAAACCTAATTCTAATGTAAAGAACAGATGTATAAATGTATATCTTTAAAACACTTTGAATTTAATTAAAACAACAAATCAAAGGAGTTTAGGAACATATTGCATGCAGACCTTGTTGAAACTTTAATTGCATATGCTGTCATATTTGATTAAACATGTTTGTGAGTCTGGAAATTTACTTTAACATTACGTTCAGATGTATATTTGTAAACCTGTGTGCCATGGGATTTCATCCTGTACAGTATATTGTGCAGTAGCATTGAAAAGCATTTGAAAGTGCTGCGACTGAACATCATTTGTTAGACTTGGAGAGGCAGTCTTCTCTCATTGTCCTCCCGTACTGAATCGGGCGGATGTTGTCACCATGTCACCTTGAGTCAGGGCCAGCCAATACATTAAGTTGATCAAGCGCTGGTGTCACAGCAGGAAATAACCTTGTGCAAATGTCAGGGACCGTGCACAACATGCATGTGGCTCATAATTTGGAGGCGTAAATTAAAGCTTTCATATTTTACTAAGGTGTTTAATATGCCAGACTGGATGAGCGGTTAGAGCCAAGAGACAGGGACACAAGGAGAAATATTGTCAAAGCCAAATCTCCCCTCCGCTCTCTCTCTTATTCTGTCTCACATCCATCCACTGCTGCATATCTTTTTTTTCCTCTCTCAGCTCTCTATCTAGCTCTTCCTGGCACTCAGTGTGTGTCCCACTCCCTTATTTTCTCTCTTACTGAGAATGCATTGACCCCAGACTTATGTAAGCTCCACATCATTGATTGAAACAAGAGGAATAGGTGGTGTCATGACAAGACAGATTTTTATCTTTAAAGCATTATGGATTGCAGACATTTGGAAGAAAAGAAGATTTTTGAGGGGCCGGGGCTGACGTTAATTCTGTCAAATGATTTATTCAGTATGGTCCATCAATTAAATTAGAAGTGTCCAGTTACTAGTTGGCCCTCACTTCTTTAAGATGTATGGTGTAATGACATGAGCTAACAGTTTCATCACATTACCGCCCCACCCTCAAATCTCATAATCTCTCCTATCCTATCAGTGTAATCACTAGGAAAGATCTACTGTATGCCTTTGCATCGGATATCATGCTCCTCATAAGCCCACCATCGCAGTAAAGCTCCTTTAAGGCATCTTAGTAGCAGCGTTAGATAATCACGGGCCAAACCCACATCATATATATAAACATATAAACATACTCTTTCTGCAACCATGCCATGCTGTGGTAGAGCCCATACATGTTCAGAAAATATGTATATATATATTATTATGAGTGTGTGTGACCTTTAAGGTGAATACTGCAGAGAGTCACCCTTGTATTTCTCAGAGCCAATCGGCCTGTGCTAATGGTCATCTCTGTCTTCACATGGGAGAAGAGTTTCTCTTAGGGCTGGGCAATATATCAATATTACATCGATATCATGATATGAGACTAGATATCGTCTTAGATTTTGGATATCGTAACATCGTGATATGGCATAAGTGTTGTCTTTTCCTGGTTTCAAAAGCTGCATTACAATAAAGTGATGTCATTTTCTAAATCTACCAGACTGCTCTAGCTGCTCTATTATTTGCCTCTTCCCCACTTAGACATTATGTCCACATTACTGATGATTAACCCTTGTGTTGTCCTCCTGGGTCAAAAAGATTAACACTTTAACACTACTTACATTACATTTTCCAGCGTTTTTTGGTTTTGGTTTTCACTAACACCAACTTATTCCCATTAGTTTTACATTACTTTTTGGAATTCATGGTCAATAAACCTCATGTATATATAATTATACCTAATATTTGAGTTAGAAGAGCAGAAATTATGAATTATTTGGACTAATAGTTAAGATCAGAGGGATGTATAGAGTGGATAAGTTTAGTCAGGATTCTGACTTGAAACCATTTCAATTTTCACCTGAAATTCAATAAAAGTGATCAATTGTATTTGCAAAGAGCGTTGTATGGAACCCATCCTATTTTTGTGGTAATTTGGTTAAAAAGAAACCCATATTTCAGATAGAGACATTTTTTTTAAAAAAGTGGTCAATTTGACCCAAGGACAACAGGAGGGTTATTTATCTAAAATCTAAGTGTGAAGATATTTTGTTAAAGCACCATTTGTCCACTCCAGAATATTGCCGCAATATCAATGCCGAGGTATTTGGTTAAGCATGTTGTGATATCTGACTTTCTCCCTATCGCCCAGCCCTAGTTTATCTACCGTCACAGTAGCGTGGCACTCTGGAAAATGAACTGGACAACATAGAGAAGGTATCTGATGTGGAGTCTAGAGGGGAAAAGGGTTACGTTATCAGGTTGGGAGGGACCGTGGCAAGGTTCCAGTCAGAATCAGTGAGCATGTCCACGCTCATTTATTGGTAATAAAAGACTGATTACTTCAAATGTGTACGGTTGTATAGTGTTGTACTTTTTGTTCCTTTGCATTTGGAAAATAGTTCTTCACATTCACTAATTTGACAGTTTGGGGACAATGTCAAAAAAAACTATGTGAGTTTAAAAACTATTTTGAAAAAAAACTGATTTTATATCCTTTTAATCTGTGCACGGAAAAGTGGTTGTGTAAGCATCACAGGCTCCTGTCTTGTCCATGCATGTAGATGCTGTAACTGTAGAACCTGAAATTGCAGTAACTGCATGGTGTGTGTGTGTGTGTGTGGTGTGTGTGTGTGTGTGTGTGTGTGTGGTGTGTGTGTGTGTGTGTGTGTGTGTGTGTGTGTTGTGTGTTTGTTCATGCGTGTGAAAACGTTGCACTGAATTCCAGAGGAGGCACATGTGTAATCACCTGAACTGCAGAAGGACTTGTGACTGTCTGACATCAGACCGCGAATGACACAGTGAGCAACATTATATCACATCTGCGTGGGTACAGCACATGGTCAAGTGACTGACTGGCAATCTATAAGGAACAATCCCATCCACAAAGACCAGACAGCTTAAAGAAGGACAACGACTAGGGAGTGTCTTCGGGAGTAGCAGCTTAGTTCATAGATACAGAGAAACTCAGAAATGAGATCAGAAACAGAGTTGCTCTTCCTGCATCTGTGTTTCTGAAATTCTCACATGTCAGTGAGTTTGCAGGGACTTTCTCATATTTCTGATCAGGGATCAAACAGCCAGACTGTCTGTGACATGTCTGTACTGTCCTAATAGCTTTTCAAAGCAGTGTTCCATCTTGAGAAATAGCCGAGAGCTAGAGCTCCTCTGCTGAAAATAGTGTACTGCTGGTTGGAAAAGGTAAAAAAAGAAAAAAAGAAAACTGGGTTTGCTCTCTCTCACAACACAACAAAACACAAAAATCCAACATTTTAAGATTGTGGTGAACAAGTCAAATGTTTAAGTTTTCTGCACTGATGTGTGCAGTTTGGGAACCTAATGCACACACACACACACACACACACACAATCTTTTATTTATACACTGACAAAAAAATGGTGCTACTGCAGGTGCAACTTTGGCCCAAAAATAGACTAACATTCCGAGGGGGACTTGCAAAGGGATTAGGGTTCTCAGTGTCAATGAGTTTATAGCTGTAACTGTATGGGGCTTCGCAGTGCGCTCAACATGTTATGGCATAATTGGAAGAAAATGGTGTGTTTTATTTGGACAGGTAGATGTAGATGAGGTAGGGGAAAATATTCACATTTTGTTCACAGAAAGAATGCGCACATGAGCAGATTTTGACCAGGCGGTATTTTAAAGGAGCTTACCTGATATTTCGGACTGAGGGACACCCTCCAGAGCGAATCCTTTCCCGCTATAAAACTGCCTGATATCCGAACAACTCCGGGCTTTGCTGGTCCCTTTGTCGCCATAGGCTGGTGCCGTTAGAGAGCACACTGCCAGAGCCGCGATGATGAAGGAATCCATCCCAGCCGACTGCTGTGGGCTATGTGGACTTAGTCAAGTCCAAATCCAACGAAGCGACTGTGTTGAGACCTAAACGGAGCAGGAGACTCCCGGCTACTGCGTGCTGCTGTGCGTAAAATATCCTCCACCTTCCTATATCCCTGCTGCCCTTTCTGGTGCGTCTGCCGAGTCAGTGGCTGCTCTCCGCGCAGGGCACAGGAGTGATTCTTCACAGTGCAGAGGTCCCGTGTCTTCCCACTCTTAGGGGCCGATGTGGACAGGACAGGACAGGACAGGAAAGGACAGGAGCTTTATTAATTTCCCCGCAAACAATTGAATCTTGTCACGCTGCGCCCAGGATGAGAGCAGACCCCCCGTCTGATAAATCCACTGTTGTGGGTTTGGGTTCACCTAGAGAGAGGGAGACGCAAGAGATGAAAGAATTAGGTTACGCGTTTACAGCGGAAATAATTTAGGTTGTGTCAGAAAATAGCACTGTGCTGCGCTGCCGCTGGGCAGCCAGGTTCTTTCGCCACACACCTACCGGCTATGTGGGGTGCGCACATGCAGCTACCGCAGCTCGTCCCCGGCTCAGGATATTCTAAACGATGCTATGCCAGCGCTGCCACTCTGGAAATGAGGAGGAGGCGGGGGGAGTGGGAGAGAGAGAGAGAGAGAGAGAGAGGAGAGAGAGAGAGAGAGAGAGAGAGAGAGAGAGAGAGAGAGAGTATACGAGGTTTCGCGTTCCTCTACTGTTTAATTCTGTCTCATCTACATATTATTTTTAGACATTTTTCAGAATAGGCCTAACATTACTAACAGGTTTGAATCGTAGATTTTGGAAACGTGTCATCTTCATTCAGCCCAAGTGTGTATCCTGTATGTGGTGTTTTGCTTTATCATGAGGTGGTCTTGTTCCCAGTGAAAGAATGTACCCTACGCGTCCTGACAGCGTGATCTCCACCAGCCAGGTGTCACAGGTGAACCGTGGGCGCCCACCCACCAATGCAGGTCAATGCTGAATACCTCTCCTCCACTCGGCAGTGTGGCTGCACACGTGCGCCATATCACTCCTCAAGGTGCAATTAAACAAGTCACTACCTGCCCAGTGCTGCGAGTTTAACTGTCACCTGCTGAATGCCTTCATTATGCGAGTTTCTGTACATGTATGCTCACCTTCAGTATGAAATAAGTTTGCACGTGTGGTCTTATGCAACCCCCGCTTGTTTTTCTCTTTTACTAACCTATAGCGTCATTACCTTAGCTTTTCCTGTATAAAGGATGTTAACCAAACGCCATTTCTATTTCTTCTTACATCTCTAAAGGAAATGGTAATGTTTATAAAGCAGGATATATTTACATCCATTGATAAAGGATCAGTGACTTCTGGTTCCCAGCTGCAGCAGTGATAAGTACAAGACGAATGCGGGTTTTTTCTTTTTCTTTTTTTTGTATGTGAGAGGGGAAAGCTCACTCAGTTCAGGATGGGACCGTCTTGCTTGAGGTAACATTTGCTGCAATGAGCGAGCTGATTACACTAGGTATTGCAGTGGTTTCATGAGTGCATGGCTCATGCACCCTGTAGAAGCCGTGCATATGAGCATGCACAATCCTAAAAAGTAAAATCATAAAACAGTGTTACATGTTTGATGTTACATTACAAACCCCAGTCTTACCTTTTATCCAGTACATTTGTGTTAAAGCAATACAATGTACCATCCAGGTCAGTTCTCTTACTGAAAATACTCTCTTTAGTCATATCATTGTGTGAAATTGAATCAGACAGTGTTTAATGTTGTCACTCCTGTGGGAGATGCTTTTTAAGGATTGTTTGCGGAAGAAGATGCCACCGCACATTATTATAGTGACACATGGGAAAAACTCCAGCCTGAAATAACCAGCCGTCACACCACAGATAGACAAGCAAAAATAAGAAGCAAAGACGGAGAGAAGGAGTGAGCCACATGGCAAGAACAGTCATATCCTGCCTCCCAATTACTCTTTTTATGACGGCAGACATTGTTTATGAATACATTAGGGAATCTTACTCTATAATTAGTCTGTTCCTCGTGACTGGATGAGTCCAAACAAAGAGGACAGCATCTAACACTAAATGACAAATGGCTACACTTGTTTCCTATCATTACTGCTCTGAAATGTGTATTGAATTACACCTTCGTTCTGCAATGTCAAGTGTCATTTGCATCCTGCGCATGTGTTTGGGCAACTCTGGCTCACCACCATCAGCTACTCTGCTAAACTTGGAAATTGTGTAACTGTGCCACACAGCAGACAGAAACCACATTCTAATTATGGATGCTGTTATCTTCATTTTTCTTGTTGCTGTGGGGGAACACGGGGCACATCTGGCCAGAGGTTAATAAGTCTAGTGGCCTCAAAGGGTGTGTATGTATGTGTGTGTGTATATGTATGTGTGTGTGTGTGAGAGAGAGTTTATGAGTCTGACTGTGTCCCACATGTGGCCATAGGTCGACAGTGCTGTTTGACTGATTGGCCCTCCACTGTCTGGTGCGAAGATCATGTAATTAACGCTCAGTAAAGCCACAGAACAGCCATGTTTTCATCAGGCTTCCTCCCATTGAAGTTTTATTAGCTCTGACCATGAAAGGCCTTCTAATGAGGAGCAGGAAGCTGGGGGAAGTTATGGAGACCGAAGAGAGCAAAAGAGGGGAGGCCGAGTGGTAGCGAAGAGAAAGGGGAGTACGGGGTAAGGAACTGTCACTTTAGTGTACACAGGCCGTAATTATGTGGTGAGCATTTTTAGGGCGTGAAGAGGGTTTTTTTTGTGAAAATGACATTGCTTCTATACATAAATACTGCAGATGTTCTACCACTCCTTTTAGGAAAAAACACTCACACGTAGTTTCAATGAAGATAGTTGAAAGAACATGTAATATACAATAACACAGCTATGTCCCTCTAAATGCACTATACACTTTATAACTTTGCACACTAAAAATCTGTAATCTGTATAAAAGTTACTCAGCCAGGATAAGGGATAGAGAACAGGACACGCTCAGTCAACAGTTAACTAACTCTACAGAGCAGTAGCTACTCCACTCTTTATCCACATATTTTTAGTGACAGTGACGCTAGCGTAGCCAAGAATAGCTTTGTCAGAAAGACTCCTCTCAGACTCAGTGCTGCTCCAGCTTGGTCACTACAGCGGACCTTCACATGCAGCGATTTGTGTTCCTCTGGTGCCCACTACAACAATGACAGCCTTTGCTGTTGGTTAAGTATTGTAAGCCTAATTTCTATTAACTGTTGTCCACTACACACAGGGGTTAAAATGGGCCGGTGTGGTCCGGGCCTCAGCCCTGGCACATGGACCTATGCTCTTCTACATGTATGTCATCAGGGGACAGTCAGCACATCTTCAACAATGTCTATATTCTTACTCTTTTCTCGGTCTTAACAATTCGACCAATGACACGTTTTCTTCTCCCCAGATAAGGTGAAGTAAGAACTTACAAATATCACAACATTCACAGGGTTTACCCTCTTTATGTCAATGGGGTTCCTTAAAAGCTACGTAGCAGATCAGCAGGTGCTGTCTAGGTGGCGGTAATGCACCTTAATGCCGATTTACAACCACCGTAAAATGGAAAAAAAGAAGCTCATTTGACAGTAAGTCAGACAGCACAGATGGCAGAGAGTGGAAGGCAAGGCAGGGAGAAACATTTACAATCTAACAGGTTTAATTACAGAATGTAAATTGTTCTGATATTCTGCTTAAACAAAATGATACTATAACTTTGATTAGTCTTATAGTGTTCAGAGCAGAGGGTCGTCTCACGTTAGATTTTATTTAGTTTGCCAAATGACATCAGATGTTTTAGTCCATGCGCACACACGTGCACCCATGGCAACCCTGAAACCAAGAAACCTCTCCACATTACAAATCCCAATTTAACACTACAGGAACGCAAGACCTGTAACATAACCATAACAAAACCTGAAATTATAAGAACCAGTAAGATCTTGGTTCTAGGTGCTGCCTTGCCTTTCCACTGTGTTCTACAAATGACTAACCAATCATTGTACCACTGCATTACTGTCTTAACACATGGGTGAAAAGAAGGGAAATCCATGGAAAAATACTGGGTCCAAAAGCATCTTAAAAATAAACATGTCTCCTTCACCTTTAAATGGACTCACTTACATTATTCCTTACTTAACAAATTCTACATAACAAGTAAGCACATTCATTATTGTGTTTCTATGCACTGAAGGCATCAGACATATTACATTCAGTGTTTTCTCATTTTCTCTCTTTTTCTGTGCAATCAGAATAGTTTTGAAAAAAAAAAATCAACTGAACATTTCTCCCTAGCCACTGGAATGCCTTTGTTGTGAAGCAGCTACAGGGAATGTTCAAGGACTGGAACCTTGTCGTTGATTAAAATTTGTTGCATGTCTAGATTTGGACAACGTAGGTGCACTTTATTTCTCAGATCAGTTTGAGATCTTTCTTGGGCGGAATGGCATAAGCAGATGCCAACACATATAGCAAAAGCTTTTATGATGTCATTCTTATTATATACTGTATTAATCACTTGGACGATTACCCCATATGGAATTTTGACATTAGAGCATTCTGCAATGTTAATGCCATTAATACAGTAATAGAAACACATATAGAGAGATGGCATCCATTAAAACTGGGTTGGGCAGTTTTTGTGGAAAAGGCAAAAAAACTGCCAGAATCTGAAAACACAGCCCTCTTCTGCAGCTCTGTCCTTAGCCCCTCCCACCAGACACCGGCATATGCAGGTAACCTGTATGAGCACAAGTCATCAATTTTAAACAACCCAATCATGATTCTTATCCCAACACTGCTATTTAGTAACCTGACGCCATCAAGAAGCATTGAAAACTGTTTTGGAAAGGGCAGGAACTTGTCAGACAATTGGACGAATCATCTGTCTGTCAAACTCTTGCAGAAGCCAGAAGAACTGGAAGATCTTTTCCATCGAGAAAACCCTTCAGTGCCATGCTTTGCTTCTCTTTCACTGAAGAAATACTCTCCAGTTTTTATATGACTGATGCTATTGCAGCATCTACGCTAACCTCTTTAGGAGTTGCCTCCCCCGTGTTGTCACACACACAACTAAACCACAGCCATGGCTGCCAGTGGCTCCTAACAGGACGCTGTCTGGTGGCTCGGACACAAAGGCATTCGAAGCCTACTTGACACCTGACAAGATGCGTTTCCGATCTCATGGTGATGCCGCAACAATCCAGCTGCCTGGTGAGCGGCAATTCTAGGAAAATTACCATGTTTTTAAGGCTCTAGCTAGCTAGATTTTCTAAAGCTTGACAACGATGCCAAAAGGAGGTACAGAAGGCTAGTTTTCTCTAAAATCACTTGAATCACAATATGCTAAAAGTTTAGTATGGAACTTTTGCCCAATGGCGCTAATACAAACTGCCTACCCCAGCTTTAAGCTCACGTAACCATATCAAAAAGGATTTTGTCATTGTTATCATTTTCATGTGGCAATGAAATGCACAAGTACTGCCTGAGTGCTCCCACCCATCAAACCCAGAAGTGCAGTTTTAAGAAGACATTAATGACAAAAAAGAGCAGGGTATAGCCAGATCTGATACACACACACTCAGTGATGCATCGGCTGCAGCAAGCTTGGCCAGTGTGTAGGGTCCACTGCCGGGCCTCACAGCATGGTTTCTATGTAAATATCAGTGTTCTGTTTCCACAGATGTAATCAGTCTTTCAGGGGCGATCAGTGTGTCCTCTCTCTAAAACCCTCATCCTGGGCTCTTACAGATCACATTGATTCTGCTTATTTTCTGGGGTTTTATGTCAACTATTAGCCTGAGTTCAGCACATTCACCAGGGTGCTCGAGTGTGTACACATTGCTCATCGGGTCTTTCTTTTCCCTTTCTCGTTCACTGTGTCTTTTCTTCAGTCCATCTTGTAACTATTTTCTCCCTTGTACACACACACTCTGGTTTTCTGTCCCCTGTTCCACTTCCTATCTTGGCCTCATGAGAACAAATCATCATGCCGCCATTGCCTGTTAAAACACAGTCATGCATAACACTTAAGAGTCAGTTTAAAGCTTGCCGTTCTCTTCTTGCCTGTATGCATTTTTGCGATGCTACATCGACCCTTGATCACATGTACCCAGTGTCTGTCTGTGCAAACAGTCAATCAGCATGTCTCCACACAAAGAGCCCTCCCAGTTGCCAGAGACAGATGATGACAGAAAAATGAGAAACGTTGATGGTAAGAGCAAAGGGTAGCAGACAGATAGTATTGTTGAGAGAAATGAGAAAATGGCAAAGGAAACAGGGAGGAAGTGGTGTGAGCTTATGAGGCAAGATAAGAAGAGAGAGAATATGATGATGGATGACATGAGAGAATGACAGAAAAGTGAGTTGGAGGGGGAGAGGGGGGGGAACAGGAGGTAGTGTACATTCAAAGTGGAAAAGATAAAGCACTGGAGATAAAACAAAAAGAGAGGAGTGACAACAACCGATGGCCAACGTGGTCTGATCCTTGAATTCTTGGGGTTGTTCTTGCAAGCAGGCGCTGTCGGCGATGAGAAATGCCCCCTGTGGTGTGTTGCGTTGTGCTTTTGTACATCTCTGTTGGGCATCCTGGCACTTTTTTTTTCCTGTTGTGAAATCTGCATACATTCCAGTCTTCTCCAAGCATGGACACAGGAGGAGAAGAAATCTTAGGTCCATCTTAAAAAAAAGTGAAATTGAATACAAAAACACTCCAAACTATTTCCTCAGACATTACCACAGAACGGCGCGGGGTTGAGAGCAAGAAATCTAACAGAGACGCCCCTTTAATTTCCAATAATGGCCACTAAATTCTGTTTTAATATGAATCCATTTACAGTGCCTTATGTAGCTACTGATCTCTCTGTTATGTACAGTTTATTATTATCAAATGAGAAGACTGCGCCCTGTCTCTTTCCCTCACATACAATACCCCAGACCAGACCAGACCCCTTTCGCTGCTGCCTCTCCTCACTTCTGGACCAATTTCATCCAATTACTCTGTTCATTTGCCAGCATGCTGGTCTCATATAAATATTTCACCTCCTCTATTTGTCATCTGTCTCAGAGAATAAATTTCCCAATCTCCTCATCTGCCTCTTGCTGTGAAAACTCATAAACTCATGACAAAACGGAAAAGCTCAGATGACCTATTATGACCCATCTCTCATGCCAGTAATTGTTTGCTGAGCGTTAATATGTAGAACTGTATAATTGTTAAAATTGTGGCGGTAAATTCCTTGTCCCATGCTACATGAATAATACAAACTTTTGCTGGATGATATTTTCCTGAGAGCAACCCCGACAGTGACCTGCGCATTGTAACATAGAAATGAAAACACTCAAACTGGCCGCAAGTCTCCTCTGAATGTCAGTGCAAGCAAATGGTCCAGAGTCAACAGCCTCAACTCTCTTCAGGTTTTATGTGGTTCCAGGGCAGATCTTCAGACAGATTGGCAGCGTCTCCCTCCACGTGGACCTTGGAAACAGTGGGAGGCCACGTCTCTGTGTGGTTCTCAGCCCCCTATGAGGAGTCCTTCATTATTTTCCCACTGCCACTTTACAATATCCACACATTCCTTTTCACATTCCTCAGCCCTCCCCTGTACAGAAGCACTTAATCACATTACTCCTCAAACTTCTCCGACTTGTTTTTAATGAGAGAGACTGCATGAAAAGTGTACAGCATCAGTGCAGACTCAGTTTGATCACCAGACACACATACAGTAAATGACTGTGTGAGTAATTATTCTTACCCTGATAGAAATTGCCAGTTTTCACAAGCACTTATTTTTTTGTTTCAAACAACCCACTTTTGAAAGCTGGCCAGCTTTGGTACTGGCATAGTTTAGACTAAAGCTGTTTCCATCGCACCTAACCCCCCCGCTCTGATCAGAGTGAAGCTGCTAATGGGGAATTGCTATTTAGACGGATGGTTCTCTGAGCACTCCTTTCATATGGCGTTGTAAACTGGATTGTAAAACAAATCTAGCCTGTAAATGTGACGGCTGAGGAACAGTCTGTCTCTGGTTAGGTTGTAAATTAAGCTGTAATGCTGTGTGTACGTTCCTTGGAACCGGATGTGGAAAAAGTGCATTGTGTTCATTGACCTAAGAGATCCTCTTGACTGATCATGCATCATTTACAGCAGAAAATGTAACAAGGGTGTGGGTAGCATGTAACCATGTCAGAATCAGTGATGCATGTTGTACAAGGTGCCTACAGTGAGTGGCTTTTTTCAAGGGACGTCAGAACAGAAAGGGCTGTAATCGTTATATGCAAATCACTTTGGATATTTGAAATAGGCTACCATTAGACGAGACCAATGGACAAAGCATTTAACATTTATTCAACTGAAATTCAGACTCCTAGATCTTTATGAGGTCAAACCTTTTTTCCACATTAGTATTTTAAATACATTTGCAATTTGAAGTCTTTACAGACCCCCCCCCCCCCCCTTAGAAAATCAAAACCGGGTCAAGTCACATCCATTGTATTCAAAATTGACTTGCACATTATGTTAGCACAGCATTGGTGCTATCACCGTTGCTGTTTTGTGAAAATCTACGCCATTCATATTCGGCTCCCGGAGCCAATTTTGAACAACAGACATTTTGACTTGTAACAGAAGGCAAGCACAGGTGTAATTTTTTAATATTAACAATGGCTTCCATGCACTATAATATGAGCCAGCATTCAGCAGGGCCCTGGAACTGCACACCCAATGAACATGCAGCCATACAGTAATTAATGTTATTAACTACACCTGTGGTTTTCCTGTTGATGACAACGCGTCTGCTGTGAAGAAAAAAAAACTAACTACTTCATTGAAAATATGATAATGAACATTAAGTTCAACCACGTCTCTGTTACCATTAGAATTACAGCAATATACGAGTTAATGTTATGGATTACAATTAAAAATCCAGTAATTAATTAGAGTTATTAATTCCTGTAATCCACCACTGTGTAACTTTGACTGTTAGGGGTCGGCATGCTTGCTGCCATACTGGGAGATTGGGATGACTGACATCAGTTTGGGCTTCTGTGTTGAGGAGAGACCAGCCGAGTGTGTAAGCTTGGGACTACAGATGCGGGAGCTAGAAATGAGACTCCCAGGTAACGCCACAGTTGTCATAGCGGTAATGTTTTATTGTGTCGTCTTAGTAAGCAAGTTAACATTAATCACTAAGCCTACATTCAAGCCTGCTAATTTTGGCCCGAGTTGGACCCTCTTCTCTTAACCCTCCTGTTGTCTTTGGGTCCAAGTTGACCCATTTTCAAAAAAGATTTATATCAGATATATGGTTTTCTTTAAACCAAATTGCCAGAAATTAACATGGATGGTTCCATGTAAATGTGCTGTATTTATATAGCGCTTTTCCAGTCTTAACAACTGCTCAAAGCGCTTTTACATCTACAGGAAACATTCACCATTCACACACATTCATACACTGTGGCCGGGGCTGCCGTACAAGGTGCCTCCTGCTCATCAGATAAACATTCATACACATTCACACTCCGATGCGCAGCACCGGGGGCAACTCGGGGTTCAGTGTCTTGCCCAAGGACACTTCGACAATGACTGCAGGGGCGGGGATTGAACCACCAACCTTCCGATTGGCAGGCAAATAAAATGAAGGATCTGTACACTGCTTTCATTGTATTGTGTTTTATTCAGTTGTAAAGCATATTTCTACTTTTTTAACTAAAAAATTAGGTCTATTGACCCTGAATTCCAAGATAGGTGTAAAACTTGTTCTATCAGTTGGTAGTAGTGTTGAAAAACGTAACTTTAAAAATAAAAAAAAATAAAACTTGTGTGTCGGAAGCCTAGGGGGAAAAAAACTTGAAAAATCTGTCAATTTCTTTAGCTTTTCTTTAATTTCTTTAGGACAACAGAAGGGTTAATACATCCGGTTGGACACCTGAGAGGAGGAGTCATAAATTGCGTGCAGAGACTAACGTTAAAGCAACACGCCGACTTATTGGGAGTTGAGCTTATTTACCGTACCCCCCAGAGTTAGGTAAATTCATTCATACCTGGAACAGCATTTTCCAGACAGCCCTTTGCTCCTTGATTTGCTTCCACTGGTGGCTGAGCTGGATATATCTTGATACGTGCAGTAGAAGTTGATCCAGTCAGACCATTTATTGTTAATGATGTAGATAGCATATGAAAACAAAAACTCGAGGCAAAATAAAACAAACAATTAAACTAAAGCAGTCCCCTTTTTGGTAGCAAATGGCTTGTCACGTCATGGCTCCATGTGAAGAGATTTCTCTCTTCACGTTTAAGATGGCTCAAGAGATGACACGGCTACTTTGTACAAAGGGCAACCTGCTGGGCTGAACACCCAAGAGAGAGTTGCGCCGAGACAGTTCCTTGTTCCTTTATTTATAGGTTGATACAAACAGCATAGTGTGTGTGTGTGTGTGTGTGTGTGTGTGTGTGTGTGTGGTGTGTCAGTCAGTCCTAACTGTTTGGGCCTTCGTCCTTGTGATTTATTGAGATACATGTTTCAATAAAAGAACGTGAGATACATGTTTCAATAAAAAGAACATCCTGTGAAATGCTTGCATAAGCTTTTATGAGAACAGAGTGTGACAATCACCCATATATCGCTACACAGCCAAGCAGTAGAATATAGTACATCGAATATATCTTATAACACTCCACACAACACACCCCCACATGGTCAAAAGACCGCTTCCCTCTCAGGCCAAACCCACTGCTGGGGCTTCCTGTTTTTAAAGCCTTTCCCCTTGGGCTCCACCTTCAGACTCCCAACAGTCCTCTAGTTGGGGGTAGACACACCTGTGGCCATATAAACTCTGTCATTCATCCACACATAATACACACACACTCGCTACCATGCACAAGAAAGAAACATGAAATCAACCCAAAGCTCAATTTGGCTCCTACAACACCCTTCTCATCTCCATGCGTGTCGTAACTGTCTGGCGCACCCACCGTTAGCCTAGTTTCAGGGCTGCCAACTTTTCCAAAAACCTTGGAGTGAGATTTGGGGGGCCAACCCATTTTTTGCCGCGTACAAAGCAATTTCTTGGGTGTTCAGTATCATTATACTTCAGGGTTTAAATTTGGGGATTTGTTAATGTGGGGGGATGGGGCTCTCCCTAGGGGGTCTGGGGGTATGCTCCCCAGGAAAAAAATTTGAAAAATAAACCATTAAATGGCACTTTTGGAGAGTTTTTTTGCAAAAAAAAATGGAGAAATCAAGTCTTACATGATATGTGCAAAACTGTAGGGTTAAGAACCTTTGCATTGTTGTAGTATCAACAGGTTTTAGGGCATTCAGCTTTACATTACTAACTTTTATGATATAAGAACTGACCCACACAATGTGCCAAACATAATGAACCACATGAAGAGACAGTAGCATATGTCAGCAACAGCTGAGAAGATTGGGTCTGTGGTGGAACAGGTCCAGGAGTCCCTGGTTTAGGGACCAGGGACCCAAAGTTAAATTAATGTTTAGGGATCAACTAAGACCACTGAAATTCTAAAGAATGAGAACCACTGAGTTACATAAGTTATATTCCTTTAACCTTTGTGCCATTATGTTCAGTAATGTTTGGCCCTCATCCTCTCTACCCATAATGTTTTTACTTTTTTGTGAAATAAAGACTATTTGTTCATTTTAAAAAAACACAAATTATATTTACAGTTACATTAGAGATGCACAGAGGTTAGAGATGCACAATAGTGGCCAAACGTTGCAGTATCGTTATATATATATATATATATATATATATATATATATATATATATATATATATTATATATATATATATATATAGTATAGCTCAGATGTGTTTCACCAGATTTCACTTTGTGCCCATTCAAAATATAACTCCTCCCATCTCTGTTGTCCGAGATTTGGAGAGTTGTAATAAAGTATATATAGTATAATATAGTAGGCTATATGGTGTAATATAGTCTGCTGTGCATGTCATTGCTCCGCTGATATGATGGATCTCATTCAGACTGTCTGACATACTCAGAGGCCCATTTGGGTCTCTGGTCTCTGACAGAGTTTAGAGGTGTCCGTACGCTGCTCTTTATCGGAGGTCTACGCATGGATGCAACGCGTCAGCAGAGCGAGTCCACCACAATGAACTGAAGTTGCTACACTACCAGCCGCGCTGCTCACCTCTATTGTTACAAAGAGAGTGGACACGAAGCGCCGGATGGGTCTGTGATACTCAGAGCTCATACCTGAAGCCGGGGAAATGCACCTGGGATGGCTCGTGAAAAAAAATGTTCTCATTTTGCGACAATTTGAAAAATCCACAGACAGGGAGCGCTCTTGAACCCCCTCACAGTCTCTGAAAGCACAACTAGTCGATCACAAGTGGCTCAACAGGTAAAAACATAGATAAACTCATCTTTCAGAAATTTGACCGACCGGGCTGACACTTCAGCGTGAGAAATCGGGGGTGTGGCGTGTGCGCGTGTGAAACCAGTCAAATGCGTGTGTCTCACGGCCAATGCGTGAGAGTTGGCAGCCCTGTAGTTTACCACAGATGCTACAGGTGACCGGCTCCAACTAGCCTACTGCTGCCCTACATGTTCCTGTTTAAATTTTTTCCCGATGTGAGTTGAGTGCAGATTTGAGTTGCGCACTTTGCAACAAGTAGCCTACAAGATGCTAACGAGAGATTTCTGTAATATCAATACAGTAAAAAAATGGACCTACTTAACAAAGTTTGTTCACTGCTGGCTACAAGTTAAAATCCAACACAACCAAGGTTGTCAGTTGAATGGCGTTTTGAGCTAACGTTAGCAATCAAACAACCATAGATAGCTAAAACGTTTTTGAAATGACTGCTAGCTTAGCTACAAGCTAGCAATGAAACAAAACAAAGGCTGTCACTTGATTAGCGTTTTGAGCTAACGTGAGCAACCAAACAACGATAGATAGCTAAAACGTTTCTGAAATGATTCCCATCTTCTGTTATTGTTTGTAATGAGAAAAGTTTATGATTTCATGGTTTCACAAATTTCATTATGACACGTTATGTCGTAAACCGTTTACATCTGAGCATGCAAGACTCAATTCTGCACTGGACTTACATTGGGAGTGACAAGGAGCAGAGAGTAACAATGATGCTTTTCAGGTGTTATAAGAATATAGTTCCCAGTTTGTATACACTGACTATACAAACCACAACACGTAAATAGGAATATGTTGGCGTTATTTTGTCACTTATTGGGAGCAGTAGGCTCGTTGGAGCTGGTTACCTCCAGCATTTGTGCTGAGCTATGCTGGGTGCTTCAGACAGAGCTACAACATGCACGGAGATGAGAAGGGTGTGTAAAAACTCATCTAACTCTGGGGGATACGGTCAATAGGCTAAAGTCCCAATAATTCGACGTGTTCCTTTAAGCTAGCTGTTGATGCAATACCTCCAACAAACTGTAGCCCATACCTGCTCGTTAAAACCGCAACGTCTGGTTTTCTGTTCTAAACGTTAAATACAGACTGTGATGTGTGGATGGTTAGCTGTGCTGGGTAACAAAAGCAACGCAGTAAATGATGATTAATGTGACAAGTGATTAGATTTTAAGTAACTTGCTGTCAAAGCATGTAGGCCTAAGACATACAGTATGGCATTCATTTCCAGTAAATACCTTCAATATTGACAAAACACAGTGATCTGTTGCTGCTAGATTTTAATAAGAATTGTCCAAATTTGCATGTTTAGACTGAACTTTCAACAAATAAGTGAATGTGTATTCACAAAATATAGCAGACCATTTCGATGCATAGCCTCCATGGCTTATATGTTACAGTGTATGAAATTCTCATGTTTTTCTAAATCATTTGATGCTGACATTCGGGAAATGTGTCACATATACGCTGCAGCCTATGTGCCTGTATATTATAATTTTCATACAGTTATATGATAATGTCGGATCAAAGAAATCATAGTGCAGGAAGCAAAACAGACATGACAAATATATTCAAATTTCCAGAAGCTGGTTGCTTTGACCTCATTGCCTTCCTTCTTACTTAGTCCTAGTAGGCTACTAAAAGCAAAACTAGACTACACAAGAATGCGCTTGTGTAGTCATCTTTTCTCCAAGTTGTACTGTGTCAGGTCAACTGTACAAATGGAGTGGATTTTTGTTGGCCCAACAGTGGTCAAGTCAACCAGCAATGTGTTTTTAGCGTCATTCATGTAATCCAAATCCCGTCTGGTATGAGGAAAGAAGGACTTGTGTTATAGGTATGAGGGCAAAGGCCCAGTGGCCCGGCAACATTGATTTCCTCTCTTTCATGATCTGCAGAATTGAACAGCTGCAGGCGTCTCTGAATCTGTAATAAGACCCACTCCATGATGCTCTAGTCAACCATCACGCTCTTTCATTCATGTAAATACAACACACTGATATCAGGTATTCCGATGACAATTTAAAAATCCTGACAGGACAAAAGGAAGTAGGATGAAATAAAATCTACTAATATAATCACACAGGAGAATGTGTAAATTCTCTTCCAGCCTGATACAGATAGAAAGAGAAGCAGAGAGAGTTGGAAAGGTGGAATGGCACCCAAGGGAACCACGGAACATTCACACCAGTGCTCATCCATCTCCGCAACATAACGAAGGAGGCTGCCTGTATAGCATGCCAAACAGAGCGAGCCTGACAGAGAATGCTGGCCAGCCTTGAACATGTGTGACACACACGCATATACACACACACACACTTTCTTAAACTCCTCGATCGCGCCTCATAACACACACACCGATGCAGACCCCAGTCTAATTGGAATGGGAGCTCAAACTAGCGGGCGGCCACATTTCTCTCCGGCTGGCTATTGTCATGTGGTGACATAGTTAATCTGTTTTCCTAACAGGCAGACTTTCATGGTGACTAATGTTCAGGCCCCTTTGTGTGGCCTTATTAAGACCCAATACATTCTAATGACAACTCGTCCTCGCCCAGCACTTCTGTTTCTTTCACGGGCCAGGAAATAACTTGAGTTTGTGCATGACTATTGACTTGTCTTTTGACTTTGTGTACGATAATTTGCATGCATTGGTCAAACATATAGACTTTAATCTGCAGGTTGATTTATGTGTTGCACTGTCTTGTAATGCCACTATTACTGCAGTAGCAAACGGCGCAGCAAACAGTAATTGTTGGGACTGGTCGCTGTCAGCAATCGTCAAATTAACATTCATGTGGATGTTGTCTGAGTTTAGTTGTAACAAAGTTATTGGGGAGAAAAACAACATTAGCATTAATACTTTTGTTATAGTGCCTTAATGAATTAAGGCCTATCCAAAATTACTTTTCGGGATTTGGTAGTTTATGATTACAATTCCACAAATGTAATGTTTTATTTCATTGAATAAATGAAATACATACAGTAAAAAAAACATACATACTGAAACATACAAAATCATGAAAGTAGAATTCTCTTCCTTGCGGCAGGAGACATAACTACATGTAGAGTATTTTTTGATTTTAGACAGAGACAACAACTACAGTTTTTTATTGCAACAGCCGACAGCAGAGGCCAGTACGTTTTTCTCGGTATTTGCACGTGAAAAGACATAAGTGTCTTTTAAATCTGGGCTTAATTTTATGGGAAAGGTTTTGTGATCTGGATTAAATACAGTATATTTCAACTGCATTTTGGCAATTATAGTTTTTACATGTAGCAGGTTTTACAGGATCTTTCTTTCATTTTATTTTTTTGGCAAAAGCCACAGAACTTGCATTAGTCTGTAGAGTGTGGAGCTGGAAAAAGAGAACACAGTGATGCCCTATGGGTAATCGTCCGTATGTTGTATTGCAATTGCTACTGTTGTACCCCCAACAGTAAAAGATATAGGGCATATGTGACGTTTCCTAGCTTGCCATAAAGATGCTTCACTCTCACCTACTTGAGACATGTTAGATACATGTTAGCAGATCCTTATACCTGACGTCCACCTTCCCTTCTATGATGTTGACAGTAAGAGGTGGGCAGTGAAAACCAGAAAACCTTTTCACCTTTGAGTGTCCTCAGCGTGGTTAGAAAAGGGTCAATGCCAGACGCTCAGTCCTCCGGCTTGTGGTGTTAAGGTTCATGTCTGCCTCTATTTTTCTTTCATAACAGGCAGAATAAATTGGGATTCCTATGGGAGCTGAGATTATTGCACAGCTGAATGGCTGTTCTGCGTTATTGCGTTTATATTCGGCGCTGTTTATTCACATCCAGAAGGACTTGCCAGAGGGAGCTGTCTACTGAGTTCAGGACGACTTGTGCAAACTTAAACTTATACAATTTTTGGTTTGCATGGAAGTTCTGTACCTATTTTTTTTTATATTACAGTATTCAGTCAGCAACAAATTGTGCACTGCCCCACAAAGTTTTCCAGACAGAAAATGACAACAACCTCACAGTAGCTGACAGGAAGGTAACACCCCCTAACACTGTTTACCTGCCCTCTGCCAACAGCCCAGAGCATGATGGGAAACAGAACTGACAAGTGAGGCCAATCAGTAAGTAGGAGGAATCAAGCAAAAGTTCTTGTGTCTCTGTTTGAGAGTTGATCTCTGTCAGTTGCTGAGGCTCCTCTTGATGGTCTATCATGTCGAAACTGTGTTTAATTGGACTAAATTAGTCAGCTCAAGAGCTTATTGTGCAAAATGCTAATTGGCCAGCAGAACAGGGTGACAGAGGTAGAACTGAAGTGACAGCTTGTGTTAGCCTGTTTTGACGGCATAGGAAGCTCAGCGTAGAGGGGAATGGACACAGATTTGGATTGTTACAATAATCTTGATCGCTATAAATATGGATGAATCAACGAATTGGTGCAAGCAACACAGTAGCGGCAGCTATGTATATGAGCTTCCACTGAACAGGGCCCTCCTCTGACAACAACATGCATTTTCAACTCGTTAAACGTTTTTTAAATTCACGTACCGGTACCCTGTCTCTATCTTGCCGGTAGCTTGCTCGCCCTTTTAGCTGCTAGCTGCCGTCCGTGATAAGTGTGTTCAGTCAGGCTTGTGTGCTAATCATCACGCAGCAGTTCTGTGTGTATTTGTAGCCCATCCATTTTGTGTGTGAACGATTTGGTGTTGGTGAGTAGGAGGCTTGTCAATTTGTGTGGTAGTTCCCTTAGCCAAGCTAGCAGCATCCTTGCTTCTCGGAGCGATCTGCAGACTGTTTACCCTGTCCTGCTACACTGGGACAGCGCAAGACTACAGCTAGCGTTCTCTAACGCTATCACTGTGCAAACCATATACATCATTTGGCCCGTTTCCATGTAGTTACATAGTCTTTGATATGTTCATAACCACTACAGTGCTCAAGTACCTGTTTTTGAGGGGGAACAAACTTCAAGCTTTTGTCGCAAAGGCATGACCTGTCCTCTGGAGGACATAGCCAGACCACAAGGTGCTCACTGGATTGTTTTCAGGAGCGGGAGGCGACGAAGGCGGGGAGAAACCAGGAACAAGGATGGCGTTTGGGCCTGCTAGCGCGGCTGAAGGAACTACTACATAAATCAACACTGCCAAGCCTCCCACTCACCAACACTAGATCTATCACACACAAAATGGATGAGCTACAAATACACACAGAACTGCTGTTGTGTTATGATTTTCACAGAAGCATAGACTGAACACACTTATCACAGACGACCGCTAGCAGCTAGGGGCTAGGAGCTAACAGGACGAGCAAGCTACTGGAAGGAAAAAGACAGGGTGCCGGTAGGTGAATTTAAACACTGTCTGAGTTGAAAAAACGCACATTGTTGTCACCTAAAGGCATGTTGCACAGACATTTTAATTGCATTTTGTGTCTGTTAAGAGCCACAAAAGCACTCTAAACCTTGCCCCGACAACTGCCATTTTAGCTCAATGGAAGCTCCTACACGTATCTGTAACTACTCCGTGTTGCCTGCACCGATTCGGGTCGGAAATGTTTCAGTCGAAAGTACACGCATATTTATAGCAAATCAAGATTAACGTAAAAGTTGGCCGGAATTCTCCTTTAACAGGAGACCTTGGTCCCCCCTTCCTTTTACCCTACACCTTACCCAATTGTTCATCTTTGAAAAGCTATTTCCAGTGCCTCCCTCCTCCTAGTTCAAGCTTGTCACTCTGATCCCACGGCTGAAAAGAAGGTAAGACAATCTGTGAGGGGGGGGGGGGTTGCTTCACTGCTATCACCCAGCTACAGCACAGGTTGACTTCACAGAAGATCTTTCAGAAAATGCAGTAATGAATCTTAAGGCTCATTTTACGCTGTGTGACGCAATTGTAGCTCATCTCTGAATGTGAGAATTTGTGTTAGATTTACTCTTTCCTGAGGCAAGAAATTTGTGTGTGTGTGTGTGTTTGTGTGTGAGGATGCTTTGTTGTGGACTTAGCCAAGCCAGTGGGACAGAAGCGCTGATGTGTGCTACCGATTAAAATAGCCCAGACAGACAGCTGAGCAGCTGTGACCTGAGGTCCCCGGAACTCTCAGTTACACTCACTGACCACACTGCTCCTTGCAATGTGTGTGTGTCTGTGCCTACAGTAGGATACACTGAATCATCCATACCCATTTTCCCATTACACCGTCTTTATAAAGTTTCTCTAAAGAGAGAAAGCTCAGTTAAAAGTCATTTTTAGACTACTTCTCCTTCAGTGTCTGAGTGTGCTCCCATTATTGTCTATATTTTAAAGTCATTCATGGCTTTCTGCGTCAGTCAGCGGAGGTTATTAAAGGACGACAGGCAGCTTTGGTTTTGTCAGGCAGGGACAATGCAGTCCAATTACAGCTCAGGCAAAGAGAAGGCACAATATCCTTGGACTGAGCACTCTCTCAGCTCTCGTCTGCAGCCAGCCAGACACTCAGTTTCACAGCAACAAGCATGAAATAGACTCCAAGGATCAAATACAGACTGCGTGCAATTGGAAGTGTACAACTGTGCGAGAGGGTGTGCCAATGAGATCACTGGTTTGTGTTTGTGATGATTTTTGTGTTCATAAAAAGTGCATGTGTGTGTGTTGGTGTGTGAGTGTTTGTGTGTGTAAGAGAGAGAGAGAGTAAGAAGGAGCTCATGGACATTGTGTGCTTTAGCCAGAAGAGTGCTATTAGTTATGTGCTGCCAGGCTGATGGCTAAAACAGTGGGAGGTGTGGTGAGACTTGGAGGGCCACTGTCGCCTGATACGTTGCCATCAAATGCTTTTATAATCACTGTGGAAGAAAAAAGAACAGTGTTGCCCTGAAGACAAATTATAAACATTACTTTATTTCAGTACCATTGCATGTCTTTAGGACGTATCTGGCATTGTTTATGACATAAACCTGATTTAGGCCATCACCTCACTCTGTTTGAATCTCATTGTGGGCATTCTAGCTGTTTGTGTGTCAATCCACAAGTATGTGTCTGTTCTCACCAACAGTGGCTCCCTTCATGCTTGCTTTGCGTCCTATGGTAGCTAAGCTAGGCTAACACTGTTGCTAACATTGCAGCTGACAGCACAGACTAATTCCGGGCAATTATAGCCCACGAATAGGCAAGGTTTCCCATGCAGGAGCAACCAAAGGGTCAGACACACATCAGCTGAGGCAGCAAACTTGTCACTGTCAACGCCGCTGTCATCACGACTGACCGTCCTTTCGAGCAGCAAACTTTTTCACGTCTTCTGCACTCTCACACTCCCCTCTGCCTCTATTCCTGGTGCAAACACGGACTGATATGTTTAGCCAGAGCGCTTCCTGGACACAAATAGAGAAGGTCAGACTGAGAAGGTTCTCCCTGCCTCTGCCCTCATAACTCACAGTCCAGTATGGTCAGTAAAACAGTGATGTGTTTTTAGGGACAGGAAGTAAGCCAGTGCAATGTAATCATCGTTACAGAGTCTTCTCGGTTTGAAGAGGTTCAACACTTTGGGAAAATATCACTTTTATCACTCACTTTTTTTGGGAAGTGTTATAGCATATAGATTAAAGCAGAGAGAAACAGATGGCTGGCTCTTTCTAGTTCAAAAATACACTTTCTAGCACCTCTAATGCTCGTATAGCCTACTAATATTGTTTCTTTAATCCATACACAAATATCCACCAGTATGTAAAAAAATAACAACAATAACATATTTAGTGATTTTACAGGGCGTTACATGCTGTAATTATTATTTCTTGGCTGGGCGCAAGTGATTTCCTGGAGTCTTATGTCTCAAATGAGTTACAATGCGTTATGCATTAGAGGTGCTACTAGGTAATTATTGTCAAGAAAGCAAATTAAGTGTACATTTCAAATTCGGTGAAATTCTTCTTTTAAAAGGCTCAGAAAGTATCACTGGATGTGCATAATGTGGCCACCTCACTGTTTAATATTCCACTTGGAGGACAGGGGCTTTTTAGTGATTTCAGCATGAAATATTTAACAGCCTGCACACCTAGACCTGTCAATCAAGCAGTCTGTACAAGCCCACACAGTCATAAAAGAGGAACACAGTGCCATAGGTGTGTAGGATATTTCCCCAGCAAAACTCAGATTTTTATAAATGTCTATTGTGACGGCTACTCTTTAAGGAGAGGCGGAGGAGCTTTGATAGAGCTCAGCCGCACTGTATCATACTGATACAAAAGAGATGAAATGAGACACAAAATAAATGGAGAGTGACTTAAAATATGTACATTTATACACATGCGAGGGAAAAGGGCTGTAAGTGATCCGTGGGTGCAATGAACGACAGTCATGAACAAAACATACATGGAGAAAATCATATGAACTAAACACATGTGGTTACAGAACATAAGATTTGACACATTACAACTGCTAATACCTTACAGAGCTGCAGTCATCTCCATTCGTCATTTACTGCCACGCTTTAATGTATAATTACCATAATACGTCACCTTTTAGGCAGAGTCAACGGTGAGTTACTTTTCAGTCAGGAGGGAAGAGTGATTCTACACACGCCTGTGTATGGAAGAGGAATTTTACTGCACATTGACCCATGTAGTGATAGACATAATCGCTTAGATACTGTATCTGTGTAGTTTAGGCATGTCAGGTTTGTACTGTTCTGCATTGCATTGACCTGCCTTATCTCATTCACACAGGTACTCTACTGTACAGTCATACACCATTCATTCTAGACAAGAGAAAAACAGTCATAGAGGAGCCATTCTAATAGTCAACAGCTTTTTTCCAACTTCCCTTTTGCTCCATCCCATGAGGAATCATTTAAAACAAAGAAGGATGATTCTGTCGGAACTCACAAGGAATGGTCTGCTAACAGTGAGTGAAGAACATTGAGCTCTTTGGCAAAATATGTAAATCCACAAGGGGACACAGTGGCTACCACATACTGGACATAGATGCACCCAACTTTGTAAAACGATTGTACGTGTGTCTTTTTTGCGAGCGTGTGTAATTTGTTTTAACTGCATGGTTGGATCTGCAACCAGCCTTCCTCTTGTTTCAGTTCCAAACCATCCTTTGAGAGGGAATTAATACCTGATGTTACACCATCAAGAGATGTATGGAAAAGGCAATGTGCACATTTTTGTGCTTTCCGAAGAGGGCCTGACTATAGCAATTTTAGGTTATTCATGCAGTTATGTGCATTCAAAGCAAACACACAACTGGTGCACATACATGAAATCCATAATGGCTCACAGTACCAGATTCATCCAATAGAGCACTTTGGGATGTGTGGAACGGGAGATTCGCATCATGGATGTGCAGCGACAAATCTCGGCAACTTGTGATGCCATCATGTCACTAGACCAAACTCCGAGGAATGCTTCCAGACCTTGTTGAATCTATGCCACGAAGAATTGAGCAGTTCTGAAGCAAAAGGGGGTCCACAACCCGTTACTAGCATGGGGTACCTAATAAGTGCCGGTGAGTGTATATGTCACCTTTTAGGCAGAGTCAACGGTGAGTTACTTTTCAGTCAGGAGAGGAAGAGTAGTCTACAACACAGCCTTGTTATTGGAAGAGGAATTTTACTGCACATTGACCCATGTAAGTGTATAGACCTAATCAGCTTAGATACTGTATCTGTGTAGCTTTTAGGCATGATCAGGTTTGATACTGTATCTGCATTGCATTGACCATGCCTTCATTCTCATTCACACAGGTACTCTACTGTACCAGTACATAAACCATTCACTTCTAGACAAGAGAGAAAACAGGTATATAGAGGAAGCCATTCTAATAGTCACACAGCTTTTTTTCCAACTTCCCTTTTGCTCCATCCCCATGAGGAATCATTTAAAACAAAGAAGGATGTATTCTGTCGGAACTCCAAGGAATGGTCTGCTTAACAGTGAGTGAAGAGACATTAGAGCTCTTTGGCAAAATGTATGATAAATCCACAAAGAGGGACACAGTGGCTACCACTATACTGGACAATAGATGCACCCAACTTTGTAAAACCGATTGTACGTGTGTCTTTTTTGCGAGCGTGTGTTAATTTGTATTTTAATCTGCATGTGTTGGATCTGCAACCCAGCCTTCCTCTTGTTTTCAAGTTCCAAACCATCCTTTGAGAGAGGAAGTTAATACCTGATGTTACACCATCAGAGAGATGTAATGGAAAAGGCAATGTGCACATTTTTTGTGCTTTCCGAAGAAGGGCCTGACTATAGCAATTTTTAGGTTATTCATGCATTATTGTGCAATTCAATGAGCAAACACACAAAACTGGATGCACAATAAACATTAGTAAAATCAACAATGTACAGGCTACATCCAAAATGGATCCATTTATGTCAATGGCTTGAGTTGAAAAAATGACGTGAATTCCTGCTTTATTGCTTACAGAAATTAAATCTCTATAGTTTGTTTTGCATCGTTATATATGTTGCAGACAAGCACAGTCTGTTCGTAGCTAAGGGGAAAAAACCCATTCAGTTAAATCAGTTAAGAGCTTTTTGTTGAATCAGAACCTTATACGCTCTATCAAATCTTTCCACCTATATACAGATACATACTATACACACCTAGTTTGTCTGCACAATGTGTTCAGCCGTGCAAGTGTGCCCGCCCGTGCTCTACCTGTGAACTCATTACATTTTAATCCCCCGCCAAGGTACACAGTCATTCGAGTATATCAAATCTGCTGTTCTGGGCCAGGCACCTGGGATTGATCTATCAATCTATCATGCATTCCTTAATCCTCGAAAAAGAAAATGAGTTGAGTTTTCAAATGAGCTGAATTCTTCTGCCTGGCTGGCGAATGGTGCAGTGGCCGTGAGGAGTTTTTTTGTTTTTTTTTAAGCCAGAAAGGAACAAGTAAAAATCCAACACCAGAACAACGAAGATGGCTGTATTTTTACTGTAACGTTACATGAGAAACTAAATATGAGTCTGTATATGTGTAAGCACTTTTAAGTAAAAACAGAATGATGCAGTCTCTTTCTGAACCACAAAGGGTGTGATTGTGTGAGTGGTGGGGCTGTATTGGCGTCTTTATACACAAACGTCTAGCCCCAACAGCCCAGAAGAAGCAGCTGGCCTAATCTTCGTAGATGAGCGTGCATGAGATTAGCTTGTGCGCACACCCACATTGGTGCAGGACTACAAGTTGCTGCAAGAGGTCCCTGTCTACAGCCTCCTACAACGTTGTCCTCTTCTCTTCCACACCTTGTCTTGCTTTCCATTTTTCCATCATTACCATCCTTACAAGTACATTGAGGACAGGAGTAAGGATACTATGCGTTTTATGTATATGATATGAGGGTCTCTGTGCATGTGTGTGGTTCCTAAAGGGGGCAGGGGGCGGCGGTGGATTCACAGAGGGCGCTGGCATCAGAACAGGGTCCACTGCAAGCAAAACGCAGCCAAGAGCAGCGCCAGGCTCCAGGGCCGTGCCCAGCAGGCAGACGCCGAGCCCCCTATCACCTTTACCGAGGGGGGCTTGGAAGGGTTGTCACGTGGACTGCCACCTCCAGGCTGTCTCTCAATGGGCTTTCCTTCACTGGAAGCTTCTGTATGTGCTGTGAGAAACAGAAACAGATAGAAAGAGAGAAACAAGAGGAGAGAAACAGACACAGATAAATGGTTTGGCTCATTGCTGTAATCATGGTAATCTGCTTTAATGTTCCGAGTCCTTTGGGCTTGTAAAATTGTACATAAGGGGCTCATCATCATCCAATCACCGTTCCCATCATCTCCTTCCAGGGGTTTTCAAAAATAATCAGACATAGAAATTATGTCTGATTATGTCTGTTACAGATTAAAAATGAGTTCATATCTACATCAGAAGAAGCACAGCTGGGGGTGTTTCAGTTGAAAGCAGCAATTATTTATTTCAATGAGTGCTTTAAAATTAGAATTAATGCATTTAAATGCAATGCTACTGTATTACTGTTCAGCTACAAACTCACTTTTAAATCCTTTTGTCTAAGCTACATGCAACAAACCCGTGCCACTATACACTTTCTTATCTCTTGTGACACGAAAATATAAAAACTGAACTCCCATTTTGTCATCTCCCCACATATCGTGATGGAGGACTGACTGGGTGTCTAATCTCCAGCAGCAGATGAAGGACAGCCCTAACTGCGTCATTACAGCCAATCGGAGATAAATCAGGGCAATGAGGGTAGGGTAGACATTAAGCACCCATTTTATCACAGTCCCCTGCAAACACACATATAAAGTTACACACACAACCACTTTTCTGCTGACATCGGTGAAATCCCAGCTTCCCTCAAAGAGGACTTCACTCATGTCTCTACCCCTCGCTGTTCTTACAGTCTTACTCAAACTTCATCATCACCCTGGCTCATCTCTTTCCTCCCTTCATCTCACTTCTCTCTGGGATGCGACCGTGTGTTCAAAAAATCAAAAGGAAATAATTCCTTCTGCTCATTACCCATCCATCTTTCCAGTCCCCTTCACGGATCCCAGATGGATCCAACCCAGCCCAAGCTACGTACATCAATTAAACAGATTAAAACCCTCAGCACAGCGGAGTGCACCACACGCTCTCAGTCACTAAGACCTTAAAGGTGTCACACATTTAGTATGGGCCCATGTGCAGGAGTTGGGGGCTCTGCACACCTTGTCTGAGTTCCTAGAGAGGGACAGGGTTAAATCAATGGGGCCGGATCCCAATGGATACAGAAAAAAAACCAATAGAGACAGGGTTGAAGGATAGAATGACTGTGTGTTGTGATAAGTACTGACAGTACCAAAGCCCAGTGTCAAAATGTCTTGTTAAGATGTCTCTGTCACAAAAAACGTCCAAGTCTGCAAAGATTCCCACCAGTGTGTGTAAACTGATCTGTCTAGCATTCAGTTGTCTAAGTAAAGACAGTTGTAGCCTTCCCTGTGTGGGGACTTGCCTGTCAAGCAGAGACAAAAGATATTTCATCCATATGTGAAAATGTATAGCAACACCTTTAATTTCCTAACTGAATCACTTCTTTGCCGATATAAAAGAAGACAACGTATAGCTCTTTTAACCCTTAATTTTTCAACACTACGGAACACTAACTCATTGACTTTAGTTTTAAAGGTTTTTTTTTGGAATTTCTGGTCAATAAACCTCATCTGTAGGAAATTATACCTAATGTTTGAGTTAGAAAAGCAGAAATTAGAAATTATTTTTGACTAAAATTAAAGGAATGGATGTTGATGGATAATCACAGACTGGAAAATGTCAACTTTTACTCAATACTATTTCA
The DNA here is from genome assembly GCF_008692095.1 of Etheostoma spectabile. NCBI lineage: Eukaryota > Metazoa > Chordata > Actinopteri > Perciformes > Percidae > Etheostoma > Etheostoma spectabile. The sequence continues at coordinate 6,453,938 of NC_045744.1, forward strand.
AAACTACTTCAATGTTTTTTTCTCCAAATGTTATAAAATTGATTAAGCACCCCAAAATTAATGAAAGTAGAGATTTGAACTTGCCCAAGAGCGTTGTTTGGAATCAATCATGTTATTTTGGTAGTTAAAACGAAAATTGATGTAGGAAAACAGGTAAATTTGACCCGAGGACAACATGAGGGTTAAAGCTGTCATCCAATACGATTTTCTTTTTCTTTGACACCTTCCATGATCAAATGTGTTTCGTTTTTAAGAATGTATTCTTTTGTAAAACTGAGAATGCATATCAACCCATCCCTACTTTACACTTGGGTTTGTATGTGTGCATGTGTATTCATGTGTGAATAGGGCTAGGCAGGGATCTAGAGAGAGTTGTGTTTTCCGTGCCAATGGTTTTTGTTGTTCCAGTAGACAATAGACAAAGACATCATTTATCCCAAATCAGATTGCTGTTATTGTTTCAATGGAAATGGGCTGCATCTCATCAGGGAGATGTCAGAAAACAGCATTTGGGCCAACACAACACTAACACTACTCATAACTGGCTAATCAATGGAGTAGGCCCTGCCAGAACAACCAATAACGACAGACGACAGCACTGCTAACTTGTTAAAGGGTGTTTTATTCATATATATATATATATTATATATATATAGAATGCCACCAGCTGGGAGGGGCATAAAAGAGAAGAAATGAAAGAGATAGTTGAGTCATTTAGCTTATGTATTATTACCTTTTAAATGCCTATTCCTTTATTTATAAACCACAGCTCACAGAACACTACACATAACCATAATTCACCAGGATGAGACCTTGAAAGAGACCCTGACGATGTACAAGGGATAATGCATCCCAACCAGCATCCCCCTCACAATGAGATGGAGGACATGGCAGGGACAATTCCACTTGAACTCTCCTCCTACCCTGCTGTTGTGACCTGGACCCCAAGAAGTGTCCACAATTTGATAGATGGATGAATGTTGCAGTGGTACTGTGATAGATTTGTTTGACATCCTGTATGTCTTACACTAAGAATGAGGATTAGACTTATAAATAGATTTAAACCATTCTTAAAGCCGACATTGTTGGCAAGATTGTCAGTAGTTTGAGGTCTTGTAAGCAGATGGACTGTTGTTAAATAGGGACAGCTGGGTGCTCCATGACAGAGCTCTGCCCTGCCATTGACAGATGCCGTAAAGTTTAAGATGCAAGTATGGGTTTATGCTAATTTAGCATGTAATGCAATAATGCACTTTAACGTGGAGACTACTTTTAAGGAACACAATATCTTTAAACAATTCTCCAGATGTTGTTTGTCCCAACATGTGGGAAAACCCTCAAACCATTTTTAGGTCAAGAAAAAAAACTTAAATGTCCACACGGAGGTCATACACTTGATAAAGGACAATATTTGTAAGAATATTTTGTAAGAAAGAGCTTTAAAAGGCAACTCCTGAATACTTTCAGAAAGTTACAATGGCAGCACTGAAGCCGACTCGCTAATACCCAATGATACAGTATATGTATATATATATATATATATATATATATATATATATACATATACACACACACACACACACACACACACACACACACATTCACTGACATGGCATATGCCCGGTCTCTTTATTATTTGAGATCTAGAAAAAATATTATAAATTGCGATAAGTGTGGAAGTTATGCGATTTTAAAATCATCATCACATAATATGGATGTGCTTATCACCGTTTTTAACCATATCAACCAGCAAAAGTTGTAAAAAAATTAAATTGTTAAAAACCACAAAACAGAAAAAGTAGTAGCATTACAAACTTGAGAAAAATAATATTGCATTGTATTAAGTCCATAAAAGCAAGCAACAACTTGAGGTACAAAGAAATGAGAAAACTAGGAGGGCAGGAGGATAATGGAATGTGATGTTGCTGTCATAATGAGACAATGTTAGCACATAAGCCGTGCTTCATAAGCTGGCTCATGTGTAAATCCCCCAAATATGGTGAGGGAAAAAAAAGGGAGAACAAGCAAGACAGAAAAACAGAGTGCGGGCGGGAGTGAAAAATGACTGAGATTGTTAGAAGAGGAAGGAAACGATTGGCTTTTCAGTATGAGGATGAAGATCCATCGTCACTTTTATCAAAACAGATGGAGTCCATCACCGCGGGCGACTTCAAGGCTATGCGATGGCATGTCGACATGCTTCTCCCATTACAACACCAGTCATTGACATATGTTCCCCACCCGTAAAAGACAAATGTGATTTGATTGGTAAAAAGCTTTATAACAGGCGACAAACAGCGACAGAGAAAAACAGGGTAACAGAAACCCGAGAGACAAATAGAACTGGAGTGCTAAGAGGTCTGAACAAGACCCCAGACCTTTATGTCTGGGAAGAACTGTGTAATGTGTATTTATGTGTGTTTGTGAAGTCAAATACTAGCACAAATAATGGGTCGTGGTAGCTTTTATTTGTCATCAAAGCCTGCAGTGGACATAGTCACGGAGAGGGAGAGGATGGGGGGGGGATCATGTCACTTTTTACATCTGCACATCCAACACTCTGATATATAGTAACTACACAGCTCACTCCCAGCCTGCAGGTTGTTAAAGAGGGCTCTCCTGTCTTCTGCCACCTTGTTGAACTCTGTGTTGGCTAAGTGTGTGAGAAATTGTTCATAGTGTCCTTTGCCACTAATGCCTCTCCAGATGGGCAGATTGTGTGTTTCGAGGAGCAACAACAGCTGCTTCTAAAAAGCCCGGCCACAGCCCTGAAGAAGAGGTGGACCTCGGGCTCTAGCCAAGAGGAAGGAGGTGATGGGCGGGGAGGGAGGGAGGGAGAGAGGAAGGGAGGAGTAAGGGTTAGAAGGTGAGTGGGAGGAATGATAAACGTCTTGGCCATCATTCTTTGTAACCATTCTGAGGGACAGAGAAATTTGCAGGATGGTTCTTTGGACAACCGTGTTCATGTTTTTTTGCTTCTACTTTTGCCCCTCTCTGTCTCTTTCCTTCTCTCTTCTCATCTGTGTTTCTTTTGGTTAGCCAGCACCTAGCCACTGCTGCCTCACATATTAAATCCTCAAACCTATGCAAAGGGAAGAAGCAAACTGCTCTCAAACAAACCTTCCTGTGTTGTCAACTGATAACATTTGATCTCCCCTTTCCACAGTGCGTCACGCATACTGTACTGTAGACGATAATACACAAAGAGACATGCACACAACATACATGCACGCACAAAAGCATGCTCATACATTCATCCAGAGAAGCAGTACTAGGGCAACGGGGACAAACCCAATGAGTCAACCTCGGAAACTATAAACCACATGTGTTGTGCATGACTGTGTGTGTGTATGGTGTGTTGTGCAAGCTTGCATGGGACTCTTGACTGAACACTAGATGCAGAGCTGTAATCCAGGGAGGAATGGTGCTACTGTATACTGGGGCTTAGCAAGTTGCCACAATTTACGCTATCAAGATAACAAGGCAGCTTTTCCAGGCTCCACACGGACTTGTATCCATTACAAACATCAATGTGTGTTCAAGTCAGTTGTGTCCATTCCTTTTTTTATTTCACTGACATAAGATTGGCCCAGAATTGTGTTGTAGTGCCTTAGTTTAAATACGGTGTAACCTACTTCTGTCCAGTGTAACTTAATCCCACGCAGAAGTTACATGTGTACTGTAAATAGAAGATTTTAAGCTGTTTATCATATGCTTCAAAACACTTGTGGCAGTTTTCACTCGTCTGCCTGCGCTGTGCAATTATACACATGGTCAGAAGGTGGATGATTGATTCATGGCACATCAAGGCAGTGTGGTAGAGGTGGGTGGAGGTCAGTAACTTCCTCCGCACTCTTACTATCACCATCTTCCTCTCTCCCTGTCTTGGACCTTTAGGGTGTGCTCCTTGCTGAGCAGTTGATGGGAGACGGATGCAAGGGTGAGGGGTGGGGTTGTAAAGTAGCTCATGGGCCTGGGATTTGACAAGGCCACTTGATCTGCCTCAAGGTGATGTTTCAATAAGAGAGGTGACCTTTGACACCATTTTCTTTTTCACCACCCACACAGGCAGACATAAATGTGAGCATGGATTTACGCATGCTCATGCTGCATGCACACACACACCCTGATGACCATGTTGTTGAGAATTAGCAGTGAGACGACATGTGATTGGCAAGACACCCCTCTCCACACTGTGTGCTCGGTTCCAGTTAAAGACTTGTGAGATTGAGCAACTGTTCCTCTCCTGGGACGGCTCTGCCAAGGGGCTGAATAATGACACTGTTGATTGGCTAGATCAATCCTTATTTGCTGTAACACGATATTTATGCAATAACCAATATGTCTGTGAAGCGTGTGCGCCAGCTCACCATTTCTCAGAAAAAATTATATGTACCATTCGTCTCTCTACCATTCTGTCATTAACAGGGACAGGGCATTTGCCTCTGATCCAACCTGATGCGTGACCTTTGCCAGATATTTGCTACCTGCCATCTATCCCTTCGAGAGCCAAAGTGACCAAGTGAAGAGAGAGAAGAGACACAAATGTGGTCCACTAATCACTTTTGGTATAAGCATATATTTCAAGGATGTTTTAAAGGTCCCATGCCATGGTGCTCTTTGGATGCTTTTATATAGACCTTAGTGGTCCCCTAACACTGGATCTGAAGTCTCTTTCCCAAAACTCAGCCTTGGTGCAGAATTACAGCCACTAGAGCCAGTCCCACTATGAGCTTTCATTTAGGATGTGCCATTTCGGAGTCTGTAGCTTTTGAGGTGGGGGTGTGGTCTTGACCAACTGCCACTTTGCTCGTTTGAAAGCCATGATGTCTCTCCAACTGGGTGGGCCAAATTCTCTGGGAGGGCAAAGCAGAGAAAGGGGAGGTAACCTTGCCCCCCTAGGAGGTCATAAGGGGCAAGATTCCAGACCAGCACATCTGAGCTTTCATTTTCTCAAAGGCAGAGCGGGATACCCAGGCTCGGTTTACACCTATCGCCATTTCTAGCCACTAGGGGACCATAGGCAGGCTGGGGGAACTCATATTAATGTTAAAAAACCTCGTAATGTGAAATTTTAATGGCATAGGACCTTTAAAGTTTTGGGGTAGATTATAATCAAGAAATTTCATACACATATGCCACTTTCTGTAGCTAGACTGTGCTGGCCCCTATTTGGTTTGCAAGACTTTTAAGTTATACAATATTGATACATAGAGGACTTAAACCACGCATCCATTCAGTGACCATTCTTACTCTCTGGTTGCAAAATTATCATACACAACAAGACTTGAATGTATGAGGAGTCCCATACACGCCAAGAGGTATGCACAAGTCTCTTTTCATTCTTGGGTACAGCCAGCATTACTAGGAGACAGAGCTATCAGTCTGCCTCCGATCGGACCTTTGGACACCAATAAAAGACTGATGCTGCTCTTGGTGGCTATGGATCACGGGTGTCCTGACATTGTTTGGTACAGCTGGAGAATGCTAAAACTCTCCCTGGGTCACTGTGTGTTTCAAGGCTTCTCTTTCACCGTAATACGCCACACGCACACGCACACACACACACACACACCACACACACACACACACACACATCCAAAGACATATTCCTTCCCAAGCACTCACACGTTTCCTTATCTCTTTTCACACACACTTTCTTACAAAGAGAAGGTGGAGAGAAGGGAGGATGCATTCACACAGTTCCATTACTAGCCATCCATCTCAGGCTGTTTTGGGCTGCGACTTACTCTTTATGTGGTGCCTGTCCGGCCGGGGGTCCTCGCCCGTCAAAAATAATTCCTATTCCCTTTGTAACACACAACACCCACACAAACACCCCCACACCCCCCACACACACACAAACTCCCATCCGGGGAAATGCCCCCTGGTTTAAGGCAACCAAAGTAGGGAATCCAGGACTGGCCGGGTCTCTGGCCCCACTCAAGGGGCTAAAAAACGGGGGCACCTGGGAACCTTCCCCTACAGAAAAATAAAAAGCACCAGCGGGCAACCCCAACAGGATCAGGGGAAGGGAATCTGCCAGTGCTTTTTTCTTCTCTTTAAAATTAAATTTCTTCCCATCCCCACAAACCATACCCTGAAACAAATAGGAAAGGGGCCCTGGGAAACCAGTGACCTCCCCAGTCATGGCAGACTCTCGGATGGGGAACCCTGACGAGAAAGCACTTCTTGAGTAGAAAATTTAAAAGGCCCCAGTGCAACTCCTGTCCACAAACAGATTCACGCAAAAAAATTCCCCCCCCAGAACACAGTTTTTGTATCATCCAGTCACACACAACAACAACCCAACACACACACACCACACACACCACACACACACACCCACAACACCACATATTTGAGAAAGCGTAATAGGAAGTCAGACGCTGAAACGTGTTCTCCTGATTAACTTTTTAAAGATCCTCGCCCTCCCCTGGAATCACCCATACAGAGTCTCATGTTAAACCTTTCCTTGTTCTCCAGGTTTTTTCTCTGTGTACTGGTGGTCTTGCCAGCTTGGGAAAATTAAAAAAAGACACATTCCCCCCTTAACTTGTTTTTATGTGGGCAACTTACGGCCCGGGTGCGGGAAAAGATGCCTTGTGTGCAAATATATTAGGGTGCACCTGTTTAGTGACAAAGGAGGCCCCCCCTGCCCACTGTTTTGGAAATTTCTGTTTAGCGAGGGAGAATTTGTTTTAAGAAGAGACCTTGTTTAAAAAAAAAGACCGTAATGGGTTTAAAAATTTTGGGTATTCGGGAAAGGTTTTTAATTTTTCTCGGAGAACAATCAAACAAAAAGACGAAATGGGAGTTCAAAAATGCAACGAGTAACAAGGTGAAAATTACCATTCGGTAAATCAACAGTAATACATTCCTTTTTATGCATTTCCCCCCAAAGGGAAAACCCAAACCCCTTTTGGAAACCCTTTTAAAACTCAAACCCTAACAATTCCTGGGCCTCAGGGAAAATTTGGGCTCTTCCTATTTCTGAATCTGTCCCTCGTGGGGTCCAAATGTTTTTGACCCCTTCCCTTTTTTAAACTAAAAAGGGCACTTGTCTCTTGGGTGGGTCTGGTCTCCCCCTGGGACCTGCATTATAAACACCGTTTTTACAACTGTTTCCTTTTCGGCTCCACAGAGGGGGCAGAACCCCCGGGGCTCGCGATTCCCCCCCGAAATCCAAAAGAAAAGGAAACAATTTTTAAAAACGGGGGTAATTAGAATTTCTTTTTTAAAAAATTTTAATTGGATACCGAGCCCCCGTGTGAGACCAAAAGACTGACCAAGGGTTTTTACTTTGGGGTTTTTTGGTTTTAAGTTTTTTTCTTTTTTTGGGGAAATTTTGGTTTTTACAAAAACAAAAAAAAGGGTTTTTAAATTTTTGGGTTTAAATCCCGGGTTTTGAAAAGAATTTAAACCCCAATTTTACCCATCCATCAAAAAAAAGGGGGTAGGCCGGGGGTTTAAGGATGATTTTGAAATCATACAGATAAAAAGTCATCGGGACTGCCCTTTTGGATTTTTCCAAACGAGCTAAAAAACTATCACAGATAAACATCATTGTAGCTTAAATTTTAAATTACACGTTTTCAGGTTTTTTTTTGCAAAGTTTTTTCCGAGAAACCCAAACTGGGCCATAGTGACTTAACAAAAAAAATTTCTTTAATTGCCCCGCCATTTCATATTTTTAACATGGGGGGTAAAACACCAAAACACACGTTTTCCCTTTAGGCCCGTTTGGGGGTTTTGATGGTTAAACCCAAAATGGTCCCCAAACCCTTGATTTTGGCTTATTGGCCACTAAGCATTTGGGTTTTCCCTGAGAAAGGGTCTTTTACACAGGAACTTAAAGGGGCAAAGCAAGATTTTTAAAAAAAAAAAATTAAATTTGGGGGGGGTAAAAAAACCTTTCCCCCCCCCAAAAAAAACCCCCCAGGGGTTTTTTTCAAAAAAGGAAAAACAAAGGGGAAAGTTTTAGTCAGTGGATGGAAAATTTACTTTTAGGGGAAAAAAAACCCAAAAAAAAACATTTTAAAAGGGGGGCCCGGGTAAACTGTTTAAAAACAAGAGGGGAAAAGAAAACCCCGTCACTAATGCATTTTTTCCCCCTATCCGGGGTCCCTTAAAATTTGGGGATCCCTGCCCCAAAACCCCCACCCCCCTCCTCCCGCCCCAGGCCGATGGGGAAACCCCCTCCCCTGTCTCCCCCCCAAAACAAACCCCCAGGAGCGACCAGAAACCCCCCAGCCCCCCCTTTTGCGCAAGCTCTCTCTCTACAACCGCCACGGCCCCTCCCCCACCTACACTACAATACAGCACATCGGGGAACCCCCCATTTCCCCCGCTACCAAATTTACGGGCAGGCTACAAAAAAGAAACAGAAGAAAAATAACTTTTTAAAAGTGTCCCAAAGTTTGGGTGAACCCCGGGGGGGGCCGAAGCCCGTCAAAGCGAGAAAGGGAAAAGGGAGAAAAACAAGTTAGGGCAGGGGCCGCAGTGGGCCGAACACATTTTTTAACTGGGAGGAAAGGTCACTTGGGGGAAAAAATGCCCATCCCCCAAAAACAGAAAGGGGCCGGGCCAAACCGGGGGTTTTTCCCCGCTGGGACCCCACCCACCGCCCCAAAGGGTTTGGGTGAAAGGGAGGAGGGGAAAGGGGGTGGTGGGACAGCCAGTTTGCAACCCCGGGTAAGGAAATTTAAAAAGCCCAAAACCAAAATAACAATCTGCTTGGGAAAGAAAATAAGCTTTCACAACGCACAAAGCCCATAACATCACAACTCTTTCCTCACACGATAGGGGAAATCTAGACGGCCCAAAATTTTGGGCACCTAAAAACCCAAAAAAAAAATTTGAAGGTTTAACCTACTTTGAAGGGGTTTTTTTTCTAAATGGTTTTAAATTTGGGCCCGCCAATTTTAAAAAAATTTTAATTACAAATTATGTGCTTTCAAAAAACTTTATTTTTAAACAAAACTTTCTGGTGAATTTTTCTATGCCCGGATTTTTAAATGGGGGCACTTTCACTCCCCCTTTTTCCCCCCAAAAAATTTTCACCTCTGAGTTTTGTACCTAGGGATCTAAAAACGGAGCAGGAAAGAAAGGGGAAAAAGTTCGGTTTTTTCTTTTCTCCTTTTGTCCTTTACTTGTTTTGGGTAGGATCTAATGTTTGGCATAGGATTTTCCCCCAACTCCTACCCGGTCCCAAAGGGTTTTGAATTTTGGAATCCCCCACCCCGCCTGCTCCTTTTTTTTTTCACACCCCCACACCACAAAAACCTCTCAAACCCATTTTTCAGTGGTGAAACTCTCTGGTTCCCTGTCAAACCGCCCGCATGAGGCCCAAAATTTGGGGTTTTTAAACCCCTTGCTGAAATTCTGTCAGCCCAAACCTACCTTTTTCCCTTTTTTTGTCTTTCAGGAAAAGATTCCCTTTTTTGTTTTAAATTTTTTTTTTTTTTTTTTAAAGAAGAACAGAGGGGCTTGAGTGTGCTTCCCTAACTGGCATGAATATAGATGTGCATAGAATAAACCCCGATTTAAAGAGAATTTTTTTCCCGAAAACCACACTCATAAGTCATATCTCCTTTGCCAAATTTCACACAATCAGTGGAGAAACTTTGGGAAACCCCCTGTCCTAAACTTGACCAGCTTTACTGCCGGACTGAAAATTTTATCCAAAATCCTGTCCAAACGATGTGAAAAGCTACCGCCTGTGGTTTTCCCGCGAAAAAAAAGCTTCACACCCACCACACACATTTTTGAAAAATTGGGGACCGGCCCCCTCCCTAAAATCTCTCCGTTGCTGTCCCAATTTTTGAATTTACCTTGTGGTCAGCGCTAAGGATGACCCGGGGGGGCCCTAAAAATTTTCAGCCGGTCGTTCATCACGCCTCGCTCAGATTTTAGGCCCCAAAAACCTAGTACCCACTGAAACAAGAACAAATTAAAAAAAATCAGGCCTTTTTTTTAACTCTCTTTTAAACAGGTGGTTTTTTGTTCCGTGTCCCGAAATTTCCCTTTTTCCCCACGCCTATTTTCCCCGTCAAAAAATTGGGTAAGGGAAAAAAAACCCTTCCGGGCTGGCGTTTTGTTCGGACCCTTAAAAACATAAATGCCAAACGGGCCCATGCACTTTCTTCCCCAAAGTCCCAAAACCCTAAACTAAAATTTAAAGGGAATTCCCCCGGGGGGACAATTTTTTTTTTTTGTTCCCCTTTTGTCTAAACCTTTTTTTTTTTAGTTGTCCAGGGAAAAAAGACCCCCCTTTCGGGGTTTTCCCTTTTTATGTGATGGTAAGGCCTCAAAATTTACACGTTTAGGAAAAAGGGTTTTTTAATTTACCCCGCCCAACTGTCCCACAAAAAGCACGGGGAGAAGCCTTGAAAGTTAAAATTTTTTTTTCACTATTTCAAAGGGTTTGGGGCCCCTGGGAGCAAAGGGCACAGAGCTAGTTTTTGCCCCAAAAAGCAAAATTTTTGAAAAAAGAAGTGCATTTTTTTTTGGGGGGGGGACTTTCACGGCAGGGAAAAAATTGTCCCCCATCTTTGCATTGAGAAAAATTTTTCTTTCCCCAAAAATTTAAACAAAGAACCTAAAAATGTCATTTCTAGGGTTTCCTATTGGTGTTTTTAATCCCCAAAATTTTGGGTCATTTTGTTAAAAACCTTTTTGCTGACATAAAAACGGGTTAAAAAACCTTGGGCTCAAGACCTGTCACGTGGATGACCAAGGGGCCTTTGGGGTTTTTTAAATCTTAAAAAAATTTTCAAAGCCCTCCAACCTTTGTTTTTCCAAAACCCCGAACTTCCTTTCCCCAGGGCAGTGGGTGAAAATTTGGGCTGCTGAATTTTTTCCCCCTTGCAGCCCCCACGGGGACGGGTCGGCCTGTTGCCTATTTTAGCCCATTCATTTTTTTGGCCCCCAAAGTATTTTTTCCCCATCCTATTGGGGCCCAAAACCTTCCCCATTTATCTGGGAGCACGTTATCTTGGTTCCCCCGTGTCTGCTTGAAAAGCCAAAGTCACTGTTTAAAAAATTTTCGTGCCCCTTTAAACCCCGCTTCTCTTTTGCCCTTTTCCCGGGGAAAGGGGAAAACCGCTTACGGTTTGGGGAGGGTTCAACCCACCTGTGCCCCCGCGCCCCCGATCGCTGACACACCGGTGCCAAACTCATCTGGTTTTGTTTGGTTGGTCTCCTCACGCTTCCCTGACAAAACCCTTTCGGGGCAGGGAGGGTTTTTCTGTAGTACAAATCAGAGACCTTTTTTGCTAAACCTCTTCCCAAAAACTTCTCTATGCGGCGGCTGGAAATCATTTTTCTCTCAAATGAAGGGTAAAACCCCGGGGTGAAAGGGTTTTCTGTTACAAAACCTACAAACCCGGTAAACCCTTTTTGGGGGTTTTACCCTGATTTTTTGGGGGTTTGGGAAAAAAAAAACCCCCCAAAAATTTCCTTTAAAGGGCTTAGGGGACCCCTTTTGCAAACACCAATTTATCATGATTTTTTGTTTTCCCTCTTCTTTGGGTACCTACAAAAGGTTTTGCCCCAAAAGTGCAGCTGACTGGTTTTTTACTTTCAGAATCCGTAGCTGCAAATCCCTTTGGGAAAAGGGCCCAATTTCAAACCCTTTAAAAAGGGGTTTTGGGCCGGGGGGGCCCAAACCAAAAACCCCTTTCCTTCCACACCTTTTTTCCCGCATTTTTTTCAAAGTTTACACATTTGGCCCCTGGGGCCATGTGTCAAAGGGGCGAGTGCTATTAAATTTTTAAAACAACAACGGGAACAAAAAGGCCTTTCCAAAATCATTTTCAGAAAAGGAAAATTGTAAAGCGGGGATTTTAACAAATCATGGAAAATTTTTTAGACTCACACCGTCACAGGTGAAAAAATTTTTTGTTTGATGATGGTTGGTCAAAAGGGGGTTTAGGTGTTTTTTCCCGCTTTAAACAAAAATGCTTCAGGTTAGCAAAAACCCCTAAAAAAACAAAAAATTATTTTTAAATATAATTATATAATTTAAAATTTTTATAAGTCGGGTTGGGCAAAATGATAACGGCAAGTTAAAACAAAACTATGTAATGGGAAAAAAGGGAAAACGCCCCAGTAACCCCCAGTCCTTTTGAAATTCTCTTTGGGAGACCCACCCATTTTGGGGGGGTTTGAAGCTTCAGAGCACCCCTTCCCCCCCCATCTGCTCTGTGCGGCATTGGGTATGTCAGGGGAGTGTGTTTCAAATGTCTTTTTGCTTCCCCTCTGGGCCCTAAAAAATCCATGGGCCCCTGGGCCCGCCCCCCCCCAGTCCCGTAACAAAACCTTTCAGGAGGAAAAAAATGGCAATCCAAAACCTGGCAAGGTCCCCTTTCCAGGTTTTCTGGGCCCCCCAGCATGGGAAAAATTTCCCCTTAAGGGGCCCCTTTACCACGCACCACACGCCAAAAGGGGTTTTCCCGGGCCGGGGGGAAGCCAGTCCCGCCAAACCCCCCCCCCGAAGTCCCCTGGCCCTTTCAGACTAAAGGGTTTTTTCCACCAAACCCGCCAAAACCCAAATCACCAGAAACAGGGGTGGGAAAAATATGACCCTTTTCCCACGGGGGTTTTCTGTTCTTGGAGAACCTCTTTACAAACCCAAAAAAACCACGGCAAACCGAAACAAAACCCGCCGACTACAGCCTGGGACTTCCAAACGCCCCCGCCACCCCACACCCCAACGCAAAAACCCCCCTTAAAAGGGGGAAACCCCCTTTGCGGGGACGATTGGGGAACCCAGGGAAAAGACAGCTGGTTAAAGCCCCAAAATGTATTCTTTTTCCCCTGTTTTTTTGTCCCGTGTTTTTGGGGGGGGCAAAAACCCTTTTTTTGTTAGCAATATTATAATTTTAAAAATGACATCCTTTTTTTCCAAAAACCATTCTTCTCCCATTATTTCCCACAATGCACGGTAAACCACCACACCCCCCGTTTCAGTCATCAAAAAAAAGGGGTAAAAAGGAGACGCCTTCCCTTTTTCTAAACCCCTATTTGGAAAACCCGGGTTTCGGGGAAAAATAAAAAAAACAAACCTTAAACAACAGCCCCATGGGAGTACCTAATGCATCACTACCCCTTTTTGTTTCACCCAGCGAAATTCCTTTTGCCAAAAATGCAAAAACAAATCAAATTATTAAAATTTTTCAAAAAAAAATTAAATTTTTTTTCTCTGACAAAAGACAATCATTCTAAACCACATAGGCGGGTTTTTAAAAACACAAAAAGTTAACACGCTGTTTGGGGTGATTAAGGGTTTTTTAATTTTTTTTTTTTTTCCCCCCCCCCAAAACGGGGTTCACCCATAAAAAAACTCGTGCTAAAAAAATTAAATTTTGTAAAATTTCCTTTCATTTTACTTTAAAGCTTTAAAGTAAAAGGGTGAAATTCCCGTCAAAAATTTGTTTTAGGGGAAATTTTTCCGTGGGAGGGGTTTTTTTAATAAAGCACATTATTTGATAAATACATAAGTTTTGGAAAATCTCCGCCGGCAGTTGCGGGGGTTCAGCCCCTTTTCCTAAAGCCTTGGACTAGCGAAACCTTTTTCTTTTAAGGGACCAGATGGGGGGCCAATTACTGGTTTGCACTTTAGGGGGGGGGGGGGGCCGCCCTTTTATTTGGGGGATTTAAGCTGCGCATTAAACCCAGACATTGAAGGAACCTCATTTAACCCCCCAAAAAACCGCCCAACCAACCCTCGCCCCTAGTCTTGGGGTCAATTTCCCCCACAAATTTTCAGGGTCGTTTTGGGGGGCTTGGGATTTTGGGGGGGGGGAAAACTTGGATGGGGAATATTGGGATTCCCCGTAATCCTTTTGGGGATCTGGTTTTTCTTTTTTGAAGTATTTTTTGTAATAAATTTAAAATTTTTTTTGGGTTTTTTAAAAAAATATTACCCCAAAATTTTAAAAAAAAATTTAAAATTAAAACCCCTTTAAAAAAAATTTTTAAACCAAAAAAAATTCCCTTTTCTTTTCCCAAAAAATTTTTTTAAAAAATTAAAAAAAAAAACCAAAAAAAAAATTAATTAAAAAAAAAAATTTTTTTTAAAATTTTCAAATTTTTAAAAAAAAAAAAAAAAAAGAAAAAAATAAATTAAAAATAATCCAAACAAAAACCCCCAATAAAAATTTTAAAAAAAAAAACCAAAAAAAAAAGGAAAAATTTTAAATTTTCCCCCAAAAAAAATTAATACAAAAAAATAAAAATTTTAAAAAAAATTAAAAAAAAAAAAAAAAAAATTTTTTTTAAAAAAAAAAAAATTAAAAAATTGGAAAAAAAAAAAAAAAATTAAACCCAATTTGTGATTATTTTTTTTTTTTTTAAAATTAAAAGGGTTTCCAAAAACCTGTTGGTTTTTCCCGGGGGACCAAAAAGAAAGGATTTAACGGGGATTCCACCAAATTTGGGGTTTTCCTTGGATTTTTTCCTTTTAAATTCCATTTTTTCTTTTGTTTTTTTTTGTTCTTAAAAAATAAAAGGTTTTTTCCCCACCAAAAACTTTTTTTGCCCAGTTCCCCCCAATTTTTTTGGGGTGGTTTTCAAAAGGGGGGGTTTTTCCCCCTTACCAAATTCCCATCCCCCCTTTTTTAAAAATTCCCCAAAAAACTTCAATGCCCCCCAAAATAAAAAGGGTTTTTGTTCCCTTCCCATTGACCCCCTTTCCCTCTATTTTTAAATTTTATTTTTAAGGATAATGCCGGGGGGCAAAAATTCCAGAAATTTTTTGGGGGGAATAAAAAAAAAAGTTTTTTATAAATGTTTTATTTTGGGGGGGAGTCAAAAAATTAAAGTAAACTCCCGGGTTTTAAAATTTTTCAGTTTTAGAATTAAAAATTTTTCCCCAGGGTTTTTTCCTCGGGGGCCTCCCCCCTGATTTTATTTATTTTTTTGAACCCAAAGGTGTTCCGATTCAAAAATCCATTTTACTTCTCATTTTTCTTTTAGATAAGATGTAGTGGTAGCTTAAACTAAGAGGTTTAAATTCATCACAAAAACATTTTTTGTCTTTTCAGTAATTTTCAATTGTGTTGTGATAGTATGTAATCAAAAGGGGGGAATGTAATGGCAAAATTACATTAACCAATGATTTTCATATAATTATTCATAATAATATCTTCAATGCCTCTCAGAGTATTTGGTTCCTGTATCTGTCCTCAGTGTGATCTCTTTGTAGGAGACAACTGGATATGTTATGACTTTGCATTTTCCCACCAAGGATAGATGACGTGGAGCCTGACAGAAACAGTTGCCTAGAACGGTGTTTATCATAGCAGGTCCCAGGTCGAGACCAGAGCCTATCCAAGAGACAAGATGTCCTTTTTAGCTAAGATAGAATGACCGGTCAAGACACTTGGACACACGAGGGACAGATTCAGAAATCGTAAGAGCTCCAACTGTCTGCCTGAGGTCCACTGATTGTTATGTTTTGAGATTAAAACTGGTTTCCAAACAAGGGTTGGTTTCCTCTGGGGGCACTGCATATAAAGAAGTGTATTTACTGATTGTTTACCAGAATGTTGTGGTGTCACTTGGTACTCTGTTGCATTGTGAACTGCCATTCTCGTCATTTTGTTTGATTGTTCTCTCGAGAAAATAATTAAACTCTTTCACCGAATATCCAAACTTTTAATCCAGTCTACAGCCTGTCTTTATTTTGTTTCAACAAGGTCTCTTCTCCATTCACAAATTCCTCCCTCGCTGAACAGAAACTTCCACAACACCACACAGAAGTACAATGCCGAAAATAGAATGAAGTCTTGTGTTGCTCCACGTGACTAGCCTCCTCTCTATTAAACTGATCTAAGTGATACATGCCGTTTCAAGTCAGAAATCTGTGTGGAATAAAAAAAAAAAAAGTTGTGATGTTATAAATGTTTGATTTTGTGGGGGTGAGTCAAATACTTTGATGTAAACTCTTGGTTGCATAACTCACTGCAATTTTAGCATCAAATTCCTCAGAATGGCACACTAAGTATGCCGTCAGTGGTCCTTCCTAGTCTGATCTGTAATCAGCTGAAGCAGGGAGAGGTCAGTCCTCTTCCTACCCTCAGGCCTGACAGTCTGTTCCAGGTTCAGCTCTAATTTCCACATCAATTATGGATAAGGGAGAAGGGCTTTGTCGCTCTCAGCACTGGTCAATAGGATAGGCCTTTAATGTAGTGACTTGTCCTGGATGCATGTCCCTTTGATGTATACACATATATAAAGCCGCACACAGACTTGCACTGCAGGTAGTCAATACAAACACTGGCTCATTACTACCAACCTTCATTATCGGTGCACTCATGCAGTCCTAAAGCACCTCTGTTATTTGAAACAGATACTCTGAGGTTTTGCCTTTAAAACAAAAGTTTGTATCTTTTGAGTTTGAGGTAGAAGTGCATGTCTGGGAAAATCCCAGCCCAAGTCCTACCATGCTTTCTTTACTTCTCCCCTTACCTAGTCTGTATTTCCCCCTGCATACCAGGCTGAGCTGAGACAAAGAGGATCAGACTCATCCCTGCTTATCCTTCTACTGTATTTTTCAATATCAGTGGAATGTCTGCTTTTATTTGCTCAGTGCTGTGTTACAGCAGGAATGCCAGTTTATGTGCTGGAAGCTAGGGTTGGGCTCCAGGCGAGTCAAGAAAGTCAAAGAGGTCACTCACACAACTCTCGCCCTCAAATCCCCCCCTCCCCCTCCCCTCTTCATCCTCCTCCATCCTCACACCAATCCCCATCCCAACCCCCAGGTATGGGCATTAATAAAGCAACCCAAACAAACTAGTGCCATCACTAAGTCGCCTCGTCTGCAGGTCTGTCTGTTAGTGTGTGTAGCCAGTAAGTGATTATTTCCACAAATTCATTGAGTACTGATTAAATTGAATTCCAATGACAACAAAAAGGTTTGGACATAGCCTGACTGGGGGCAGGGGTGAAAGAGTGGTGTGCAAGAGTGTTTTGCACACAATAAAATTCAAATCATATCCATTGAATTTGCAGCTTTCAATAAAGACAACTTTATGAGTCTGGACACCGTCTTTAAAATGTAATTTGCTGCTTGGAAACCTGCACATGTCGTGAGGATTTCTTGTTACATTAGTGAATAACAGCTCCTTCTGCAACACAGTAGTTAAAACTTTTATGTGGCTACGGTATGATAGCACGGAGTCACTAGCAGTCCTTGTTTCTCTGCTGGTAAACTTCACTTAAAACCTGTTGCCCCACCAGAGATTCTTGGTGTTTGTAACGTCCCAAAGGTGTGCTGGAGAGGTTCAATCATAAAGGCCTCACTGATACTGCTTAGAAAGGAAATTATGATGCTGGCTAATGAGAACCATTCTCCTCTGATGAACGTGTAGGGAGCCCTTCAAGCTAATGTGCTCTCAAAGTGCCATGAAAACCGCAGGGCCAAATATGCCAAGCTAGGAAGAAAAAGTATACCAATGCAGAGAAAGGTGGAAGATGGTATAATAAGGGATGGATTGGCAGGAAACGGAAGACCGTTGATCACTATGTACAATAAAAAGTTGTGATACAGTGATTATTATAAAACAGAATATCTGTCAGTTTAAGTGCTAAAAAATGGGATTGGGTACATATTTGTCTAAAAGATTATCCCCGTTTGTAGGGTGTTTTTCCCCATGCATATTTAATAGGGAATGATACTGAAATGTCTCAGAATCTTTCACAGCAAGTCAAGTGTAAAGAAATATGCAATGTCACAACATCAGATAGAACAAATAGATGACTCTGTATACCTAAGTGAAAATGTGGCTCACTAATCTTACATCCATCCGCAAACCAGACCATGTTCCTGCCCAGAAAAGCCATCTCTGATCCTCTTGTTCCTTCTTTTCCAACCCTACTCTGCCCTGTGGAGCTCTCTCTCAGTCCCTTGAGCTCTAGATGAAAGGCTAAGGGAAATGGCAGTCATACTGGTAATATCCGCACCGGGACACAGCCGCTACATCTGTTGGCCAGCCGGCCTCTCCGCACGCCAGTCCCAATGGGCCCCCTGCTCAGTCCAGGACCTAGGATGGGAAGATCAAGGGGCTGGGATTGGTCCTACCCAACCTGGCAGAGTACACAAGCCCCAAATCCCCCACCCGCCCTCCTAACCCCCATCTCTCACGGTAGACTGAATCATTGGTTTCCATGTTGCAATTGCCTCCTCTGAATCTCACCCTTCAACATTTTATTCTCATGTCAGCTGTACTTTCATGCCTCTGTTACTCTGTTAAACCTTGTACTGTAGCATGACATCATATAGGTCTATGGTATTACCCCTCTATTGTTGTAACTATTTACTTTCACCTCTATCTTTGATCCTCTGTCCTCTCTCAGACTTGGACTGGCATCACTTCACTCTTAATCTCGACTCTTCTCTCCATAGTGCGAGCTTTCTTACATGAAAGGCAGGTGTGTGCTGTGTCCAGGGTAACAGAAGGCTGTAGTGGTCTTGGGGCTGATCCAGTATTATCCCGCTAACACTGGTGTAGGTTAGCCATATCTTGCCCAAGCAGCCGTTCATTTCAGGAATGTGCTTCCCCTGCCAGGGTGAACAGCTGCCGCACACCTTTACGGCATTTTTGGCTTTGGAGAGAAGTTCTCTCCAGGCCTTTGACATTCAGATACAAACACACTTCAACCCAAGAACATTAAGTTTCACGGTCATTATCTCTTCAAGTCGTTTAGAAACAAGATTTCCACAACACACAAGTTTTATTCAACTGTGAATAGCAAAATAAAAACTGCATATTACACTGGACATTGATAGATGGCAAGCACAGATTTTGCTTGAGTGTCCTTTAGCCTTAAATTTAAAATCTGCTGATTGGAGCTTTCTCAGACCCACCTTTCAGTGTGGTGTGTGTGTCTCTGTGTAAAATTCACAACTTACATTACACTCAATCTTCTAAAAAAACATCTACACAAAATAGAAGTGGGGATTTAAAATAGGTTCAGAGTTACTTCCCTTGGGGTTGGGTTTTCACTCTTTTCCTCTCCTCTCACACACACACCCACACACACACACACACCCCCCCAAACACCCACACACACAAACACACACCCACCCAACAAAACACACCACACACACACACCACACAAACACACACCCCAAAACACACACACACGTAACCCCACCCCCCCACCACCCACAAACAATTTACAGCCAGCTGTTTTCTTGGTGTATGCAAGGAGGTGCCAGAAAAGTTAATACTGTGTCCTTTGACTCAAGAATAAAGAAGCACAAGCTCCAGTCTTAAATCTTTCCATCTTGTCATATTTAGATAATTATGTTCCTTCATGCTAATAGAGAGGTTTGGCCACCGAAGTGCAGAGTGTGTGAGCAATGCCGGGGGTGTCTTCACTTTCTTGATGAGCTCACCAGTGTTTCTGACAGATGGTGTTTGTTACCAAAAGAGAATTGTACTTTCATGGCTGTACGATTCACACTTCTTCGCAGCACATCCCTGCGGCTCAATCACAGGAAGTGTTTATCCATGCATTTACTTCTCCTCCTCCTCTGAGATGCATAACCTGCTTTCTGCTCCTTTTGTTTTTTTTCCTCACACCTTTGTCAGGCTGACTGCCTCAACAACAGCACATAACAACACTACACTCCAGTTTTAAATAGTTTCTATTTTTATTTATGTATCTAATTTTCTTTCCAGAAGCCATATTTGAGCACACACACACGTACGTTTCTTTACATGTCAAGGCAAGGGGAAGATTAAGAAAGAGAAACTGCATCTGTATTTTTGTTTATTTATATTTTTGTTACTTTCTGTTCTTACCTACATTTATGTCTTTTGTTGTACTGCTGGAACAACCAAATTTCCATGCTGGCGATCAAGAAAGGTGTATCTTAATTCAAAAGGTGTATTGTAACAGTGGGAAAGCTTTTAAATCTGCAACGTACCATCCTAAACATCTTTAAGTTTTCATAAAAAGCAAAACCAAACTTTTTTACTGTGTATTTACTTTCAAAATAAAAAAACATCTTTTTTCCAATGTCTGTTTTTCCAGATCTGCACAAAAGGACAGAACAGAAAAGACTTTGCCTACTGACAGAGAAATTCATTTTATAAGTCTTTTGTAATATTTCTTGCAGTAGTGTTTTAAAATATTATGACTTTCATTTATAACTTTATGCACATTTAACAATACCATGTTTCTTTCAAGCCGTTCTGTGTCTTCAGTTACTGCTGCCTAAACAAAAGGCAGTAAATGTCCCGCTGTTGCATATCACAGAAGATAACAAGAGCCTTAGATCCGAGGTCAGTCAGATTTACATGCCAGCCCAGGGTCTCTGGCGTAGGCATTAGACCCCTCCTACATCAACACCTGTGAATCTTCTGTGTGTGTTTTGAATAAAGGGACAGAGCTGCAGAGAAATTGTTGAATTTTTCCCACTAGAGCTGCGCTGCGGAAAGGCTGCTCTCGTGGTAGCTTCCTTTTGCAACTGTCAATTAACTGCTCATTTGCCGTCTGAGTCTCGTTTTCTTGCTTGACCGTCATTATTTAGTAATTTAAAAGTGTTAGAACCTGACATTTTCTGGTGCCGAAACCCGGGAAGTCAACAGCTGAGGAGTCCAGGACCGCGCTCGATCAAGGCCCAGAAAATCTGTCGACAGCCGTCCACACTTCGCGGGACGGGGCCATTAGGTTGGTCCGCGCTGCCCTGGCACCCCTCTCGGTGACGACTTCCACGGTCAAGCAGCGAACAGACACGGGTGAGTGATGTGGTTTTTATGCTTCTGAGTGGACACACGTTCTACTGCAGGAAAGGTGCACAAGGGGCCCCGGGGGTCCCGTTATTGCTAGCTAAGTGAAAGTAATCATTGATGTTTATTGACTGTCTGGACTATATTGAGTAATATTCTGTTGCCTGGGGCCAGATATAAAGCTTGAAGTAGGTGAAACTTGTGGTTTATTTTCGGTCTGGGACACAGCTGAGGTGATAACAGGGAAATATCAGTTGATATTTCCAAAGCGACATTTTTCCCCGACGGGGAAACTGGTTAAATGTCGTGAAGCCATTCTGAATATTCAGAAGTTCGGCAGGGGTGATCACATGCTTTATTGATAGCGCTATCTTTTGTCTTGTTGAAGTTACTGTCTTGTGTACGCTATGTGCGTTGATTCATAGCGGGTTATTGTTTTGTGTTTTTGTTATTACGCTATGTGTGTCGATTCATAGCGGGTTATTGTTTTGTGTTTTTGTTATTACGCTATGTGTGTCGATTCATAGCGGGTTATTGTTTTGTGTTTTTGCTGTTACGCTATGTGTGTGGATTCATAGCGGGTTGTTGTGTTGTTTGTGACCATTTGCTATTTGTTTGTGTTAAGTTTGGGTCCAAATTGGGAATATGCTCTCTCCCATTTGGGGTTGTTTTCACACAGGGATCAAAGGGTAATTGTCATGTTAGTGAGAAGGTCTGGCAGGGTGCAGTGAATCAGCATTCCAGTGTCTTATCTCGGTCTGAGACACCAGGTAGTGGGAGACAGGAAGTTTCTTCTTTCTTTTGGAGCAAACGGTGTCTATATGTTAATTGTCTTTTGATCTAAACCATTTGGCAGAGACCGTGGGAGAGAGGGGGGTAGGTAAGAGAACAGAAGGGCTTGTTTTGATCTACCTTTCTTGAGACAAACAATGGTAATTACACAGCAGGATATGGCGCCCACACCATTAAATCACTGATTTAGAATCTTTTCACACCCAATTTCAGCATACATCTTTGTACATGAAAACACGTATAATTATATAGTAGCCTAGTGATGGAACATTTAAACTTTATTTTATTCAACATCTAAAAAATAAATAAAATAAAGTAAAAATTCGATGTTCTAATAATAAGGTTGGTGCTGCACAGCGGTTTATTGTGATAACTTGTGGTTCTTTGTGGGATTTTGCTTAGACCAAGGCAACAGGTTGGTGCAGCGCAGCTTGGCTATTTATTGTGGGATTTGTGCGTTGTGACGTAGATTAGGAAAGATGGGTCAGAAACAGAGTGTCTCCGTTCCTACAGATGTGATATACATGAAAAAAACCTTCCGGGAAGCGTAGAATTTGTAAGGAATGGACAGATAAATATGGTTTTGAGAAATAAAAAGGAGAAAGAGTTAAAAAAGGTCCAGATGCAGAATGTACTATAGCGGCTTTAAAAATACATCCAGATGATGGGGACTGGACTGAGAAGACGGAAAAAACCCCGCAGCAGCTCCACAGCCCCACCACCCGACAGCAGCATGAGGCGGCACTCCCCCCAAACGAATGATGACGAGGCCCAAGAGGAAGGGGAGGAGAGCGAGGACGAGGAGGAGAAAGAACGCAGGCGGTGCGTGGGAGGGCTGTCAAAGCCTGGAACACCCCTGGGGGACAGAACAAGGCAGGGAGAAAAGAAAAAGAGAGAAATGAAAAAGCATCCAAGCCTACTGTTAAATCAGAATCTGCCTGTATCAAAAAGAGACTCTATCCTGACCTCAGCCCCCTCCAGCGCCCCCCAGCTACCAAAAATCCACCACCAGATCTAGAAGAAAATCTAGAAGAAAATCCTAGTCATAGTTTCCCCATGATGGAAGTGGCAAACCCCCACTACGGAGAAGATGGAGATCAAGCCCGCACTATTAGAGTGTATCGCCCATGGACCAACACAGAAATGACTGAAGCTGTAAAGGGTTAGGAGAAACCCTACAAAAGATGCCCAGGAATGGGTAACCAACTTCAAACAGTTGATGGCCTCGTACCAATTGAACGGTTACGAAGCAACCAAAGCTCTGCAAATCTGTTTTGGACATAACTGGACCAGAGTGAGAGGAAATTACACCGGAAAGGATGCAGATGAAGCATGGCTGCCAGCAGGAAGTGACAGCCTGAACGTACAGGTTGCCGAAGTAGGTGAAAGAGTTACTGCAGTGTGGAAGAGACGACCTGACCACTCAAAAATCCAGGTCACAAGGCAAACTGACGGGGAAGACATCTATCAATTCCGGGGAAGACTGGAAGATGTTTTCAAACAAACAGTGGGCTAGTGGATGACGGGAATGTAGAAGGAGCGTACCAAAGTCAGTTAAAACTACACCTCTTGAACAACATGAGGCCTGCCTTGGCCGACTTCGTCAGAAAGCACCAGGTTGGCTGGAGAACCGCCACCCTGGTTCAATTAATGGAATGGGCAGCACACGCTCAGGAGGTCCTGCATAATAAAAGGATTAAAAACTCTGACACCCAACTGCATGCTGTGGCCCAAGCTATGGTTAGCAGCATGGCTAACTACCAAGGACCAAGAAGAAGAGGCCAAGAGAAAGGTCAAAAGCCAAGACATAACCGCTGCTACAACTGCAATAAACCAGGCCACTTTGCTCGAGAATGCCCAGAGCCCGCAAAGGACAGAAGAGAGAAGCGACACTTCTCTCGACCCCCACCTCATAATCCAGAGTACCACCAAGATGGGGATGAATATGAGGATTGACGCCAAGCCAAAAATTCAAGCCAACCTATCACGGAGGGCGACGACCCAAACCAAGGGGACCCCGTGGAAATATTGGACTTGACCCAAATATTCTCCCTCTCCCTGAAAGAAGACGAAAAACCTTATTACACTCTCACCATTGGAGGAGAAAAAGTAATGTTTTTATGTGATTCAGGGGCAGATAGGACAGTGCTAAAAGATAGAAACCCAGCAGTAAGGCCAGGCCACAAATGGATAGCCGTAGTATCAGCTAATGGTAAATCACAATTGTTAAAAATCTCCCAGACTACACCAAGCCTTTTGTCCAAACAGTGGACTGCAAAACTAAGTTCATGACTTCAGTGCTATCACAGAAGCACGGCTCAAAGTTCCAGCCAGTGGCATTCTATTCTAAAAGGCTGGACCCAGTGGCATGTGCACTTCCCCATTGTGTGAGAGCAGTGTGTGCAGCTGCCCTCGCAGTGCAGAGCTCGGCAGAAGTAGTGTTGTTCCATCCAACCACATTGCTTGTCCCGCATGCAGTGGACATGCTGATAACTGAAACCCGAATGACATTTTTGTCTCCAGCGAGACATTTGTCAATCATGACCACTTTGCTCTCCCAACCGCATTTAGAGATAAAGAGATGTAACACACTAAACCCTGCCACACTGGTCCCCACAGAGGATGATGGAGACCCACATTCATGTGTAGACCGAACAAATGAAAACTGCAAACCACGAAAAGACTTAAAAAGACCCAAATTCCAAAGCTTCTTGGTTTGTTGAGGATCCCTCAAAGTCGTAAACAGGGAACCAAGGGGATATGCGTTGACGCAAGGAAAATGCTGCTCCGGGCCTTTTGCCCTCGAAAACTCCGCCCAAGCAGCGGGAAATAATTCCCTCACAAAAGCCTGTAAGGGGGAAAAGGAAAAATCAGGTTCACCAGAACCCCAAAGCGTTTTCAACGTCTTTTTTGCGCCTGGAGTAGACGAAAAATGATAACGCTACGGGAAAAAACATAAGCATGCGATTTTTCTATAAAGCTACTTCGGCTTTCCAATTACCTCACAACTAGCGATTTGAAAATGTGCACATCTAAGCAAAAAGATCCAGTCGCTTAGGAAATCAAAGCAGATGAGGAAGCTAAGAAAAGGCGCTTAATCAAACAATTACCTTTTTCAAGAGGAACCACAAACCGTCCCTAAAAAAGACAAAAAAATCAAGAAACCCCCCCAAACCGAAAAATGATGGCTGTGGACGGGGCAACTTGTGTTGTGGCCTATATCTGAAGATAAAAAACCCCGCTTACCTAAAAATTTGTATCTTTGGTAGCTATTTGGGCCCATAGCGGGGCCCCTTTCCCACAGGGGGAAATTTTGGGCCAGGGTACAAAAGGGTTTTCCCACACCTTAAAAGGATTAAATTCTTATTTTAAAAAATTTTTTGTAGGGGTGCATTATCTGTTGCAGACATAATCCGCGGAAAAGTAAGCCAAAGAGGGGGAAATGCCCACAAGGGGTCCATCCGTCAAAATCCTGCACTTTGTTTTCATAACTAAACCAAGTGGTCCTTACAAGTCTGTTTAGTCCGGAAATTCCCTTCCTAGGGGAAATAACCCCTCACAAAAGCAATGCCATCACTGTACCAAAACACTCCTAAAGGTAATACCACGTATGCACCAAGAATCTTTTGGGAGGAAAAGGGCCCCTTTTTGTAATGAACAGTGACTTTGCTGGACAACACCTAGGATAGAACTAAGAGACTTTTTCTACCCCCCAAAGTCCGGGGTTGGGTCAGAGGAAAAGGGCACAGAAAAAAATAGGCTAAAAAAAACCATGGACAGACGGAAAGCCGGGCCCAAATGTCTTCCCCTGGTAGAGTTTTACTGAGAAAACCCCAAAACTCTACGGCTGACGCCTTTTGAAAGGTACAGGGGAGGCCATTTTTTTCCCTTTGGGGGAAAGGGCCCCCCGGGGCAAAAAAAGTGACCCGGGCCCTTTTAGCGATGGATGTGCAAAGTGTTTGAGATAGGAAGTTCAATGCAGAAATCTGCCTATCTCTCCCCCTCGCCCTCCCCGGGTGCGGGACTCCCCAGGTGACCAAGTCTATAAAAAGTTAAAGGGGAAGGCGGTCATCACCAAGGGGGAGGGGGCCCACCCTGTCTCTCACCCGCCCACCAGTAAAAAATTGCTGAAGTCCCCTGGATCACCAAAAATCACTGTAAAAAATCTTCCTTCCCCCACCCGATGGGTAGGGCGGGCGGGATCAAAAACCTTTTTCCGCAAAAAACCATCTGTGCTGTTCTCATACCCCGCTTGGGTTTCTTCCAAGGGGGGGTTTTTCTGTCCTACTGGCCCTCTCGTGCGCTGACAGCGACCCGGAGGCCCACAAAGGGGCGGAAACCGTACCCTACTCATAGTATGCCCTCCGGGCTATAAACTACGAATGACTTACAATTCCCTTTTATTTTAAACCCATGGGACGCTATGCAATACTAGCTAATCAAAGAACACACAAATTTTGTTTTCACCGATCCTACCCCAAAAACCCTACGTTTCCCAAACCCCCTAACCCCCCACTATTTCCCGCACGCGCTAACCCTCCCCTTATCCCCTTACCTAGATTTGACCATGAATTGGGAAAAGCCCCCCCAGTAACAATCCCAAATTGGGCTTCCCAATTTGTTAAACCCCCCTCAAAGGAAATCAATATCCTCTGTATGGCCCGTCCCCATACCCCCAGATGCTAATATACCGCTATGAAATCATGTTTACTAAAAAACCCGGAACCGGTACAATGGGGGAGGTCCCCATGCATTGTGCGTGGGCCACACGCCGTGTACACCCGCCCCAAGGCACTTGAAAACCCCCCGCAACCCTGGTACAACTTGTGTACCCCATTTTCAGGGTCCTGATCGGGGGATCGGGCAGCTAGTCTTTTTGGCTAGTCTCCTATTGTATCTGGGTTTTCCAAAAGGTGGGGGGTCGTTGCCTCTATAAACCCCAGATATCCCTAATTTAGCACCACCACCTTCCCGCCAAACGCAGGGCTTTCCACCACATGATTTGTATGGGGATCGGATGTCCCCGATGACCATAAACTTGGGCCCATGGGCCAAAAAGGCTGCATCCTTTTTTTCCTGGTAGGGGGGGAAAGTTGAGCTGAGAATGGAAAAAATCATTACCGGTGACCCGTTCATGAATTCCACCATAACAGCCCTGTCAAAAATACGCGAAGAGCTCACGGCTATACGATTGATGGCCCTACAAAATAGGCTAGTGCTGGACCAGCTGACGGCGTCACAAGGCGGTGTGTGTGCGATTATTGGTACTACGTGCTGCACTTTTATCCCAGAGAATGATAAAGATGCAGGAATCATTCATCAAGCCATCCTCAATTTGACTGCTCTTAGAGATGCTGCTGAGGCAGATAATGTGAATAAAGGAGATTTCCTCTCCTGGTTGACTTCAGGACCATGGTATGGATTATTGCTTAAAATTGTTACTCCCCTTGTAACAGTACTGGTAATAATTTTCATAGTGCTAGGATGTGTAATGCCCTGTGTTCATACTCTGATACAACGTGTTATGTCTCAAGCATTGACCAACTATGCACATGTTCAATATCAACAACTCTATGCCAATCCTGACCAGTATGACTGTGGCTCAATGCAAAATGGTGATGTATTAAACCCCCTGTAAACAATATTTTTGAACTTGTCTTGGCCAAAAGGGCGGCCGCTCCTAAGGGAGGGTCGAGGAGGAATTTTTCCTTTCAAAAGAAAAGGTTTTCGCCTTCTCCTTGATGAGAGTACAGCCTTTTCTGTGAGTACATTGTGATGATGTGATTATTGAAAACCATAAACTGGAGAGATAATTGCTGATGTTTGTTAAATGTACAACAGGAGGGAAATGACAGAGAAATTCATTTTTATAAGTCTTTTGTTTAATATTTCTTTGCAGTAGTGTTTTAAAATATTATGACTTTCATTTATAACTTTATGCACATTTAACAATACCATGTTTCTTTCAAGCCGTGTCTGTGTCTTCAGTTACTGCTGCCTAAACAAAAGGCAGTAAATGTCCCGCTGTTGCATATCACAGAAGATAACAAGAGCCTTAGATCCGAGGTCAGTCAGAGTACATGCCAGCCCAGGGTCTCTGGCGTAGGCATTAGACCCCTCCTTACATCAACACCTGTGAATCTTCTGTGTGTGTTTTGAATAAAGGGACAGAGCTGCAGAGAAATTGTTGAAGTTTTCACTAGAGCTGCGCTGCGGAAAGGCTGCTCCTCGTGGTAGCTTCCCTTTTGCAACTGTCAATTAACTGCTCATTTGCCGTCTGAGTCTCGTTTTCTTGCTTGACCGTCATTATTTAGTAAGTTAAGTGTTATGAACCTGACACCTACTCTGCAAGAAAGTCCAACTCACGGAAGCAGACAGACAAATAAAGCACTGTTCTACCTTTTGATGCACAGACATTTGGGGTCTCCTCTCTCCTCCTAATGGAGAGAAAGTGGTCTAATGTGCCATTGTGGGTCTTTTAGAGATGAATACGTTAATGAGCTAGCTACAAATGAATAGCTTCTTTGGAAGGAGCAGCCGTAAGTGTTCCCGCGCTAATACAGTTAATAAACCATAGTCACGCCACCAAATGTACCAGAGAAGAGGCTCTCATAGCTGCAGGGGGAGAGAGATGATATGGTTCATTAAAGAGTCACTGATTTATTCTCCTGTTCATGGTTGTGGTCGTGGCGGTTCGTACATGACTAGGCCTTGTTTAGTTGGCACACAATGTACACTAGCATGTCTCCAGGCAAGGGGACCAGGATCTGAACCAAGATTAAACAGGCCTGACATCATGCACTCAGACTGCACTTTCTTTTAGAAGTGGAGAGCTAATTGGAGTATGTGAAAATAGTGTGACTTTTCCAACTCTTGTTTTGTAGTTCGTTGCACATCTGTAATCTGTTATTCAGCCTGACACTGTCAAATAGTAACAATGTGCCCAGTTTGTATGTGATTCCATATAATCATTTAGATATGTACGTATTGTGATGTCACGAGAGGCTGCGTTCTGGAGGGCCGCTACGTACCCCTGAGATGGCTGCAGTCACGGGCAGTTTTGGCACCATCTGCTGGTGGAGTTGGGAACTCCACCCTCAAGCACACGGCATCCCAACACACCTGAGACCAATCAGGCTGATGAGCTGAAGGGCAGCTTAAAGCCCAGAGACACAGTTGGTGAGGGGTGTTGTTTGGGAGACAAGCTCAAGTTGTGCTCTCAGAGGACAACAGATGATCGAAGCGGCACTTTCCATGGGAAGGACTAAAAGACTGGAATACTTACCTGAAGACTGGAGTTCTTACCGACAGATAGGCCACGGGCTGCGACGCTGTCTAAAAGTAAGGCTGAAGACTTGTTTTTCAAGAAGAGATTTACCTGAGGGAATCATGTCTATGATTTTTGGTTTGAAGAGACATTGTTTAAGTTTGGACTGTTGCAAGAGCAACCTCATACTGAGTTACCTTTTTTGAACTTGACTTATCGTTTTGTGTTAATTCCCAAGAACATTATTAAAAACCTTGTTACCCTCTAACTTTGTGTCCTTGCACTGCTGAACTGTCCCGCCGAGAGCCGTGTAGCTCTCATGATATCACATATGGTGGAGAATGCGGGCACGTTCAGACGCTACAGTGCATTTCAGAGAAGGACACCGACCGTTTGATATTCCGGTTTTCTGAATCGGCCATAAACCCCTCCCAGAGAAACAAGATGGAGGCCATGTTGGAAGCCCTGGTGGCCGGCCAGCAAGCCCAGACGCAAGCGAACATGGCTCTCCTGGAGGAGCAAAGGAGAGCCAATCTCCTGAAGGCGGAGGAACTACAATTGCATAGACAGTTGGCCGTTTCGTAAGGACCGCCCAATAAGAGCGAGTGACTTTTTATCTAAGATGGGGGCCTCAGATGACGTTGAGGGCGTATCTGTACGCCTTTGAAGCCACAGCCACTAGGGAAGCGTGGCCCAAGGTACAGTGGGTTGGACTGCTAGCCCCCTTTCTGTCGGGGGAGTCGCTGAATGCTGTCCGGGACCTGGCCTCCGACCGGGCGACTGACTACGATGCACTAAAGGCGGAGATCCTCAGCAGAAGTGGACTCACCAAGTTCGGCATGGCCCAGCGGTTCCACAGCTGGATCTTTCAACCCGACCAGCCTCCTCGTGCCCAGATGCACGAACTTGTCCGGATCACGCGGAGATGGCTGGTACCGGAGAAGAGTACGGCAGCTGCAGTAGTGGAGGCCGTTGTGGTGGACAAATACTTACGGGCCCTGCCTTATGAGGCGAAACGACTCATCAGCCAACAGGCCTTGACTACAGCGGACCTGACTGTGGAAGCCGTGGAAAGGTACCAAGCCACGACAGAGATGCTTCAGGCTTCCCGGAAGGGGCAACAGAGTGCGTCCACGCCACAGATGGGAGGAGGCCGTCCAACGAACCCCAAGGGACCCAACCCAGCCACTTTAGGAGCTGTCCAGGCGGCAGGGAGAGCCCGACTCCCGCCGGCCCCAGGAAGAGGACTCCGGGAGAGCAAAACGCGCCAGTGTTACCGGTTTGTGGGAGATGGGACACCTCTCCTGGCAGTGTGGGGAACCGGTGGATGAACCTATGCCCACGGCTGGGTCCTCCGGCGCACCACCCACCCACCTTTTTTGCTTCGCTCGTGGGAGTCATGGATGACGCCCAGGACCGACCCCCCACCTGCCCGGTGACGGTGAATCACCATGATGTAGAAGCTCTGCTAGATTCCGGTAGCCGGACCACCCTGGTGCACAAGGATCTGGTGGACCCATCGGGTCGGACTTCAGGGAAAGTCCTCCCGGTTACCTGTGTCCATGGAGACACCAGAGACTACCCCACCACTGAACTTACAATGACCACCACCAGGGGAACCATCCACACGACAGCGGGTGGGTTGATTCCCTACCCGTTCCGGTCCTAATTGGACGAGACTGCCCCGCCTTTCTCCCGCTGTGGAGGGAGACACAGGAGAGATCGGCCCGAGTACCCCGGAAGCGGAGAGGGCAGGACGTACTCGGAGAGAACGCAAACAACCCTCAGAACCCCTCACACCAGCCTGTGTTCTTGCAGGGATGGCAGGTGCCCAGGCTGATTCGGAGTCTGGTCCAGACACGGAGGAAGAGAACTGGTCCCAGGAAGCGCTCCAAGCTCCAGCGAGGAAGACGCCCAAGGCACCCAAGAGCTTCCCCCTCTCACAGGCCAGTATGGTACCGCCCAGTTACAAGATCCCACTCTTGCAATGCCTTGAAGAATGTGCAGGTGATAGAAGGAGTGGTACTAGGGGATAGGACAGCCCTACCTACCCCCATTTTGCAGTAAACCGGGGGTTGGTGTATCAGGTGGTACAGAAAGACGGCGAGGTGCAGGAACAGCTCCTCGTACCCCAGCCCCACCGACCACCGTGCTCAACCTAGCCCACACCCACCCGCTAGGGGCCCACCTAGGGGTGGAGAAGACGAAGGAAAGGATCTGCGACGCTTCTTTGGCCAGGGGGGATGCTTCGGAGGTGGGTCTGGGGGGTGTTCTTGCCCAGGCGCATAACGGTGAGGAATCCCGTTCTCTACCTCAGCAGGAAGCTACTGCCAAGGGAGAAGACTATTCCACTGTGGAGAAGGAGTGCCTCGCGGTAACCTGGGCCCTGGAATCCCTGCGGTTCTACCTCCTGGGACGACGGTTTACGGTGGTGTCCGACCATGCCCCTTACAGTGGATGGCCAGGAACAGGGAGACTAACAGTAGGGTTACCAGATGGTTCTTGAGCCTGCAGGCGTTTAACTTCTCTGTTGTGCACAGGGCGGGCAAGAGCCACGGCAACGCGGATGCCCTTTCCCGCGCGACGCCTTCTTCGCCTCCTTCACCCCGACGAGGACGTCGGTCTCGAGGGGGGGGATGTGTGATGTCGTCTACTGGTTTTTCACCTTTGAGCTCTTGCTATCTTACAGGCCCCGAGGACTGCTGGACATTGCCAAGGAGGCCTGGGAGGAGCAACCGTGCCGCCAGCGGACCCTGATCGAGCATGTTGGGGCTATGAGAGAGAATGAAGGCTATCTATCCCATGATGCGTGAACACATGGAGGCTGCTCAACGGCAACAGCAAGCCTCCTAACAACAGATCTGCTCAACCCAGAGAGTTTAAGCCCGGGGACCGAGTGCTGGTCCTGGTGCCCACCGTGGAGTGCAAATTCCTGGCCACCTGGCAGGGGCCCTACGAGGTCATTGAACGGGGGGAGACGTAAACTACAAGGTGAGGCAACCAGATAAAAGAAAGCCGGAGCAGATATATCATGTCAACCTTTTAAAAAAGTTGGCACGCCAGGGAGGCGTTGTTTCAGTTGTCTACCCCCCACAGAGACCAAGGAACCAGGGAGAGAAGAGGTTCAGGTGGGTCCAAGCCTGTCCCCGCATCAACGGCAGATGGCCCTGGAGTTGGTGGAACGCAACCAAGATGTCTCTCCTCCCTACCTGGGCACACGGAGGTGGTTCAACACGAAATCCGCACCATGCCTGGCAAAACGGTGAACCAGCGCCCTTACCGAGTGCCGGAGGCTCGCAAAGCGTTATACAAGAGGAGTAAGGAAGATGCTGAAACTAGGGGTGATCGAAGAGTCCAATAGTGCCTGGGCAAGCCCCATCGTACTGGTTCCCAAGCCGGACGGCTCGGCACGGTTTTGCAATGACTTTCGGAAAGTAAATGAGGTGTCTGAGTTTGATGCATATCCCATGCCTAGGGTGGATGACTTAATAGATTCATTGGGACATGCACGCTTCCTAACCACCCTTGACCTCACCAAAGGATACTGGCAGGTGCCCCTGACCCCGGCGTCAAAGGAGAAGACGGCCTTTGCCACGCCAGGGGGCTTTACCAGTACACCCGGCTCCCGTTTGGTCTCCACGGAGCGCCGGCTACGTTCCAGCGGCTGATGGATCGAGTCCTCGCTCCCCACAAAAGGTACGCAGCAGCATATTTGGACGATGTGGTCATACAAAGTCCCGACTGGGCCAGTCACTTACCCCGAGTACAGGCAGTGGTGGATTCGCTCAGGGAAGCAGGGCTCACGGCAAACCCAGAGAAGTGCAGGCTGGCCTTCAGTGAGACAAACTACCTGGGGTACACCATCGGGCGGGGGTTGGTCAAGCCTCAGGAAGCCAAGTTGAGGGCCATACAGGACTGGCCCCGGCCCATCACCAAGAAGCAGGTGAGGTCGTTTTTGGGCTTAGCCGGCTATTATAGACGGTTTATAACGGACTTTGCTACCATTGCTGCACCTCTAACAGAGTTGACGACGAACCGCCACTCTCGGATGGTGAGGTGGAATCCCGAGGCGGAAGCGGCCTTCATCGACCTGAAACAAGTTCTGTGTTCCGGTCCAATCCTGGTGGCGCCGGACTTCGAGAAGGACTTCATTGTCCAGGCGGATGCTTCGGAGGTGGGTCTGGGGGCTGTTCTTGCCCAGGCGCATAACGGTGAGGAACATCCCGTTCTCTACCTCAGCAGGAAGCTACTGCCAAGGGAGAAGAACTATTCCACTGTGGAGAAGGAGTGCCTCGCGGTAACCTGGGCCCTGGAATCCCTGCGGTTCTACCTCCTGGGACGACGGTTTACGGTGGTGTCCGACCATGCCCCTCTACAGTGGATGGCCAGGAACAGGGAGACTAACAGTAGGGTTACCAGATGGTTCTTGAGCCTGCAGGCGTTTAACTTCTCTGTTGTGCACAGGGCGGGCAAGAGCCACGGCAACGCGGATGCCCTTTCCCGGCGCGACGCCTTCTTCGCCTCCTTCACCCCGACGAGGACGTCGGTCTCGAGGGGGGGGATGTGTGATGTCACGAGAGGCTGCGTTCTGGAGGGCCGCTACGTACCCCTGAGATGGCTGCAGTCACGGGCAGTTTTGGCACCATCTGCTGGTGGAGTTGGGAACTCCACCCCTCAAGCACACGGCATCCCAACACACCTGAGACCAATCAGGGCCTGATGAGCTGAAGGGCAGCTTAAAGCCCAGAGACACAGTTGGTGAGGGGTGTTGTTTGGGAGACAAGCTCAAGTTGTGCTCTCAGAGGAACAACAGATGATCGAAGCGGCACTTTCCATGGGAAGGACTAAAAGACTGGAATACTTACCTGAAGACTGGAGTTCTTACCGACAGATAGGCCACGGGCTGCGACGCTGTCTAAAAGTAAGCTGAAGACTTGTTTTTCAAGAAGAGATTTACCTGAGGGAATCAGGTCTATGATTTTTGGTTTGAAGAGACATTGTTTAAGTTTGGACTGTTGCAAGAGCAACCTCATACTGAGTTACCTTTTTGAACTTGACTTATCGTTTTTGTTAATTCCCAAGAACATTATTAAAAACCTTTGTTACCCTCTAACTTTGTGTCCTTGCACTGCTGAACTGTCCCGCCGAGAGCCGTGTAGCCTCTCATGATATCACAGTATGTACTGTAGAAGCATCTGTATCTGCATAGTTAAAAATGATTTTAGTATGCAGGAGGCTATACGCATGCAACCTATCTCCTAAGTAGGACTTGCAGGAGTTCCATCACATCTGAGTGCAGATAGAGACAGTGAGTCTGTTCTCGGGAGATTAGCGCTGTTCATTAGCTTGGTAATGACGTCTCTCTTAGCATAACAGTGGGTGGTCATGCCCCCTTTTAACATGGACCTTGGGAGCTCTGCCACAGCTACACAGAGGCAAACTAGGGCAGACTGAGGTGGAGGGTAAATTATGCATCCTACCCCTACAATTCATGACAGTTACCAAAGCTGATGTTTGTCAATAGTGCATTGGGATGCCAACTTTTAAAAGTGTTTAAAAATACTAACAGTTTACAAAAAGAACTAGATCTAAAAATAGTCACTTTAGAGAGCTACAAGGGATTGCCTGAGTACCGTGTGTGAATAAAAAACAGAGTTAAAGCATGCTTAGTACCAAAGTTGTTGTCTATCTGAAAGTTTTGAAAATTGCCTAATAGCTAAACATACCCACAAACCGAGTTAAAAAAGCCATGCTTGGCTGGTGTAAATGAAGGATGCGCCAAAAAAGTGTTGCCTATGTCATGGCATTAGTCAATGCTGTTTAATACTAGTGCCAATGCTGTAATTTGTCTTCATAGATATGATTTTGTTACTAAATGGAAGTATTTTTTGAAAGCTAAAGGACACTTGTACTGGCAACAGGGCTCACTGGGATATGGATTTATACTTTGCGGACGGACTAATGGGTGTTGTTCTGTAAATCTCAGACAGTGGTTTTGATTGATGATCCCCTGCTGTTGGGCTACTGCTGCTGCCGTCAGAGCTCTTAGAAAGGCTGGCATGTTTTATCCACATATCAACAAGCAGCAGGGCAGAAAGGACCTGTTCAGAGCTGTGTGTAACTAGGAATGTAATGGCTATTGATTCGTCTATTAGCTGCATTGTGGTGTGGATAGCATTCTCGCTACCCTTTGGTAAAACTAGACCAGACGTTTTATGACGTGCCAACAGAACACTAAGCCACAGTGGCCATAGTCATCTGTTGTATGCCAATGAGCCCTAATGCCTTGTGAGTATTATTTTGCACATACGTACAGTATACTGCAGTGGCTATAGATACAGAGCAAGAGAGGATTGTTGGCCTCCTAGTCTATGTCCATGATGTTCCACTTCCAGGATAGGTCCTTTGCTGCCGATGCACTCTTTTTGGCCGAATGTCCGTTACCTTTTGCTTTCTTTGAGTTGCCATTTCAAATTCCGGTAGATTTCTGAAGACTGTGGTTAACTGCTCCTCAGATCTCTGCAGGGTAAATCCAGACAGCTACCGAGACTATCTGTCCAATCTGAGTTTTCTGTTGCTGGACTAAAACAACCATTAAACAAACGCATGTTCGATCAAAACAAGTTCCTTCCTGAGGCAATATTTTGCAGCGGCACCAGGGCTCTGTCCAGCGCTTAGCCCCGCTCAAGAGGATTGTGATTGGATTAAAGAAATGCCAATAAACCAGAGCATGTTTTTCTCCCAACCCGGAATTCTGTGTGGACTAGCCAGACCCTCCTCCGCAGCGCTGTGGAGGAATTGGACTCCATATATCTCTGCCTCTCCTGCACTGATAGTCCATCAGGAGGTGGATAAGGATAATTTAATATCTTTGACACATATTTAGCATGTTACAAGTGAAATTAATACTTGACACAGGGACACAAGATTAGAACTTGGGAATTGTTTATTTCAATGTGTCTTTTTTTTTAAAGATAATTTTTTGGGCCATTCTACCTTTAATTTTTGACAGGACAGTTAGGTGAGAAAGGGGTGAGAGAGGGGGAAGACATGCATGAAATCGACAAATGGACTTCTGCGTCGAGGCGTAAACCTCTCAGTACATGTGTGCCTGCTCTACCACTGAGCCAAACTAGCCACAATTTACTGTGTTTTTAAAGTGTCGAATATGTATAGGCCAAAAAGTGATTTCAGTGTTGACCTCATGGTGGCCAAAGAGAGGCTGACATACACTAATGCCTTTTGTGTCTAGGTAGTGATACTCACAATGGGGCAAATTTCTGAAATGTTTGAAGAAAAAGCCCAAATGTTTTGTTTGACAGTTGTCTAAACAACATTTACAGTAAATAATGTGGCAAAAATGGACTATGCTGCGACCCAAGTAACTCAATACAGTTAAATAGGTTGGTGGTATTTGAAATTACTTTTACTTTTGGAACTTTTTAAAGGATCTTTTGGGGACATGTTTGCAGAGAGTTGAGAGGCAAAAAAGGGAAAAGGAGGAGGATTGAAGTGCAACAAAGGTCCTCGGCCCAAATTTGAAATAGCCTAAGCCGATTGTATATAATTTGTGTACTCATCTTGGGGCACCTGTTAATGTACGTAGTTAGCCCTCTGTGCAAACCATGCTTATGTGCATTCGCATTGAGCTGAGTAAACATGGTACATGTTACGCATGAAGAGACTGCTGAATCAGCATCTGGCATTTCTGAAGCACAAGAATTAGGGAAGCCAAAGAGGCTCAGTTTCACCGGGCCTGTCTTCATTGTGTTTGCCTGTCTGCTTGCTTGCAAGAATCAGTGCACAGTCTCCGGGTGGCCTTTTTTCCAGCATGCATGGATAAGTGCATTTTTGGTCCACCATGTTCCTCTCTACTCCCTCCATGCTAACAGACAATGCTTCTCATCTGACTCCTTTGTTTAAATGTTCAGGTGAAAAAAAAACAACATGATAATGAGGGATGATTAACAAGAAGAGTCTACAGGAGATCAAATGATTCTCATCAAAGCCAACACAAGCCCCAACAGCTCCTCACTGTCATGCATGTTTGTATGTGTGTGTGTGTGTGTGTGTGTGTGTGTGTGTGTGTGTGTGAGCGTGTGTGAGCGTGTGTGTGTGTGTGCCCACTGAACAAAACTGGCTTGTTGTCTCAGGATCTGAGGAACCTCCTGTGCTACCACATTTGCTGTAGCCTCTATTTGACACAGCATGTGAGGACGGCTGATGGTGAGTTTGTGTTTGTCATGCAGAAGATGAAAATAATTCAAGGCTCATTGTGGTACACAAAAGAGAGAAAGGACACCGCCTTGTCAGATAGTTATATAACGCAAAAAAATCAGGTGATTAAAGGTAGAGCGCAATTAAGGTTATGACAGAGCTATTATAAATCCTCACAAAAATTGGAGTTGACGTCATGTGGAATGAGAGTGATTAGGAGTAGGGTTCTTACATGCCAAGTAAATGAAACCTATTACTTTTGCCAATGATAGTGATCAATAAACAGAGGAAAGAGGATTTGTGTGTATATGTAAGAGTTTATGCATGTAGACATGGGTATGTATTACTTACACGTCTGGTCTTGACCATCTCCTGAGGCTTGGCATCCATCTTCATCATCACAGTCTGTGGTGCTGCTCTCCTCTGTTTCCCCACTGCCCAGTTCATCCCAGGCATCCATCTGGCCCAGTTTTGGAAACGTCTCCTGGGTCTCCTGAACCACAAACACAGAACACAATGCTTATCACACACTGGTTTATGTAGAAAATCCATTCCACTATGCGTACAAGCAAACCTGATTCTCATATATATGAGGTCAAGCTTCATGCACACTACTACGTTTTCATCTTAAACCGGCGTTTCAAAACTGAAACAATCTCTGTCCTCACGAGCTGTTTGGCCAAGGTGGTAAGCCTGCCTTTATAAAGCGTAGCTCCTATGGAACCATTTTGATGCTAACAAGCCATCACCTGTAGTTAGCATTCCATTGACTGCCATTCATTTTGATGTCACTTTACATTTGTCCATTGTTTATTTCTAAAGAAACACTACCTTATACCTCACAAATAAGGTTAACCACGCGACTTACTGTCGCACAGTAGAGGAATCACTGAACAGTACAGGATAAGCTTGTATAGGCATTTTTTACTTAACATTAGCTGTTTAGGTTTGATTACTAATTTTAAGTAGCATTTTAGTCACATCTACATCTTCAAGCTCAGTTGGAGGCTGTAATGTTCAGCCATCACCAGAAAAGTGCTTCTAACATCCTTCACTGGTCTCCGTCCAGAGCAACGGAATCTGTTTGTCCATTTCTTTAACTGTCTATGGGTTTGGCACATGAAAAGCTCCTACTACTGAT
Source organism: Etheostoma spectabile (assembly GCF_008692095.1). Lineage (NCBI taxonomy): Eukaryota > Metazoa > Chordata > Actinopteri > Perciformes > Percidae > Etheostoma > Etheostoma spectabile. The sequence goes on from NC_045744.1 coordinate 6,492,099, forward strand.
TAAACATTGATGATTTTATATAATTTATCATCATTGAAGAACACGACAAAGAAGACTTTATTGTTGTTAAATTGTACTTTGATTTAAAAATCTTTAGTTTTCCTTGTAAATGCAATTCTCTAAAGGGATGTAAAAATGTGGAACAACACCTATAACTCCACTGGACACGGTAATTGACACAAATGACTCAAGTTATAGCTTTCCTTGTAAGCAGTAGGAGCATTATAAAATGCAGCATTTAACAGCACAACAGCTGCTTACATTGACAACAAGGTCAGAAACGACTGTAATCTGTTATCCATGTTGAATTTACCAAAGGTAGTCGAAATGACGTCTGTTTTCCTCTGAAAGAGGGTCACATGACAAATCAGGGAAGGACACGTCGCAAGGGGACAGGTGTCTGCGTCATAGTTTCCAAATGTTTCCGTTTCTGCCTGTCCAGACTACAATGCAACCCCGGACATTTCAAACTAAACCGGAATCAGCAGCGTTTCCAAATGTCTCTGTTTTAGGGGCGTAGTAGTTTGGATGTAGCCTAGGCCTCTACTCACATGTAACAGAGGCAACTAAAAGGCTTATGTGAAATACTATTGCAAAGCAAGTTACAGATGTTGTAACCAATAAGCAAAAGAGTTTCCCAGTGGGACATTATGAACCTTATGTCTCCTGTGTCCCTCATCATGCTCTGACATTACAATCCCTATAAATGCTGTTTTACGTTAAATACTGCACTTGGTACAAGAAACCAAATGAATTACTATAACCATAGTGATCTTTTAGGTGTTTGGTTTATTTGTATGGCAGTTAGAATGTCAAACATCTGCATCAAGGTCATGTGTATTTTCAGTTCACTCCTGCATCTAACTGTAATCAACACCTGGACCTAACCATATCACGCCGTACTGTGACACAGTTCTGGATGAAGACGTTCTCAGCCTGCAGCGAGAAACACTGCTCCTTATCATGTTCCTCCTTCTCAGCATGGGGTCAACTAATTAGACAACCTGCTGGTTCTTCCTGCTGTCCACCATCATCAAGGTGGTCTTTGTTCCATCACACCATGTCTGACAGAAAACTCTCCTGACACAACAACAAATGACCCTTTGGAGTATGAAGGTAAGAAAGTGGCATGAATACCAGATTTGTAGAACACAGAGACACATAAATGTTCAAACTTGCTAATTTTGACCGTCCTTTAGGTTGTATTAATTAATTAAACATTCATAAGAAAGCTGACAAGATCAATCCTGGTGCACAGCTGACCTTCATTTGGAGGGAACAACTACTGAACACACGTTGAGAGGGTGGGCTTTGGGGTGTTGAGGGATGATATACCTGCTTCTCGTCATAGTTGTCAGATTTATCTATCAGATAATCAATAACATAATAAAACTAGAGGCAGGGCAGTGCAGCCCGACCCGGCTCCTCTCTTTACCCTGTCTCTTAGTTATGCTGTAATAGTTTTAGACATCTGGGGGACTTCCTATGACACACTGAGCTCCTCTCTCCTCTGTCTTTCCATTTATGTGCATCCATGTCCCAGAAATGCTTGTTACTGACCTAGCTCTGGGGAGTTATTCCCCAGAGTCCTTGTGTTCTTTTTCGCCCAGCATGTTTCCTTGGATCAGGGAGGCTCCAAAATCAGAGTCAAATCAGAGTCAAATCAAATCAAAGGTTTGCAGCTGTCACCATGGTCCCACTACACATCCTGCGATGCCATGTTACATCCTGCTACGCTCTGCGGTGCCCTGCTACGTCCTGCTGTGCCTTGTAATGCCTCACAGTGCCATATTAGGCCATGAACTACTACAAAGGGGGTGGCAGTAGCTCCGTCCATAGGGAGTTGGGTTGGGAACCGGAGGGTCACGGTTCAAGTCCCCGATGGACCAAAAAGAAGGGAGTGTGGATTGGGGCTGAGAGATGCCACTGCACCTCCTGGGCACGTCAGGTGCTGTTGGCAATGCACCGTACCCCCCCACCCCTCAGGGCGCTGGTTCGGCTGGCAGCCCACTCACGTGATTTCTATTAGTGCAGTATAGATCTTGTGTGGTAGTTCAGGACTGTGGTAACAACTACTTTTTTGTTATTTCCACTAACCCCAACTGCCCGTCAGACACCGCCTACCAAACCTGGGTCTGTCCGAGGTTTCTGCCTAAAAGGAAGTTTTCCTCCCACTGTGCACTGGGTTTCTTTCCTGGAGGAAACTACTAAAAACTGTTTGGTCCTGTAATTCTGGAGTGTGGTCTAGACAAATCTATCTGTAAAGTGTCTTGAGATAATCTTTTTATGAATTTATACTATATATAAAATTGAATTGAAATTGAATTGAATTAACAAGTGGACACAGAGTGTAAATTGTAATTTCCCCATTGGGGATTAATAAACAGATTAAAATTTAAAAAATAAACAGGAGTTTTTCCTCGCCACTGTTGCTTGCTCTGGAGGGAACCACAAGAACTGTTGGGTCCTTGTAAATTAAGGATTATGGTCTAGACCTCCTCTATCTGTAAAGTGTCTCAAGATAACTCTTGTTATGAATTGATACTATAAATAAAATTGAATTGAATAAAATATAATTTCCTTGCCATTGACACTAGACTGTCTGTCACTTAACACAACTGACATCAATGGTGAACTTTATGTTGCGTTCAGACCGGGAAACAGCGATCCGGCAATCTGTTGCAGGGTGGTGCGGCAGTGTGGGAGTGTCAGTGAAATGGCCCATTAGTGTGACGTCTTGTTGTGTCTTTATATGTGTCACTCACACATATTAGGAAGTTAACAGGTACTGTAGTACAAATATTAAGCGAATCCACTCAATCATGATGTTGATGTATACCTTTTTGAATGTCAGCAGTAATTCTGTGACAGCTCAACTGTTGTCAACGTCATCAGAAGAGCAATAACTAATATATAGGTATTCTTTCTGTCATTCCTGCAAGAGCAGTGATTCCCATTCTCTGTAAAGGAGAGTGGAAGAGCAGACCAGGCGGATCTTGACATTACAGGTACTTTTCGATAGTGTAACTCATTACATTGGTTGTGCATTCCATTTTTACTTAATGTTCATGATCCCCCTCTCCCTCAGGCCTGAGTGAGTGAGTGAAATGAGTGCTAAAGTGAAATGAGTCATGTACAACCATAATACAAGGCCGGGCTCCATGAAACTGGAGTGGGCCCTTTAGTGGAAGCAGCTAAAACATGTCATTTATGCTTACCGCAAGAGTGAAAGCCATTAACTATAGCTGAATGGCTCAGTTCTCATAGATGTACAGTTAGGTACAAGAGGATTACTCTTGTACCTAACCTACCTGTGAACAATATTACATGCTGGTTACAGTAGCGTATTTTATAGTTATGGATTGGCTGACATTGCAACCTACTGACAGTTCTTTTTTTTGTACTTGTTGTGCCTGTTTGGAGGTGGCACTGTGAAAATTCTATTTCCTACCTCAGCCGTTAACACTACTGTGTGGAACTTTTAGGTCTCATTACACTTCAAGGACACTATTTTGTTGCTGTGAATTACAGGAAGAAGTACAGTCATTTATGTGCAAAAACGTAAGCTAGGATGTAATCATCCAGCCTCTGCATTAATCCAAATATGTTAGCAGAAGCTTGCAAGGGAAAGATAAGTGATAATGGATGATAGACAGCCAGCAAAAGATCTTGGCTCTGGACAGTATCCATGACAAATCCATTAACTTTTTTTGATTATGGAAAGCAACTAAATAAACGCAATGAACATTCAATAACTTTAAGAGGAAATGCTCTGCTGAACAGCAATGTTGTCTACCAACACCATCCTGATAACCATTACAGTATAAAGCTAACACCCATGCAGTTCAGGGGATATTTAACACAATGCTGCTTGGCCCAGCTGCCCTTAAAGCATGTTAATTGGAGAAGGAATCAATTAGGGCTTTGTTGCTGTGGAAACCCAGGGATTAAAGTGAAAAAAATCCTGAGCCTGAAACTTTTTTGGAGGGGGTCCACAGTGTAATGCTTCGATACACACTCATTACAACAGTTAAAGTCCTTCCTACATTACACAATAATAAAAGTCATCATTTTTAAGTAAAAATTTTGGATACATTTTTACTTCTTCCAACCACATATTAAATCAAGAGCACATACGCTGCAGCCGGGTGCTCAGTTTGAGGCACCAAATGCTAAACGGTTTCCCGTCTCCACCCATTTCCTCTTGTCCTCTATTCATGCTCAGTGCCATTTGTTTTTAACTCAGTTTTCAACTAAAGCTGCATCTACATTTTTATAGCCGCGTTACCACGGAGACCACACACCGCACTCTCGCTTTTTTGGCAAGGACCTGCCCTACTTTGCATCTGATTGGCTAGAAATCGTTTCATTGGTATGTGGAAGTTCGATGATTGGTTAAACCCAGCGCATCAAAAACAAAGCCCATGTGGACTTTTTCCATAATTTATTTTTCTAAAATAGTCATACCCAGAAATCCGGCACCAGACCCAACAACTTTAAGCTCTGCGTTAGCTAGAGTTGCGTTCCTCTCATATGATTGGTTAGGTGAAATCAACGGACTCAAAAATATAAAACAGCATGCAAGTTCCCAAATTTATTTGTTTATTTTCCCCACGGCCGCACGCCGAGACCCGACACGGTGCCGAATACTTTAAGTCGAGCCATTGTAGAATGGTTTGTTGGCTGCTGTCCAATTAAGTTTATGTTGACTGTCAGGACAACTGACGTTCAAAACAGCCAGACGTTTCTGTTTCAATAGAGAGGGAAGTTCATTGTGTTATTCCAACTGAACAAATCTAATTTGTCCTAGGATCTAAAGGAAGTGAGATACACAATATTCCAAAATGAGTTCTTAAAGACTGTTGTGTGCATAACAATGAGAGGTGGATATTCTCTCTCTCTCCCTATCTGCTTTCTGACGGACTGAGGACCAGCTCTGGAGTTTTCTGTCTTTTTTTAGAGCCGAAGCGAAACACACATAATATGCTAAGCTGTGCAAATTAATTTCAAATAATGATAATTAAAGTCTGAAAGCAATATTTTCTAGCATTGGATGACTCATTGGACACACCGCAGTACGTTTACCACTGCAAAGGATGGTCCATTTATTCCGTCAAAAAAAAAAAAAAAAAAAAAAAACTTCCTCAGACACATCCTCCTGATCTGTCACAGTGTACCATATGGAAAATCTGAGCAAGTGGGCAGCATATTTCAATAGCAGCAGTCTTTATGTAACCTACAAAGCAGAAATCTACTGTGCCTTTAACCCTACAGGGACAGATGTCTTTGTACTCACACGACTCGGCCTTCTTCTCTCTCTGACATGTAAAACAACGCTGCCTATCACACGGCTGTTGCATTAGATCAAGCTTTGCTGTTCATGCTTTAAAATAAAAATAAACACAAGGTTAAGCTTGATTTAAATTTACAGTGGTATAGCTACTTATAAAACTGGATTGAACTACATGTTAGTTGAAGGGTAAAATAGAGAGCCTAAGTCACGCCCCTTCCAGTGGACCTCTTGAACAGTAGTGAACGGGGAGAGGCAAATTATTTTTTTGATTCCGTTTGAATTGAGCCATGGATTACAAATAGGTTGTTAGTCAATTTAAAAGATAATTTTTCAACCTTAGGTTAGCCGTAGGTTTGTCACAGTACCACCTAGTTTTGTGTTAAACCGCTTAGTGAACTACATCTCTCGTCTCACACAATTTACTGCACTACACAACTTGCTTGCTAGCTAGCTCACTTAGTTTTGTCCCTCAACACATGTAACATTTTGTTAACTGATGGTTTTTATCCAGTAAAGTGTTTTGAGCAGACAAGATCCTTTGCTCATTTGAGTAAGGTTACATCCACGGAGACATCGTACCTTCAGCGAGACGGCATCCATGCAACACTGAAGTGTGTGGTCTTTCTAATTACCTATTTTCACAGTCTTATACTTCAACAGTTTAACAATAAACTGAGACGTTCTTTGGATTAAAAATTATCTTTTAAATTGACGAACATCATATTTGTAATCCATGGCTCAATTCAAATGGGATCTTAAAATAATTTTCCTCTCCCCGTCCACTCCCGTTGATTTTTTTCTAAAGACAAGTCCCATGGACCAGAAGTAGAAGGGCGTGACTTTTGACTCTCTATATGATGCACCCTGGTGAACTGGAACGTACCTGTCTAATCTACTTCCTCTAAAACGATTTTCATCCTTCGTTAGAACCCAGTGCTGTTACATGTAAGTAGTAGTAGTGTAATTTGTTCTTGCTTAAACAGCAAGCTTAAAGTGAAGCCAGTTGTCATCACTGCTGAGAGTCAAGCACAGAAATCTGACATTTTAGATGATTTGAACATTTCTTCATTTATAGACCATTATTTCAATGTTATATTTTATATGTTATATATTTCAAGATGAAATGACAATGTTAATGGACATTGCAGTACAAAGCGCATTTTTTTTTTAGATTTAGTACGAATTTTACGTTTATAATGACTAACAATACGAGGACAGCATCAAGAAAAGTGAGCAGGGAGTGTTGCGACTTTGGTACATCTAGCTGATTTGAATCGGCACGTGCCAAGTAAAACAAACAGATAGTGATGGTGGATTGAGGAGAAAGACGGACAGATAAGCCACAAACAGAGAAAAGGAGGAAACGAGAGGCAAAACGGGTGAGAGATTTAGAGTAAACAACTAAAAAATGAGTAATATTCAGACAGGAAGACAGAGATTTTAGTTGTGCAAACAAGTGAGGCGTAAGGTGGAGGGGACGAAAAAAACAAGATGCCAGCTTTTATCCTTCAAGCTTGCCTCGGAATTACCATGGCACCCAAAGACAAATCAGGTATTCCCATAGGGCTTTGAACAAAATCCCAAATCATGCAATATTTTCTAGTTCTTCTCTCACACTGCCAACTCATTGTCCTCTCTCTTTAGTTTCAAAAGCATTCCTAGATCAGAGGATGATTTTGAGAGCATCAAGGGCTGAATTCCTGTATGTATTTGGGTGCATCTAAAATCTTTACTGCCAGGAACAACCAATCACCTTTGAAGGTACTTGGAAGAACAAGGGTGGAAAAAGTGTGTTTGTGTGTGTGTGTGTGTGTGTGTGGTGTGTGTGCGTGTGTGTTAACTAGGAAGCTACTTTGGATACACATTCCATTTCATGTGGAAACTGAACATATGATTATGAAATGTATAAATGTGAAATGAGCTCACCAGGTATGGGTATATACATTATATATATATATATATATTAATATATATATATATATATTATATATATAATAGTCATATGATTAAGGTGGTGTTGTGTAGTGTGTGTGTGTGTGTGCATCCATCTGTGCATGCGTATTATGTGGGATACTACTGTCAAACTAGTGAATCAAAATCATAAGTCATAACCTTTGTATGCCCACATTGAGACAAGTGCTCTCTATCTTCCCTGACAATTTGAAACAGTATCACCTCATTGAGGGCAGTTGTGGTAAAACAGTGGACAGAGGAAAGGAGAGGGGAAGAAAAACCTGGAAGAGACTAAAGGAAAAAGTGACAGTGGTAATCTCTAAAAGTCTGCAGAAGTCCTAAAACCAAATTTTTAAATTAAAATTCTCTCCATTCTGTCACATACATAACAGGCGCATGATGCTTTTGTGTAAAAGCCAAAATCAGCCGAGAGTAAGCATTTACTGTATGTAGGTGAGTATAGTTCTGGCTTTAGAGGAAAAAGCTGCAATTCACTTTGCATTTCAGATTGCCCGACCAAGAAAAGGCAGCTAAAGGAGAAAAAGAATGTATTTCCCAAATGGGAGCGTGGCAGGGAGGGAGGGAGAGAGAAAAAGAGCGAGAGAGAGAAGAAATACAGTAACAGACAAAGATGGAGACTTCTAGGAAGAGTGACAGACTGCAAACAAAAGTAACTGCAGATTGCTGCCCTGATTCTGGAACAGATATGACATATTGTTTGTGTGGATTAATAGTGCATGTTAAGGCCAACAAGTTTTGAGACCGTTCTTAATTATTGTATATATGTATATGTGTGTGTGTGTGTGTGTGTGTGTGTGTGTGTGTGGTGTTAACTGTCTGACAAAGCTACTTTTGGACTGGACACTAATGGTAGCTGTCAGAGTCTGGACTACAGCAAATGTCTGCATTGCCATGAACAACACTGAAAATGAAAGTGATTCAGAGGGGAATTTAAAAGCAAAGGCGTACCAACACAGTTAGCCAAGTACTTTTTTACTGTTGTCATTTTGCATGGTTTGAGATAAAGCCAATAAAAACCCTTCATCCAAAGTTGACAGCCAGATGTTTTACCTTGTTGACTTTTAGATGTCAAGGTTTTAATTCTCAACAGATCACTGGTGGTCAGGGATGTGTGGACAAGGCAGGCACCTCACACTAGAACATACAGACTTAATGCAGTTATCCTCTCTAGACAAAATACTAGCTCAGGCAAAACAATCCATTTAAAAAAACAAATCTATGAACATATGCGTGGACACACTCACTCAATGACCCCATGCACGACTGCCAGAGCTACACAAACCAAACTCCTATGCAGTATACAATGATATTTTCCAAGACCCCTTGAAGTGGAATTACACAATGGTCATTTAAGTTTGGTTGCAATTATAAAATGCAGGTTTGACATAATTTTCAAGGGAAGCAAAGAAAAGCAGTATTGAAAAGAACTGTTTAAAATGGCTGATTATTTGTTTAGGCAGAAATGTCCCTGGGCAAAAGCTGAAAGATTTGTCTTATACCAAGGAATGCAGGAAAACTTTGCCTCTACATCACACAAAAACATTTTTAAGTGGCCACATGGTTGTGTTTTCTACAGACAACGGCCTTGCTTCCCAACAAATTCCATGAAATCTGAAAAAATGTGCTTGTACTTTTGAAAATAAATAAGCCCATTTACCCGAGAGGTCTGAGTAATACTTTGAACATTGTTTAAACAATGGCAGAGCCACACGCCCCTGCACTGCAAGCTAGTACAAGCAACAAAAGTTAGTGACACTTTATTGGCCATGACCTCACGTAACCCTCATGAGTCAATCACAACAACACGCTGTGGCGTTGGACCGTCACACCCTACTCCTGTCATGCACTGACTGAGGCGGATTGTGTTTGTGTAATGTGTACGAGTGAATAAACTTTGGCTTTTGTCGGGCAAGTGATGAAGCTGCTGTTAAAAAATGTATGACAGGTTGAGTGACATCAGAAGTTTTCTAAGAGCATGTTCCAACAGCCACCAGGCTACTGAAAACTCGGTTGTGTGAGATGTAAGGGGTCAACAGACAGTGAAGGCTTCTGCTGCTGTCGAGTTGCTTGGAAGCAGAAGTCTAACAGACTTCAAACTAGGCTACATAAGTCCTCTTATGAGGCAGCAGCACAAAAAGTTCGAAGAGCCACCGTGATGTGGTACCGCTCGCTCCCCATGAACGTCCATCATTATGGTTATCATCAATCCATGTGCTGCATTAATCAAACAAATTCAACACAGTGCAGGTGAGACAGAGGACAAGACGAATATGAAACTTACCTACTTTTCTAACTATCTAAGAATCCAGAACTGGACTTTGACAAAAGAAAAAAAAAAGAAACGGATTTCAGATTAGATGTTGAGTGATACAGTACATTATTGAGCTTAAAATGGCAAGATCAGTCTTTATATGCAACTGTAGTCACTTTTTATAAAGAGTACGGTTAGGGATTCCCGGTGTGTAAAATGTTTCCATTATTAAAAATGAAATGTACTCCAACATACACAAACTAAAATGCACTTAGTAGAGTGCATATCGCTGCCAGGTGTGTCTCTCTTTCCCAACCCAAATAAGGAAGAGTTGAAAACGTTAAGGCCATGAAATACCGCCACGTCAAAACTGCCATCCCAATGTTCTATGTACAGCACACCACCACACTGGCGGAGGCTGTAGGCGCCACTGTCATATTTCCAGCCTCCCATAACAGCTCTACAGTCAAGATGGTCATGACAATTAAAACATGAATGGATTCATCTTGTATCGTGCCTAACTTTAGTTGATCATAACATATCAGGTATATAAAATGTGGTCCGCAACAGACTGGGTAAGGCTTGTTTTTAGCCTAGCCTAGATTGCAGGAAATGCCTTTTGCTACTGAAACAGCCAATGACGGTATAAAACAGAGCCGTGAACAAAATAGGTTTTACAAAACTTATGAGTCACCACGAGAGGTCCTTGAACATACAGTCATAACATGACATGACAAAATAATTAGTTGCGGACCGACAAACAGAGATGCACGCAGACACGCACATGACCAAATGCATGAGCCCAAGGGTTTACGCCTGGCTAATAAAAAAAGTCATAAAAGTTATAAAAAGTTGATAGTTCCTTACTTGGGGAATAAAAAGTAATGTAAGCCCTAATTCAGAACATCTTTGTAGCCCATCATCCCAAATGGAATATTTTACTTTATTGAAGAAAAAAAAAATAAAACCTTGTTCCTTCAGTAATGTTTACTAAATATGTGAAGACACAAGAGCATTTGGAACATGGTGTTTTACTTTACTTCAACAAATGCACACAATATCAGATTGAGAAAGGGGATTTTCACAACTAGGTGCCAATAACAGAAACAGGTCCCATATTTTCTCCACATGACAAGAATCACTGTGTGCATGGAATAGAAACCCACGGGGAGAGTGAATATGACCCGATGTGGAAAAACAGTTGCAGTTCACTGGATTTTTATGAGGTTCGCATCTAATTACGATGGTACAAAAAAAAAAATGGTAAGCTTAAGTTCCAGTCTGGATTCATGAAGTTTGGTTGCCAAGCTGACACAGAGCCGTGGGCAGTGAGACTTGTTGCTGTATCGTTGCCACAGCAGCAGCAAAGAGCAGCAGAGCTCCTGTGAAGGCCAACTCCATCATCTTCTTCAAGTGGAAAGAATCTCTCCCCTCCCTGTGACAGGCTGCCAGCTCAACCCCAGCGTTTTCTTCATCCCTGGACGCCACTAACTCTTTAAAGCTCAAACGCTTTCTGACTTGCTAAAGCATACAATAAAAGAGACGTACAGTATACTGTGAAGGCATATTAAAGTGACAAAACCAACTGGGGGGGTTCTCATATGACTAAATCTATATGTTTTTAAGGAATTAACATAAAACATTGTGTTTAATTTTTGTTTAAGGTCTTCTAAAGAGAATACACAAACTGTCCTCATTACCAAGAGAGTCCCTGCAGTAGCTGATAGATCGGAGGATTGACTGGATCCACAGAGGGGATGTGCTGAGTGTGTGTTAAACACGAGTAAGGCTTCTCTGATGGGGAACCTGGCCGGGCCACTGGCCAAGCCAGACAGCAAAGCAGTAGTCCATCCCATCAATCACGCATACAACTGGCCTCTCTGTACTGGATTTTTCATGCTGGAGTCTTTCCAAAACTCCATCGACCACAGCTTTCACCATTTCTAAGTAAAGGGGCACTTGGGAGAGTGCAGACCTCCGCCAACCCCAATAGTCCAGGCTTCAATGTTATTCAAATCTGCAAGCGCAACCACCGCATATGTCTGGAAAACTATTTGAATTATGTCATCATCTTAGCTGTGCATTTATTATGTACTTCTAAATTGGAAATAATGATGAAACGGAACTAAAATGAGGAACATGACAGCTTGTTATTTTTTGTTAGAAAAACTGTGTGTTCACAAGGAAGACATTTTTCTTACACACGGGGAAATAATTCATGAAACCACTGTCCCTGAGTGCTCCATAGCGACTGCTTTCTGTATGAAGTCCGAGCAACTACATGTGTAGGCCACCCCAGAGGATTACTGGTACCCGTGAATGTGGTTTGTTGATATGGAGTCATCAGATTTTTACAATTGGATATGTATTGTCACTATTGTACGGCCATCTACTGGATTTTAAGATGCATGGCATTTATCTCACAATGTCAACAAAAGTGAAACATCATTTTTGTTTTTGCCTTGTGATTTGGATCTGCTCCAAAACTGAATGTTTTTTTTTCTTTTGGCCCAAGCTGCACCCCTCCACCAAGTTTCTAGAGTAGGGTTGTTTTTCCATAATCTTTTGAGGAGGGAACGATGCTTTCTGTGTTTGTGTGTATGTGTGTGTGTAAATAAAGATGAGAATAAAGCGTGAGAATAGGTGTCTGGGTGTATTTCTCCCGCACTGTGTGTTGCCACTGACTCTGCATTTAACCAAAGTGCAAATTGACAAACTGACAAATGATCTGGCCTTAGTACTCACATGGAAACAGATAGACCATTGTGAAAAAGATCCCCACCCAAAAGCAGCTGGACTGATGGCCGGGAATCAAAAATCCACTTTGAAACGTTTATTGTCCACATTAGCAATATTTACAAGCAGAGAGAACGAAGTCGAGAGAGAAAGAGAGAGAGGATAGTCAGAGGAGATACACAGGGGGAGGACCATAACTTGGGCCTTCTCATTTAATGGACCATTTTATAGGAGGTCAAGAGATCAGGCTTGTCCTGTTGTGTGTGTGTGTGTGTGTGTGTGTGTGTGTGTTAGCATTTTATTTCCAGCTTTTATGTATGTCTATGTGCATGAAGATGTGTTGAACGCAAAATGTGCAACTGATTCCCCCGTCCTATTCCACCTTTCTAACCTGTCTAACACACACACACACACACACACACACACACACACACACAACACACACACACACACACACACACAACACACACACACACACACACACACACACACACACACACACACACACACACACACACACACACACACACCACACCAACACACACAAACATTTTGGATGCCGCTCTGAGTGCTTTAATAAGAGAAGGCATGGGTAGATGAGGGGTCAGAGTCTGTGATACATCAGCAGCATTTTCCCAATCCTCTTAGTGCCCAGTACTCTGACTCTAACTACTCACCAGTAGGTAAAATATAAATGTCTTAACCTCACTATACCAGAAATAGAAGATGTTATAATCTGGAAAAGATCAGATTAGGGACTCATTGAAATACTTGCAATACCTTTAAGGTCAGACATTTGAAAATCAGTCCAATGTGTTTTTCCTTTGAGTGAAAATATCAATATCAACCTCTTTTACTTCTAACACTGACATAAAATGCAAACCCTAACCCCAAATAAGTTATTATTATTTGTATCAGTCTCCACTACTTGTAAGGACTAACTTCTCAAAAATGTCCAACATATTTCACTCAAGTGGTTTTGCACGGAGAAAAGTACATGGAGGAACACACACACACACCACACACACACACACACACACACACACACACACACACACAAACACACACACACACACAACACACACACACACACACACACACACACACACACACACACACACACAACACACACATCACACACACACACACACACACACACCGCGCTCGTGCACACACTAAGAACTAAAATGAATAATTGTAGAGGGACATTAGTTTTATTAGTCCATGGACGTCATATCAGAAAATGCATCATTTAACAAAGTTTCCTTCTGTTAAGCTTTTTCTTACAGTCAAGGTCAGTTTTTTGTATACTCAGTGTGTGTCTGCCAGACTTTGAAAGTGTCCTGCCTTTTAACAACAACGGATCAAATGTTTTAAGTTACACATTTATTTAAAGATCTAATCAGTTATACTTCTCTTCCTCTTCTTTCCACTGACTTGCCCTGACACACTGTATAGGCAGGGGCTTGCAGGTGTTGCTGATCAGAGCCAAGAACTTTAATGGCTGCTGATATTTCTAAATAGACAGAGCGGGACCATCTTTATATATTTTCTAGGAATTCTCCATACTCCTAGTTCCCCCCCCCCCCTCCCCCCTATTTCTTAAAAATCAGAGAGAAGAGCGGTGTAGCATTTTAACGCGGAGGGATCTAAAGACTGAAAAACTGTGATGTCCTAAAACATTGACTTTCCTGCCTCCCGCTTGTATTCTACAACCCTAACCTTTTTGATGTTGCCTTTCTTTAAATAATTTCCTGTACTGAAGTTGCATTGTTAAAATTATATGACAATCTTCTCTGCTTTTAATGTTTTAGTTGTTTTTAACTCCTCCTTAATGTTTAATTTCTTATACTGCACTGTAACATTTATTCTTGTATATTAGCACTTATTTTTAACTGCTTTAATTTTTTATGTAAAGCACTTTGAGTTGCCTTGCTGCTGGAATGTGCTATTCAAATAAAGCTGCCTTGCCTTAACAATTTTTCTGGTTCACTATGCCAAAAACTCCTCCTCTCACTCATCCACACAGGTTCCACGTAGAAACGGCTGTTCATTAATGCTCTATTATTGATTCTTCAAGATCGTCTGAGGTTATATTACAGACTGGTTATGGAGCTCATGTCCACAATCACTAAGCTGAGTCAGTGCCAAGTTATGGAGTCTGCACGAACACACGACCACTGCATGGATCAACAAAGTTAATAGCTGTAGACTACTCCCTCCTGATGGAAATGCAATTAATCTTTAAGCCAAAAGGCACCAAGGGCGTCCAGTAAAGTTTGTAATTTGGAGAGGGATCCAGATGGGTTTGTCAAAATCAATCTGAATAGGAACTTATTTTGTAAACTGACTTGCCCACCTGGAACATTCTAATACATCGGGCCTGTCTCCCAACATCTGTTAAGAATAAAGTGGCCACCTTGTTTGCTCGAAAAAGTAGACAACAAGACAGGTGACATCATTATGTTGATATTTGTCTTGAGGGTTGTATTAAAGCATTCTGGATATATTTCTTATTTCCTTCTGTTTAATAATGTTAAACTGACAACTATTAATACAATAGTCATAATACCTGACTAAGACCATAGGGTGACCATACGTCATTTTGAACAGTCCCAAATTATCAGCAGTTGTCCCGAATCCTGATATCCTGTCCTGTTTGTCCCAACAACTAGACTAAACCTGAGTTTTGATTAGTTATAGCCTAATAAAACATTAAATACTGATCATTATAAAACTAAAATGCTTGTGTTACCCACATTTGAGCATTGTTAAGTCCATATAACCTACATGAATTATGGCTGTTGGAGATTTTTTAAAGCTGTGTACTGTAGCGCCGGAAATTGATAAACAACTACGCAGAGTGACTAGGCATATGCCGTTGTTAAATTAAAACATTTACAGAGGGTAATTACTGTAAATCATTCAACGTTGACATGAAGCCCGGTATCCGAGGACCTGGGGAACATCCATTCAAAACGTGAAAATACCTGTGGATCATTGCTTCCTTACGAGATCCAAATTTACAAATATAAAATATATAAAGCTGTCTTTGTGCATGCAGGCGTGAGCACACACGTGATAAAATATATTTCTGCACTTGTGGATGTTTAACTCTTCTTATGTACCTTGGAAAGCCTGCCACATAATGCCGTTGAACACTCAGTAATCCATTTCTCTTATCTGGGACAAACACATAGCTGCCCGGTCTATATTCAAGCTAGGCTTTTTCAACCCTGTAAATGTCAACAGGACACCCGCTCAAGTCCGCATAGTTACCATGATAACAGAGCACTTGACAGCCACCATGCACAATTGGATGTTGTGGTCGGACAGAAATGATCTCATGCTGTCACTGGCAGACAGGTAGACAGGCTGGCCGGGTGATATACAGTATGTGTGATAGTGTACAAGGTATATGTGAAAGGAGAAGGTAAATACATAAATGGATGTGAGATTAAAAAAAATGAGCTTGATGGAATAGGATGTGTGCAGATAATGATAAAGAAATGATGTGGAGAAAGATGACAGGAATTGGAAGAAGAGCAAAACAGAAATGCATTAAGAGAGAGAAAGAAGTTTTCTAGGTGTGTTAGAAACTTCAGCAATCAAATAGCTAGCGGAAGGGTAAAGTCAGGGGAAAGAAAGAGGGATATAGAGGTAGAAAGTGAGAGATGGCTAGTATGCTATCTGTGGGCATAAGTCTCAGGGCAACAAAAGGGCAGGCAGGCGAAGGGGAACTGAATCCTGGTCTGCTTGTCTCCTCAAATGGCCTCTAGGGACTGTGTGAAATGGCCCTTTTCTTCTTGGTCCTATTCAGCCCTAAACCCCATCTACATGACAAACAGTGTCACTTTGAAGCTGCTTGTGTCATCTCTGCCTATCTGTCACTCACTCCTGACCTTTTGCTCCCGCCTCTCATCTTTCTTCTTTTTTCTTTCCACAGTAATTCCCTTTTTTGTCATCATCTCCCTTTCACACTCTATCCCTTCCATTTATCTGCCTCTGTGCTCAAAACAAGTCTTTGGATCTGAGAAAAATGGCGAGGACGTTTTAGCACTTCTGCGTTATATAGTTTGAGGTGTACTAATTAAACAAAAGCCATATCAATTAAGACATCTGTGTTACTGGTTACATAATACTTCAGTTATCTAATAACTTTGGACCTGCTTTACTTTGGTGACATATTTAATACTGGAAACAAATGTTCTTATAGGCAAAAACATTAGTGAACACTCAGATATTATGTGACAGATAGGTGAACAAATACATATATATGTGTTTATGTGTACATATTTTAACTTTATTAGTGATGAGTGATGACCCCACTCTGAGCAATAATCATCCTACCTGGTTGAAGCGCTCCAACCTCTCCTTGACTTCCGCCAGTGTAGGGTTCGGGCTGCGAACTTTGACCTCTGGGTTTTGCCTCTGGGCGTGCAGACCATTTCCTACAACTCTGCCAGTGTAGCTGTGAGAGGAAAAAAAAGGTAGAGTCAGATATTTAGAGAAGGAAATGGGCAATATAGGTGTTGAATAGTTCCAGTTCCAGTGATCCAGTTAGTTGTAATAAGACTGACAAGACGTGTTGGATTTAAAAAACACCAGCCATGTTATGTAGCTCTGCAGAAATTCTTTCAGGAAGACCTAACTTTTAGTCAGTGAACTCCTAAAGCAATTCAGCTGTTATCCTAACAAATGTACTTTTTTGCTGTGTATAACGGTCGCATATGTACAACTAGTCTCTCCGGATTTAAATGTCGCTCTGCATGAATTCTTTCCTGCTTTAATCAATGTTCTCTTCCTAAATGGAATCAGCTGGTGGAGGCGTTCACCTTCATGCTTAACCAATCAGCAAACTGCAAGGGCCAATCCCAGAGTCACGACCCTGCTTTTAAAAATCTGTTTCTCCCCTTTCTATTCAGCTGTCGTTGCAGGCAAAGAGTGCAACCCTCCACCCCCCCTTCCACCTCCAGTCATCTACTCCAGCTGACCGGTCCGGAGCCTCCTTTTGGTCGGGTCTTCGGGCTCCTTTGTTACCACCACTGGTGTCTAGATTCCATCGGGGGGCAGATGGTTCTCTATATAGATATACAAAATATTCGTGTAGCGATAGAGCCCAATCGCTAAGACTTTGTACATTTTATTGAGCTGTACACTAAACCTCATTTGCATCTCTGCAAACATGTCTCTCCTGATTGAACTGGTGTTATCTTGCTTAATTCTGCTTGTTAATGTGCAGTACTGTGTGTTTTTGTTATTCAGCGATTCTTTATTGCGTGTAACAATGTGTAATTATTCTATACACAGGAACACAGTGGAATTACACATCTTGGACTTTACTGAGTTAGGCTTTAAAAATAAGCTTTTGCTTTTACTGTCAATTTAACTAAACACCAAACCCATGTTTCTGTTTGGGTTTTAGTTTACTTTATCATGTAGTCCATCAATTCATTTCAAGGTCTGCCAACTGTGCCGCAGCATTTCTTCAACATAAACTAAAAACCATTTGGGCCTCATTTGTCAAAGAAAAAACACAGAGCACGTTGCACGAAAAAACATTAAAAGCTCCATTATGCAATCATTTGTGCATCAAATGTGGTCAAAACATCACTTAAAGTAGATTTTATGTTCTTCTGTGATTGAAAATATTTTAAATGAAAATATGACTGAGCACAGCCTTGTAAAAATTAAATTGAGAGGCATGGTGAGCTGGACCCTTTAATCCCTGGCATGCTCCGTGGGCCTGCAGCTCGGGGGGGATTATAGCTGTTGATTCTGTCAGAGCTGTTGTTGAGCTGATGTCAGGGAGGCTAACATTTCTAGCAGCTGCCTGATATAGAGGGGAAGTGTTTCATTTCAGTATAATAGACACAAACGTTGTTTTGGCTGAAATAACAGCGTATCATGACACATCAAAGCACAAATAAGGCCCCCTGTAAAAATTGACTTAAACACTTTGTTACGTTTAAAAACGATTACAAATGGTTGAAAACAGTGAGATGACGGGTACAGTTATTAGGTTAAAACACGCATTTGCAGACTACACGCACAGCATCCACACCACCAGGAAACACACACAACACACACACACACACACACACACACACACATAATTTCTGTCTTGTCTTATTATTGGTAGTCTGTTTTCCTGTCTTATTTTAGTAGCCTGGTGTTCTGCCATGTCTTGGCTACTTGTGAGTGTGTCATTTTCGGTCTTGTTTTATGTTCTGTTTCCTGTTTTATTGTGATAGTTTGGTTTTCTGTGCTGTCTTGTCTAGTTTTACTTCCTGTGTTTTCCCACCCTTGTGATTACCTGATGTTTTCCACCTGTGTCCCAGCCCTTGTGTCACCTTCCTCTTGTTACATCGTTACCCTGTGTGTTTAGCCTTTGTGTTCCCCTTGTCATGTCTCAGATCATTGTGTGTGTTTCGTCTTCAGTTTGTAGTCCTGTATGTTAGTATTGTGTTTCTATTTATTGACTTGGACTTTATTTTTGATTACCTTTTTTCCTGCCTTTTCCAGGACTCCTTTGGTTTTGTATGTTTTTATGTTTTATTAAATCATCAAATCTTCCTCTGCTTCTGTCTCTGCATTTCGGGTCCGCCATTCACTGACCTAACAATTATTCTCTATTAAAGGTCAATGATTTATCAACAGTTAATTATAAAATAGAGTGACTAACAATTTAACTGGAAATAATACTGAACCTAATCCATTACATTAGGCTACAGTAAAGAAATCATACAGATTAACTGGCCAATAACTAATTTGTTTATAACCTATAAGCTGATTCACTAACCATACCAACTAGTACGGTTGCAACGCGTTACTGGTAGAATAGTGATTAGTGAGTTAAAAAACAGAGAAGCTACTTACTCCTGATTTTAAGGAAATAAGACAACAGCCTGTCATATAGAAGTGCTGACACACTATAGCAGGGGTCTCAAACTCAACTTACTTGGGGGCCGCTGGAAGTAGAGTCTGGGTTTGGCTGGGCCGCATCAAGTATTCCAAAAAAACAACAACTAGATCCTCCAAACAGGGCGCGGAACTGCCGGTGCTTTAAGCCCCTAGATCTGATATGGTTGGTGAATTTCACAACAAAGACATCACATTGTCAAACCTCAGGCATTTGCCGCTAAGAGTACTTAGCTAGCTTGACAACCGTTACGCCGCTGTCAGGAGACTACTACGGTAGCCCATAAGTGACATGCGCAATGAGAAAACGTTTCAGAACGCGCGGGCCGCACTAACACTTAACTTTGATGTCAAGTAGGGGGCCACAAAATATCATCCCACGGGCCGCAATTGGCCCCCGGGCCGCGAGTTTGAGACCCATGCACTATAGGCTTTAGAAGTTCATCGTTACCAAGAAAGTGAAAGTACATTAATAATACAGAAAGGCTGTTAATATTGGAAAATACTCACCTTCAAACTCTTTTTCACACTTAGGCTGCTACAGACATCTACAGTACACAGACATTCACTCATCCCCCTCCTAGTTCAGGCTCATCTCAAATATCAAGACTCCCTTAGGGTAAAAAATAAACTGTAAAAGTAACTAATTTGTATCTGTGATCATATCCTTTTGGTCACTACCTAAAGCTCACAAAGGCCCCGTATTGTAAAAAGTGCATTTCTATGGTTTTGTAAAATGTTCATCCCAGAGAAATACACACAGCCAGTATACAGCCATCACGAGGCGTCAAGACTTACGTATGTGTATTATGTCATAACTTTTCTATAAATGTAAAGGAAGTGTTGCTACAGTGCAGTTACAGTAATTCCCCGGCTGCAACGATGATGCAGAGACGCAGAGAGCGCAATGGCGGAAAGCCCGTAAATGAGACCAATCAGAGCAGACTGGGCTTTTTTGGGCGGGGTTTTAAAGAAACAGGTGCCAAAACAGAACGTTTAACACAGAGGGTGTGGAAAGTTATATTCAGAGAGATAGATAGAGATAGATAGATAGAGATATAAAAAAGATTTGTTTTTGAGCATTTACTACTACAACGTTTTACCGCACAGTAATTAAACTGTTAACCAAATTAATTTGAGAATGATATGTTGATGCTAATCGTCCATGCGTGGACTATCAGCATTAGCATAAACAGCATTGGAGAGGAATGACATGTACTGTCATCAAATCAATTGATGCTTCCATAGGCAGTAAAAGGCTGATAAAGTGATTATGGATGGTGTATGTGTGTACGAATGTGTTTATATGGATGTGCTTAGGGGTAGGTGATTTTGTCTTTGGTTGTTCACGGACACACTTGTACATATGCATGTGAATATGTGCGGGGGCAATCATAAAAGTGCTGAATTTGAGAGTCTCTGGCCTTGGGATCTAAGCAATCTCTTAATAAGGTCTGTGCTCCCTCAACTTGCTGAAACAGCGCTTTGCAGATCGAGCCCATAAAAATGCAAACATTTCTCACTAACCCTCTGCCGCTACACATTACTTTACAGCCCCTTCTTGTTTATTTTCTCTTCCTCCTTCAATTGCTTGTTACACTTTAGTGAATTTGCAAAGTGGATACCTCCCTACTTCAACCCCACAGCTACACCACAGCGCACATGCACAAACCACGCACACGCACGCACAGCACGCAACAGCACGCACACGCACGCACGCACGCACGCACGCACACACACACACACACACACACACACACACACACACACACACACACACACACACACACACACACACACACACACACACACACAACACACACACACACACACACACACACACACCTGTCTACTTTGACAATTGAAGCTCTTAATTGCCGGCGGCTCTGAATCTTCTCTTGTCAAGATGGAAACAATCGATAGCTTTTGGACTTTCAACTTTCCCCCCTCTGACATAAATGACAAATTGATGTATAAAACAGCTCCCTAAGCATTGGCTGAAAGTGGGGGGGCCTATGTGTTTAGAAACATATGCGTGGCTGTCTTCAGGCTTGGCTTGGGATAACAGTGTTGGCGCGGAAATGAGCTCATCAGATGGGATGCTAATGAAAGGGAAGTGTCAGGATGAGTTGGCAGTGAGTTTGGCCTGGAACATTTCATCGCAGGGCGTGTTTGATATCATGGAGAGGAAGTGACAACTGACACAGCAGGACATCCCAGAGCCGATTACCTGATAGACAATCAGGGCTGTAAATTTCTGGACGGATCAGATGTTATGAGATTCCTGCCAATGGCAATAATTTACTGTTTGAAAATAGTTCTTACTGAAGGCTCATGTCACAATGAATTAAAGTGTGATTGGAAACATAGAGCTAAAAAGTGCACAGGAAAATTGAAAGACTGTACCACCTGAATGATATCTCTTGCTAATAAATGAATAACAGCATTCTGCAATCTGCAGTCTGTGCTCTCCTCTGGTGGTCTCAAACTGTCAATCTCAACAAACATTCAAACTGACTACCTATGCATGTATGGCTTCTGAGTCATAGCTGACACTCCTTTCTATAGAATTGACTCATTTCTTGTGAATGCCCAATGGATGCACTGTCCTAAAGGCAGCTTTGTCTGTTCTCGTCTTTCTCTCTGCCTGGAGCACAGACTAGCACTGACCTCCACTCCCCCATGCTGACCCCAAACTGAACTGTCTTGATCTTTTTCAAGCCTGCAGGAACGATAGCCTGTTGTAAGGCAGAAAACTGAAATTAAATATTCATATTTCAAGGTGTACAGAGAGATAACAGTAACAAACACATGCAAATTTTGAGCGCACTCATGTGTCTGACATTTCGGTGTGTATGGTGTAAACAAAGCAGGCAACAACATAAATAATAAGAAGGATGTATAAACATTTGATGAACGGTATAGAGAAAGGTAGCCATAGCCAGCTGCCACAAGTAAAGCAGATTGCTGTTTTCTTTCATCTCTGCTCAGTTCTTGACGGATCACTGAGGTCTGGCTGGAAGGTTTAATGAGCCCACAACCCTCACACTCACCAGGGATTCAATGAGCTCGATGTTTTGTGTATACAGTATGTGTGTGTCTGTCTTTAACTTCAGGACAGGGTTAGAGCCTGACTGATGAGGCCGATATCGACACGAATATTTGGTTATTTAAAAATCCAATAGCCTGGTATATTGGCCAATTTACTGTATATTTAAAAAAGAAATCCCAAAATCTGCGTTCCGCGTCTGCGTTACGAAACATAAACAGATTTCCTCAACATTAGTTATTTGTAGTTATTTATGAGTTCTTACTAATTTAATATGACAATTCATTTCATTATCACAGAACAGCGGAACATCAAAATGTATTAAAGTTCTGATGAATAAAATGTATAAAAATACAAACTTAAGATATGAAACTTAAAATCCTTTGAACAAAAACACTTTTACAAAAAAAACAGTGTTGCCAACAGTTGTAGAGCGCCCTCTGGTGGACAAACTATGCAAAGCTAAAGCTCATAACATGGTTGACAGTCCGTTTTTATTTTTTTTAATATTCATTTATCAGAATTATTTATTTGTCATTATAAAAGATTCTGATAAATTTATTTTTAAAAATCAGCCATTATAAATGGCGATACCAATAGATTGGGAAATGGCTATTATCCATATATTAGTTGGGCTCTACTCAGGGTTCATCTTTGCATTACCTCACACATTTTTTGTGTGACATTTGACAGAGTACTTTGCACCTTTATGGGTGGTCATTTTTTTGTTCAAACATAACACAACAAACAACTAAAAGCTAGACTGAATATGTCTTATTCTTCCCAACATATATTATATATCATACATCATATTCATACTAGTATTTTGCGTTTCTACTAGAACATGTTTACATGCTTTTAACACTTTTTCATACTTCCCATTGCTGCTGCACCTGTATTCACTCACTGTCTCTATAAGCCCCCCTAAGAAAAAGCCCAGTCTGCTCTGATTGGTCAGCATTTCCGGATCTCCAGAGTCTCCGCATCTGTGCTCTGCATAGACTGTCAAAGATAAGTGATGGAGTTTCGAGGTCTAAAAAAAGTAAAGCCAATGTGAAAGTGCCTTAAACCTGCATTCATTTTCATTTCAAGCAGGGGGGTGACTCAACTGGTTGCAGTTGACCCTACTTCTCATTTGACTTATTACTACCACAGTAAACATTTTCATAACAGGTTTATTGCAATTGCAAGTAAACTGTTTATCTTTGCTTCAGTAATTTGTATCAATAATCATCTTGTACTAGCTCAAAAGCAGGCCATTTCATTAAAATCCTCAAGTGTATTAGATCGATGCCCTGATGGAGTGTATCAACAGGATAATATCCATGAATAATGTAAAACTATATTGAGCAATTGAGTATAATTTCTGAAGCTATTAAATTCAACCTTGCAGACACTAATATTCTTTCCCAGTGGCAGCATGTAAAGCCAGGTCCTTTGGATCCTTGATTCTGCATGTTACAGTGACATTATGAGGAGATAACATAAGGAGAAAAAAAGTAGTAGTCTGCCAGAAAAGTACTGTACTGTAAGTCCAATGGTATGTTAAATTGTGCTAGGAAGGCAAACACACCTCTGTTATCCAGTAAGAAAATGATAGACAAGGACTAAACTGTTGAGTGTGAGTCCACAGACAAGTTACATTACAATTAAAAAAGCATTTAGAAACAAAAAAGGGTCATCTGTGCCATGAAATTGAACTGAACTACTAGTGATAAATAATGAAGCCATGATGAATTTCCTGTCATCATACTAACCACACAATATGGGACCTTTAACCATATAAATTATGTGAGAGTCAGATTCACAGATTTCCATAGCTATTAATAGTTAATTTCCTTTTAACAATGTAATCCTTAAAAAATACAGTGTAATACTGAATGATTTATATTAGTTTGATTAATTGGACTAAAGCTTATTCTGCATATCCTAAATCTTAGACATGAAATATGTGCTTGCCTCTTTGGCGGTCACATGCCCACATGTCAACTGATTTAGATAAATGATTCCTCTGAAACAAACATCAGGCTGAATCACGGCAAACTGAGGAGGGGGAAATTCGCAATGAGTAATGATTAGACTTAGATTTTGTTGCTGTGGGTGGTACTACTTTATCTGAGGAGGACATTGGATTAGAGCTGGTGGTACTGCTGTCAGGATGAACTGCAAATTGTTTTTTGTTGGTTCATCATGATTAATAAAGCCTCTCTCCAGCCCCCCGGCTGTTGTGGATTTACAAGGTTGAACATGTGTTCAGTCCTGCGATTGATACACTGTATCTGTATCTGTATGGGGGAGGCAGTCCGTAGGAAGGTGAGTTGGTAACTGCAGGGTCACGGGTTCAAGTCCCCATTCGGACCAAAGTACGGAGTGTGGACTGGTAGCTGGAGCAATGGGCACTGCCAAGGTGCTCTTGAGCAAGGCATCAAACCCCCCTCAACTGCTGCCTTGCTCTTATGCAAGGCATCAAACCCCACTCAACCGCTCAGGGCACTGGCAGCCCACTCACTCTGACATTGCTCCATTAGTGCATGTGTAGGTCCTGTATTTTAGGCCTGTGTGTAATAAGAACAGAGTGTAAATTGTATCATACCAGCCGTAGTTTTTAAAGATGTCATCTTTGAGGCTTTTATTGTTGTCACAATTACACTTTGTCTGTTCCACCAAACAACAACACATAGAGTCTAACCTGCGGAGATGAACTAATGAGGCTTAGCGTAAGATCATTCAGGAAGACATTTTCTCTCACTCTCTCCCAATCTAGTCAGCTGACTCTGGGCATTCACTTTTTCATTTAAAACCAACCAGGTGTTGCCACGATCTCCGTGAGCTATTGCGGTGCTGCATTCAATCTTGAAATCTGTTCTCCTCTCTATTGCTGTCAGTTGTCATTTCAGGCAAAATTGATGCATCCATCCTTCACTCCATTAACCTCCTGTTGACATCAGTCCCAGCACCCAGGGTTCCTTCATCATCAGAAGCCCGCTTCACATAAACTACCACCCAGATCTGCAGGCTCCTTCTTCATCCCTTCTTCATCACCACCAGTGTGTAGACTCCATCGGGGGGGATATTCCTGTACATCCACAGCCTCTATACCCCTTAATAATGTAACGTCAATGCAGTCTAATTGCCAAAGACACTTACAAATCAACCTATTTTATCAAGTGACATAAGTCTACATAAGATGAAAACATACCATTAACCATAACAATAAGCCAACATATGTAACATATAGCATTACAACTTTGTCTGTCTGGAACGAGAGGACCTGAAGTCACGAGTGAGGCGAGTAGTGAGGGTAGGGGAGGGGTTGAGTAGACGCTTGTAGCCAGCTAACTTTACGAGCAGGGCTTGGACATGCTGAAATACTCTGAGCAGGAGGTTTTGTTCTGAAAGGCCAGAATGTTCTCACACACTGGGTGCCATTAGCAGCCATCCACTGTACTAACACTAAGCTCATGAACAGGCAACTGGTCAAAAGCCACTTTGCAAACATTTATTCACCGTGACATGTGCACATAATGTCCCTTGGACAGTAAACAAGAACATGTGCAAACACATACAGTAGAAATGTTTTGCAAGCCTATGCCCCTAACTGCAATGTGAACATACACACACAGAACACTCAGACTTACCACAACCCCTTGTGGTAAGTCTGAGTTTATGGTAGGTTCCCAACAATATACACAATAAAATTATAAATTCCAAACATCAAGCTATATACAAAATTAAGCACAATTGTTGGCTTAGAGAACACGTCCAAACTGCAGTGTGAGTAAGTAAGTAAGTAAACTTTATTTATATAGCACCTTCAAAGACAAGAAGGGTCAAAAAGTGCTTTACAATAAAAACAAAGAAAACAGCAACACATAAAATACTAAGGCATATTGCTAGTTAAAAGCTTGTCTAAAAAGATGTATCTTCAGGTGTTTTTTTAAAGGTTTCCACAGAATCCAAAGCTCTCAAAGCTAAAGAGAGAGAGTTCCAGAGCCTTGGAGCCACCACAGAAAAAGCACGATCACCTCTGGTTTTAAAACGTGTTGTGGGGACAGTTAAAAGGTCTTGACCTGAAGACCTCAGAGAGCGACCAGAAGTGTGGGCGTGCAATAGATCCTGGATGTAAGCGGGAGCTTGACCATGCAAGGCTCTATAAGTAGTGATTAAAATTTTAAAATGCACTCTAAAACCTAATGGTAGCCAATCAAGAGCCTTAAGCACCGGAGTAATGTGCAATCTCCTGCTGGTCTTAGACAAAAGTCTTGCCGCTGCATTCTGTACAACTTGCAATTTGTCCAAGGATGATTTGTTTAAACAAGTGTACAGTACATTGCAATAAACTAAACGTGAAGAAATGTAAGCATGTGTGACTAGAGGTTGCTGAGCTTCAAAGACAACTGTAACTGAGAGGAAATACTCAGATCATAAAATGTGAAAGAAGAAACAGCAGGCAAATCAGGAGAGGGCAACTGCAGGGGCGAGGGCTAGGTCAACTATTCTTCTGTTTTTCCCCTCCACCTATTATTTTGCGTCCTTCAATCTCCACGAGTCCTCCAAGAGGCCAAGTCTTCAGTTCAAGTCATCGTTCTTCCTCTGGATTTCTCTGCCCTCTACCACAAACTCCATTATATCCCGCTTTCCCTCTCATTGTTCTCATTGCTGTCTTTTGTAACCCAGCTGGTTACCACATGAGCACGCTGAACGCCACCAGTAGCTGCAGTTTCCTTGGAAGTCCCAGCAGTACCCGGCACATGCACTCTTGGCTTAATTTTACTCACTCTCTATTCACAACCGCTCTGGGTTTTTCCTCTCTTTATCGCTCTCCTCCTATCTTTTGACCTCACCTCTTCCTAGTTCCAGCTGGCAGCTTGGGGATTTGGAAAATAAATAGTTCTATGGCCAGTATTGTCCCAGTGAGACAGCGACCTAATGGATTTTGAGAAACATTACAACACTGTGGATGGATAACCAGGCCGACTAGTGCCACCACTAGGAAAACCAAAGTTACAGTTTAAATAAGATTTCTGATTTCCATTGCCCAAAGTGGAGCATAGTCAAGGGAGCCGTGTGATTTTGTAGACCTGGCCAGTAGCCCAGTGGGCCCTCTGACATGCTTCTCAGCAGCCTGGCCAGCTTCTTTAGTCACACTATATAGGCAGAGTCAGCGAGGGTCAGAAACACAAAGTAGCACAGGCACAGCTGTGATGCTGGCAACTCCAAAAAAGATCTGAACCCAGCCATCTCATCTCGCTTTGAGGTTAGTTGGAAACCATGTTGATGATTTCATACTGACTAGATGCTCCTTGTTGTTGTACATGTTTGGGAAGTCTGCATGACTAATCTCTGCATGACTCAGATGAGATAATGTGGAACGCTTTAAACTTATTAAACATGTTTTGCCTACATACTCATTCAAGCTTGGGTCATCAAACTGTGTCCTTCTTTTGATGGGAATGCTGATGTCAAAAGATTGCATGGAACAGTATTGTATCAGGAGCGTATGTTTTCCTTCAAAAAAAAAAAAATATATATATAGAACACGTTCTGAAAAAATAAAATCATTTGTTTGTTTTGTTTTTCTAATCTCATATCCTGTTAATCATCTTGTGACCTCCTTGGCGCTTTTGCCCCCCTGCCGTAGTTTGGGAGCCGCCGACCTAGAGTAATTGCAGTAAGTGCAGAGGACATGTCCTTTTACTATAAATGACGGTGCTCCACACTCAAACACAGTCCACAGGCTGTTTCTAACTCCAGTTACACTAACTGCAGGGTTGTGTCATTTTAGCTGAGATGAAACATGTTTCTCCGGGACGTTTATGTTAATGAATCTTTACAGTTTTTGTCTTTGACTTCACCTGAGGCACGACACCTGTGCTGAGCTGGCTGCGTATCTGTCTTTGTGGCTGTGGACCAGTGAAATATGGCTGTTTATGGCTGTGTGGTTGGGTTGGAATTACACACCACTATGTTGGTCTCAACTGCTTTGCCACTTCTTAAGAGTCCCAGGGTGATTTCACCAAGACCAGGCTGGTTTATTGAGTGGTTGCACTGTAACATCTATATGGTTGAAGGTCCAATGGCTCAAATTACTCATGGCTATTACGCACTGAAAGTCTGTCCTCTACAGTGCAATAAAAAGTGTTACTGCACTCATGAATGGCTCCCTTTAATGCTGTATGTTTGTTTTCTATATCCTTTTTTTAAAGCTATCATATACACATATGTGGGCTTTATTTTATATTATTATTATATTTTTTATTTTTTAAGATCAGGTCGAGTATCCTCTCAATATTTCTCCTCCATCCTGTTTTCAATTTGCCAACACATATCTCTTTGACTGAGTAATCCTGAGGGATATATAGCATTCATACACAGTCATTACCTTTTAAATTGTGTCATGCACATTTCCTTCTTTGTAAAGTGACTAAAGCTCCACATGTTGAAGCAAAGCAGCCTGTTTTGCTTCTCTTTGTGTTTGTTTGTGTAACCAGCGTGGTAGCTGTTGACTGGATGCGTTATATCAGATTGTTGGGTGGATGGAGATGAAAGCTGACCCCAGTGCCCTATGAGCCAGTAGACCATGGTCTGGTGGAGATGTGGCTCACTGCCAATAGCAGGCTGAAGATCTCTTAAGAATTGGGATTTCCAAAATTCTCAAGAGTGTTCTCATTTAGGAGGTTTTTGGAAGATTTGGTTTTGGGCGTGCACTGCTAACCAAGGTGACTTACACTTCCTGGATATATCAAGCCTAAACGTTTAAATTCAGAAGTCCTTGTTTGTGGTAGCAAACAAGCCCAGCTGCCAGCTACCTCAACATGTTGTTTTATGGGCTCAGCCCAGGTCTGGTCCTGTCTTGGTATGCTCACGAGGTCATTGTGACCAGGGCCAACACTGAGAAGAGCCAGGGACCCTGGATAGAGACTGAGCAAGGGAGGGCAGTGAATTATAAAAGAAACAAACAGAGATAGAGGAAATGATCTATGACTAGACATAGCAATTCACTTAGCATGCGCATACACTTAGAGGTAATCACACACTGTGATTACCTTGTACCCAGGAGGCGTTTGATACTCATCAGTGGTGCTACTCTACCCGTCTATTTCTATTTCTGTCTGCAGGCTAGGGTGATGTCTACAATATCTGGACAATATCTAGTTTGGCTCATCATTAGCCCATTATAGGCCTACACACAGCCAAGCATGTTTCATTTCAATGCTACTCCAGGCTAATGAACAAGTATTGATTTATCTAACAATCACAGCAACAGCAAAAAGCTGAATTAATTTGGTGTAAGTGACTTACTCTTGCCAACAAACTGCTCTAGCACCCGCTTCCTTCCTCACATTCTTTCTCTCTCTCTCTCTCTTACTCTCTTCCTCTCATCCCTGTAGCAGTGTAAACAAATCCTGACTAGCTAATCAAAAGCTGCAGCAGTGTGTATACTCTCCAACTATGAAGCCATCAGATCAAACATGTACTCTCTGTACTTAGTTCTGCCTTCAAACACTGACGTTATGATAAAAGGATAAGATACTTCCTCAGGCAGAACAAATACATGTATGTCTTTAATTGGACTACATTTTATCATTATATAGTGGGACACGATCAATACCTTCAGACTGGTTGCTGGTTTGACAAGGAAGCAAAATATGCTTCCACACTGCACCCATGTGGCCAATATTGTGTACTGAAAGCCATCTGCATCATAGGGACATTCTGAGTGTGAGTTTTAAGACTGGGCTGAGAATCTGATAATGCCTTCAAGTGCAACATATGGCTCTCAAAAGGGATCTTTGAGATATTAGTCTCAAACAAACCTTCCAAATTAAAAAGCTGCGATCACTAAGCCTCCCTGATAATCACAATCTTGGATTTATCATCTTTGCGCATCACATATATTGAAACTCATTGCAATTCAGGGTGGAAATAGACTTTTTTTAGCAATTTGGTTTTATTCAACTAAATCTCATTCACCTAAATTCAAATCCGGTCGCTTAAAACACCTTTTAGTAAAACTGTTATGTAGTCAGACAGTGGTCTAATATTTTTCACGAAAAAGATGCAATGCTGAACTTTCTATCTCACATCATACAGTAAAGACCAAGGAATGTCAGCTGGTGATAAAAAATTGCTGTGTTCACCAAAAAAATAAAACTTAAAGATACAATGGTGCTTGTAAGTTTATGAACCCATGCAAAAGTTGACTAAAAAGACTAATAAATAAATCATCTTTTTAGAAATTAATTTGAATGCCTTCATTAGAAAATTAGGAAAAATCCAACCTTTAAGGACACCTATTTTCTTTGTGAATGAATATTGTATTGTGAATAAAAAAAGGTTCTTCCTTGAAATACAGGGGGCATAAGTATGCACACCCCTATGTTAAATTCCCATAGAGGCAAGCAGACTTTTGTTATTAAAGGCCAGTTATGTCATGGATCCAGGATACTATGCATCCTAATAGAGTTCCCTTGGCCTTTGGAATTAAAATAGTCCCATATCATCACATACCCTTCACCGTACATAGAGATTGGCATGGGATATTTTCCATAAAATCATCTCTCAATGCAAATCAGACCAGCTATTAGTCTAACTGAAATAAAACCATGCCAATCTCTATGTATGGTGAAGGGTATGTGATGCTATGGGGTTATTTTAATTCCAAAGGCCAAGGGAACTTTATCAGGATGCATAGTATCCTGGATCCATGAAACAACTGCCCTTTAAAAAATAAAAATCTGCCTGCCTCTATGGGAATTTAACATAGGGGTGTGTATACTTATGCCCCTCTATTTTACAGAAGAACATTTATTTATTTACTTATTTATACATTATTTATTCACAAAGAAAATAGGTGTCCTCAAAGGTTAGATTTTTCCTAATTTTCTAATGAAGGCATTCAAGTTAATTTCTAAAAAGATGATTTTTTTTATTCCTCCATTTAGTCAACTTTAGCATGGGTTCATAAACTTATGAGCACCACTTATTCTCAAAAGATGGCGATGTCCATTGTCTGAAGTTTATTGTAAATTTGCAGATATGCTGAGCCTCCATTACACCAAGTCATGAAAATGAAACCATTAAAATTGTAATTCACAACCTTAATCTTCAGCTAATTAATGCACTTTAATCACAGGAAGTGAGGGAGAGCCGCTACCCACGCTGCCCCTCCACAACTACAAATCAATGTGACTGCTTGGTTACATGAAAGTTAAACCAATTACAAAATGACGAGCTTCAATTTGTCTGACTCTAGTGCTAGAGACAGAGAAAGAAACATACAATATGGCTAAAGCGCCTAAAGGTTTATATCCAAGCTTTAGTAGGTGGCCCTTACATAGTTTACAGCTGTAATTGGCCTGTGGTTTGCTTTGAGGATGTTCCCAGGCCTGACTGTCCCGACTGTGACTGTCACTGGGTGTAACTGTTCCCCACCTCTCAGTGTCGCCTGCTCCCATGTACCAGTAGACGTACTGCAGGCTGACTCAACAGACCACACAGACTTCTGGGAAAAGACTATGCAGCTCCATTAGATTGGAGGAACAAGATCAAGTCATGTCCGCCGTGCCCACACCTGCACATCACATGCAGACAAGCATAAATTTCCAGACAAATTTTTCTCATCTGCATATGCCCCCACACACTCACATTCTCCTTGCTGTAGTCCTCACAAACATGCTAAATAGTGTCTTCTGTGTATGTTAATATAAATATAATTGAGAAAATGTCACAAGTTAGAAGAGGATGGGAAATTTTCTGCCACTCTTTACAATAATTGTGGTTGTTAGAGCTAAATTTAATTAGATTGCACAGCTGCCCCGGGTATTCATTAGAAACTAGTAATGGTTAACCTGTTAAGATTCAAGGCCAGAGGAGGCTGCCTGGGCCTGCCTTGCTGTATATATAGTAGTGATACAATGCTATCATCAAGTGTCTACTTATCTTTTTTTCCCAGCATGAATGTAGCTTTCCATGTTTGAGAATTACCAAATCTACAGCACGTTACAACTATAGCACAAACAAGTTATTACAATTCACAGATTTCCATCCAACACCAGTACAGACAGTTTCTCTAGTCTTTGTATAACGTAAAGTATCAATTTCACAGAATTGCACTAATTTCTCAATTTTATAACCTCATAACTTCTTGTGTAAATTGATTAAGCATTTACCTACTTTATTGAAATGGACTTCCCAGTAGGTGGCAGCATTGGCCAATTTCAATTTCACAAAGTTTCACCAGAAAATGGCCTGATTTCAAGGATATTGTGTAAATGTATTAAGAGCAAAGGGATAAAGGATGTACATAAAATAAAGTGGAAGAGAAGGGAAGACAAAAAGAGACTGCACCCTAACTCAAATTTGCTTACAAAACGTAAAGAAAGCACAACAGAAACCAAAGTAAGAGCATTAGACGGAATGTATGACAAAGAGAAAGTGAGATGGGACAAAGAAAGAAAGAAACAAAGAAAGAAAGAAAGAAAGAAAGAAAAAGAAAGAAAGAAAGAAAGAAAGAAAGAAAAAATTACAAGACCTAGAGCGATGGATCCCCCTCCCCTTGCAGCCACATGCCCGCATGCCGAGGAGGGCATGGATAACTGAGGTTAGAGGTCTGGGGGGAGCTGAAGAGGCAGTTGGCGTGTGGAAGGCAGACAAGGGCAGGCAGGGGCAGAGCCAGGGGAGTAAACTATACCCCGGAGCACAGACGGGTGGAGTGGACCATGGTCCTCTGGTGTGGTACGACCACCTGTTTGTCTGTCTGTCTGATCTGGGCCAGAATGGCAAGATCTTGTGCTTACGGTTGACGGCTTCAACGTAAACTAAAAACCTGTCAAGGGGTTCACCATGGATAAAAAACTATATATAAACTATATAGCATGAGTTTAAGTACTGCACTTACACCAAATCTGTATGTTCTGGCTGGTTTTGCAATCACAGAATGGCTCAGTGTGTACGACGTGTACCATAAACATGGACAGAAACAGAAAGATGGAGGCACATCTGGACTGCACTGTATATGCTGTCTTTGTAAGCAAAGAGAGCGTAGTGGAAACAGTCCAGTTTCAACTCAAACACACAGTATATTTGACTCAAGGCAACCAACATACACAGGCATCCACATACTCAGACATAGAGAGTGGAGAGGGCTTGCGAGGGTGTTGAGTGAAGGGGTCAGGGATCAGACTCTCTGCTGCTGCAAAGGGCATGTGGGAGCACAACTCACACCCATCCTCTGCCATGGACACATGCACGCACACACACAGACAACCACGCTGTACATTTATTTAGTTTATATGCAATCAGAATATCGACAAACCGTCCACACACTCACACACAAGCAGAAATGGTCCCCAGGCCCTAAGTTAGATGGACATTATATAGCATATGGTAGAAAGAGAGAAATGGAGGCCTCTCCAACGACACCAGGAAGCCATATACAGTGTTACATACTGCAATGTTGTGCAAACTTCTGTTAATGTCACGGAGTGAGAGAGTGACTGCACTGAAGGCAGAGAGAAGAAGGCCAAGGGTTAGCGAACTGTTATCCAAATGAAGTCAGGCAGCTGGTAGCATTGACAAACACATGGCCAAAATGGCTTTCTTGGCAGAGTCCCAGTCGTTACTATCATGTTTGTCACGATCAGGCTTATCTGTCAATCAGCCACAGGTTGGAAAGTGGACACATCATTATAAATCAGTCAGTAAGCTGATCCTGACATGTCCGGGTTTGGGTTTAGAGGCTGGAACATAGCTGATCAAATGTGTCCCTAGAGTGAAGAGTCATTGGCAGTATCACTTTTTTAAGATTAGTCCTTTTCAGGCTTTTTATGTCCTAAAGTCCTATACTGTTCCAATAAATTACAAAGTATTTGTAATTTTGCCAGGCTTCTCATCTAAAGGGATTCCAAATGGAGCTGGTGATAGTTCGAAGCTATAGGAACGTCACATTCTTAAATGTATAAAAGTACACAGTAGGTGCTACATGAGGTGGTTGCCTTGTCATCACATTCAAGACATTTCCATCCATATTGTTAGCACTTCCCCGCTTTAATTGTTTCATCGTTATTTTGTGTTTCAAGTATGAAGTTTGTTTAAGTCACAAACACTTTCCAAATATGAACTACTGCCCTCTTCTTCCTATTGCCTTTCATGTATAGCAATACATTTGATTGGTTTATTTATTATTGGCATGCTGTGGTGCTCATCATCATCTTTGCGAATGAAAAGTAAACTGGGAATGGCATCATATATATTTTTATTGTTAAATAACAAATACTTTCCAACTTGTCCAAATAATGCTTCTCCCTCTCTCTCTGTCCCTCTCTCCCTCAAATATACACACACACACACTGCATAATGCAGGCCTACATATCCCATCCATTGTTGGATTATGATCCTGTATCCATCTGGTGCCTTTTATAATGTGCATCATGCTTTGTCAGTTCACCCACAGAACAGGAAACAAACTTGTACCTGTTGTGTTGAGATGCTTAGCTGCACTGGCTCTAACATACAGGGGCACTTTCCCTTCATTCTCAAGCTCATCCGTGTGGAGGCTGCATTCCCAGAACCACTCAGGGGGCTCCAGTGAGCCACGACACCAAACCCACCCGGAATTCTAGGAACGTTTTCCCTGTGGTTTCAGGTTACCACATACACACACCGAGCACAGATCATAGGCACACACCACACAACACCCTCCACAGTAGTCTACTGTACTTTTGTTGTTTGTACAGAGTTGGTTTTGTTAGCTTTTCCTGTCTCCTCCCGTGCCTGTCATTCAACACACATACTTATCAATTGGGTTGGACAACAACTTGGACTAACGCTTTAAACTTGCAATTGGATTAGAACCAGGATCTCACTCCGATGGTAAATACCACACACTGAAAAACTTTAACCAGTACGCACATTCACACTAAAACTCTACAGGGAATCTTGCCGATGCTCGCAGTGGGCCCCAAATTTAGACGATCAGGTATACGTTGCATCACACAAAATTCAGCTCAAATTCAGAAAAAAAAATACACTCAATCAAGCTCTTACTGACATTTGTAAAGTCTGCTGTATCCCCCAGGAAAAAGGACAACAGCTTCAGTGTAAAAATAGTCACAACACAGAGCGCTCCGGCTTTGTAAGTCAGATGTGATCATACTGTTTGAGTGTTGATGTGTGTTGGATGTGTGAATGTGTTGTGTATAGAGTGTGTGTGCTTGTCTGTGGCACACAGAAATAGTGTGATGGTCTATGAGGCCATAATCCAGTGTCACCACGGCTATAGTACAAGCTGCGTGTTCGGATCAAAGCAGAGGTTTGAAGGTGGATTTTCTCTTCCTTTTGAAGAGTATTGAAAATCACTTTGAACTGAGTGAGTCAGTTAGTCTTTGTTACTGATATGGTAAGAGTCAGAGATATGAAGCCTTTACATACCATGGGATGTGTTAAACTGTGAGAACTACATTTTTCTTTGTTTGAAGTCTACACTTCACGACTTGTGTGAAAAAGTAGAAATTAAACTGAAATTCCGATACAAATTCCATGAGTAACGAGACACAGGCAGACACAGCTCTAGCATTGCGACATGATGATGAGTGATAAGCATCACAGAACGTGTGTCGAGAAACAACGGGCACTTCATTGCATAGTCATGGCATCTTCCAAGAGCAATTTGATGACACAACATGACATTGCCTCTAAAATTCATGGTTGACTGTTCCGTTTTACGTCATATTTTGGCGGTGTGGTGTTTGTGTGCGCAATTGCATATAATCAGTCGTGCTGACATCAAGGAGGACACATTTTTTAGGATTTTGTCCATTGTTTTGCTGTTGTGGTGCGTCACAAATATGGGCCCAAGCTACGATACAGAAATGTTAGAGAGGCTAACACAACCCTCTCAAACACACGCAGACCACTATTGGCTGGCACCCACACGCAACAGTGAGGACTTTAAACAGGCTCATAGAAGCAATTAAGCCACAAAGGCCGAGGGCTCTCCTAAAGCCACTGCTTCCTGCTGCCACTGACCTACATCCCTCATTTATTTTCATTTGTTAATGTGTCTCTCCTTATACCCATTGTTTTCTCATCCACACTTCCTTTCCCCCTCGCTAGCTACCCCTCTACTATATTTCTCATCATCCTCTCCTGCTATGAGTTTGATGCCTTGCCAGTGGGCAAGCACAGAGGTTAGTTGGTACACTATGCCTACCTCGCCCAGTAGGAACAACTCCAGTAAAACATGCCAGTCTATTGTGGCATTTTAATTATATTAGTTCAACCCACTCTACAGGCTGACACACAACAGATGGGAGAGGCTGACAAACTGTGTCTCTTCTATAAAAGTGATGAAGAGGAGACTGAAGGGAGTTGGAAGAAAACTTCCCGAACATACAATGTCCACAAGGCACACCATAAAACTAAACTGGAGGAGGCCGAAACACATAAACACTCGTTGGTAATAGGC
Source organism: Etheostoma spectabile (assembly GCF_008692095.1). Classification (NCBI taxonomy): domain Eukaryota; kingdom Metazoa; phylum Chordata; class Actinopteri; order Perciformes; family Percidae; genus Etheostoma; species Etheostoma spectabile. The sequence goes on from NC_045744.1 coordinate 6,528,790, forward strand.
ATGTTCAGTCCCAAATTGGCAAATAATTGAAGTGTGTGGCCAAAAAAATCACATTTGTTTATACACTATCTACACAACCCTCCCCCCCCTCCCATATTTTCTTGTCAACAGCTAGAGATTTAGAAATACCATAACTCCAAACTCTCTCAATCCAAGCATTTCAGCAGAGGGAATAAATAACTCACAGTTACTGCAATATGATTACTGTTGTTTTCTCTCTCTCTCTCTCTCTCTCTCTCACACACACACCACACACACACACACACACACAAACACACACACAAACACACACACACACACACACAATAAGGATGCAGGCCCAAAGTCTTAGCAATGTAATCATATAGCACAGGTCATGCTTAGGTCCCGTGCAGCAGCCCAGGGTTATGGGAAAGGGATGGGCCACTGAATCGGAGCTAAGGAAAAATAGAAAAAAGGGATTTTGGGAGGGACAGAGGAAGAGATGCCAAACGCAAATGGCAGAGGTGAAAGGGCAAGGCAAGAGGAAAAAAGAAAGGAATATGAAGTCTTTATTTCCATAACTCTTCATTATTTCTTTGATGTCAACTGTTCTCATGACTCTACTGTGCCACCACTCCATCATGTCTGTCTCTATGTTTACATTAACAAAAGAATACACAGACTTAAAGGGGAACACCACCTAAATTACTGTAAGGATTCCAATATATTAATTCCTTGGCCAATGTTCAATCATTATATGTGAACATGAGCTACTCTCTCTCAAATTCAGAAACCAGAGAAGTATTTCTCAAACCAACTTTGTGGACCCAGGAAAAGTTGAGTATTCTCAGTTCTGAAACGGAACATGTACCCATACACTCTGAGCATTCCCTTTGGTGCTTCAGTATCATCCATAACAGATTTTCCAATTCATTGTCTATGGAGCAGTTCCAGACATTATACTTAATAACATCCAAATTACAGTTTCCACACTTGTTTTACCACTTTTTTTATGTTTATTACTATTTTTTGACTGTCTTAGACCATAGGAATAACATGTATGAACATGCACAACATGTATGAATTTTGAAAATGGGCGTAATTTCCCTTTAATAGACGGAACTGACTTCTGCTCACACATACACAGATCACACACAGAGCAGGGAATGTCCTTCCTCCGCATATAGTAATTAATTTATAGTCCCCTCTGCTAGGGTTTCATTATCCAATTCTCTTGCATTTTTCGAACTGAGCTCCTCTGACCCGAGAGACCGACACAGAGACAGCAGAGGAGAGGGAAAAAAAACAACCATGACTTGATGGGACCAGAAAAAGGAGAATAGCGAGTGAGAGGGGAGCGGGCTTTGCCCGGTGCAGCACTCTCCCTGCAATAACAGAATGGATTCCAGATGTCAAAATGATAAACAAATGGATTGTCATAACCTTATAAAAATGCAAGGCATTCAGAAGCACTCACACTGCTGTATTGTCTGTGGTCCGTCCCCTTAAGCTAATCCAAAAATGTAGATTCATCCCCAAAGAATAATAATAAAGTAATGAGTTATTATGTCTCCATTCTTACTGAAGAACACACAGTACACCAACTAATGTTTAAATCTCATCCCTATAGCAGTTTGACCGCAATGTGACACACACTTGCACCATGGGACTTTAGTGTTGAATTACTTTGAATGAATAAGCTTTAAAGAATAAAATGTTCAGGCCCTGGTGTTATTGAGGAGTTCAAATGCTTTTTTCTATTCTCATACAGGTCACTACAGAGAGGCACGGTAGTGGGCTTTCTAATACAGTAAGCATTATGATCTCTGACTGCTGACTCACTCAGCTAGAAGAAGATGGTTTCTTTTCCTCTCTGTAAGACATGCACTCTGCCATTATACAGTGTGTAAATCAACTCAACACAAAATGAATCCCAAAATAGTTTGTAGGTCAGAAAATGCTGATGAAGTGCCAAAGTCCATCTAAATCATCTCCTAACACATGCAGTGTATACATAGTTAGGCTGTTCAAACGTTGGATGTAAATGGAAACTCACCCCTGGTTGACATCATTTAATCAAGTAAGTCCAAGGCTACAGCAGGTCCGTATGTGGAAAGTCCGCCACACATAATCCTGCTTTAAGATAGAATCATCATTTTTTAATCCAAATGATGTATACTGTTTGCTTCTATGGTTGCTGCACTCAACTTTCATTGGTGAAACAAATCCCTGCATTAGCTGCATCAGAAATAATTCCAATTTCAGTTATAACATGACATTGGCTACAAGACATCGTATCTCTAATTGGTTAACCCGCCATCATTTTTCAGTCTTTGCGTGGGTGTCACTGCCCGATGTGAGTCAAGTGCAGATTTGATTCATGCATGCATCACTTCACGACAAGTAGCCTACAAGATGCTAACGAGAGACTTCTGTAATGTCAGTACAATAAAAAAAGGACCTACATAACGTAGTTCATTTACTGCTGGCTAAAAGTTAGCATCAAACACAACAAGGGTTGTCAGTTGAACAATGTTTTGAGCTAACATTAGCAACCAAACAACAATAGATAACGTTTTTGAAATGACATTTTTGAAATGACTGCTAGCTTAGCTACAAGCTAGCAATCAAACACAACAAAGGCTGTCACTTGAATGGCGTTTTGAGCTAACGTTAGCAATCAAACAATCATAGATAGCTAAAACATTTCTGAAATGATTCCCATCTTCTGTTATTGTTTGTAATGAGAACACTTTATTATTTTATGGATTCCACAAATTTTAGTATGACATGTTATGCCGTAAACCTTTTAAATCTGAGCATGTGTGACTCAAATCTGCACTCGACTTACATCGGGGAGTGACAACAGGTTCCAATTTACTTGTTTGAACCACGACCTCCTGATTTGCTGCTACTCATGAAAAAAAGAAATAATAATAATAATAATAATGGATGGAGGTGGCTATGCCTAGCTTGCTGTGTTCAGTCTGGCTTTACCTTAAAGTTAGCCCTTGTCTTACTATCTAACACAGGGACCAATCACTGATCACCATTTCTCTTTCAATGCCATTAGCTTAACCTATGACGCTTTGCTTTCAAGATGCAGAGAATGATGCCAACATATACCCACCGTGTTCCTGACCACCGGCATTGACAATCTCAATCAGATTGGTGATGCATAAAATGCATTGCCATGTAAAATAAAGGCATTTCAATTTTGCACAAATGTTACAGAGTGCCTTGCTTTTGAAGGAGACATGCATTTTTACATTTTTTTTAAATGAGACCAGTTTCCACCCATGCAATGAGCCCAACACAGGATGGAACACACCTCATTGAGGTTACTTCTAGGGGTGTTGAAAAAACATTGCATAGTATCGCAATATTTTCTGTAGCAACACTGTATCAATACACAGGCGGCAGGTATCAATATTTTATTATATATGTGTTGGTCAGTCTGCCTGCTTGATAATGCCATTTTGCAACAATAAAACTGAAGTGAGATGAACAAACTGAGAAATGTATATTTTTAAATTAAACAGATGTTGGTAAAGTTTCCTTTTGGGGACATCATTTGAAATCGGGAAAAATTATTAGTTGGAAAAAATTGTGATGATATTGTATCGGGAGTAGTCTGGTGATTTTTAGTAAATGGGGCTAATAAAGATCCATATGATGCCATACCAGTGGCTACAGCCTGCAGCATTGTTTCATAACCTGTACACACTGTCTCCCAGTATGTGTCAAAAGACAAAACAATGATGGTAATTAGAATACTTAATGTTAAGAATGATGGCAATGACTTCTTTGTGACAGGACTACTACAGTACAATAGCTACATAGTAACTGGCTAATCTAAATAAAGAATGTGGTAATTTTGGTTGATCCTATCTTTCCGGAAAAGTGGGTGCAAAGTATTCACACGTGTGATGCTGTAAAAGTTCGGAGATGTTGAACACACGCCAACACAGTTTTTTAGTTGTAAGTACAACTGCTTGGCCCTCGCTCGCCCCTCTGTCATCGGAACAAGAACAAGGGAATTTCAATCCCCAATGCCTTTGATGTACTTTGAAGTATTACAACATGCAAGTGTGTGTGTGTGTGTGTGTGTGTGTATGTGTATTCTCACATGTGAATTTGTGTCTTCTTGCTTGAGCACAATATGATTGTGTCTGAATGAAGAACCCCTCCAGCTGTTGACTAGCATATGGACCCTGTGTGGATTGATATGTGAGTGTGCATGCTTGTTTGTGTCTACATCCTCCTGTGTGTGGGGAAAACCCATGAAGCCATCAGTGGCTTAGTGTGCCCACCGCACAGGAAGTCAGACTATGACATGGACTAACACCACAGCAGCATGTCCATTTTAGGCAATACTATTGGTTTCTTCATCACACACTTTTTCTCATCTCTTCTCATATTTTTTCACTATCTTCCCTTCTCTCATCTCCTTTGCTGTTCTCATGCAACTTTCCCAGGCATGGTGCGGCCAGTGGCAGTAGGAGTGGCAGCGATGTCCGAGTCTTTCCCATGCAGCCTCATAGGAGGGTCTTTGTTCCCCCTCCAGGCTTTGGGGGTCCCCACGGCAGGGCTGTGCCCCACTCCACTGACTCCACAATGGGTCTTTATGCTGCCAAGGCCCTCCTCCCCCACATCACTCCATCATACTTCCCTCATCAGGGGCAAAGGGAGGCACAGGGGGCACCACGGCACCAAAACGTCAAGCCTTTTCATGCCCCGTCCAGTCCCTCTCTCTCTAATATATGCCAACAGAGTCAGGTCCAGTGGAAGAGGTTTGCTGAATAACCACAAGCCAATCTGAGCAGTTTATGAGTGGTGCCAAATGTCTCAATAGGGTACTATTTTCTTATTCAACCCAAGAACACTTGACACCACAAGCAAAGACATGGCTTTCACCAGGGAGTGTGTGATAACACACTGTTACAACCCATTAGCACTGATCTTGAAAAACCAGTGCCCAAGGTTATAAAAGTGACACTCACTTGCACACAAACAGAGTACATACAGACAAAATACAGACAAAGAAGCTTGACGAGATCGGTATTTCTTGTGTTTTAGGTGCTGAATGGTCACCACGCCCTGTGTTTACTCGCTCATATGGTCCTGATCATGGACCTTGCACATACACATTGGCTGCCTACTGTAGTTTTTGTGCAGACACACTTTGACAGGCCCTGATGAATGTGTGGTCTGCTTAACATGTCTCAGATACTGGCAGATCCTCTGCAGTGGGGAAGAGTAGGAGAGTACTGGGCCAGGTCATAAAGACAAGAGAAGAGAGAATGCCATATTGAAAGCTTACTATTTTTTAAATGAATTAAAGCCAAACTTCTCCATGAAAATCTCCAAAAAGTGCTTTTGCCCACCACTAAGGATAATAAAAGGGTTCTTTTCAGAATCAGAGACATATGTGCATGTGCCTAATGTTTTCCCATGTACTCATGTAATGCATAATGTATGGCTTAATCAAGCAAATCGGACAGAGGCCAAATAATCTGACAAACACTCGGGGTGGATCATTTGGAAAGTGGCGTCCCCGGACCTCTGTTTTCCTCTGTCAAAGCAAATACTGGCAGTGCCAAGAGCTGAGGTTGCCATGGTAATAGAAGCCACTTTAGGGCCACCGCAGAAGAAGGAGAGCATAACCTTGTCATAATTGTGGACTGAGTTTCTAGAGGGCTTAAGAAACAGATCCAGATCCAGCAGGCGGAATCAGTTACAGACCCGCACTGGCTCAGTAATCTGCATCAATTCTCTGTTCTTCTCATGCTGACTGAGAAAGAACATAACCATGCACACACGCACACACATACACACACACACACACACACACACACACACACACACACCACACAAACACACACACACACCAGTCCAGAGATGCACCTAAGCAGGAAAAGGGTGCCGGGGACACACCTATAAATCTGCAGAAAATAATAAAAAACTTGTAAATATAAGAAAAACAGAATGGAGTAGAAAAAAGAGAGGAGAGCATAGCAACTATTTGTACTGCCTGCATTCATTCAATGTGGCAATGGATTTAATGACTTCCTTATATCCACATTGATTAATAACAGCCAGCCACGCTGACTAACAGACGGACATTATCCTACTTTAGTTTCTTTTTCTGAAAATCCGTATGTATTCAAAACTCATACTTTACAATGCAAGGTATTAAAGGTAATAAACCTCAGGTGAAACCTGATGACACGTTTGTGAGGATGCATGCAGTTCAAGCCAGCGTTTACTGAAAATGAAAAGTTCTCATATCATAAGTGCTGCCAAAAAATGTGTTTATGCAACAACTGGCCTTGGCAAAGTACTGCAACAAGATACAAAACATTGCCTAATCACAAAGAACAAACTTAAATACCAATCTACGTTGGCTGCTCTTATTAAATTTGAAAAGAACAACGGATTTGGGACATATGTAAGGGATAAGGTAGAGCAAGCCGGTTATTAATTTTGCAATAATGACCAGCTGGCTCTACATTATCCCTCTTATTACATGGGTAATCATACCGAAGTTACCTGCCTGTTGGGATGGTTAACTTTACCAATGATTAGCATGGCACTGAGCTAACCACGGAGCTACATAACGCTCTGTTTGCACTGTTGCCAAAAGAGCTGCTAGCAATCCCCGTTTCCTCCACCCTCTCTCTCCTTTTGATACGCTGATCAGCGTTAGGTGCTCCATATGATCACAAATATGGATTTTAAAAATATTTTATTGATTTAAAAATGGTCCGCCAAACTTTGTGATCAAAACTCTGTTCATAAACAGTCTGTTATACATAGCAACAGTCATAGAAACAGTCTGTTATACTTAGCAACGGTCTGTCTATACAGAAGAAGAAAAAAACACAGTAGAATGCCATAATTGACCAATCAGAATCAACAAGGCCGTGTAATAAAAGTTAGTTATGGGTCAGCTGTAGTGGATGATACTTGAAAAAGTTTTTATCAATAATGTGATTGTCCAGGAGGGAACGCATGTCTCATCTTTAATTTGTCAAGTCTTTACTTTGCACAATCTCAATTCATAGTGAATGGAGGGGGTAAGGGAATTAACATATTTCACTTACCTCTCCACCACCTCATCTCCGCTCCAGCACATGGAGTCGTCTACTACATTCTCCCCTTCGCACAGCATCTCTGGCAACGCCGCAAAGAAAGACTTGTAGCGCTGCAGGTACATCAAGAACTCCCTACGGAAAAACAAGACGCATGGAAAGGACATACAAAGCAGCGTTTTTAATACATAATACATATCTTTCGGAATCACAAGCCACATTAGAAACATACAATTGAGGAAATGCCTTGTGTGACTGTGGCCATTATTCTGGTGTGGTTGGTGGACACACTTCTCAGTACTTTGGTACCATACCACCAACAACAAACAGTCTCTGCATTCCATTCAACAATACATGCATGTGAAAAATACATGTGACAATATTGATGGTGGCAGAAAATCAGTGGCTTTCAATGTGACCACTTTACTAAGTCAGCACATTTTTCTCAATTATGCTGTGCGGTAAAGTGCTTGCTTCATCATATCTTCTAACACATGTTTGTGATACAGACACTGTCATCTCGAGCAAAACAATGGCATAATACATTGTTGCCACCCATGAAGCATAGCAAAAACCCCGGGGGTCATGAGAGGTTATGTGCTGAGTCAGTCAGTGTTGGGAATCGCACATGGAATCCGGATGGTTTTGTAAGACATAAAAAAAATCAATCACTCAAAAGAACTATATAAGTATCTATACGAGTCACAATATGAGCTGTCATTGCTAGAAAAAGTGTGTGAGAGAGTGAGAGAAATAAGTCCCTTGGGTTCATGCTTACCTAGAGAGTGTTCTCAGACTATGTTTATTGTTCTTGGAGGGTTTCAGGGGGAACGGGCTGGAAATGATGGGAGTTGGAGTCCAGGGGAGATTGTTGCAAGCAGGGAGGATGCGGGGATGTGAAAGGTGGGGCGTGAGAGAAAGAAAAAAGCAACAAAAAAGAATGACAAGACAACACACATGGGGAGGAGGGAGAAAAGATAGTCAGTTGACCCTGGAAGAGAGTGATTAATCATGCACATGCAGAGACTAGCCACACCACACATGAATCCATAACCATTTCTTCCCACACCACACCAACAATTAAAACAACTACTGCTGTGTAAGGTCAGTAAACAAACACACAAACATATGTGCAAATAGTTACATATTCACAGGAACGCCAAAGAACGTTCTGCTGAGCTTCTACAGTCATTATTTTCCGCAATTAAAAGAAACATAAATGTTGCTTTACTGTATCCCATTTCATATTTTTCTGCAGTGGACTAGTTTCCCTTTTACTACAGTGGTGTGCTGCCATTTCTCTGAAGTGGTCAGCGCTCACATGGGCTCTGGTCAGGCCTGGCAGCAGGCAGGAAGCTGGAATGTGTTGCCATGAATGGTGGCGGCAGTGCCAGGCCAGACCTGTCAGCTAGGCTGGCATCAGTGCAGAGATTCATGGTTTGGGACACGGTCAGGCAGACAACACTGCAAGTGTGTGCGTTTCCGTGTGGTGCTATTTAAGCCAAGGCCGGCTGGTGTGCAGAGTTGGTGGTATGGCCGTCTGGGTAAACAGGAAATTGTTGGTCCGTCAAGATTAATCTTACCCACACTCCTCCTCTCCTGGCACATCGCCCCCCAGCTGCTGTGGGCATGGGATGGCTGCCTCGGAAGCCAGGTGGAGGGCATGGACTTCAGTGCCAGGCACTACATTTACATACTATGTGTGGGTGGGTGGGTGTTTTGTGTTCAACTAACCTTATGAAGAAAGCAAAAAGAGATGGCAGCTGTGAATAGACACTGGCCAGCCCTTCAGGCTATGCCATACAGGCCTGACCAGTTTTTATCTGATTTAAATGTACTGTCCATTTAGTCGACCAGCTAGCAGTATAACTGATTGGTAAGCCAAATGAAAAATTACTTGCCAGAAAAAAAGGGCATTTTGATTCCTAACAGGGTGTGGTAAACATTCCAATCAGACTGAAAAGCACAGTTCAGTCCATTGCTTTGTCTTACCTCCTCAAGTGGGCTAACTGCCCCAGCCACTGCTCTGGTAGAGGTTGGGAGGGGGCAGCAGATGGAGGAAGAGAAGATGAGGTCACGGTAGAGGTTGTGACCTCTGGGCTTGTTGGTTGCATGCTTGTAGGTTCCCCAGTAGACAGGCCACACACCTTGTCCACCTGTGAGGAGGATAGAGCAAACAGACACACACCTGTTAAGCTAGGAATACGTAAAACAGCATGGGTGGAGCTGCAGGGTGACTTCCATAAACCGCCGATAGACACCTGCACAGTTAAAGGCATACACTTAAATCAGATATTTAAAGTGAACACTTTTTTTTCAAAGTGATGCCTTCAATTTGAAATGAGGAATGGCCTCAGTTCAGTTGAATGATGGCGGGGTGAAAAAAGGTGAAAAGAATTATGGAGCAGGGAACTTCAGAGTAACGGACAACATGGGAAAACGGTGGGTGAGAAGTGAGGGGTGTGATGAAAGAAAATGGTGTGATGAGTGAGTTATTGCCAGGAGGGCTGACAGTTAATGTAGAACATTCCACTAGCTCATGGAGGTGAATGCACGTGCGCACAGTTGGCAGCGATGATGAGTATCTCCAGTGGGCTATTAAAGCCAGCAGCAGAGACAGTGCGGTCAAGAGAATGAAGAGGCGTGTGCTTTAAACCAAGAGGTAAAATCAATGACATCTCATTGGCTTAAAAGCCTCTGGCAAGTATTATTAAGTGGTCCTCAATTAGCCAGAGAGACAGACTTTAATGTCTCTTGGACTGAGTGTAGTAACCAATGTACTGTATATACGCTGCTTTGTATAGAAGCATGAGTCATTCTACCATGTAGGGCGTCCAACAGGACTAAGTAATTTTCATCAGCAGTACTTAATCATCACCGATTTAGAAAAGGGAGCCTTACAGTAAGAAGCAGCGAGGATGATAAGGTTTGACTTCATTGAAGGAGGGCTGCCTACACATGTGTAGGTGAATTGTTCATACATACACAATAAAGCAAACCTAATCCTTTCCCAGAATAGATGAATGGTCATATTCCTTCATTGGCAAGAGTACTTTTTGTCATTTACTTCACTGCTTTGAATTAGGGCTGAGTGATGTTAATTGTAAAATCGCAATTTGAAATATTGCAATTTTTAAATGTTTTGTTGGTTTAGTCTACATGACTTAGAAATTGGTCGAGCTTCTTACAGTCTATACCAATATATTAAACAATACAGTGATCAAATCAAGCTTCTAATTCTGCTGATCTGATCTGGACAACATCCATAGAAGTATAAACATCAAAGCCATTGTGTAAAGTTTCCTCATACCGCCAGACCCACTGCCAAAGCAATGCAAGTGTTAAGGATGGTGTGTGGGGGGCCCGAAGAATGGAATGCACAAACAAATACATAAACTTCATTCGGGAAGGAACTGGCAAGCATCTGTGTTTAAATGGTTGTTTGAAGGGGTGTGTCCACATGCTAGGATACGTAAGTCTGGAAGCAGCTGGAATATGTGTTAACAGTCACAAAATGTGTCTTGCCAGCCTGCTAAAAATACCCTCGGCCTCCAGGGTGATGCAAGTCAGTCATCTCATGTGCCTTATAAATGGAGTTTAAATGGAGGTTAACACATAACAACTAGCTATTCCTAGGCAGTGGGATTGTCAATGGCTCAGAGATTTAAGAGATGCTTTCTAGCAGCATAACTACCCACCTGAACATTTTTCATGTGCATTGCACCATTTGCACTTCACTCTTCACTCTCCTACTTTTTCAAACTACTTTCTGGTCTTAAATCCTGTCTTAAGGCAGACGCTGGGCACGGGGAAGGTTGTTTTATTGCATTAACCTTAACTCCCGCCAGACCAATAAAACATGCTCACATGTGGTAGAGTGGCTCACAGCCACACATGCACATAGCCACACATACATGCATGCAAGCATGCCACACACACACACATTACATTGTAGTGGTGAGAAAAGATAGAACGTAGCAACTGTTTTGTCCATGTAGCCCTATCAACATACTAAGCCAAATGCTCTGTGCATGTGCTGCAAGGCTTCATCAGACAATTACTGTTTCATTCATTTGCACACCATCTGCACACTTGTAAATTTCCAACATGTACAATGGATTGTTTTTTTAACAAAGTTTGTCAAATAAGAGTATCTGAGCATGGGTAATGGCAAACAAGGATATTAAGACATTTACAGTAAAGTGTTTTTTTTTTGTTTTAGTTTTTTTTTATTAGGCCAGAGCTGTCAAAAATGGCTCAGTCCAGCATTAGCAACATTGGCAAGAACACTATCGTTTGGAGCGACAACATAAAATGACTCAGTAAAACACAGTTAATTCCAAGAAGAGCAGTTAAGCTATAAAACTGAATGTCAAGGCCGATTAGTTTTACTATGCAAACATGCTTAAAATATTAAGTAAGTTATTAAGTAAATGTAAAAATACTTTAAGTATTCAAAGTGATTGAAGTGAACAATATGCCTCTTCCTTATTTAGTAAAAAATACATGTCTATAAAAATAAATTCCAGAGATTCAAAACACATATTTCAGACAACATAGAGTCCCATGACCTCATGTCCAGACCACAGCGTTTGGGAGGTCTACAGTGCTGTGCACGTGGAAGACAGAGTGTGTGTGTTTGCATTAAAGCGGTGAAGCTGGCGGGCTGTGTAGGGGGCAGGTGTGCCAGGAGCGGAGCAGAACCGGGACTAGTCAGAAACAATAGCTGCTTTTTTTGTTCAGGAAATAGTGTGTTTATAATGTTAATGGCATTCGGGCCAGACCATGTGCTAAATACACTTGAGCAAATCTAAACACATCCCAATATACCCAAGCAGTATACAGATCAAAAACCCATTGGGGGATTGTTATAGTAGGATGCAAATAGTAATGTAAGTGTTTCTTTGTTTATTGCAACTGAAGGGCAGCCTTGTACATTCTAAAAGTTTACCATTAAAAGGTGCTCTAAGCGATGTTGGGTGATGTTACTTCTTGTTGACGTTCAAAGTATTTTCAAACAAAACAAGACTAGCTTGCCCCTCCTTCCTCCTCATCCTTCAACCCCCCACCCCCACACCCAAATCCTTCTTGTCGGTTATTGGCTGGATCGCTGGAACACTGTTTGTGTATTCTTCGTGGTGCAGGTGGGGACAGTTTGTTTTTGTTGCCGTTTGTAGACCCTGGGCTCTCTACAGAGACCGCGTTTTTTACAGTGTGTTTTGGGGACAGGCAGCTAGCGGATAGTGAGGGAATGTTTGCTGTATGTGACGACAAATGTTGTAGCGTAAAACATGCGTGACATTGCTTAGAGCACCTTTAAGTGTGAAGTACATTCCATGAGGCCAACAGCGATTAATTTAATTCAGCCCATAAAAAACTCCATAAAAAGTTCCGACCTTCAGGTTGTCATTTTTCGGCAGTGGTGATAAACAGAGGATTAAGACACGATATAATACTGTTATTGTGAACTTTTTCAAAGAGGCAGACTGAAGTTTTAAATTCAGTGCAATTTTTCGCCAGCCTTTGTGTGACACTTTGCTATTCTCCAAGACAAAAATGTAAACGTCTCTGTAAACTATGAACATCACTGACAGTTCTGTTTGTAAACCACATTATTTTATAAAACCAAGCCAAAGAGCTACTTTTGGAAAGGCCTAAAGAGATTGGAGAAATGCCAGCATTTCAAAACAAAAACGCCAAAACAAATCATTATGACGCCTAACTAAGCATACAACAGTGTAAACAGAACACAAAGTCATCGTAGGGAAAATAAACAATATCCTCATTATGGATCCTCCTGAGAAATGGAGTCATGCTCTTATAGGTTGGATCTTATGACCACATAATCCTGAGGGCCAATCAGGCGACAGGTTGAATAATAACATGGGATAGAACACGGCCATGAATCAATTAACTCCTGACCTGATGATGGCGTGAGAATGAAAATCCCATTTGGGCACAGCATGAGTACTTGGTTTTGTATGTGTGTGTGTGCGGGAACACCTGTTTGTCCTTGTTATACCTTCAAAATTTCAGCTATTTCGTGGAGCATTCCTCATATGATTGCCTGAGGACAGAGTCTGATGGAGCGGGCAGATTGGTGGGATGCATGCAGTCCACATAGGAAGACTTTAGGGAAACACAAGGCATCTATTCTATGTGTGTATTTAAGCTAGCCAATGGCATTTGATTTCTGCTACTGGTAGGATGGATCAGTGTTTTCACAACTACTGACATGTGTTACTGGTTTGCATATTAACAGAATACACATTAATGCACTCAAACTAAATAATTTAGCTTTACCTTACAAATGTGTGTATCAGGATCTGTTTTAATGTGTTTGGCTCAAACTGACGTGTGTATGTGTGTGTATCTCTGTCTTATGCACGTATGATCCTGTGGCAAGAGAGTGTGAGAAGAGTGCGGCAAGAGAATCATCTCCAAGCAATAGCCAAGCCCAGGGCCATCCCTTCTCTAGGGGAGTATTGGTTTACAGATAGCAGCGGTGGTCTTGTCTTCTCAGTTTATTTATCAAGGGATTACCCAGTAAAGCTAAGGGAACTTTCTCAACCCCCTCTCACATCAGGCACATTGCACTGTGGGATGAAGAGGGCTTGTTCGGTCAGTGATGACCCCCCCTTTTCCACTTTTACATAGTTTGTGTGGAGACACACATGCAATCTGGTTGCCTAATGCTACCCACTGTTTAACTTTAGGAACAGAGGTTTATGCCAAAGTGAAATGTGGCTAAACAGTCATTCTAGTAGAGCACATACATTTTAAACATTTGCAACAAAAGGTACCTACATCCGAACAGTCAACTACTGAGATTATGTTATATTAACAGTTCCTGACCTTAGTTAAAACTATATCTATATCACTCTAAAACTAAGCTTTAGGGATAGTATTTGTGCATCATTGCTATATGTATCATGGGACTGAATGGCTTAAATGGCTCAGATTACTACAAACCACTGTTGTTTTTAGTGGTGTGCATTTGTGTTAGTGTCCAGTTCAAGTGTGTATTCATAGGTGCAAATATGTACATTTTATGTATTCACAATGGCAAAAAGCTAAAAAACTGCCAAACAAATGTATTCATATCCCTGGGAATAGCTCTCGGGAATGCTGTCTACATCCATTATCCAAAACACAGTCACTGTCATCCCAAGACATTGTACCATTTTTTTCTCATAACCATGTAATTTTCCCTAACCAGTAAAACAAAAAAGGAAATAAAATAACAATAGATTCCCGTAAGGGATAGTATAGCACACTGCTGTCAAACACTGAAAAAAAAACATCAACATCGTCCTCCTTCTATTTGGGTTTACAAAACAGAAGCCCCTGTTTAGTACTGAGTTGGAAAAGAAATTTAATTTGATAAGAATGTTTCCATATGTACCAGTAACCAACTACCATACTGAATAAATAGAGCAAATGAGAGCACAAAGGAGAGCAGAAAAGAAAGCGAGAGCAAAAGCAATTAGCTTTATTTGGTATTTGCTTCTTTGCGGTTCCTAACTCAAAGAGGAAAAAAGTCTGAAGAAAAAATGCAATCAGTCGCCAAGTAGGGCCATGAGTAGCAGCCACTGGTTCCCATACTGGTGAGCCTTTTGTTCCACCACACAGGAATACCCCTGTTACTTTGGAAACATGGTTGTTTATGATGTTTTCCCCAAAGAAAACCCAAGGCATCATTTTTTTTTTTTTTCAAATGACTGGAGTTTTTACCGCCGAGTATCACAATAATTATGTTTAAACAAGTAACAATTTCCAGTCCTAATTGCAACACATATGAAAATAGAAAGTGAGGGCCTGCTACTTGTGCAGGAGAATGTTTTTTTTATTTCGATTCTATCCATCCATCATGTTAAAAACAATGTTAGATGTACTGTTTCAAGTACAGTCTTTCAGGTGTATTGGCTTTTGTTCCATCCAAATTACCCCAAAAAAGGCCACAATTACCTGACTTGACTTGGATCAACACTGAATACTATGTGTAAAAGTTTGTTATCACAATATACCGTCATCCAAGAATAACCTTATACACATAGAGAGACAGAGAGAAAGAGAGAGAGAGCAAGGATCCAGCCAAATAAAAAACACTGTTCCCCTTTAGCTACGCATTAAGGTGACTACTTGAATTTCGCAGGTCTAGCTGTGCTGTGGTGGAGGCCTTAGGTAAAGGAAGCAAGTTTGAGCCTGGAAAGTTGCCGCTTCAAACCCTAGAACATCTGGGAAACACTTTTAGGTTGTGTTTTACGTTTAACCACACAAAAAAGAGACAGATGTGGGCTTTAAGGTGTTGAGTTTAATCAGACCATTATGGCCTCAAACAGTGGTCAACCCAGGACGAGGACAATAGTAGTTCATTTTTTCTTCTATATAATGGACTGACTGTGGAGTCTACTCTGAAATGATAACATGCCTGGGTTTCCAAAGATGATTTAAAAACGGGCTCTGGGTGGAGAAGGCAGCCTTTCTATCAAATGCTGATCTACAATGAGAGGGTTACACTGTAAATGATGGAGATTGCATTGTGTAGAGCCAGTTATTTCCACATTGGTTTTCAAAATTGTGCCCTCTTTGAAATATTTTTTTCATCCAAGTAACCCCTAACCAGCACAAAACATTTTCGGTGAAATGTAAATCACAATACAGCGCTGCGCAGTCAGTGCCTTGTTCCCTAAACAACAATGTTGTAACTGAAAAACATTTAAATGCTACATTTCACATGTTTAGCATCCCTGAATCCATGTATTATTACACTATTATATAATTATAACTATATAAATATGCATGACTGATTTTTTAAATAAACGTTTAAAAAACAAAAGTACTCAGAGTCCCCCTAGGGGTACGCCTGCCCCAATTTAAGAAACACAGCATTAAAAGATGAGTTTCTTAGCTGTCTAAGGTTAAGATTGAATTCCATTCATGATCTATGGGTGGTGATTGTTCCATCTAATTAGACCTGTTGATAATAAGACTACTGTTTTTTTCATGCACCCGTTCAAGTTAAGGAACAATGTTTCAGCTGATGAAAGCCTTCATTAGTCCTCCACCAGCAACTTTTCTCTTCCTAGCTCTTATTAATATTTTGTAGAGAATAGCGTCCTTCTCTTCCAGCTTGATTTGACTTTTTAAAGGGAACTGCTCAACACCAACTCTGTGTGTGTGTGTCCGTGCGTGTCACAATGTGCATTATATTGATGTAGGATTTGTGATTTGTCTTGTTGTTTTGTTGTTTTGTTAGATGTTGGATTTAAATTGTGCCCTGCCTAGAGACTGCAGATGTTAGTTAGCCTAAAGCCAACTCTGGTACAATGCAAATGGCACCATTGATGTTAAAAATTGTACAAAGTCCCTTACAAATAAAATGAATAAAAAAAATAAAAAATAACTCACTTGTTGATAAGGTAATATATTTCTAATATAAAAGTATAAAAATGGCACCCTTTAGCTTGAACTAATTCTGACTCGAGTCTAAACCAGAAAGAGAACAAAGTTTGGTGGGAAATTCAAGCACTGAGATTATACAATACATGATGCACAAGGTATTAGATTCCATCACCAGTATCTTGTGAAGGTGGGACATCATCAGTAATGGCAGAATGTAACTGCCATCTGATCATGTTCACCTGATGCTGTGAACAACTGAACCAATGCCATCCTTCACACATGTGTGGAGCAACACTTCAGTTGATTTGGTCAGGAAAGCTTTAAGCCGATGACAATAAGAGCACACTGTAATTGAAGAATAACTGCAAAGACAAATGTGTGTGTCATATGAAATGTAAAACAAAACAACTATTCCTATAAATTAATGAATTACTGAATACAAAAGAAAGCCAATATCAATGAATAATTAGTGGGTTTGGATCTGTTCTCAACATCATGCGTTCTGGGGATAATCATTTAACAGACTGTAGAAACGAGCATTGAGCGAGAGAGTGTTGATAATTTACGCTATCCTTCTCCTCTTGCCTTATTTTCTCTCTTTATCCCTGACAAGTCTTCTTTTCCATCCTTTTAAAGTCTCTCTTCATTCTTTCTAAATCACTTTGTCTCCATCTTTCTCTTTAGGCTTTACTCTGCAGTCTCTGTCAATCAGCCAACCCCCCCCGGTATTTTTCTCCCACTCTTATCCGAATGATGTCAGTGCTAATTAAAGAGAGACTCGGTCCCTCGTATATCACAGGGAAAGGTCCTTGAGATTTCAATCAGTAAAGAGAACATTGAGTTTCTCTCTCCACATTGAGGGGTGTTTACCATGATTAAATCACTCACAGATGATCTAAAAATGAGAGGCCCCTTGGTTTTTTCCTTGGAGTTTGTTGACAACTCTTCTCCATCTTAGTAAACAAATTTACAACAATTACAGACACAAAATGTGGCAAAGTGTCTCAGAGGATTCTAGTGGTGGTGTTATACCACAGAGATAGAGGAAGGAAAAGGCGACGGAGGAAAAGTCAAGTGAGTTCATCTCGTCTGTGTCTTCGACTGGGTGTAATATACGAGCGCAAGCAAAGAAAATAAGCTGAATGATAGAAACTTTGAGAGTCCACGTGTCCATTTGAAGCCTTCCAGTGAACCAGCAGCTACCACTAAAATCATAACACAGATACAGTCTGCGTTTGTGTTAACTTCACAGCAGCAGCTGCATGGTATTATCAGCCAGCTAGCTCAGGTTTAAAGCTGCTAAAACACCAGGCAAGTGGGCACCCATGCAGGCATAAGGTGAGGATGTTATATGGAGATGACAGGGAGGGCTGGGGCTATTTAAAGGGTGACAGACAGTCAAGGGGAGAAACATGTACAGGAAGGAAGGAGAGCTTAAAAAGCCATGTGGCCAGGGGTGCTGACCAGTGGATTGGTGGCATGTTTTGCTAAGATATCTAAAGTAGTTCACCACATTTATTCTAGATGCACCCTTATCTTGAACCAAATGGTCAAAAAGGACCTGATCTGCAGTCCTAGATAATTCATTTTTCTGAACAACTTGCAATATGACATGATGAGGTGTCGTGATTTACTAGATAATGGACAAGGTAGAGGCACAAACTCTACATCATGTCACGGCATTTTCCTTTGTCACAGTTTATTAATTTATTACCCAAATCAAAATTGCCGTGAGACTTTGATCTATCCAGTCAGTGACACACTGTTACCGGTGTAGCGAGCACTTAGGGATACGAGCATGGTTATTGATATGTATTAGTCTCATAAACGCCAACATCAACAGATTTGTACGCCTGTCAACCATCTTCCTTTTTGTTGTCATCCCTCGACCTCCTGTCATTTCTTATTCTGTGTGCAACAGTCAATGTGAGTAGCAAACCTAAAGCTCTGAAGGAAAGCTCCACGTCACAACATTTCATCAAATTACAATCAACTACATATCTGAGAAATTATGTGATTTCTAATTATATGACTCCACCAATCCAAGTCATGGGCCATAGAGAAAAATAATATACTAATGACCAGCACTTTATGTTCAAATCCAATTTTAATGTCCCAGCAATCAATCACATGGCGATTGCTCACTGTTGCAACTGCATTTCACATACACAGTTTTGTGGTGTCGAGGGCTGCAACATATTATCAACAGCAAGGTAGACACTAAAAGATGAAAGAGGAGAGCCGGAAAAGACGGAAGAGGGTGGCTGAGGGGAAGAGAGGCTGAAGCCACCATCATTAGCTAATGGACTGCTGAGTAAGTCAGTCAGTCAGTCAGTCAGTCAGTCAGTCAGTCAGTCAGCTTGAGGGTCAGACGCAGTGCCAAAGCCGCACACAACTTAGAAAGATGGGTTGTGTGTATAGATCGGCCATGAGCGCATTTTGCGTCCGCTGCTATTCTGCTAACGGTCTCAAATATTCTACAAAAACCATGTATAAAAGGCCTGAGCCTGTGTAGCTAATCCTTTTAAATAAAGTGACCTCCAGAGATGCTAGCTGGTGTCAGAGTCTCAAACCCTTTTACATTACATTAGTTAAATATAAACAACACGTTTTTCCAAACCACCCCATTACATAAAGTTCAAAATCTGAAATGCTAAATGAATTACACATAGAGTAAATAAATAAATTAGACATCATCACAATATCAAAGACATCTAAGTAAAAGCTGTAGAAATGCAACGTCATTTAATTGTCACAATGATAACTGATAAAACATTATTAGCATTCAGTTATTTTCAGTTAACTCTAAAATAACCCGGGTACCGCTCTGGTTACATTTTAGCTACACCTGTAATAATCTAACTTATCTTTAATTCATGTGGCAGTGTATGCCACATACACAGAATTCACTTTACAAAAGTAGTTTTGCCAGTAATTCTGTCATTCATCTAGTTCCTCCAGTTCCCCTGGTCTTCCTCGCTTAAATTATCCGGGGAGAACTGATTGAAATGTAAACAGTAATGTCCAATTATTACCTTACAGAACTTCCAATAACTTTGCCCTTTACAGTGCCAGCAGTCGTTATGTCCATCAGATTTAAGTACCACTGTTATCATTTATTTTAGGCATCCAGTAAGAACTGTTTTAGTCTGCAACATCTTGAATTAACTTCCTTGTCTTGCAACGTTTCTGGAAAATCTATTGGGAAACTGTTACTTTTCTACATTGACCACAATGGCCTAATACATACCACAATACTAACGGTATGGCAAAAATATCTAGTAGTGGGCGCCCTTGCTGTCATTTGGTAGAGCGGATGCACATATATAGAGGTTTACTCCTCGACTCAGAGGACCTCGGCTCGACTCCGACCTGCGGCCCTCTGCTACAAGTCATTCCCCCTTTCTCTCCCCTGTCACTTCTTCAGCTATCCTGTCATTGAATGCCCACAAAATAATCTTAAAAAACCAATATCTGGTAGTACACATTGCATATAGAACATATCGCCATATTGCCTATTGCTTTGATAAAACCATAAAAAAACAGGGTTGCAGAGATGGCCTAGGGAAAGAAAAAATAGAAACTGTGATAACAACAAAGTTTATTTTCACACCAATGATTTTCCTTCATTTTATTGTGGGATAGGGTAAAAGAAAAAGGCACTCGCAAAGTAAGCCACTGCTGTCAGTTGATGTGCCGCCGTGGTGAAAGGAAACCTTCCAGTCATCCCACTGGCCCTTGTTTCCATGATCTTAAAGGCCCAGGCTGCTATTATCATTCCTCCACAAGACTGTAATAAGAAGCTGGGGTTAAACCAACAAGCGGATAAGGTAGACCTTTGTATAAACTGCTCTAATTAGGACCACTGGTACTATTTTCTTATAAGCAGACCATTAACCTCTCAGCGAGCAACTGCAGGAGTGAATGAAAGAATGCGTGAAAACCTGCTTATGTGCGTTAAGATTTAAGTCTACCCATCTTTAGCAAGTAGGAGATAAAAAGTTCTCCTCCAGGTCATATGAGCCATATCCTTTTTATGGCCTTGTCAATAAACAGCAGCCTGTGGCCTCTCAAGCACGGTTGACTCTGGAGGGAGAAACTTTAATATGAATTCAACAGGGCAGCATTCAGAAGGAGAAAACCTCACTAAACATTGGAGCTACCATTTGCACTGGGGCCCAATAAGTGTAGCCACTTTTACTGGATATTTTCCAATTTTTTTTCTTAATTGTGTCTACTCAACATAATCCAGCACAACGCTCCCCCAACATCCATAACCATAACCACTTCCTTTCCAGCCACGTTCACGCTCCATCTCAATAAGAGCAGGAATGTATTTAAACAGAATCTATCCTTCTGCCGCGCCACATAACCATCAATAGCTGCCTTTCAGTCTCATGCGTGCTGCTGGTATTGTCACAGGGTGGGCCGCACATCTAGGCTCCTTACAGGACTTCTAAAAACCTGATACCTGCACACTGTGTGGTGATGTGTATACTGTACGTACAGTACCTGTGTTATGGCCCAGGTACTACACTATGACATATTGCAACATATAGTGTAGACTCTGTGTAGTCTGCAGCTTTCTAAAGTGAGAGAGAGAGAAACCACAAAATGGTTTGGCATAATATCCCAGTATAAGACCACACGGTCACAATAATTCCTTTAATAACATCTCTTTATATTATTCTGACTCTGCAAAAAAACAGAGTTACTTCTTTGTTTTGACATATGCAGCATGAAGTTATAAAAAATCAACAGTGGGTTAAGCAAGTTATTTGCCCTTTATTTGCTTTGCAGTAAGATAGTAAGGATATTTTATAAGAAAATACAAAGATGGGTGTTTCAAATTGAGAGTTCATCTAGGAGGGGGTATATGAAGGTGTAAGGGTGAAGGCGGCTATGCTGACACAGTAGTTGTGCACTGGAGACTTAACAGTTTTCCTTGAGAGGCCACTGTGGCTTTATAAAAACATACTGCGATTTTAAAAAGGCCATGGGTTCTCGGTAATACATTGCAACAGAACGGTGTGTTATTCTGTGTGTGGCTAAGTGCGTATGTGTGTCTGAGCGCGTACGTGAATGGATAAATGTCGGTGTTCCTGTTTGCCCTGTAGCCTGCGTGAAACAATGAGAGTACAGAAAATGGTAGCCGCCAGTGTCCGACTGGGGGCCACCTCCTTTTCCAGAAACAATTCTCTTGGCCCTTTTTTCCAGCTGGCTGGTTCTAGTTTGTATGGCCTAGCTGGAACCCTTTCAATTCTGTTCCACTTGTCCCTGAGCTGGGCTCCCTGCTCCAGGCTTGCTTGCCACCCCATGAATACCAAGCAGGCACACACACACAAACACACATATATGCGTACATACACACACGAAATACAAGCTGGATCTCTCTCTGCATAGTTATATTAGGTCAGTTGTTAAGCCTGGGTAACCAACCCTCCTCTGTCTGCACATGCATGTGCTTGCAGTAAGTGTCTTTGCATTGGATGTGTGTGTTTAATTTAAGTGTTTACTGTAGAACCACTCAGGCTCTGTGATGTTCCTTCACAACTTGAAATAAGTACCACACCAGTGCCTCTGCACGTGTAAGACCATTAACTACAAATTACTTGCACTTTATGTTCCTGCCAACGACCTTCACCTTCCAGGCGGACATTTGTTTCAGTTCATTCTGGTGTAAACTTTACTGTGGTGAGATGTCTAGCATTATTGCAGAATATTGTAGAGTAGACAGGCACTACAGCCCGCTAAAGTACTGTGATTACTGTTTTTCAGTAATGTAAGGGATTACAATTTGAAATTCAGTAATTACATAGCAGTTACTGCTGTTATTGCAGCTGGGGAATAACTGTGACGCCACGGTGGCAGCACTTTCTACCTAGGCTACATGTACTATTGCTGTAACATCACAACTTTACAGAAGACCTGATGACTGGTTAAAATACACCATTACTTAATCTATTTATTATACATTTATTATTTATATAGCACCTCAAACAAAGAGATGAAAATCTCGCTTTTTCCAATATGGGAACTTTAGTGTAAACTTGGCCTCTTCACTAAGTCACCACAGCAATCACTACTCTTTGAGAATAATTGACAATAGTTCTTTGGAAGACTGCACTGTACATTTAGTCAAACAAGATTGCCAAGTCAATGTTTAATCCACTAACAGCTTGCCCATTATGGCTGCTATAGTGTCGTCTTACAGTTTTAGTCCAGTTCTGGGAACATTTCCAATGCAGACTTGTCCACAAGTGGTACCATTAAAGATATTAGGGAACAACTGCACCATACCCCTGACAACATTTGAAGCGTTGGTCTTCCCTTCTGTGGTCCCATATTCAACACAGGTCATCACAGAAAGTCCAACTGAGTAACTCAAAGTGACAAAATGTGTATATAAAATCTTGTGTAACCTGTCATAGCCAACTAATAAGATGAAGATGGGTAGGGATGAAGATTAGAGAGACACAGACTGGGAGAATCTCAGAAATAACACAGACTTTTTCCACAACTGGGGGAAATCAAGTCCAGCTACCTACTTAGAGAGAGCTAAAAAGTAGTGGAAGTATGATGTCCACAACTCTCCAGCTCATGCCCAGGGGAGAGGCATATCTACAAGTATATAGTTTAATTTAAAAAAAATTGGAAACACAAGCACTGCGTCAACAACCATGCCGGAAATTTAAAGCGAAGATGGAGATGCAATAGGGACCGAATGCTAGTGAATATGCTTGTTATGTTCCTCTTGATGATGTACGTAAATCTCTGCTAATTACGTTCGGCTCCCTGGTGTATGACTCACGTTACCTTACACCCACATGCATGACCACACCCTATATAGAGAAATTAGGGTATGGCTTAAAATGTGAAAATAACGATCACAGTGTACTGAAAACGCTGATTTAAATGTTCTCTCAAATTAATCAAATGGCTGACATGCAAACATACTAACTACTCAGTGTGTATTACATCCTATGTGCATTATAAGTTCCCTGGTATGTATAACAGGAGGAATCTATTACAGAGATTTAATGTCAAATTTTACAGCCACAGTAAGTTGTTTTAAATTGAAAAATGAAGCACAATTGCCATCTCTAAATGGAGCTTTTGTTTATTCAGTATAGTTTAACCACAATGCTTGCTGTGAGCATAGAAATACAAATCTAAGATAAATTGCTAAACAAATGCATTTTAACTGTAGATATTAAGAAATGTCTGGCACTCATCCATGAAACTGTCTTTGTGTTGTGAACATCCAATTTAAAACCATATATATCACCAAATCCCTATTTAATCCACCACTTTTCTCATTTTTCATCATAGTCAAAAAGGGATTTATAATATCCATAAAAAGTCAGAACCTTTAAAATGATGGTGAATTTTAGCTGCCTTGCCATTTTGGAAAGAGGTCCTTCTCTGAATTTATTTAAAAGGAGACTGAACTTTTTATTTTTTTCTGAACAGTTTCAACAGTGTGCAAACATGAATGCTGCGTGCAGGGTTCTTTGTTGCATTGGTGTTTGCCGCCTGCAAAACCTTTCCAATCAATACACTGAACACTGTCAAGGTATATGTATGAAACAAAGACATTAAACAAAAAGATTTGAAGGCCTTTTGCATGTGCCATTAAAGCTGCAGATCTAGTGTGTACTCACCGTGGCAGTGATGAGTGGACCATGGAGCTGTGCGTAGAGCAAGGCCTCATTAACGTGCTCCCTAACCCCCAGCAGGGCTAGTTCCAGACTGTGGTGCCCCGCCATGGCGTGGGTTAGTTGCTCCAACAGGCTGGTATACCTCCTCCAAGGCTGATCCAGCTCTGACACGCTGGCCAAGCAGCCTCGCATTACATTCAGACAGTAGCCCACGCAGGGCTTGATGAGTGTCAAGCCTCTGCAGTGGGAGCAGTACACCATCTTCACCAGGCCCTTCACACACTCTTTGCTCATGCTGAGATTTTCAGTGGCATTCATCACCTCCAAACCTTCCTCCAGGGCCAGGCCCAGTTGTCTCCCGGCTCCCAACGCCCCAGCCAGCTCCTGGGCCATGGTGGCTGGATAACGCCCAAAAGGGTTGACATCCTGCCTGATCATACGGAGACAGTCACCCATTTCGTTGCCCATCATCATGCTGCCATCAATGCCTGGATTGATGACCCGTGTGTAAACGAGTGGGAAGAGGTTGTTAAAAAACTGGTGGACTGACACCTCCACTGAGACGTTGGCCCCGCGGAGGTAGAGGGAGAGTGAGGAGAAGAGTTGGTTAACATGGGGTAGGGTATGGCGGGACAGGGATGAGTAGGTTCCCTCCAACAGAGAACTCAGGTGGCCCTGAGAGAAGGACAGAAGGTACTGGAACATGTCTGCAGAGAGAGTAAAAGAGAAACACAGGGATAAGACAGATGACATTTATATGAGAGGAACATTGATAATCATTGATTACATGATTTACAAGCTCCCCATAAAATGAGTAAGGCATTCAAAATGCAAAGACATATCCAAACCCTGGCTCCTGACCAGCTAAGCTTGGCTTGTTTCCATTAGTAAGTTGGGTTGAGAAACCAGTAGGGCGGTGCAATTAATGGAAATGTAATCATAAGTATGATTTCGGCTACCAATGATCACAAAAATAGAATAATTGAGAAAAACAATAATTTAGCTCATTAGGTTTTGCAAACAAACTCTTATTTTCTCTTGTGTTCTGAATGAAAGAATAAAGTTTAAATAGGAAAAGTATTACGGCAAATTTCACAGTTGTATGTGTTTTTTTTTTTTTTACCGTTGATTCATTTAACTTTTCCCACTGTTTCAATAGTTCAATAATTGCAACATCTTTCCGGAAGTCAACGAGTAATCGTGTTAAATTATCGTGATTTCAATACTGACCGAAATGATCGTAATTATTATATTTTTTTCCATAACCGAGCAGCCCTACAAACCAGTGTGGAGTTTTTCTATAATGTCGTTGGATATCATTGTGTATGAAGTCATCTCCCCAATAAGGAAGTCTTAAGGACATTAAGAGACAGAGACAAATAGTGAGACAAACACACACACACACACACACACAGAGAGAAAGAGAGATTTTAACATTTGATATGGGCAGAAACCGCAAATCAGTTCACATTTTCTTTGACAAATACTGTATATTCCCGATACTGCAGTAGTGTTTGACAGACCAAGAGCCTAACACAGACACACACTCACACACACACATACACACACACACACACAACACACTCTAACACAAACACACACACATGCACACAAGTTTAGTCATCAGCTTATTATGTAATTTCTTGGTAAGCAAGTGAAGCTGTAAAGCAGTCAATGATGTCAGTGCAGAGGCTGATTAGCGCCAGTGATGTGCCACTTCTTGCCAAGCAAGGTACTGTAACAGAGTGAGACAGAATGACAGAGGGTATGGCAAGGGCGAGGAAAAAAAGACATGAAATTAAGAACAGCTTGACTCTCGTTCCTGGCCATTTTCTCAGCTTATTCTCCAATATACCCCTCCACCTGTCCTCATTTCACTACTAGAAAGTTATGTAAGTATTAATTTAAATTTAAAATTGATCACATAAGAACAAAGAAATGCTCTATCTTGCTTATTACAGACATGAGGTGACTGCTACAGTAGAGTCTAACTCATCCTTTTGTCCCACACTCTCCTGTACTACCCGTCCACTTAATCTCTTGTTTCCATTCAAAGCAACTCTCTGCACATTTTTTTCTGTATGCAACTGAATGGGACTGTATGTATAGCGTGTGTGTGTGGTGTGTGTGTGTGTGTGTGTGTGTGTTTGTGTGTGTGTGTGTGTGTGTGAGCATGGCGTGCGCGTGTGTCCTGGACACAACACTCTCCTATGGGGGTGTGATGTCAGCTTAAAAGCATGACAGGACATGAAGGAGCAGTAGCAACTGTACAGAAATTCAGACAGGAGAAGGAGGGTGCCAACAACCCCCCCTAACCATACTGTACACACACACACATACATGCATAAAATGAAATAAAAAAGTAATAATAAGCCCACAGTGTGTGACAACTGATAACTTGGACCTAATATTTTTTCCATTTCCTTGATGTTAACACCTACTCCTTCATTTACATAGTCAATCTCTCTTAGCACAGTGATTGTTACTAAATGCGTATGTGTGTGTGTTCCTGTGTGTTCCTGTGTGTCCAGCCCCTCCCGGCTTACAGACAGAAGGATAACAGTCATGTCCTCCTCAACAGCTGCACTAATATGACCGCTGTCTGTGACACACGGGGACTCCCCACTGGCCAGCAAAAGGCCCAACTCATTTGTAATGCACCAGAAAGCACCATCGTCATGATCAGAGCTGCACTCGCACGCATAACATTCAAAGTTGTAGCGGATTGAATGGGTTTCGTAGAGCGTGACTGTGTGTGACAGAAATATAGCAGACACACATGACAAGTAATGGGCTGTTAGAGATTTTTACAGCAAAGCAAAGTTTGACTGTAGGCGGAGAACCGTCATATAGACCTCCCGAGATCACCAGCTAGAGAGAGACCAAGGAGAGCAACAAAATGAGAAACACAAAAAGAGAAGGAATGAGCAGAAATAGCATTAGATTAGCAGAGAAGTTCCAGTTTAAGTCCCCCCTCAGTGTCTCCTCAGCCTGTAGGGCTGCAGAGTTGGTACCAGTGTGAGGTCTGCCTGCCAGTCAGACATTTACACCACAAGATGTACCCACAGGCTTAGGTTACATGGAATTACATAATGTTATTATAAAATTATCATGCTCAGAAATACCATGGTTTAATGTTACTCTCTGTGAGCCATGGTGGGGGCAAAACTAGACTAATCTATGCAACAAGACAATCAAAGTTTTATCAAACAGACAAATTAATCTTATACTCAAGAGCACACATATGAAAGGATTTCTGACAGGATAATAAAATCCTTAAGACATTCCGTACTTGTTAAAAAAAAAAAAAACATATTTTTATTTGAGAGAGTGACACTGAGAGAAAAACATGAAAGAGGAAAAAAAAAGGGAAAAGAGTGGGAGACCGCCAGGAAAAACGGAATAAAAAGAAGCGACTGAACTTTGAACAAGGAAAAACAACTACTGTACAAGTGGACTCCACCTTGAGAACATGCTCTGACATCTGGATTCATTTGGCCCCTGGGTCCGGAGCACTTTCCTGTCTCTACAGAAGTACAGAAGTAGGACAAAGAGTCCACCTTTCTTGCTCTCCATACTTCCACTGACAAACAAAAAGTGGATCCCATGGTTCATTCATTTTAAACACCAGTTATATTCTGTTCTCTGTCAAGTCCTCTCCCACACTCAAATGTATCCGGTTTCTCATTCTGGGATAAATCAAGTACGGTTGTTGTGGGTTGCTCTGCACTTTCCAGTACTGGGAAACTGAGTGATAACAAAAAAACAAGAAACCAACAGCTTTTTAAGTCCTAACTACCATGGCATGATTGTCAATTGAGTTTGATTGTTCTGGGTGACCACAGTGTCTGAATGTAGATCTGACCACACTCCATTTAGACACGCAGCCATGGGTGGCTATCATTACCATGTCACATACTTCTACCCATCGGTAAGCCGTTTGGGAAATAAAGTCTGGCTGGATTGAGGCTATTTTGCATGGAGCAATTATCTTTAATTTCCAAGGAAGTCCTTAAAACTCTGAAATT
This sequence comes from Etheostoma spectabile, assembly GCF_008692095.1. Lineage (NCBI taxonomy): Eukaryota > Metazoa > Chordata > Actinopteri > Perciformes > Percidae > Etheostoma > Etheostoma spectabile. Next base: position 6,556,939 of record NC_045744.1, read on the forward strand.
CAAAACACATAATTGTGAAGCTAACTATACAGGACTAAATGAACAAGCTTGCTTTGTTTGTGGTCCTGTGCGGCTAATCTCACATGCTCTCTGCTCGGAATAAACAAGGTGTTAAACGGATAAAAAAGCAGAGGAGGCTTATGTCTTGCAGTGGCCTACACTGAGTATGTATTATGACTCTGGGATGGGATATTATACCATATCTTTCCACCAATGCTATGCCAAGGCCACTCTCTGAGATCACTGGGTTTAATCACAAGAAGCTATTTCCACTTTACATTCTGCATGGCAACCCAGTGTTTTACTGGCACAATTAGCGTCACCATGGTGAAGCTTCCACAATAACAGAGTCAAAATAAGCACAGCGATTTAAGTCACAGCTATAGTGTTCTTCGCCTTTGCTGCACAGCAGTCACTGGTTCTTTTAACCACTCTCCCACCGAGATGAGAGATGCATGCATGTGTGTGTGTCCAACAACTTTTATGCAAACTTCGGAATAAATGTGAACTAGTGCTGCGTTTCCATTATATAAAACATAGATTCGTCAGAAATTGGCAGTTTAGGCTACGCTTTATGCATGGCTGTAATCCGCCAGTATGTAGTAGAAGAGGGTTCGAACCGGAAACAACACAAGTCACCTTGGCCATTTAACCCATCTGCGTGAGAGAAATGGAGAAGGCATCAGAAATTTGGTTCAATTGGGCAAGTTTTAATTGTTCCGTCATGTCAGCAAGGCCATGTCTCATGCTGTCCGGAGACAAAGACAAATTAATGCAATGATTTTAATGCACGTAGACGTAGACAGTGGGGAAAGTGAGTAGATATTTAAGGCTAAGGCATCAAAGCTGGGTTGCCAAATCTCAGTAGAGACATGCAGCACCAGACATCCATCACAGACCAACATGGTAAGTAGAGATAGAACAAAGTCATTGTAGTGTGTTATCAGTTCTAGTAATGAAAGTAGCGACTTTTGTTGCGGTAGAAGTTATTTGTTAATTTCTATTTAACCCGCCAGCCCCGTCTTGAAAGATTCTGACTTTGGTGACTTCAAGTGGTTGAAAACAGCACTGTGGTAGACAGCAATGCATGCTGCAAGGCATCTACACGTGTGCAGTATTTTCAGTTTGGCCGACCAGCGCTGCAAAGTGTGACTTAGCTTCACAGAGAAATGTGATGACCAAAAGAAAATATTTTGTATGTACATAATATTTAACTTGACAGAGCATTTTCTGGACTGTCTGAGAATTACTAAAATCCCTAACCCTTAGACAGAATTCCCTAGTCAGCTAATGCTACTATGTCCAAACCAATGTAAGACAGCAAACTTGTTTTTTTTTTCTTAATTTACCTTTTCAAGCAAAAATAATCATACCATGTCTTGTTTGCATGGCACTGCCAAATATGAGCCATCTTTGCTACTCTTGTAAAATCCGGGACATGTATTATATGTCCCATTAGATAAAGATATCACATGTTTTCAGATGTGGTCTGTTGTGTGATCAGATCAGGTGACTTTTGCTCAATAAAATGGTCCATTAAAAAAATGATAATACATTGTCATTTTATTGCAATTAAGCCTTCACTTTTTAATATAAGGTAAAATAAACAAGAGATGATGGGTAAACTGTTAAAAAAGTGTTGCATTCTTGATTTCACACAAATATTTTGAGTGATAAAATCGAAATTGATAATGTGTGGCCAACCTATCCTGTGCTTAATTACAGCGTTGGCTGTCTGTGTCATAAGTGACACTGCATCTTTTAACAAGTGATAGTATGAGTGCATGTAAAGTATGTCTGTAGTTTGAAGTATGTGCATGCAGGCCTGTAGAGATGGGTGTGCATACGTGCGTGCTTGAAGCATGATGCGGTAATATTGTGATAATGAGGTAGGAGACACTGTTCTCATACCATGGACCTGTGGGCCCTTCCTATCTTGGCAATCAGTCCTCACTGGACCTCACCAACCATCTTCTTAGGCAAAGCATTTTAATCCTTCCACAGGCTTGGGTTTCAGAAGAGTCACCACACAGATACGTATATGACATAGTGACACATGTGTAGATTACATATCCTTGTTTTAATTAGTAAAAATACTGTACATAGGGCAATCTCCCACTCGGCACTTGTCATCTCCAGTTACAGGGGAGAGCTGCGATGTCATACAATCTCCCAGCCTCTAACCTTTCAGCAAACAGTTTAATGGTAATAAACTATTAATAAGTCTATGAATCAAGCTGTTGATTCATCAAATTTGTGTGGTAAAATCACATGTCTAAAGTCTAAAGTGGGAGCATGACTCATCTGTCAGACAACAGGCACAGACATGCTGTTTACGCAAATTTGACCTGCAAGAACTGGGGGACTGCACTCTTGCCAAAAACAATGTGACTCCACGAGCACCTCAGAAACCCCACACAGGCAATCACATATGTGATCCTGGCCCCAAATCTTAATTTCCTTGTCTTGTCCTATCAGGGGGGCAACAGGTGGGATAATTAGCTTGAGATGGGGGAGAGTCTGAGGGTGGGTGTGATTAAAAAGGCAGCCCATACAACGATCGGACAGGAGGGTGATCACTGCTTTCTGCCCTGGCAAAAGTAGGGAAACATGATCGAAGGCAGGGAAATGAACGGACGAGAGAAGGATAGGGACAGAGGAGACAGAGCACAGGGGCAGTGGGTGAGGGGCTGAGCAAAGAGCAGGGGAGGGAGGGTTGTTCAAATGGCTAAAGCCATAAAGGGGAGATTTGGAGGGCCAGCGTGAGGGCAGACTGTTGACAGCTGATGGACAGCACTTCTGGTCCTATGCATTAAGGGGGCCACAGGTCTATAGCGACCCCCCATTTTGCTTTTGTTTATTGGCATATAAATCACAGTGTCTCTTTTGATATAGTGTAGCGCTAAGGACCAGTACAGAGTGTCATACACCAAAAGTATTTGCACTCATTAATAACTACTCAAAGCAAAACAAAACAACACAAAGCATGCCAGCTGCACCAGTAGGAATGACTTCTGAATCTTGAATACAGCGTGAAGCAGCCTTGCACATACTGTATGATATGTAAGTTCATATTCATTTTACATCTTGGAGGGACTGCTACATCCTTTTACTCCAGAGATTAAGTTAGGAGATATTGTTTAGATCTGTAGATTGGAGAAAAGTAAAAAATGCCCATCAAAAAAAGACTCAAGTGCAGGAAAAAAGAATTTGATTAGATTCCATGCAACAGCAAATCAAGTGCCATCGGATTATAGCACTGCAGACTGGAACATTAAGAATCTAATAGCATGGAGGCCCTTTCTCCAAAACCTGGCTACATTGATGACAGACTGTAGTTTTGTGATAAACAAAAAAGCCTTTTCCAGGTAATCACCCATAAGTGGAAACTGATGATGACTACAGACGGATGGAGAAAGAGACTGGACTCCAGATTGGAAGGAAACATTTAGGCTCACATGAGATCTACATGAAACAGACCCTTGAACTGACTCTGAGGTGTGAAAGGAATCTGAGATGAAAGGAAGTCTAATGAAAAATGTTCTACTTTTCTTAGCAGGTGTGGCCCCTGGATTCATTTTTCAGCTTTATTATGAATCAAACTACACAGGGTCACTTGGCATAATTATGAGCCAAAACTGCTCTTTGATAAAAGCCTGAGCCTTTATCCTTGTGCCATTAAAAACAACACAAAAACACTTTAATCAATTTTGTGGGCTGAAATAAATCAAACAAAAAAAAAGGAAAATACAAAATAGTCAAGATCAAAAATGTAAAAATATTTTTAAAGGACAAATTTCATCGTTAGTTCCAGTTACGGGTTTGCCAGTTATAGACTGCGCTGTGGCTGATTTAAAACCAGACCCATGTCTGTTCAGTTTGGCTGACAATACACCAGATATCATAATCCATCATAGATCATACAAACAGGACACGGCTGGATAGGGTCACAACTTTCTTTTTGTGTCTGTCCATTTCTTTCATTTATTGTACCTCCGCCTCTGGAATAAAATGGATGAATGACTGTAGGATCAGTGAATAAAGCCTACCATGGGGACTCCTTAATAATGCGCTAGGAGCCACAGAGGCGAGGAGGAAGAAGGGGAAAGAAGCAGAGGAGTGTCCAACACAGGGCGTAATGAGGGAAGTGAGTTGACACGGAGTGAGGTTGGTTGGGACTAGAACTCAACCTACTGGCTGAATACGTTCACATCCTCAACTTTGCTCATCCATTATGCAGTAAAAATCACCCTAACAAGCTCACCCCTTTGAAAAAAATATCAGTCCAACCACACAGCTCGCCTGAACAATACCTTCATTGGACAAAACCACCATCATGTAATACCTTAGGGAATGGGAAGGCGGGTAAGTAGTGTTAACAGATGACACTGATAGAAGGACAGACACACCTCCCCTCCAAGCAACCACACAACACCCACCACCAGACACACACTGGTCCAAAACCAACCAATTTGCTTGTGGGATACCGGGAGGCGGCTTGTCTATGACAAGGAAAACCGCTGGAAATTAAGCATTGTATAAATCCCCAAAAGAAGCATTTGGTTCCAAAAAGCATTGTTGGGCGAGAAAGCCAGGAGCATCAGACATTTGTCTTGTAAAGAGAGAAGCCTCTAGAAAGAAGAGTTGTTGGGGATCAATCAAGGGGAGATTATGCTTTGCACTTAAGTTGTGGGCTAGTGAAAGGCAGCTCAGAAATATTTTTGAAAGTATCAGAAAGCCATTCCTTTAGAAGAATTGATGTTGGCGAGAAATCAAGGGGTGTTTATGTCAGTTTCACTTCATGCTAGTATGTCAAATGATGGCGGTGGAGACTTACACCAGGCCAACCTACACAGACTTCATATTTGTTTAGGCTTTGGATGTAATATTGGGGAGCATGAATGGATGGTGAGGAAGACTCTGAGGCTGTTGGGGAGCAGAATAACAATGGTAAAGGAAAATTAAAAGAGACATTCCGGGTGAAGATGGAGAAGAATGTTGTGTTTATGGTTTCATTCTGTGGAGTGCACTCTTGGCAGCTGGGTTACCTTTGAGACATGAGGGTTCCCTGCAGCGCACATGCCAGCGCACAAGCTGTTGGCCTGCTGCCCACCTAGACCCAGCATGCTCTTGTTAAGCAACCAATGTTGGCAAAGCATGGACCACAGATAGAGAGAGACACCCACCCAGGAAGAAAGAAGAAGAGTTGTCAGAGAGCAGCAGTGAGGGCAGGACCCTGTTGATTCAACGTTCTATAAAAGGCAGACCTTGTTACACACACACACACACTTGATACAACCATGTTCAAACACACCTGGGCACACTTTCACTGAAACTTTCCTGAAACCATGGGCCCTCTCTCCATTTGATTTTCCTGCTCTCTCTCCTCTCTCTCTCTCTCTCTCTCTCTAGCTCCCTTTCGGCCCAATTTGCTACTCCTCTGTTGTCACATATCCATGTTAAGGTGAGCGAGGCAGTTGAAAAGCAGAGGTAATTAGGGAAGCTTTAAGTGTGACTTTATGACCGTGAAAGGCTTTGAGCTTTCCCCCTCTCTCCTCCCTCCTTCCTTTTGTTCTTTCCTCCCTTTTCCTAGCAAGCCTGCAAAACTCTGAGGGATACAATTCCTGCCCTTATGTGTCATGTCTACTCAGGAGACTAGAGAGGCGTAGATAAAACACACACACATACACACCACACACACACAAATACACAATATATTTGCTCCCACTATTCGGCCCATAAACACGTTTCCCCTCCGCCCTGTATGATTAAATGAGACGTGTAGGGATGGATTCCGGATATCCTCCCTAATTTGAGCATGAGCTCATGGTGCAGCGCAATGTCCTCCTGTGTCCACGCATCAGCCTCTAGAGCAATTACACTGTCGGTCAAAACATCTGCAGAAAAAAAGACAGACATTGCAGACATGAAGTAAGAGAAGAAAAGACAAAATGATGTGTGAGAGGATGGGCTTAAAAGATCACAAGCAAAAGGAGTGAGAGAACTTTCAGACAAATGCAGAGAGAGATTGCAATATAGATAGCGAGGTTTGTGTCTGTTGATAGAATGAAAATAGACCACCACAGCCAAGTAATTCATCACTCACTTGGTGACACGCATATAGTCATGCAGACACATGCCCATGCAAACACACATGAATCATCACTATTTAATAAATAAAACAGTTGCCTTTACATAGAAGTGGTGTGTAAGCCACCCAGGATGGTCCTGACACTAAAAGTGAAAACAGATGAGGAATTTTCAAAACAATATAATCTGGGGTGGTTTTAACCAATATGGATTTAGTCTTTCTATCTATGCCTCGAGGGGGACTGACAGACATTGGGGGGAGTAGGAGTGCACAGAGCAACAAACATAGAGAATACAGTCTACTTTATCCAAGTAGGCAATCAGGGAGGCTGCAAAATCCCAAGGGGTAGGGAGACAATTACAGTACGTTGAACTCAGCTACCTGTGAAAGCCTGGGGGGACAAACAGTCACTGGGGGGGACACACACCAACCAGCCATACAGTCAGTGTTTCTTGTCTTTCTTTAATAATTCTCACGTCTCTGAGACTTCTTATTCTGCATTCTAACACTAACAGCTGAAGCCCTCAAGTATCCCTGAGCTTGTGGTTTTGATCACTTTGTCTCGTGCATACAGTCATGCACAGGCTGTCCCCCAGGACACGGAGAGAGAGTGTGGGGGGGGTCTGAGGAGTTCCTGTATGATGAGACAAGGATCAGCTAATTATGTCGCCTCAATAAGGAAAGGCACCGTCCTTGCCATGTCTTTCTCTCTTCTGTCTCTCGCTCTTTCTCAAATGAACTCCTTGTCCTTTCATTCAAGGGCAACTAAAGTTTTAACTGTGATGCACTTTCATTGATGATAGAGAGCTATCTAGGCCAACAGAATACAGCTCTCTTAAAAGCATTTGTCAACTCCTGTGAGGACAACTTGAGCCCTGAGGTGGTCATGGTGACTTGCAAGGGTGGTAAATATTGTACATGCTCACATGTCTTTGGTACACGTGTATGCACAAACATGCACAAACATGCACAAACACGCACACACCACACACGCCACACACACACACACACACACACACACACACACACCACACCACACACACACACACAGATGTCATGGCCTTTAGCTGTGGGCCAGGTCCCCCTCATATCGGTAACACTAGTGATCAAAAGTGTCAGCATTTTCTTGACATCTGCTCCCCAGCAGTGTGAGTATAGATTATACCAAGATACTTACTCTCTTGCTCATCATTCCCACCTGTCAAACACACACACACACACACACACACACACACACACACACACAGACAAATTGGATTGCCAACAAGAGATTGCTGCATATTGGACTAAACAAGTAAGGCTCTAACCCATCAGAGCTACTGATGAACAAGTAGCATGGGCAAACAGACATACAACTATTCTAGTTGCCAATCCATCTGTTCAACTTTCTCTCAGCCAATCGGGAGGCCACAAAGAGATGTCCAAACAGTAAGATAACCCCAGATCTGATTGGCTAGAACAGCTTGACAGGCCTAAGCCCTTGATGGCAGCTCTAAACTGGCCCAGCTTAGACTGGGCTCTGTGGTTGACACCTACCCACCATCAGGCACCCAACACTTATTACCAATCAACTGTGGCATGGATTAGGAGTCTGTCCGTTTGTGTGTTGGGAGTCCAACACACAAACACTGGCACGGTGTATTGGGAAAGTTCAAAAGTAAGATGGATAAGAGGATATACTACAGAGGACATAGTTTTTAAAGGTCCATTATATAATATATTTACTGTAATAAATACAAAAATGACCAAGATAAGTCTTCAGATATTAAGGAAAATTGAAATACTAGTTTTCTGACAACAATGCTAATGCCAGTATTTTCTCCTTTTGAAATGTCAGTTCCGTGATGGAATGTCTGTTTGTGTTTTGGCCTGTGTGTTGTTATCAACTGCCCAGTTTGACAGCCAGGTTGCCAGATATACCTGCAAAAACGTAAACCCAACGCGCAACAGCTGTAACGTTAGTAGAGCCACGAAAGCAGCAAACAAATGAAAGGGATCATCGGAGATAGATTCTACCTGACCTAAGAAAAAAAAGCATGTTTCTTACAGTTGCGTGATTAGAAACGTAACAAATTCTGGGTAAATATTGGAGATGTATTTGAAAGATGGAGTTATCCCAACTGGTCCAAGCTAACGCCGCCATGCTAACCCTGCTAACTGCTAACGTTTCCAGGGGACCAGTCAAGCTGGCCACGGCTGTTTACAACATGTAGCCTGTTCAGCGGCCGTAGCCGACCACTGTGAGTTATCTTAAGCCAAGAGAGAGGGCTGTAAATTTGGAAGAGCGGACCGTAAGTTTGCAGAGTGTTAAGCAATTGTTGCCGCAATTCTAAGCCTTTAAAGTGTGTTCAGTCGGGTGGAGAGGATGGCAAGGTTGAGTTATTTTTAGCGGTTCCCACAAATATTCTAAGCCGAGGAAGTGTGTCTGACCGTCGGGTGAAGAGGACGACAACTTTGTGCGTTTTTAGCGGTTCCTACCGTAATTCTAAGCTGAAAAAGTGTGCCTGTCTACAGAGCTTCGCGTGAGCAAGGGATTTTATGACTGTCAATATAGCCAGCATCTAACGTTAGCTACTCGGTTGTGCTGTGAAGTATGTCTGGTTATGTGAGACAAGCGTCTAGCAACATTGTTGTGGATGCTGTGGTCTCAGCCTGGCAACCTCCGTGAACCTCGAGTCTGGGGAGGAGGGGGCGGGGGAGAGGGAGGCCTTAGTGGTCTCCTAATACTGTATCTGAAGTCTCCTGAAATGCAGCCTTATTGCAGAATTACAGCCACTAGAGCCAGTCCCACAATGAGCTTTCCTTAGGACGTGCCATTTCTGAGTCTGTAGCTATTGAGGAGGGGGGGGGGGGCTCGACCAACTGCCACTTTGCTTGTTTTAAAGTCATGTTGTCTCTCTCTTATCTCTTATGACCTCATAACAAGCAAGATTCCAGACCAGCCCATCTGAGCTTTCACTTTCCCAAAGGCAGAGCAGGATACCCAGGGCTCAGTTTACACCTATCACCCTTTCTAGCCACTGGGGGACCATAGGCAGGCTGGGGGACACATATTAATGTTAAAAAAACCTCGTAATGTGAAAATGTTATGCCATTGGACCTTAAAGTAAAAAGATGTAGCATGTCTGCATGATTTAGGGCGTGGCAGTCACGGGGTAACATCTGGAGAATCAAAAAAAGATGATTGGTTCTGTTTTGTTATTGCAGCATACAATTGAACCTGTTCCTTTGTATCATTACTGATTCAGAAACATTTGCACACAAAAAACTGAGCATTTATAAATGTGGTCTGTGTTTATGGGGTCAAAATCATGACATGACAACTCCCACACATGACAAAGCACAGTAGGGCCTTTAGGGCTGTCAAAACAAAGGCAGGCCAATGAAAATACTCAGACACACACACACACTCGCAGACACACTCCTTACACACACAAACCATCTTCTTTCTATTAGGCTTGTCTTTTTGGCTAAACTTTAACAATCAGCAGGAGTGATTTTGAGTTGAAACAATAAAAGCTACAGTGGATATAAAAAAAAAACACCCACACATAGGACTTGTTGTTATAAGATTTACGGTATGACTTGAATGACAGACAGATGGGAAGCTGTAGAGAAAATAGTAGCCACATCATGAAAGAATTATCAAATAAACAGATTAACAGCAGACAAGCAGAGCCTGTAGACAACTGGATCAGTGGTGAACTGCATGCAGTGCAATTGGATAGATACAGTACAAACAAAAGGGAGTAGAAAGCTACCCACAAACAATTTTCCACCATCCAGCGTGTGAGTACCAAGGGTATCAGCCAAAATCATATTCTCATTACTTCATGCGGTATATGAACCACTTGCTACTTCACATTCCACTTGAGGCACTCAGACAGCACAGAGACTGTCCTTAGAAGGCCTTGTAAATTAACGGGTAGTGACATCATCATTTTCGGCACCACCGTACTCTCTAGTTTCGATTGTTATTCCATTGTTATTTTCCATCTTGGCTTTTTCTGGGCATGTGGAACACCTGATCTTCATTCTCCAGACAGGCTCGCTCAGACATGAGGTAAGAAGGGAAAGATCTTAATGATGATGAAAAGGACAAATACCAGGAAAACTATTCAAACATGCTTCCTTCTATTCATGCAACCTGCTTGTAAGCAGGCTGAAGGCCTTATCTCCAGCACTCGGTGAACACATACATAGTAATATGCTTGAAGGGATTTTGAATTATATATCCTGGCCAGATGACACAAGTTAAACAGGACAGTAATCAATTCCAGTTCAACATTTGACAATAATATATGCTCTATAATTATTTTCTAACCTGTTTATTCTCTATTGCACCATTTGTTCAAATATAATATGAGTTGGACACCAACATCCACATCCATCATAAAACATGCCTTAGCCAACACGGCGTTTAAGCAGTCCATTGTCTTAAGAAACTAACTGCATGGTACCGAAATACCTAACATTAAAAACATCCAAAACATGTCTCCCAGCCAGTGGGATTGTGTTTTGAGGTTTTGGGGAGGAAAATCTTGGTCTATTTCGGAAACTTTTAAATTTAAATGACACTGCAATCAGTAGAGGAAAAGGAAGGACAGGCTTGGGCAACTAAAGCACTAGCGCTTGATTCAGTTGGGCGTATTTCAAAACCCTTTGGCAGGCAAAAAATTACAGAAAAAGGCTTTGTATACAGCATGGCCTAGTTCATCTGGGACTCAGACATCTGAACTGACCAGGCTACCAAAGAGGCATCACAACCAAATAATAGACCCCAAAATACACCAAACAAACAAACAAAAATAATTACTATGCACAGATAGTTTCACTCTCCATAACTACTGTAATTCGTTCAAGGGTTCCAGTAATTGTTTTGCTGTCCTGAGAGCAGGATCAGATAATGACAAAGCAGATCATCTTTCACCAAACACTGAAGTTTGAGAAAAAGGCCTCTATACCCTCTTTTTCCCATTTACCCTCAGTGATCCCTCTCCCTATTTCTGCTGCTGCCAAACCCACAGAGAGAGAAAAAGGGGGGAGGCAGAGGCAGAGGGTGGGAGCCATGCCCATTTTCTGAGTTGCACACTTGCCCGCACGCCAGCTACTGTGACCCTGGGGAACTGAGTAAAGACCTTTTCCACCAAATACTGGACAAATAAATATTCTTTGGAAGCAAGAAAACAAACACAAAGTTGTTTTGTTTTTATTGCTAAATTGGATTCAAATTAGGGTCATAAGTTCAGTTTCGGGTCAGCATGAAGCTAGGTCAAGTTTTCAAATTAATGTTTGAGTATCAGTCCCATTTATTGGTCGGTACGGTATGTACCAGAGAGCTAACTGATAACTCACCAAGCACTCAATTGCTACATATTTTTTCCATCCATCAACAACAACCCAGTTTCTCAGGCCAATCCCATCCAACCAGCCAACAAGCTTGGCCCCTTTGTCCCAACACTTACCCTGGAAGGCGTCCGAGTGGCCGGAGATGAGGTGTTCGAGCTCATAGCTGTAGGACTGAATGTTGTGGAGTGTTTCTCTTTTTACAGCCAACTGGTAGCTCTCCTCCATCTTCCGGGTGCAGCAGGACGGACCCGGGTGCTTACAAACCAACAGATCCACATCTAGAAAAGTCAAGCAGAAATGGACATACATGTCATAATTTCCTTTATCAACATGTTTTTTTGTTTACAACTCAGTAGAAACACATTAAGCTTATACCAGGAAATGCAGAAAAATTGCCAGTTTCATTGAAAAAAGATAATCTTTTATCCCACAAGACAGATATAGGATTCTACACTCTGCTGTGCAAAAATGTATTAGTATATCTATAGTGTCCTGAGTATGCAAATAGATAGACACACCATAACTTCATTGGGAGACAGAGGAGGCACCATGGGTGGGTGAGAAAGTAGACCAAGAATTCATTGATGTTTCTTGCTAAAAATACTGTATCTTACTTTATTTAAGTATCTCTGGCTCATACAATTGCATAATGTCGTCAAGACATACTGTATATTTGTACATGCATGTATACTTATGTCCCATGAAAACACATGCATTCACTTGCATTTTGCAATGTGAACATGCTAAACGTACTGTCTCTCCCACATACAGTAATCTATGTGAAATCACTTCTAGAACTAGACAGTCATTAACCATAATGGTGCAATTCAGAACAAACACACAAAAGCGATGACCTAACTGCAAATACTATGATCCAATGAACAGCTCAATCAGACACGATTACATCAGCGGAACCAGATTCCACCCTGTCCTGCCAGCATCACCTGCTTCTCACCATCGCTACACAAATAAACACTCTAATGACATCACTGAGACTGCTCACAATTAGCTTGGGTTATTAAAATGGTCCTTTCCCACACATTTCCTTGCACAGGGACATTTCTATAATGTAAAAGTCTGATATGATAACTCATTTTACAGGGGGAAGGGCTGGACGGGGGTGGCTGGAGGCAGGTGTTGTAACCAGAGCCTAAAGCATGGCCTTAGGACAGACCGCAAGACCAGTGCCTCACTGTCCAAATCCTTCCATGAAACACAATAGGGTTGCATTCTCAATCCCTCTTTCCCTTTCTGCTCCCTCTCTCCCATTTGCCTGACATATCCTAGTGAAGCCTGGGTGTCTCTTAATTACCCAGTGAGGCTCCATTTGTTCCCATCCCAGAGCCAGACAAGTCCTGCCCCTTACAGCTCATTACCTCCAACTCTGTAGCAGTCCACTCTTTTCACATTGACACTGTCTCACTGTTGACACTGTTCTTAAAAAGTCCTGTCCTGTGTTTTTGTGTGAGGAGAGACACCACTCTTTTTCTTGCTTATCAGGACCATCAATGTATGAAGTTTGCATGCAAATCTTGTTTTGGGCATGCAGCTGCTAATTCTCAATGTACTACCTACCAGGTTTAAGAGTACTCTTTCCAAAATGTGATTGATTGGTACAATATAAATGAGAAACCCAATATCTTTCAACATACAAACCATGAATATTTACAGGTCTAAACACACATTAAAATGAATGCTTAAATGATTCTACTAATGACATTTCCTAATGAGGGACTTAACAGGTCAATGTAGGAGTAATTCAAAAAGATTATGGGTATGTCAGTTCTAATTATGTTTGGTCTAAGTTACGGAGACATAAAGTGAATACTGCTGGCGCTCTACCTCATCCTGGGGTTAAATGGCATTGCATCTGATTTAGTGACAACAACCTTATAAAATGGATCTATTTACTATGACCTCACCAACAAGAAAAGCAATCCAATAACACATTTCCACCACTTCTTACTGGGTATGTGTTACTGTGCAGCCTTGATAATGTGTCAGTTGTCTGGGTAGAATTACATGTAACAACAAACCACAGATGCCTTCTTAAGAAGCCTTTCTGCCCAACAATTCATATCATTTAGATTTCCAAAAACTACTTAAAAATAAATAAGGAACGCATCATAATTTAAATAAGCTTATTCATGAAACACATTACCTATAACCATCAATAAAGAATTTTGAATCTTGAATCTCGACTACTTGTTCTCTCAGGATAGTGATTAAGTCTTAATATGAACCTCTATGTTTTCATATATAAGAGCCCTTAATAAGCTAAATACTTTGAATTTGGCTTCTGGTAAGCTGTAGGCCAAAGTGTGCTACCCACTTCACGTCAAATACCCGTTGCCTGTTGAAAGCATGATCTACTGTTTTAATTCTGTTTTAAGGTTGCCATTTCACCATATTTGGTGTGTGTCCTCTCTCCCCTTCTGTCCCTGACCCTGTTCTCCTCGCTGGCTGGCTCTTTCTCTCCTTTGTGTTTGTGCGTTATCTCTGATATGAAACTAATATCCAGGGACTCACAGTGGAATCCAGCCTAGCCTCACCGTCCCTTGTGAGTAGATGCATGGGGTAAGTGATACTCAGAGAGACTTTGGCTGTTAAAGCCACCAGAGCAGTCAGGACAGGCTGACTGTGTCACAAAAATACCATGCCACTTTCTGGAATCATTACAAGCCATGTCACTATTTGTATGTCCAACAGCAAACATACTGCTGAGCCCGCTCTTTTATATCTTGAAAATATTTTACATACAGTATATTCGCAAAGAGAATTTTAGTGGCTTCTAACTCAGGGGTAAGCTAAAATATATATTGAGGACTCTGTGCAACAGTCTTCCAAGGACTCAAAAGTCATTGAAGACTATAATCTATAAATCTTATATAATCTAAGACATATCTAGGGGTGGCAGTAGCTCAGTCCGTGGGGAGTTGGATTAGGAACCGGAGGGTCGCTGGTTCAAGTACGGAGTGTGGACTGGTGATTGGAGAGATGCCAGTTCACCTCCTTGGCACTGCCAAGGTGCTCTTGAGCAAGGCGTCAAACCACCCTCAACCGCTCGGGGCACCTGTTCAGCAGTCGCAGCCCACTCATTAGTGCCTGTAAAAAGGACCTGAGCATGTGTGTGTATTTCAGGCCTGCGCGTAATAACAACAGAGAGTAAACGGTAATTTCCCCATAGAGGATCAACAAAAAGTATGAGTTATGTGACTGCCTTGTTTTTGTATTTTTTTTTTTTTAATAATCAATTTACATTTTCAGTACATTGAAAATTTGACCATACAAACCTGTAATTGAAGAAGAAAAAAACGGCAGAAAAATGATACATACTGTAAGCGGTTAAGCATTGACTTCTCCTTAAACTTTTCTGGGTTTTACCATTAAAAAAGGCATTTGTTGCAATAAGGGTTTTAAAGGGAGTTTGATGTCAACGTAGAAAACCTAACATATCCAAATCCAAAGTATTTAGTAGGCACATTTTGACAGTTTTGAACATCTGGACAATGTTTTCCCCATTATTCTTTGTAAAACTACTTAAACTAAAATTGCAATAACTCTAATTTTGTGCACCGTCCCTCCAATCTCAGCCATGGAAGCCTGTAGCTACTTCACACAGGTGTCTTGGTGGCCTCACTCACTCACTTAATGCCCAACTCACACAGAAAACGTCTGTGGCGTAGTTTTAAATGTATTTATTTTCTAAGCTGACCTCCCTGTACCTTGATGTTATAGGATGCATCACAAATCCAGTACTTTTAGTTTTAAGTACTTTTTCCTTCTAGTACAACAACCTTGTTGTGGAGTTTGTCTCCATGCTGTAGTTTTTGTCATTGAATAAACTATAAAATAAGTTGTTGGACCTTCCAGATAGTGGTGTATTTAATGCCACACACTACAGCGTGATTACTCACCGGTGATCTCTTTTAAACCATTGAATCCTTCTAAGGGCAGCCGGCTATGCCAGTGATGATTAAGGTACGTCATTACTGTAAATACTTAAGCAATAACTATTTAGTGAGATTACACACTGGAAGACAGCTAACTGAGCTCTGAAGAGGTTACAAAACCTGTGCCCACACTGTAGATGCACTTGTGAAATAACTGTATTTTTATATTGAAAACTGGTGAGAACAGATACATTGCACTGACAGATGTATAACATAGGTGTAATGGCAATCTGTCCACAAATAATGCCACTGGGTCAAATCTGAAGCCCTTTCCAACTCTTGATGGTGCAAATAATGAGGTCCGCCGTCGTCGTACCGCACACACACATACTACACACAACAAACGTATATAGCCAAATTGGCCATTACAATAGGTATGCAGAATAAGACACTTTTGTAGCAGCATTTGCTACTGCGATTTTATTTTACAAACTTCAGAAATATCCTCTGATTTCAAATAAAAACTCTAGGCTTAATATAGACTCCAATGGCTCTACAGGTCTTTTGTAATTCGTGCCCAATGTGCACACTGGTCATTCTGCCCTGCTAAACCTTAACATACTCTGCTCTCCAGACTGGATGTCAAGTCTGAATCCTAATTCCGTTAATCGTCCTCAGGTGACAAATACCTCTGGAGTAATTTGCCATATTAAAGCTATGGCTCAGGGGTCTTGACTTGTTAGTCACAATCCCTTCAGCAACACCTCAGTGCTCTTCATCGCACAAGTCAGAACTCCTAAGTGGAGAAACTCTACCATACACTTGCCCTACTGATTTATATGCCAATCTCAACACATGTATGCAGACACTATAATAGAAAGGCTACAAGTAATACAGTAATATTACTGAGAAGATAATAACCACCCTTTTCAAACACACTCAAAGTGATTTATATGCAGCTCACTCAATATGGTATGGAAATGTTGTTATGATTTGGAATGCAGTGATGACTGGGAGGGTTGTGGTTTCCTGATGCTGCTGTTTTGATATTATTTTGGAGAACAAGAATAACTTTGTTAAAAAGTAGGCAATTAATGAAGTTATGAAGCTGCCTTAGGAAGCCAGTTCCCTTTGAAGTACCCAGATCTACTGAACAGACAGGATATTTACTCAATACAGATTTGCTGTTTTGGATGGAGCATGTTGAATGAAAAAACACATCTCAAAAGGGTCTCTGCAGCATACCTGCATTTTTCAAAAACCTTGAAACTCAACTGGAATGTTTAGATTTCCCAGAGCCCGAGCTGGAACTGCCTACAGTGATTGGTACACAGCCCAAAGCCACGCCACAGGGCAGAGGTTGGTCAGACAGAGCTCAAAGAGAGAAGCGGAAGGCTGGTGGGCAGATATATGCAGAACTGTTGAAGCAGCATCAGACTGGCAGAGAAATTATGTGAACATTTAAAATAATTTGTTGAACACAAGCTCTACTCTCATGTACTATTCAAATAGAGCGCCGGAAGGACAATCTTTTCTAAATGGTTGTATAATTGGAGTGGTAGATGATATAGGCCTACTTAATGAAATTGCATCAGTCTCTACCACAGTAGCAAGCCAGGAGGGTAAAGTAGCTCACAATCAACTGGAACACAAGATAGACTTTGGCTGAAATCCAATAAGAGATGATGTATAGAGACGGACTCAGACAGAGTAATCAGCTTCATACTGGGACAACACTGGTTAGGCTGGAGTGTTTGGGGGGGGGCTGGTGAAAGATTATCTGAGGTGCTTGTCAGTTCATTAACCTGTACTACCATTTTACTTAAAGACATTGTCAGAGATGGGATTTTTTTTATTTTTTTTTTACCACCAATGTTTTCTATTGGCTTTAGTTTTACAAAATACAATGTCCTTTTGTTTATTTTATATAACGTTTACGTAGGTAGGTAAGAGATGGCCAGCAAAAGAAAACACAGATGCCTTAAGGATTTTAAGTGTGTATGGAGTACAGTAGGTGTGCACCATGTGTAGGCTCTGTCAGTGAGAAAGGCCAAGATAAAAAAGGGAATCAAAAATAACTACAGCCAATCAAAGAGCAAGTTGAGCTTTGAGAGCTTGCCAAGGCTTTTGACGCTGTAACTGGTTAAGGATGTGGTGAGATGTGATTATGCATTGTGTTCCCATTCCCTTTCTATAGACGCATGCCCCTTCTTGCCTTGTATTTAATCTACAAGACACTGTCTTTTTTACTCTAAAATAGCTGTTAATGACTGAGTAAATCAGAGAATGACAGCATGATAAACCGGTGAATAAAGTGTTCTGCGTGTGGGGTATGTGCACAATCAGATAAGCCCAGCTCAATCACATAGTTTTAACTGAGCTGGAAAATAGGTTGATCATATCTGAGCTGTAGAATGTCTGGGTGTCTGTGAACAGCACTGCTATCTGTCTGCTTTCCAAATGATCTATCTCCAAAGGGCTATATCAGCACCCCGTGGTAATCTCAATATGGAGCGTTTGGCTGTGTACCACAGCAACAAAGTGGTCATAACTCTTCAAAATAATCACAGGATAAGCAACTTCATGTCACGGATTATCTAAGTTCCCTTGATGCTGAATTTGGCAAGAAGATAAAATCGCTCTTTATAAAAAGGTGGCCCCGGGAACATATTGCCTGGAAAGCAAACAGTTTGGTCTAAAATAATTCAATTAAAGGACATACAGTAATTAATGGTCACTCAATAACACAGCTTCGGCACACACATGCAATTACGTTTTTTTTTGTTTAACTATAAATTACGAGTGCCCCGAAAGGTTAGAATAAATAACAGGAATAGTAGGAATCAATTCAGGCAGGGATTTTACTTATAGTGTGAACTATGTCTACAATCAGCTATTGCTACATTCCAGTATTTACCCACTTGCTTAAGTAAAGAACCCGAGTACTTATTCCACCACTGCTTGCCAACATGATATTACATTGGTCTTGATTATCATCAGGAACTATCACTACACACTGCACTTCATGTTTACGGTGGATACAAGAATAAAAAAACAACATATTGCTTAAAGGATCTGTGCCGTAAAAAAGTCCAATTCATTTTTATAAAGGATCTTATCCAATTGGCCGCCTCTAAAGTTCCTCGCTGTTACACTCCTGGCGCTTAGTGAGAAATCAGTTCACCACACATGAATGAATTGCAGCACTGTATCCTAAAAGAAACATCGGACTGTGAAAAGTGCTGAAGTTTTGCCACTTCAAATTTAAGTTGCTTTTATTGGCATTTAATTCTGAGAACTGCAGCAGAGAAGCATAATTGAGTACACACACACATATACACCAAATCTCCCACTCCAACACCCCCGTCCATTGGTCAGCGCTTTGAAGTCAAGATTTCGCCTGACCCAAAACAACCTCTCTAGGACAAACAAAAAGCAAAATAACATGTACTGGTAAAGCTACAGCAATGTTTGATTAGCTGTAAAGGGAAGGGACAGCCGAGACGTGGTGGAGTGTAAATTCACAAAAATGCAGTTTACCACACCTTTTAAACAAACACACATCTTTATATCAATTAATAGTCCAGTCCAAAGAGCCGCAGTTTGCATCTGGATTATATCAGCCCCATTTTCCAAAAAAAGTTAAAACTATAGATAGTGTGGGTGTCTCATAAATGAAATGTAGAGATGGGAAAAGCAAAGTCATTAAAAGGAAAGTGTATTGTATATACCATATGTGTGTATGCTGCTGTTTGCTTACTGTCAGGTAAAATGCCCATCATTAGCTGTTATGCAGGCTGACATACTCTCATGTAGCTTCTGCCAATGCACTGCAGACTGTAAAAATGTGGCCCGCAAGCCTTGCTCCAGACAGCCGACATCCTCAGAAGACCGAGGTCCTTCCGTTGTCTTTAGGACCTAACCCCTAAACTACTGCTCGCATTGAAATTGACATCCTCTGTTGCTAGTAGTGACACCCTGCTAAACAAACATATTGAGTGGTTTGGATGCACCCCTAGGTATGTGTCCCACTCGGCTATCCATTGCTCTTCTCCCTGTTACAGCTTGCAGACTCAGACTGGGTGCTACTTAAACTGCCACCAACTGGCATTGCTGCAAGAATTCTGGTCTCTAGTCATCTAGATAGCTGTACAACATCATCCACTGGTATTCTGAGTATTTGCCAGGAAAATGCACTTAAATCTTAGACATCCCAGGACTAAATGACTCACAATGAATTAAAAGAGATTTATAGCAAATATTAGAAGATTTCAAAAACTGGAGTAAAAATGAAATGATAAATAATGCACACTGATAGCCCCGTTTCTTGTGTTCAAATATAGGACTATTGAAATGGTTCCACATAGAAGAAATATGACATAATTAGTTTAAAGTGATGCTTGCAGAAGACCTTTCAAGCTAGCCTAGCATAGTTGAACCAAAGCCCAAACCCAACATAAAATGCATGCTGCCTCCAAAACATATTTGGAACCAATGTTTATTCTCATGAAATAACTTTTCCTCAGTGTGCAGGAGGAAAGCACATACCACAAAACCTTCAAGGCATTTGAAGCTGCTTTCAAGCAGTGCTCTGACAAAAAGCAAAACAAAAAAATTGGGAACCATGTCAGCAGAGGTGCCAGCATACTCTATGGGCCAGTTGTGGAGTCTGGACAGTATATTTTCGTAAACTGTGCCTCCTGAGGTCAAGGGCCTTTGACCCCCCCCCCAAGTATCTAAAGACACATGGTCTCAATCTGAAAATTGCAAATCATTCAGTCGCTCTATTTTGGTCACAATATTGTACCCTCTTTGTCCACAGATCTTAAACCATACAATACCTATGTATCACACTTGTTCTGGCTCAAACCCCCTGTCTCAGCAGCCTGTGAATGTGCTGGGCAACTCTCTGCATTAGGACATTCTGAAATGATTGTTTAATCTAAACCAAACAGCCTGCACGTATGCTGATCAGCTGGGTTGCAAATGAAGCTGCTAATTGAGGAGACCCATTGCATAGGGCCTATAGTGACTTCAACATGTAATACTACCAGTATCAAATCAATACAGAATATTTCTAGATGTTCAGATGGTGCAACAATGGACCAGAAAGGATGCCTGGAATTTCATAAAAATGGACTGGCAAATATGTTAAGACACACTTCAATAACTTTAAGATCATTCCAAATACTTTTTAGAATACAAACTAGAGAAGAATGTATGGTCAAACCTTTAAAAACGTCTCCTCAATTAACATGACTAATATGAGAAGTATATGACAAAAGTGAGTGCAGAAAGAAATATCTGTTCCGTGAATTTCAGCCTTTCACATCTCCTGCTGCTGTCACTTGAGAGGGCTTACTCCACTCAGAGTGCCGGACCCACGTGCGCTTTTGACAGAAGCACAGAATAGTTAGAAGCATTGGACGTAAATGAAAGGCTTTTTCTTTTCTTTTTTTAAATGGAGGTAGTCATAACTGTAACACATTTACCCATGGAAGCCTATTTGCTGAAATCGATATGAGTAGTTTAAGCTAGATGTGTGACCAACTCTCTGATGTTTGCAGTGCGCTTTAGCCAAAGTGCTCTACGCTATGAGGTGCCAAACCCACTGGCTCACCTGTGCCAGGTGTCTCCGGAACGCGGTGCAGCGGCCCGACCTGCCGCAGCTGGAAAGCGGTCCTCACCTCATGACAGCTGTACGCGTCCGTGTCGATCACATTTGCCGCAAATATGACCGCTGACAAAATCCAAAAGGATCCGCAAGAGTTTACGCGTGGGCATATTCCTCGGGACATTGCCGCATCTCACACCAGGTATCCTTGTGGATAGCCTTCTGTAGCCTGGCTGCAAACTGTGGGACAGTGTTGAAAATAGAAGGCACTCGAGTAGGCTACAACGAAGCGACGACAAACGTGTCCGTCTGATTTTCACATTATTGGTTGGGATGAGTGGGAGAGCCTCACATCAGTGGTTTGGGGTCTTCTCTTGGGCTGAGGAAGAGTGCTGTGGGCTGAAGCCAGTCTGTCCCGCGCTCAACACTTTGCAGTGGTCGGCTGTCTGCATGCCTGTTTCCAAAGCCTCGCGCACACTCCCCTCCCTTTCTGTTTACTTCAGCTAAGTGCCCCAAGTAAAACCCTCACTACAATTTCCCTATAGGGACTTGCAGTGTAAGTAGTCGTATAATATTATAAATCCTTGAAACTAAAAAATTGCCCGTGGTATAATTAAAAAGTCAAATGTTATTAGGTTAAACATGGTCATATAGTTTACTTCGCATTTGCGTCATAATTGCCCCTTTTTGTCTCTTTGTAGCAACTGTTATAACTGAATATAAAACAGATGTCATGTCAAAAACTCACCTTTACCCTAAATGTTTTTTTTTTGTGATATACAAACAATCAGGGGCCATAATGAACATGCTGAAAGAGCACTAAGTTGTTATGTGGTTGTCCCTCTTTTTGTTATTACATTAATGAGTAAATGGATTGTAAGTGAATATATTTTGTTCTCTTTCAGAATATGTCTATGGGGTAAAACAGGACAGATTTGGTTTAGTTTTCAGAGTATGATGATGTTGAGTTGCAACAAATTCTGTGCTCAATGTTGCTGAAGCTGTATTGCAATACTCGGTATTATTATTATCATCATTCACATTAATGCCATCTACTGGTGAAAATGTTTAGTAACAAAGGTCTTTTCTTTTCCAGACTGATTTGATTGTCCCAGTAAAAAGCTTTGCAGCCTTTGATGGCAAGTATTATAAATACGTCTATATATATATATGTCTGTTTATGGTGTATCACACAAAAAGTCTTGGAGAGTTATAATAATCCAAAGAAAAGATCAACCATTATAATGATGTGTTTTCCAGATTTGGTGTTCAATGATTTTGATTAAGTTAAGATTTAAAATGTAGGTCCCAACCCCGGAGGAAGGGCCTGCCCCGTGTGAGAATTCACACCTGCAGACTAGGAGATGATACCAGACATATTACCAACTATGTTAACCAGACACATCATTATAAAAATGTAATTGGCCCACATGGCAATCGTTTTTTTTAAACAAATGGCAGTTTAAGTGTTCTTTTTTTTGAAAATGTATCTCCACATTTTCAAATTTCACTTACTTTACAGTGAACAGTTCCTTTTACACATTGTATGTTAAATACTACCCTCTCCTGGACAGACCCGGTACTATATCCGAAGTCAGCTGTCAAATGTTATGTGATGTCCCTTTATCACAGCAGACATTTTAATATGAGGAAAAGCCCAGTTTATTTAATAACATAAAAGGTGCAGTAGGTAAGCCTTATAAAACTAACTTTCTGTCATAAGTGCTGAAACTGACCTTATATTCGAGTAGAACTACATGATAAAAGGTAATTTAAAAAAACAACCACCTACAGCCTGTAGTGCGATTTGCAAAAATCTACCCTTCCCTATATAGATGGGGGGTGGGGTGTCCTGGATCTTCACAATCCTACCTACAGCACCTTTAATGAGGGCTGATTCCCACTTAGAGGAGGTCCTGGTACTGTGCATGCTGACTCATCGGAATAGCTTCATGGGACAGAACTGAGAACTGAGCGATTATTCAAGTTTTTAATGTCACCCATGCTTCTTCTCCTATGGCATGAAGTCAAAAATGTCTGCTGTGAAAAGGGTCTTTAGGCCACAAAATATTATGCGACACGTTTTTTACAAATGTGCTACCGAAATAAAGCATTAAGTTGTAATTAAGTTGTTTTGAGTTATTATGTATTGGGATGGGGCATATTTATTGCTCTTCTTCCCGTGGTTTGGAAGCAAAATCAGCCAGGCTTGAGAGCCAGTCATTTAGGAATAAATGAGAGGTAACTAAATTAAAACAACAAACAAGGCATGAAGTTTGAGCTTACAGGTAGCCTACTCCGGAATCTTGCTCCTTATGACCTCATATTACCTCATATTTCTCTGCTTTGCCCGCTCAGAGAATTTGGCCCACCCATGAGAGAGAGACATCATGGCTTTCAAATGAGCAAAGTGGCAGTTGGTCAAGGCCACAAAGTCTTTTCTTTCTTTTTAGAGATGGAGTAAAAACTTGGTCTTGTTAAAAATTTCTCTGCACCTCAAAATGCTCATTTGTCACATTCTCTGTCAATGATATTATTTCTGGCTGTTTGTACATAAAAAATAAATGTTATGATTTTTCACACTTCTGACACCGACACTAACCCATTATAAGGACTCGTAACTTCTTGTCTTGTATTATGTTGCATCACAATACATTTAAATGAAACAGAGTGGTGGGGACTGAATATGCAACAATCAATTTATTTTAAACAGGGATATGAACAATATGAAAATAGGGATAAAAATCAAACTGAGTAATACCAACTGAAGAAGCACTGGACTCCAGTATTCTTTTAAGCTTTAACCAGGCTGATTGTCAGGGCATCCTGCTTTGTATCACGGGTGATTTGAAGAGCTTTCAGAGCCGCAGTCACAGCTGAGTCTGGTTCTCTGCTGAGCTCCTTGATCCTCACCATTCAGGACTGCAGTAATGACTGGGGGTTCAGCTGGGGGAGTCATGGGAAGTGGTGGAGATGTCCTTTTAGCGAAGTTGGCCTTTGGTGCAGGCTGCTCAGCTGGTTCAATCAAGCTGATTGTCGAACCATCCAGGACAATAGTGATGGTGGGAGGTTAATCAGCAGGAGTCAGGGTGGATGTTAAGGCTAAAGCACCAACAGAGTCTGGTTCTCCGGTGATCTGCTTGCTCAAATCCTCACCATTCAGGGCTGATGTAGTCACTGTGGGTTCAGCAGGAGGAGTCAGATAGGGTGGAGGGGCTGTAGCCACGGGAGATTTTAGGCTGGGCGTAGAGGAAGAATCCTCTGTTTTATTCCAGCCAGTGTTTGCAGAAGATTCAGAGCTAGGAGTCAGGAAAGCGTGTGGAGGGTACAAGTTACCATCCAGTGACTGGGTGCTCAGTGGCAGGGCTCAGAGGAAGTAGTGGTGATGACACCTCGGCAAAGTCGGTCTCTGGGGTAAACTGCTCCGCTGGTTCAATCTGGCTTTTTGTCAAACCCTCCAGAATGACAGTGATGGCAAGAGGTTTACCAGTAGGGGGAACCGAAGATGGCAGAGCTGGAACCACGCACAAGCAGAGTCGGCTTTTAGGCGGGGCATAGATGGAGATGCTACGGTTTCATCCAAGAAAATATTAGCAGCAAGTTCAACACTGGGAGTCAGAGGAGTAGGTGGAGGAGACAAAAGAGAACATTCTGGATCTTGGATTGGTTCTCCATCTTCCTCCAGACCAGGCTCCTCATTCAAATCTCCAGCCTGGGTGTGAATGGTTTTTGCACCATCCACTCTTTCTGCTAGCTAGGTTTAATTGTTTTTGGTGCTTGAATTTCCAGGCACATGGGTATCAGTCTGAGGCTGAAACAGCACAAGGACCTCGTTGCATCAGCAATTGCGTTCAGCACCTAGGCTGCAAAGCAGTCAAGCCTCCTCAGGACGTCTTGAGGGTACCTCTGCCTAACCGTTTTCTGAATAGACAGGACCATGCTGTCTCTGATGGAGCGGGAGATGTTGACTCGATGATGTACAGTGGACAAAGCAGTGGAGACCCGGTCCAAAACAAACTTTGTGACACCAACAGCCATTTCACTGAGCTGCTGGAAGGGCATGTTGAGGCAGCTGCTTGGATGAGGTCACCAGTAGCCCTGCAAGACCTTTGGACCCACCTCCACATCTCCTGGGCCGAGCAGGTTGGAGCTGCGGGCCTACTGCAGCTGCTGTGTCAGGCTCCTGCCGTACGCCTGAGCCAAATTAATAAGCTTTGGATGTTGAAAACAAAGAGGGATGTCTTCTGGCGACTTGAGTAGCCTTCCGCCTTCAAACTCAATGTCTCTCATTTTCATGTTGTTGTTCACCTCCCACACCAGCATGAGAAGAGGCTTGGCGTCCTCATCATCAAAACCCTCCAATTCAAACTCCCAGAGCTGCACTCACATTGTATCTTTGCATTGCTCTACCAGCAGGTCTGTCATATCTTCAACAATCACCTTAGATGGGATGCACTTTTCCCGCTGAAGTCTCAAAAATTCAATCACTAATGCAATCTCAAACTTGTAAGACTTCATATGCCAGCAGGGCTGCAAAGCGCGCTCATGTGGGCGGGTGGAACCACACCCCGATGGGTCTGTTGATGCCTCTGCTTCCTTCAATGAACTCCATTGATGTGTTGTTGCTGTATATCAATATGCAGAATGGGCTGAAGTTTCAAAGTGACAATGGAAATTTTCCAACAATTTCT
Organism: Etheostoma spectabile; assembly: GCF_008692095.1. NCBI lineage: Eukaryota > Metazoa > Chordata > Actinopteri > Perciformes > Percidae > Etheostoma > Etheostoma spectabile. Next base: position 6,582,577 of record NC_045744.1, read on the forward strand.
AACAATAGACTGGAGAGTAGAGAGTCCTCCTGTACAGTAGGGGTGGGAAAAAAAATCAATACCGCATAGTATCACAATATTTTCAGTGGCACTACTGTATCAATGCAAAGGTGCCAAGTATCAATTTTTTATTATATATCTCACAGTTGATTCAACAGGCACAAATGAACAGAATGTGCTCAGATTGAAGAGTGTGTTAAGAATGGATTTGGGGCATTTCCCGATTTATAATGGCCGATAAAAAAAAAAAAAAAAAAAGAAGAATTATTTTAATTTTCATTTATCAGAAGCATTTATAATGACAAATAAATGATGTCCACCAGAGGGACCTCTACAATGTCTCTGTTGGCAACATGATTATTTTTTGTTGTTGTTGGGTTTTTGTTCAAAGGACTTTAAGTTTTATATCTTAAGTTAATATTTTTATACATTTTATTTATCAGAACATTAAACTATTTTGAAGTTCCTCTGTTCTGTTAACAATACAATAAAACTAATTATTATCATATCATTTTAGTAAATAACTACAAATAACTGTTGGGGAAATCTGTTTTTGCTACAAGTTTCTGGAATTTTTTTTTTTTAATATATCAACCGATATATCGCAATATCAGATTTTTAAATATCCAAATATTTGTAAAGTTAACGGCCTTAAAAATCGGAGCCACTGGAGAACTTCTAGAACTCTTATCTTTAGATCCCCCATCTTCTAGATGTTCTCCTTTTCAGTTTTGTTTCTAAATTTCTACACTACAAAACCCTAACCCTCAGTGGAGGTTCGAAACACATTTTACTAGGGGGGCCAAGGAGGGGCCAGTGTTTACCCGGGGGGGGGGGGGGACATTAAAATGGCAACAAATGATGTTTAAAGATTATAAACTTTGTTTTACTTTAAAATCATATAAATATTCATTTTGTACAAGAGGGAGTCCAGGTGCAAGAAAGGTAGGGCCATAAAAGCTGAAAAATGTCTACATGCATAGCAATAGGTAGAGTCCATCATGACAGAATACTCAAGCTGGGGATGAAGATTACCGCCGTTTGGCCTGAAGCTCCGTCTCCTGTCCCCTATCAAAACTGTTGGAAATATATTCAAGTCGGGCTGTCCTGGTAGCCACATCATTCTTGGACTTGCGAATGTCTGTAGAAAGACGTACAGTAAACATAGGAAACACCTACAACATTTATTTACTTATAGTGGTATGCATAAGTTTACACCCTAAAGTTGACTAAAAAGAGGAATTAAAAACAACATCTTTTGGAAATTCATCTTAATGCCTTAATTAAAAAGAAATTAGGAATTAGAATTAGGAATCCAACCTTTAAGGACACCAATTTTCTTTGTTAATAAATAATGTATCATAAATACATTTTCTTCCTTAAAATACAGGGGGCATTAGTACACCCCTGAAATTAGATCCATATCAGAGCAAATCCAACCAGCTGTTAGGCTAACTGAAATAAAACCATGCCAGTTGTATGGTGAAGGGTGTGTGATGATGTAGGACAATTTTAATTCCAAAGGCCAAGGGAACTTTATCAGGATGCATAGGATCCTGGATCCATGAAATAACTGGCCTTTAAAAATAAAAATCTGCCTGCCTCTATGGGAATTTATCACAGGGGTGTCTATACATATGCCCCCTGTATTTTAATAATTTCATTTAATTATTTTATTATTTATGATATGTTATGTATTAAAAAAAATGGTGTGCTTAAAGGTTGGGTTTTTCATATTTTTTTTATTTAAGGCATTAAGATCAATTTCCAAAAGTTGATTTTTTTAAATTCCTCTTTATAGTCAACTTCAGCAAGATTTCCTAAACTTATGCATCCCACTGTATGCATGTAGACTTGCATGCATTTCAAAATGCAGGCCAAATATATACTTAAAAAAGTAACAGAGCCATATTGACACAAATAATTTTCCAGCAGAAAGTAGAACACACAGTAAACCTTCAATGAAATTGTAATTGCACTGCTTTGCAAATAGTAAGAACCTTCTTCATCACAAACCTGATGAAGAAGGTTTTTGATTGTACTTGATCCACATGGATCCACTTGCTGTCCCCCTGGCTGTTCTTTTCTCTGTCCCTGTGTGTTTTCTTCACCCTCTTCTTCCTTCTCTTCACCCTCTGGAACATCCCTCTCTGTGTCAGAGCCCTCACTTTCATCACATGCCCTCTCTCCAAACTCCACCGACTTCTCTGGCTCTCCGTCTTCCTGCTCTTCCTCCCCTTGATTTGTGTCTCTCACCGCTGTTTTTCTCACTTTTTGTTTACTGGGGCAAAAAAGGACACTATATCTCTTCCTCGTTTCATGATAGCTATTAGACGGAAAAAAACATAGGGGTATGCATTACATTTCGTGCCAAACCATCCCTCCCTACTTAACACGGGCATAAAGCCTGTCGATTGGTTTACACAAATTTGTTATCGCAATGCAACAGCCAAGACGGATGAAGTTACGTGTTAACATCACAACATTGTGTAGACCTAGCAAGGACACCGACATCTGGATATTCGTTTCTGCTTCGATGGGTATGCTTAGCTATGATTAAGTTGTAAACATATTGAGACCAGACATTTACTAACTTGAGCTCATTCTCAGTGTGAGGAACAAAAGGAACACGGTTATGTCTAGGGACTAGTATAACTAGTCACTTACGAGATGAAATGGTTTTGCTTACCTTGGACTCTTGCAACAGGAGAAATTGTAGCTTCTCTTTTTAAGAGTAGTGTCTCATTCACCAAGGAGCAGCACCACATGTGGGCGTGGCACGCAGGCTACAGTATTGGTCGCGCCCCTCTAATTTACCCGTGTAGATCGTTGCATCGCACATTAGTTCCACTTTTGGTGCTCACGTGTGAAATCAAAATTTTTTATTTGATCATCATGGGGGGGGCCACAGGGGAGGCCAACGACATTTCCAGGGAGGCAGGGGCCTCCCTAGGCCTCCATGTAGAACCGTCCCTGCTAACCGTCATCAAACATTTTCACACAAACTATGACAGTTATTTCAATTACTTTGAGGTCAGTGTTTTTACATGATCTGGCATTTACAACTCCAACAATAACATTGCTGTTTTCAATCATCAGGGTTTATCTTTACAAACCATGTTGGTGTTTTTCTTTGGAGGGGGAGGTGACATCAACAATATTAAATACACAGCATTACACTGAGTATTATATTAACCTCCAGGACCCTATCTCTCTGGGAAATCTTGCAATTTTTAAGGGGACTTTTTTTTTTTCCAACTCAATAACATCAATTTCCTCATTAATTAACTCTTTGAAGGAACCTGTTGTTTAATAATTATTTTTGTTACTAAACAGATGGATAAAAGGATATTATTTTGGTGCTTGAAGATAATCATGCAGATGTTTGGGGCATTTCTGCACCATTATTATTTCAGTTATCCCTTGGTTCAAATGTAATTTATAACCACCAAATCAAAGGAAACACACAGTGGGCTGATTGTGGTTGGTCAGTAGAAATCAAAGATTAAGCATATCCATTGTTTGGCAATAAAAAATATTTTAAAGGCACTAGTGTTTATTTCCGAGCTTGATGTATCTGGGTGACAGTGCTACAGCGATGACTTGACAACTTTACAGAGTTAGTATCAAGGATGGATGACAGGACCTCACACAAAGCACACTGAGAGTTCATAACACACAGCGTGGGACGGTAGATGTTTTACTTTTACACCCCACGGCTTAATTGGCTAATAATTCTGTTTTACTTTTTTTTTTCTCTTTGTTCAGGAGGAGAGCATACGTGTGTAGCAATACCCTCCCATTAAAGCTCTTCTGCACTGATATAAAGGTTTGAGAAAGGGAAAATACATTTAATTAAAATATTTTTTTATTTTTTTTATTGGTTTTAGTGTAAAAGGCTCTGAACACCCACAAAGGCACCTCAATTACTCTGGCTGATTGGACCCAGTCCCAGGACCGTGTGGGTGTGTGTACCCACACACAGAAGATGTCAATCAATCAGTACTGATTGACTGACATCTTCCTGAGTCTCCTCGTAGCTTTGTTGGACCTGTTAGGGCAGGACAAATGACAGCTTTATCGTTCTTATTGGTAGAAAAGATTTGTGACCTAATAAATTCCCATCTAAGCTCCGGCCCACTCTTACCTTAGCAGAGTCCAATCACCCATGACAACTGAAAACATGTGTGTGGGTGTTCAGTAGGCCTGCACGATTCGGGGGAAACTATGAATCACGATTTTGATATCACGATACTCTGCCACGATTCTTTTGACCATGACAAAACAAAACATATTGGCCGTACCAAACCAAGGTTATTGTTGTTTCGCATTTTTCATTAAGTTTTCATTTTTATTATGAGTTTTTGTTTTAACCCTTGTATTGTCTTCACTTCCGGGACCCTCTCGTATCCCTCGGGTCAAATTGACCCGTGACTTATTTGTTTTTTTTAAAACAATTCTGAAATAAAAATTTTACTTCATAATCTATTAACAAGTATTGTCTTTGTCTCAATTTCAAACAATTGAGATAACATATATGTTCAGTGAATGCAATCATTCTCTAATAGAACACAATTAAAAATGGAAGTGTGGTTTGTTTACGTCATAAAATAAAAAATCCACTATGGAAAAAGTGTCATATCCAGAATAATTTTCCCGAATTGAGTCAGGAATGCATGGTTATCACAGAAAATAAGGTAAGGCCTTCGATTTTCAGGTAGAAAAAATGTAACTTGTAACATTTTTCTTCTTGTAAAAATGTTAAATGGGTCAATTTGACCCTCATACCAAACAAGGGTTACATGAGAACCAAAGTTTTTTTTTTTTTTAAATCAAATTTATTTAAAAATTAAATTGTGAACAGGGTGAATCGAGATCGCAGGCCCAGTGTTCAGAAGTCCCAACGTTGGAAGGTTATTGTTGGGGAACATTTTTGTAATTAATGTTAAGTTAATAAAATGCCTGTTTTGTGTACAGTACGTATGTGTGAAGAGGTGTTGTCCTCAAAAAACAACTGACATGCACAAACATACTCACACATGTTGACATGCACATCCACAGGATGCAATAAACGTCCAATGTCAACATGAACACGCTAGATAAATGGGTCAAAGGTCGAAGGTTTCAAAAATGGGATTTTGGGATCATAGCAGATACGCAGCAAATGTGTTGTCCATCTTTTAAATGAATACATGCATTTGGCAGGTGTCATAACCAAGAAATATTTTAACACAATAATAACAAATAATAAATAAGTAAATAAAGAATATCCTAATTCGTCACTGTCATCACTAATAGTCATTAATGTAATCATCTAGAGGAGAAAGTAATCAGTTTAGTTTTATATTATGGTCCTGGTATATTAATTAAATAGGAAGGGGAGAGAAGGAATGTATGTGTGTTGCTTGTAGAAATGTGTTTTGCGGTGTGGATGTAGTAATGCATGTGTGGAACATGTGATCAAGTAGTCATGTAAGTGGTTTTAGCTTGTTCTCAATGGATTTAAGATGAGTTATGAAATTGCTCCAGGTTTCATTTAGGGCAGAAATATTGTTGCTAATTTGGGCTGTTATTTTTTCTAATGAATTGTGTTAGAAGCAAATTGATCCAGTGAGGCAGATTTCCATTTTAGGAAAATGATTTTCTTGGCGATGGTCAGAGAAACGAGCAATGGGTTTTGGTATTTGGTTGGGATGGTTACCTGAGTTACATCTCCCAGCAAGCACGGTGATTGGGACAGTGGGACTCTGCAGCCCAGGATGTTTGTGACCACAGGGGAACAAACTGGTTGGCGGGCCGAGTGGCATGAAAATAATCATCTGAAATACCTAAAGTGCATTGTGAACACATTTCTGTGTCGACCAATCCAATTTTGTGCATTTTACTTCGGGTGTAATGTGGTCTATGAATGGTTTTGAATTGTATAAGCTGTGAGTATGTGTTAGTGGTCATACAGAAAATGTTTTTATGTTTTTATGATTTAGTTTCAGAAGTCAGAGATGGGATGCAGATGCAAGACACTTCCCCATTCTGTGATTGGAAGTGTTATGGAGATATCTGACATAGATATACATTTATAAAGTTTTGAGATTTCTTTTTGAGTTTGGAATTTGAATAATTTCATGACTTAATTTTAAAGGTTGTAGCAAGTTGTTGGTTTTATTTATTTTATTTTTGTAATTATGGAATTTAGTTGTTGACAGTGACGGAATTGGTCTGTCCCAACCCCATACTTCTGGATGAGAATGTTAAAGGATGTGAGTCGGTTATTTTCAAATCAATTATGGAATTGAGAGATTCCATTTTTTTTGCCATGATGAAAAAAAAGACTGCAGGAAACCCAGATTATGCCAAAGTGGGGTGTATCTACATGGTGCTGGAGGTAACTTCTAGATTTTGTGAGTTTTCCACCCGGCTGCCAGAGTTGATGAGATTGTAAAAGTCCAGTTTCTTGATTGACTGCGTTAGGAAGGGCAGGTCTGCAAGTGAAGTGGTTTTACATAATTGTTCTTCTATTTCTAGCCATGAATTGTTGTAATGTTCCCATTGAGTGTTTAATGTTCAAAATCATTTGTTGCTCGGGGTGATGGGGAGTATAGTGAAAAAAGATAATTAATCTGAGGTAGAGTTTTCATTTTGACTGATGAGATTGAGTGGCAATCTGGTCCAACATTTATGATAACAGTAACGTTAATTCCATTGGAGCTAGGGGAAGAAATATGGTGTAGCCTACTTTGGGAGCAAAAAACTAAGAATTTATATTACATTATGGTATAATGGGAGAGATACTTATGCTGGCACAGCATGCAGCATGCTGTGGTTGTTTAACAGGCTATATTTTATTGACATACGGTTAGTAAACATATGACACAGGCCAAGCGAGAAGAGCTAATGACTCAAATTATCCTAAAAGATAACAACCTATGGTGTACCTGACACAAAGTGACGTTTATAAAGCTTACCTGAGAAAGGTCTGAAGTGTGCTGATACTGCTATGAACCCACAACGTGATGCCACGGTAACTAGCGTCTGTCACTATGGCTAACGTTGCAGTTAACTCTAGCTAGTTAGCTAGCTAGTTAGTTAGCTAGCTAGTTAGTTAGTTAGCTAGCTAGCTAACTGCTACACAATTGTTGCCACTCTTTTAGGTGTTGCCAAATTACCTTAACATCCGAAATGAGTTGACTTGAGTGGGCATACGTTTCCTACAAAAACGTGTGGTGTAACGTTACACTTGTGTCCAGTTAAAAAAATCGAACTCAAATGCTAGCTAGCCAGTTTTAAAGTTGGACAAGTCTACCAGAATCTGTGCCTTGCAAAGTTTTCCTTATATTCTCAGTGTGTGACCTATCCCAGTTACAGTGTTAAGTTGTTGAATGCTCTCGAACATTTCCAGTTGGAATTATAGGATTGTGATGCTGATTCTAATTTTGCAACGAGGACATATTGTATCCAGATGGACTATTTTAGGGAAAATAAATATGTCATTAGCAACAGTGAGATCTTTCTTTCTACATAGCCTACATGTTTTGTTTACTACAGCAGGCACTTGGTAAGGCCTTTTGACTGAAATAGATGCACTAGTGTTGGTCAGCAGATGGCGCCAGTAATCCTTGATTTCAGAGTCCTCACTCAGAGTCCCTTGATCCCATTTTATGCAAGTTTTCTATACAAAGTACCGTTAGCATAGTTCAAAATAAGGAGGCGACAAGGAAAACATGTATTCTGTCATTTGAACTTTTTTGATGTGACAGTAAATCATTATTTTTTCTACAGCCAATGTAAACCTTACTTCAAAGCCAGACCTTAATTTGATCTGAAATAATCTCCTTTATCTCAAGTTGTTGCAGTACATCATCAGTTACCCCAAGCATCCCTACAGTCGTCACATAAAACATGACATATATACTGAGCATTAATTTGTTATCCCTGAAGGAAAATTCAGTCTGTAGTTTACTCCATAATCAGAAACCTCTCTGCATCCTCATGCTGAGCTTCTTTTAACCATATGATCATGGACATAACTGTGGCATTACTGATGCCAATTAAGCCCATACAATCCTTTGACTAGGTAGGACTAAGGAAGGATGAAATGGCTGCAGTAGTCTTTGCAGGGGATCTTTAATTCTGTGTCCTCATGCTGTGTCTGAGTCCAGTAGTTGGTAGACATCTCTGGGGGCTTTAGCCCATCAGTTCTGGCCCTCTAAACTGGGTATTTAAGGGGCTTATAGGGGGTTAAACCCCCAAGATTGGAGCCCTCAACTGCCTTTTTGAGAGATTACGCTCTTCAGTCTCCCATTTTCACCTCTCTGTCTTGGTGGAACAGCGGGATGTGTGGAGGCTGGTAGTTAAAGACATGCCTTAGCTTGACATCTCAGGAGGGAAGAAGTGGTGATAAATGATTGGAGAAGCTTGATTAAGTAGAACAGTACCACATGCTGTGCAGCCAAATTCTAAAAGACTTGTGGATAAGATTTTGATATAAAGGAAAAAAGTAACGGAACACCTTGCATTCAGAAAATCCTAAATAGGGTATGCATTGAGTAGTAAAGGGGTGCAGACATTTACAGTACGTTCATGCATGAAACATGGAGTGGTCAAATTTCTGCAGAGGGGCTGGTCAGAGCAAGAACATTTTGCTCCATTTCTTTCAGGTGGAGATGTGAGGAGTGAAAGTAAGCCGTGCTGCATCTTTAATGAGAGTCTGACATCTTTAGTGCTACTGTCTCACTTTCTGTCCTGCCAGTGCTTTCTTCATCCTCAAACCGCATGGCGCTCGCAGGGAGGAAGGAAAACAGAGAATGCCACTAAGCCTCTCAGACGCTTTCAAGAATCTGAATGCCACCCCAAAACTCTCCTTAGAAGCAGATACCATTTCCACCATGTCCACCATGTGTAGGTGCCAATCCCCGACAGCATGGTGCTGCTTCACACTTTACATTTCCTCAGTGGCATTTCATTGATTGGTATAATGGTTTTCATAGACTCTTCATTAGCCTGTTACAGCATTGGATCAATACAACACATTGCATGCATGATTGAATCGAGTACCAGGCATCTGCTCCGGGGCACATTGATCATTATTGTCACAATAACCCACTACATACAAGAACCAGCAAGGTCCTGTTACTTTGCCAATAACTTAGACTGTTAAGACTGATTGGCTTAGTGCATGTTATCGGCTTGTTAGTAAATGAGAAGGATATATCCAACCACAACATTGATCAGATGTATTTTCAGCTGCCATTCAAATGAGCTGCGAAACAAATAATATATGCTTGAGATGGCCAAATTGCAAAAAATGTAATGTGCCTGCACCATATATATTTCCCTGATGCTATTAGCCTTGGATTGTCACTACAATGTGAGAAAGACTTGGTTCTGGTTCTGGTATCATTACATATATATTCACAAGTACCAATTGGCCTATTGCGGCCCAAGATTGCAGCCCATATAATACAAATCAACTGTCTTACTTAGTATCATCCCACAATCTGTTCAATCAACTTGAATGAACCTATGAAATCCAAACACAATGGTTTCATTTTTAAACTCTAGCTAATTTGAATGCAATGAAACACGTTTTTAATAATGTATTCAGTGTGGATGCCTTTCTCTTTGTATGCAAGTCTTTATTTGTCTGGAAGCTTGTGTGAACTGAAAAGTTACTGGCATTGTATCTTGTTTCACCCTCTATTCTTTCCCTGAGGGAGCATCCTCCACTGTTCACAAAACTAATTATTGTTGTGCAGATAGGTGGAAAAATTAGTTTAACCCATTCACCCCTGGGATTGCCTCACTTTCTGTGTTCAGTGAACTCTGATGGGTTCTAAATACTTCCTTTTGAGATCCTACACATGGGCCATGCACTGAGGTCGGACCGGGGCCCTTGTGTTTATATGCATGTGCATGGGTGCGTGTGCTGAGTTGGTCTGGATAGAGTGACTTGCTTTGTGCGTGACCAGTCGACCATATCCCTCACAATAGGCAGAAAAAGAGGGTGACTACCTTTTGACAGAGCATTTTCTCTCAGTGAGATCACAGCTATTGTCTAGTGTATTTATGGCATGTGGCATGTTGTTATGAGAGGAGTGTTTAAACTGGGTGCAGAGTAATAGTGTTTCATTTCACCCTATTTTACCTTTCCTATCCTCACTCCAAAACAGCTGCCTCTTTGGATAATACAATACACTCCAGCACAGCAGTTCATCCCAAGCCCTGCTGCTCAGTGCGTTTTTTTTTTTTTTTTTCATTTTTAACAACCCTATTATCCCCTTTTCTCCTCTAAACAGACCACCACATGTTTTTTAAAACTGTTTTTGGTGCCTCCAACCTCCCCCCCCCCCCCCCGCAAAGTGCGAGACAGAACCAGGGATAGAGGGAGGGGGAAAGTGAGGGAGAGAAGGGCGGGGGTTTAGAGAACTGGAGGGGAAGGGTTGATGAAAACAACAGATCTCTGCTCCCTAATCCTTTTGTGTCGACGGTGTTAATCCACTCGAGCAAACCCAGACCCCCCCCACCCACCTACACCGCTCACCCTTCCTCAACCCCTGCTTCTGCACCATGTACCAGGCGCTCCCACCACGTAAACAACCGACAGCACTACTAACTGCTCATCCCCCAGACAGTCAGGCAGAAGTACACCATCGCCCCCTGACAAACGTGCAACTCAGGCTCAACTCTCTCTCTGCTTTCATCCTGTTCATCCTTGTAGCCACTGGGAACACTGGATTGCGTGCTTTGTTTGTCTATGCAAACATATTTTAATCTTGCATCAGCATGTCAATGTGTGTGTATTGGAAATTGCAAAGTGTTGTTTTCTCTTTTTGTGTATTTTGCTTCCATGTGTTTGCTCCTCTATGATTTGTTCTGCTTTGTTTTGGCTACTGTGCATGTAATGAATGCACTTGAGAGCAACACGGTGTATTCACTGCCAGTGCTTTTGTGTTGAGGTCTTGTTTACGAGCTGTAAGAGAGAGGGGAGGGGGAGTGGGGCACAGCGGTTGCCGGAGGAAGAGGAGGTTATGTCTAATGAGGTCACACCCTGCCAACCCGGTGACTCCTCCCACTCAGCGAGATCATAGCAATTGTCTGAGTGTGCCCACCCACTCAACCCCCCCACCCTCCTTCACCCTCTGACAGAGAGCTCTCCGTGGTGCTGATAGCAGAAAAACACGTTCAGGCTCCAGTTACAGTGCAGCTGCAAAGGGACGGTCGGCGAGACACATCAAGACGAAAACAAAAAACAACTAACTGGAGAAAGAGACTAGGGTACAAGTGCGAATGAAGATGAGTCGCACACAGCAAGCAAAATAGGAGTATAGGAAAAGGAAGGAGAGAGAGGGTGATGACGCTCTAGTAGAAGGTGGCTACAGTAGGCAGTGGGCGTGTTCTTCTTGTTGTGATCTATAGTTGGGAAGCCCGGTGTCATCTGCCTAAGCACAGACCGACTGTATAGACCTGTGCGGACGAGTAGGGCGGAGGGAGCCGGCAGGGAATGCCATACCAGGAAACGCACACCACTCTGCTGTACCTCGGTCTCAACCTTCAGGGCACTGTGGACGAGGATTCCTTTCACCTGTGAGACATTTTGTGCATCCGGACATCTTGGAAAGAAGCATTAGAGAGATTGTGAGTGACTGGTTTGCAACTGCAAGGGGAGTTTGATGTGAGTGTTTGAGAGTGCCAGTGTGTATTTGTGTCATGCTTGTAGTTGCGGGTGCGGTCTGTTGCTACGCTGCATCTGCCTTCTGTCTCTAGCATGTGCAGGTGTGTGGAGCAGTGAAGCTGGCACCTGGCTAGGAGTTTGTCACCATCTGGACTAGAGGGGGGCGTGGGGGGGAGGGAGGGGAGGGGGTATCTCTCTTTTCTGCCCAGGGGAGGGAGCATTGGGCCGGGCACCCAATGGCCCAGCTCCCCTCTAGCACCAACCTTAACCTGGGTCACGGGGAATCCTTCTAGCTAGTCAATCAGCTGGACCATACAATGGATGGAAGTCTATGTGGATTTAAGTGGAAAAGTGCATGGTTGCTCCAGCATAGGTCAGAGTTCCCTAGCGTGCACTGGACTCATCAGGGGAAGACAGAAGACACGTTGGAACACAAACTAGCAGGGACACAGCCTCATTGTAAGTATGCATCATAACACTTTCTTTTTACACAGCAATAAACCCACAAATATATAGGTCAGCAATTGCTCATGCTATACATGTCAAAATGTAAAATTGTATCCCTACTCACATCCGCACAAAAATTCCCATAGCCAGAAAATGCCAAGTGTTGGACCTGTGTGTATCCTTTACTTGGTCCACTTGCTGTGTGTGTGTGTGTGTGTTTGTGTGTGTGTGTGTGTGTGTGTGTGTGTGTGCGCACGAGTGCCCATGCATGTTGTCACCTGACTATTGGCATTGCAATCTTTTTGACATTGTGTCTCTAGAATATCCATGCTGCCCTTCTCCTATGACATGGTTGCCTGGAAACAGAAATGGTGTGCCACTTTCATTTAAGCAAAGTGCACCTCTGTGTTCCAACTGTTGCAGCCCATGTCAACTGGGGCAAAGGAAGAGAGAGACGGGTGAGATGCATAAAAGGCATAAAGTGAAGGGGAATGAGTGAGAGAAAAGTGGAGTGGAAAATCAAGCTTTGTTGAGAAAAAATGCATTTCTCGATCGACAGGTTTTACAGAGATTAGCAAATAAGAATAGCATCTCACATCTGGCAGTTATAGGAGGACAATCCAATGTGAAAGGGTTGGCTGGTAAAAACAGTGTGATAAACAAGCTGATTCTAGTGCAGAGTGCGGCTGCGGGCTCATAGGGATTAGGGAGGCAGGCTTAATTCAGCTTTGAACTATGCCTTTCTATTGCTGCACCCTTAACACATCAACTTGGTGCTCCTCGTTTCTCTTCAGAAACCAAGATTTATTTCATTTGCACAGCTTCGGATCTCTGGCTGTGCCTGTGCACCAGTGATACGACTGGGAAAAATCTCGACACCGCTTGACACCAGGATTCTGTGCCCTAGTTTGAACTCTGCTACAAGATGGTGATTCCATCTGTTCTGTTGGCTCTTATCAGTCCTCTACTCCTGCCCTTGTAAACCTACGCTAAGGAACCAGAATGCTGCAGGGAGTAGAAGATAAACCATCCGACTTAGGCACCCTGCTGGACTTATTGATAGACGGACACAAGTTAGAGAGATGCTGAGGATAACCATACAATGGCCAGTCTCTCAGTTAGCCCTGCAATCTCTGTCTGGCAAGCAACCCCCCCCATACTCACTCCGTGGTGTTGCCCTTTCCTCCCTACACACAAACATACATACAGCTATCAAAATCCCCCTCCCCCTCCCCACGCACACTCACACTCAGTGCTTCTCTCACACGTAAACAAGCATGAGTCTTAGGCTGATCGGAAAACATTGACCTACATAAAAGCATGCATGTCTTCTTCTCTTCCACCACTGGCCTCTCCAAATTCACATTTGGCTGTTGCACAACGCATATACTATATTGCATACAGTTGCACGGGTGTTCATGCAAATGCACAATGTACACGCATGCTGCTCCATGCTGTGTTTGCTTCTTAAGTGGTTGCAAACAATGCGGTTGTAAAGTTATTCACAATTAGGAGTGAATCATAGTGTGATTGCACCAATGGGGATGTTTCATTGAGTAGGCTTTTCCTCCCAGAAACATCAACACTCTTTTATGACAGTTGCTGTCAGTAATAGTCTTTTTGCAGATTCAAAAGGCACCAAGGAAAAACTCAAAAGGAGAGTAATTTTAGATCTGAAAACATAAGATTGATGATGATATCCGCATATGCATGCATCACAGTCTAGTAAGAGTGGTCCATTTAATCTGTGTGGTTGGTCCCAGGAGTACTATATTTTCACATCTGAGCCCAGCACATATTGCAACTGCAGAAGATGAAAGCCTTTTTTTCAGTTTCATTCAAACACTCACTTGGTTACAGCCAATAATTTCAGCCAGACAATGTGCAAACATAACTGAGAAAATAAGCAGCCGCTACTGATCCACAGCCAATAAGAAAACTGAAACTATATTTGTAGCTGGATAGTGAGTCCCTTGGCTCTTTGCATATTTACGTGCATGTGTGTGTGTGTGTGTGTGTGTGTGTGTGTGTGTGTGTGTGTGGTGTGTATGTGTGTATGTGAGTGAACAATAGAGAAATATGTTGCAATCCTCCAGGGAAAACATTTACTCTTGCGGACACATGATGCAAGTTTATGAACCTTTCATAAGCCATGAACTCCACAGCAACAGCCAGGAACATTAAAAACAACAACAGCACCCCATAAACTCAACTGTGTGACTTTATCATAATGCTGATGCAATCTTACTTCGTCGGTTTTTATCTCATCAAGGCTGACCTTGTAAAAGGAGGGTTGAGATGAGAATGATTACTGACATAACAGCATGCTTGTTTCGCATGAAGACCATACTCGTATGTGATGCCCTTGTAGTTCATATTACTAGTAGTATTTTGTGTATCTATCTTGTTAAGGCAACCAACTATCACTAACATTTGCTATATGTCTTCATCAGAATGCTGTGGAAACACTTGAAGAATGATGAGCTCCAAAGAGGAGGAAACTCTCCGTTTTTTCCAGTACGTTGAGGAGAATGGGCTGAGAGCCTACAATGGCCTGGTAGCTCAGAACTTAGACCACGCCAGGAATGAGAGAAATAGAACATTCCTGCAGGAGAAAAACGACAAGAAGAGAAAACAGGAGGAAGCCATAAGGAGGTAGGAAGACAATAAATACGTAAACAGCTTCACAGAAGAAAAAAACAGACTCATTGACAAAGGTCTTGCACGGAGATATCTTATAGAATACATACGTTACATACCGTACAGTCGAGCTGGGGCTCATTCTTCTCTGTTAATGCTACCATGTCACTGGGTTCACTTCAGAAAGAGGTTGTAGGAAATTAGGACAAGTGGCCAGAGGCTCCCTGTGGCAATAGCAGGTTGCTATATTTTGGGGGTTGCCAGTGTGGACTGGTGCATCCCGTGATCTATAGAGGATAATTAATGTTTCACTTTTAGACATATTTGGGACTTGTCCTTGGATGGAGGTTGCTGCTGCTCCATGGAGAGCGTTCAGAATTAAGAACGACCGGGGTGGGATGTGACAAAAATGGGTGTTAGGATTAAGAATTCAACATATTAGGTGACTTGTGGTTATGCTGTTGTGATTTAAGTATACCCATGTATATATACAGTACGTTTGTTGGAAGAAAATATATTATTGCAAAGACATTGTGGGAATGTGCCGCTGTACCCTGTCTCACATGTTGTGATGAGCAAGCAGTTCCAGCTTTGCCTCTGTGCGCAGCGACACCGCATCCCAGAACTCGGGCGAATAAGAGGCACACACTCACAGCGTGACTAGCACGTGGCTATGGCGTGCTTGTGTTGTGGGTTAGACCAGGACCACTGAGTCACCGAGTCATTGGGATGATAACGGAACATTGTGGTTTAGATTGTGTTTGTGCAAAGACATGGACATCTGTGTTACTTTTGTTACAACAACAACTGAGAGCAGTATAAAATGACACTAAGAACCACTCTGTTGACAAAATGTTGGTATTTTATTTTTACATTTTCCAGTGGTTAATAATGATTTGAGCTTTATGAACATAAGTCAGAATTTCACTTTAGTGGTTGTTTCTGTGCTCCATCCCTTTTCCTTAAGTTTCAGGACTGATAACTCATCAGAAAAGCTGCAGTATATTTTTGAAAAGTCAAGAAGTATTAAGATTATTAATTTTAAATTACAATTATGCAATCTTTTCATAGCGAAGTTCAATGCACTTTACTCATAAGTAGCATTACCATTTGCTGTATGATTTTTAAAGTTGATGCATATTTTACCTGAAAAGCACTCATAATCTAGTAGAGAAACACTTGTTTTCCACTTTGTGATCAAACCATTAATCCAATGAAGATCAGTTTGCAGTGGACATTTTAATGGGAAATAAAACGTTTTCATGGTCAAGTCATCCCTGTGCGGTCAGTCTGGCTCACACTGTACAAAGTATTTAAGCAGCTGTTTCAGCTGTGCATCAGATGATTTCATTGATGTAGGTTTGAGGGCTGTGCATTTATAAGTGATCAGATGTACTCTCTTCAACAAATTTATTCAAGAACACTTTAAACCCTGTCACTTTTCAGTCAAAGGGTCCTGCGATTCAAAAAAGCTGTTTCTATGCTGCCACTGTGTTTAAACATTAGTGCATTTTATAGTATACTAACTGTATATTACTTGCATGATCAAAGCAAACTGAGAGTGCAACTTTTTACATCAGGCATCAGGAAGACAGCTACGTTAGAGTTCAAAAAAACACTCCAAAATCCATGTTGGACTTTCTTTTATCACTTGCCAGCAAAATGTGCCTGCTTCCAACGTTATTACAAGTCCGACAAAGGCCTGTAAAGTAACTTGCTGAATGGGACAGGGCGATGCCTGAGGAAAGTGGCATCTACTGTCCTGCTATCCTTCCACTCTCTCTCAGCTGTTGCCAAGGCTGAAATATTAATACACAGTCACTGGAGAAAATGTCTAAAAAATAACTGGATTTTTCATGAGTTCTATAAGTAGGTCAATGAGAAGACCCATTTTTACATCAACTGACTGAGAGTGAGAGAGAGTGTGTGAGGATCCATGTGTGCATGCTTGCATGTGCGTGTGTGCAAGCACGTGCTTGTGTACATGTGCATGCATGGGCATGAACCACAGGCAAATAGAATGTATTATCGTGTGAGAAAGGTGGGAAAGAACAAATGGTAATTGTGATTGTGTGAGGGAGCTTGTTAGAGCAAATGTGTTTAACAGTGTGTGTGTGTGGGGGGGGGAGGAACTTGTTAGAGAGAGATTAAGTGTGAGCTTAGTTGCAGGAGATGTGTTCTGCCTAGTGACAGCTGGAAGAGCCATGGGCCAATCAGATCAGCACGTTAGGTCTGAGTGAGGCGGGCCTTCCTGCCAGCTGCTGTCTTATTGTGTTGGTTTTATTGTATTTCATCAGAAGAAGTTATTCTCACACACACACACACACACACACACACACACACACACACACACACACACACACACACACACACACAGATGCCCACAAATTTACTTAAACGTGCAAGTATATTCATAAACACACATACACTTCCCCCCACACACACACATACATACATACACACACACACACACACACACACACACACACACGCACGCACACACACACACAGATGCCCACAAATTTACTTAAACGTGCAAGTATATTCATATATACACATACACTCCCCCCACACACACACATACATATACACAAACACACACACACACACACACACACACAGACAGAAGCACATAAACCACACACTCATTTACCTATATTTACATATGCTTGCAAATCCCAACAACTACTTTCTCCTTTACACGTGCGTACATTCACAGATTTCTTTCAATCTTTTTTCCCCCTCAGAATCTCCTTTAGTGTTGTGTTTGTTTCTGTGATATTGTTTTTCCTGTCGCATGGTGTCACTGAGAGAACCAGAGCTGCAACTCCATGGTCCAAGAACACCTGTTGTCTGTCTTCTAGCCAATCACTGGGCAAATATCCTATAAATAATCCAGTCACCACAACTCCAGTCACACCCACACACACACACACACACACACACACACACACACACACATATATAACCCATGTGTGTGCATGCACAACGTCACAGCAGATACACATCCAAAACATGAGAAGGAGAGATAGTTACCACCTGTGGCTGAAAGCCATGGAATATTGTCTAATTGGTTTTTCACAGACATTTTGCCCAAACATGGATGCAACCTTTTCTATGTGTGTAGCTGTGTAACGATGTGTGCCTATGTATGTATGCATGCATGCATGTGTACACATACTGGATGTGGATGTGTAGCACCACCATACTAGCCTACTTTATTTTCTTTTTTAACAATCTGCTCCTTCTCTTTATATTATTGTTATTATTTTCTTTATTTCTTTATTTTATTTTCTCAACTTTACTATTATTATTATTGTTTCACTGTAAAATATTTAAACTGTGTATAAATGCTAGGTATGAACAATATCATATGTAAACACATTTAACTCCTGCACTCCTGCAATTAAGTGTAAAAAACAAAAACATGGATGCTTATACAGAATTTGCATTAATAACCACAAAACATGTGATTTGATTTCTTTCCTATAACTCTTGCTATGCGGCTCTACAGGTTGCAGCAGGCACCTTTGTCTTGTCTCACCATTGTCATCTTTAAACCAAATGTGACGTGGTTATGATATACAGTACACATGATGTGCACGTGTGCTTTATTATTTATGTGCAGCGGTAGCTGGTTGTGTGTCTGGTTTCTATGGGTACCCTGTTGCTAGGCAAAGTCAGATCCCTGACCAATGAAGCCACCCCACCAAGCACCTTCTGTTCAGCAGCTGGCTAGGATGGAGTCAGAGTCAGCAAAGTCACACACACACTGAGGGGTCACGAACACACACATACATACACTCATGCGCACACTCACGCAAGAGAGAAAGATTTGTATAGCCACACATGCAAATGTATCTTGTTTCAGGCCATTTGTTTAAGCATTTAAATATCTGAGATCAGGCAGTGACACTCTGGCATGAGAAGAAACAGCAGAGATCAAGTGTGTGTAGATTGCACACTTATCATGTATTTTGTACAAACCATTTTACCTGAAAAAAGTCCGAACTTGAACTCATTCACTATGCAACAAACACACACACACACACACAGACACACACACAGACACACACACAGCCCTCTTTTCCCCTATTACAACACAACACTCAGACATCATTAACGCTCCATTCAGGCCAATCAACCGTTAATAGGGATTGATTGTTTACAGGCAGGGAG
The DNA here is from genome assembly GCF_008692095.1 of Etheostoma spectabile. NCBI lineage: Eukaryota > Metazoa > Chordata > Actinopteri > Perciformes > Percidae > Etheostoma > Etheostoma spectabile. The sequence continues at coordinate 6,601,511 of NC_045744.1, forward strand.
ACTTCCATGGTTCCATAATGGTGTCTGGCTGTGTGAGCAGCATCGGTCATATCCTGGGTTAAAGTCAAATCAATGCTTTGCCCTGAAAGAGACCCTGTTTTCAGTGGCACTTACATGTCTGTTATTGTCAACTTAGCGCTCTCATCATTTGAGTTCACTTGCACAGAATGAAATGCATACACACACACACACACACACACACACACATGCGCGCGCGCACACACGCTCACCTAAATTGAGACATGCCATCACGACTCTGTCATGGTTTGATATGCTTCCAGGGGATGACATGCGAACTCTGGTCAAGATTTTTGTCTCTTTCTTCCAGCCACACTAATGTCAACTAACTAACTTACTTGAAGGCTTTGTTATTATTATTCATATTTTCAAATAAATTTCTGTTATTAATCTGCCCTCTCTGCCCTCTTTCTCTTTCTCTCCCTTGCTTTCTGATTTAGGACAGGTGAGGACATTGCAACTGAAGGCAAGCACTTACGTATGGGCTCCATTACCATATCGGACCCCCAGGAGCGCATGCCCATGCCCCACCTGCATGCCCTTGCCTGTGGGCAGGGCTTCTCCGTACGCTCCCAGTCCCTCCACTCTGTTGGCGGTGGGAACAGTGGGGGTGGAGGAGAGGAGGAAGTAGGAAGCCCGACCTCTAGGAAGCAGCCCCCACCCAAGCCCAGGAGGGACCCGGCCACCAAGCTGAGCATGTCGTCGGAGGCGGTGGACCACAGTCCCACGTCCACCTGCCGCGGGGAGAGATGTGATGGTAAGTGGTGGTGGCGTTTCACACCGATCTGCTGCACTATATTTAGCTGCTCTCTGCAGTGCCCTATTCAACACTGTTTCTCCTACAATGACATGACATCTGGCTATTCCCTGCATACACAAGTACCATTGTGGAAAACAATGTAAAAAAGAGCTATAAGGACAATGGAGATACACCATAGTTACACAGTTGGGATGCACTAGACAACAATAAAAAAAAAGTGAAAACCTGCTATTCAATAAACTGCATATGAAGGAATGCTTAAAAAGGTCTGACAAGATTTGTGCTGCACTACACTCACTAGTCTAGAACAGTTTGCGTATTGTGTGAGAAAAGATCTTTCCTTAGTATTTTTGAATGACAGATGACCAATGTATACATATTGCAGAATAATTAAGTACACAGGCTAGAGCAATTGTGTATGCCAAAATCTGTTGGAAGATTATGCATAAGTTGTAACTTTTCACTGTGCTCTTTTACTTTCTGTTACTGCCAGGTAAACACATATGTGGGTTATTTACATATTACCCCTTGCCCCACAGAGTATACATTTCAGAATCTTATACTAACATGTTGAGCTGGGAATGAAAGTATCATAATGTGATGCATATGAATATATTTTTGTGTTGTTTCAAACCTCTGGGCTTTGGACAATAAGGCCCTGTATATAGTCCTGATATCATTACTGTAATATAGTAACACGGTATGTGTATGAAGTTGAAGCTCCAGTGACTTCACCCTAGAATATGGTGCTGGCGATGGAAGGTTATTGGTCACACAGTCAGTTGTCAAAGCTGTTCTCAGTGCACATAAAGAAGTTCCATAACCTGATTTAAAACTGACTGACTTATATATTTTAAGGCTAATTACCAAATTCAGCCAAACAGTTTTCCTTCCAGTTAAAACTGCCAAAGCCAACATTTAGAGATGCCTTGATCTAGATCCAGTAGAAGCACCTGCAGCAATGTCACTTAGTTTTCAGAAGCAAAATAAACAAACACAATATGCCTGTTTGGTCATGTATGAAAACCGGGCATAATTATAGTACATTAACTCAGTGTAAGAAAGGCTTTAATTCATAAAATCAATTGAGCAAAAGTAATGTTTTGCTCGACATGCCACAGATCCATTCACTGCTATAGCAAATGCACACAGCCTCACAGTTTCATTTGAAACAGTTCATGTGCTAAACACAAAGGAAAAACTTAACAAGCATAGACAAAATTAACTGACATTTAAAGTATAATGAAAGTCTTTGTAGCTGGTGTCTGTGAGAGCAAAACAATATAGACGTTGCAGGTGGCTTTGACTCTATTTCATTTTGGATTCTTCATTGCCGACGTGATGTTTGGGGAGTCGCCCAGCCTGGCTCAGATTGGTGGGGATCTCTCTCTATATGTGCACACAGATCTTCCTGGGCACCACGGCAACCATCCCACAGAAACAAGACCCCCTGCAGCCCAGCCAATCACAGAATCACTGAGCAGCTCGAGCCAATGGGGCTCTAGAGATGCTGAAGTCTGAGGCTTCAGAGCCAATCAGAGTGAGAGTGTGGGGGTGTCCCTGGCTGAGGGGATGGTTGCGTGCTCTGTAGCTGGCGCTGTAGCAGGAAAGGGAGGAGCTTGTCAGAGTAGAATTCATTCAGGAGGAGCGATTGACCTAGATTCGTTTTCCCCAGGAGGAGAGGGAGGGGGAGGGGGTTTGCGGGTAAACACATCCGCTGCAGGGGGAGGGGGAGAAGAGGGAGCAATAGAGAGAGGAGAATGGAAGGGACAGGGAGTAAGTGATGATTGGAGGGACAGATTCATCATCAGTGCTGAAACAGATCTCAAGATCAACCGTGCAAACCTGTTAGTGTAACAACACATTTGGTAAAACAAAAGAGGAATAGTTACACCACTGTATGCACATACTCACAAAGTAAGGAGAGAGGGTGAAGAAGAATGTGAGTATTATGTCAGTCCAATAAAACACATCAGGAACACATCTGGGTAGAACTAAATCAACTATTAACCTAAATATTAGTAATGAGGAGATAATGGAACAAAGGGTGTGTTTCATCCTTTATTCAAATTAGCATCATCAACATCAAGCCATTGAATCTGTCTTTCACCTATTGGATTTTCTTGACTACACTCATTGCTTTCTCTCTAGTTATGGTTTCAATTGAAATATAACACTCTATTCTATCTATAAATACCTTTCCCATGCAACATATTCTGCAAAGCCATGAATGCTCTGAATGTGTAGGCATGTGCAGTGCGTGCATGTAGGGATGGTAGTGAGTCATACAGTTACTGGGAAGTATGGGTGTGTCTGGGCCATCTGGCATCTGAATTATTAAAGGTGTAAAATCTGCAGTTTTAGGGTTTCAAACATGGTCCTACACTTCTCTCCCCTTGCATATCAGGGAAACACTCCTATCCAAACAGGTTGGTGCCTGACCTAGAAATACACTGTGAGCAACTCAGTAGTAAAGAGAAATGCGTACAGTGAGTAAACTAGCATTAGGACCACACTGTGCTGTAGTATCTGGTCAATGTGAACACTGTACCATAGCCTCACTGCACCACACTGCAATGCTACGTCACCACTATCAAAACGAAGTTCCACAGTGTGTGTGACCCAGATACTATTTTCACGTACTGCTCAACTGCTGTATATTTGACCTAGAAACATGCATACTGCCTCAACTGTTCCCACATATCTCACTCTGAAGATATTCCTCTCAGCTATACACGCTGACCTACATCTGACCCACAAAACTGCAGTACTGCAGGCTTTATATTAATGATAATGATTCACTTAAGGATGAATGATTCCAGCAAAAAGCTGTGCAGAAAGCAACAAATTGGTAATGGGACAAAATTATTTTGGCATGTTTAATGCTACAAAAAAAGTGTAAATATATATATATACTGTATATATAGTACTTAATAAACCAGAAAACAATATATTATACTATATATATACTATATTGTATATCTGTGTTAAGACTTTTGTTCTCTCTCATCTTTAGCAGCTCAAGGATGCAGTGAGGACTGCAGGAGGGTGCCGCCACCCAAACCTAAGAGAAACCCCAACACACAACTGAGTGTTTCTTTCGATGAGTCCTACATCAAGAGCCACGGAGGCAGCGGGGTTTGCCCCTCCAGACCCCTCCACTACGTCACCTCCCCCTGTGAACGCAACCCTTCGCCCCCACAGAGCGATGAGAGCCCTACAGAGGACTGTGAAGATGAACCTGTCTACATAGAGATGGGCGGGATTGATGTCGGAGCACGAGAGCCCCTGAAGAGTGAGGATGAGGAGCCAGGAGAGTCTGTGTACGAGGAGATGAAGTACCCAGCTCTGGATGATATGGAGTACCGCACTGACCCTGTGGGATGTCGCTCGGCGTGCCCCACCCCAGCACCCTATGACCCTGAACCTCTCAGTCGCTGCTCCACACCTCGAAACATTCCCCTCTGTGACATTCCTGCACCCTTTCCCAATTTACTCACCCATCGGCCTCCGCTGCTGGTGTTCCCACCGGCGCCGGCCCAGTGCTCGCCTAACTCAGACGAGTCTCCCCTAACCCCCCTAGATGTAACCAAATTGCCCATGATGGAGAACCAATCCTACAGCAAATCTCCAACCTCCTCCACTGAGCCACCCTCCTCTGCACACATCCGCAGGGAGCTCACTGCCACCCCAACCCTCACCGTCTCTGGCCGCTCCTCTGCGCCTCCTCTACCCTGTACCCTCTACAAATCCTCCTCCTCATCCTCCTATCAGCGCAGCCACTCTGCTTGCCCATCTCCAGTCAGCATGGGCCGCTGTCTCACCCCTCTCAGCCTCATGCGTACACCTCCCTTTGAAGCGCCAATGCCATTCCCTGGGGGTCTGCCGCGGAGCGCCTCCGCCACCCCTCACGGCAAGGGCTCGCCACCTCAAGACGGCGTGGGTCGACTCCATGGCTCTATGCAGAATGTGTCAACAGGTCGTTCACGGACACCCACCAGCCCACTGGATGAACTAACTAACCTGTTCACAACTGGTAGGAACATGCTGAAGAAAAATGCCAGTGGCAGGAAGTCTAAAGAGCCTGGAGAGAGTGAGTCATTTTACACATTTGTCTCCTCATTTTGGAATGTAGTGAAGCAAAGGGCATGCACAAATGTGCTCATATTTATTTATGTCTCTTTGATTCCTGAAGAGTGTAGACAGTTTACAACTGCATCTCGTTTTAGAAATCCAACCCTGTGTGTACGTATTCTCACTTAGCAAGAGAGACTGGCTTAGTTAAGAAATATATGAGAAAGCAACCCTACCAACATTAGAAAGGAGCTGCAAAATCTCAGAATAACAAACAGGAGAGCAGAAGTAACATCCCAGAGTGTTTATGGACAACATGGACGGTGTCATTGGCAACATTCTTTCAATGCAGTAAACTCTGGAGCAAATACAAATCATTGGTCTTCAGGTCCCTAATCAGTGATGGGGGTTTGGGGATCACACAAGTTCAACCCTGCTAAATACGGAGTCTGGGCAGAGAATGCACCACTTTTACATCACAATACATGATGTTTGTGGCGCTCCCTGCTAACATCCATTTGTTTAATCTAGGCCCAGCGAGCCAAGTGTGATGCAGATGGTATATTTAATCTGAGGGGATTTGAGCCTAAAGCGTACAGCAGGTCCCTCAAACCTACTCATGGCATTAGGCCATAAGGCAGCATTACTTTTAAATATGTAAACATCATGCTGCTTAAATACAGATAGCCACACAACACTCTGAATGCAATTGTGAAGGCAAACATAATTTGCTCATTATGAACTAAGTGCACAATATGCATAAAGTTTACATAAAAGAGAGGATAGTCGAGTTTGGTGCCAACAGCAATATCACTCAGTCACAAATTAACATTCTCTCTCTCAACTATTCATTTTTTGTTATAAATACCATGTCCCAATTGAATATTTAGAAATTTAATTGAAACGTTAAATATGTTAAACCAATCTAAATTAGCAAAAGGGTGTTTCAGAAATGCATGAAGGTCACGTGGAGGCTGTCATGCATTATTTGAAAAGGGTCACTAATAAATTAATATAGAGCCTTAAATGAGGGACGAGCTGTACAATGTGGAAGAATTTTAATATTTTAACTAACTCCTTTTCAAAAACAGAAATTTATTCAAGCACATTTTGTGCATCAATCATAAAGAAACTACAAAAAAGTCCACACATCCATCCTTACTCAATGCTCTTAGCAACTACAACATAGCAACAGAGGAAGGAGGAGAAATCCCGGTTTCTTATTTGCAGATTCCCTCCCCATGGGTAACGCAGCCAATCACAGCTCAGGGCATGCCGGTGTACAACCGAGCAATGAGCTCTTGATAGGGATAGCTATGGCTCTGAACTCAAATCTGCACCTGATCAGAGGGTTTCAGATCATGTTTCTGTCCAATCAGCACATACTCTACCCATGATGGAGCCAATCAGGAGGTTATGGCAGTTGTGGCAGATGGTGATAGTGGAAGCTGAGATGATGATTTCTTGCTATTTTTGACTTGATGATAAACACATCTTTCAGTGGGTGTATAGATGTGCCAATTTTTGCACATTTGCTGTTTATTCCTGAGATTTCTGTGCAATGTCTTGGATACATCTGTTAAATTACTGGCTTACATTAATTGATGGTTGGATTGTCAAGGGGTGCATTCATGTGCACCCCTTGACATTCCAACCATGAATGACCCATATAGTGTGTAATAGTTTGCATATGCGTTCTATACATCAAGGGTTGGCTGTGCTTCTGACAGGTCTTCAAAAAAAAAAAAAAGGCCAACATCTGTCTACAAGCTCCACATACAGACTTACAGACAGGCTGTGTGTGTTGCTCTGTGACTGTCTACTAGCACACACACTGTAATGAGCACACAAACCTGACAAAATGAACAGAGGTTGATTTTTTTCGCTCTCCCTTTCTGAGGCGTTAGAGGCAGCAACAACTAGTCTGACCCAGTTACCAACTGGTTACTCGCCACACTCCCTCTCATACACAGACATGCATGCACGCATGCACACACACACAGAAAGACATACACAAAAGCCACGTATGACACATACATGACAAGGGATGGGGATGATAAGGACTGCTTGTGCATTGCGCTGAATCTCGAAGCCCATATAGGAACTATATTAAGGCGCAGCCTCTACAGCCTACAATCTCAATCTCTACAATTTAGCCTTTAATCAGCGACAGTTCATTATTAGCTGGTTTCTAAGCACACAGGCTGGAATATTGTGTTTATGCTAAAGAAGAGTCAGAGTACCAAATGTAATTGTGATGAAGAAATTAATTAATTAAACACAGAGACATCTGAAGGCAGTGATTGTTTTAGAATGTGTTTTTTGGTATTGGTAACTATGGTTATTTGAAGGTACTGTCATGTATTAGAAATATTAGGGTGAAAAAAAAGTACAGTGAAAACATACAATATTAACTAACTAAAAAACAAAAATTTCAATTGATTGACTAAACTAAAACAACAAATAATGATTGTGTGTATTATTATATACCATGATGAACACAATTATAATGCCTGTTATTGCCACATATTGACTCATCTAACTACAGTCTTTACTGCAGCTGCCTCGGTGGGTAGTGAGTGACACCTAGAGGACATACGATGGTAGTGCAGACACGAAGCAGAAAAACAGCATTCATTCTTTCTGTGTTTATATGCTATTGACGCATAATTAAATCATTCATTTAGAATAATGTAAATCTATTATTCAATCATTTAAGTGTTTGCCTCCTAAAGTATTTTTTTTGTTCTTTTACAGCGGAGTCCAAAAGCAAGTCTCACAGCGAGTCCAAACGTGAGGGCAAGGAGCGCCACAGTCACAGCAAGGAGTCCAAGAGAGACTCCAAGGACCGCCACAGCAAAGAGTCCTCTCACCGGAGAGACAGAGACAAAGACAGAGACAAAAACAGAGACAGAGACAAAGACAGAGACAGAGACAGAGACAGAGACAAAGACAAAGACAAAGAAAGAGACAAAGACAAAGAAAGAGACAAAGACAGAGACAAAGAAAGAGACAAAGACAGAGATAAAGAAAGAAGGAGCAGTAATGTAGAGCCACTTCCCCACAGACGCAACAGTAAAGACCGTCCTCATAGCGGTGCAGATGCACCAGCTGTTTGCAGGGATAGCAGGGACCAGGGCTGCAGCAGTGTGGAGCCCATCCCATTGATAAGAAGAGACTCCAAGGACCGAGGGCTTAGCAATGGTGACCTGATGCTAAGGAGAGACAGCAAAGACCGGGGTGGGGGACATGGAACGGAGTCTTTGTTGAGACAGGACAGCAAAGACAGACTGCTAGATCAGCCACCTGAGCTGTTACCAAGACAAGACGGCAAGGAAAGGGCAAGAAACGGTGTAGACTCTAGACATGAAAGCAGAGAGAGACTGCTGGATCAGCCACCTGTGCTCGTCCCACTACAGGATAGCAAAGAGAGAGCCAGGAACGGTGTGGACTCAAAGCATGAAAGCAGAGACAGGCCACCTGAGCTTCTCCCCCGACAAGAATTCAAAGACAAAGCCAGAACCGGAGCAGAATATAGGCATGATAGCAAAGACCACCGTCCTGAGGTGTTACCCCCACAGGATTTTAAAGAGAGAGCAAGGAAGGACATGGAACACAGACACGAAGGTAGAATAGACCAGCCACCCGAGATCCTTCCGCGACAAGAAACGTCCAGAAGAAGCAACAGCAAGGACACGGTTGGCTACAGCTCCGAATCCAAGCACGAGGGGAGAGATCGGAGCTGCCACAACGGGGGAGATCTCCCTCCTCCACCTCTGCCTAGGCAGGACAGCAAAGATCTGAGCCGAACTGGACTCGAAGTGAGACGGGATAGCAAAGACAGAAGTCTGAATGGCTCAGAGCAGCATCATTATGCTGTCAAAAGCACCAAGAGCCGTTCTGCAATGGAGTACAGGTGTGATAGTAAAGAACGAGGATACAGATCAGATGGCACGCCCAGACGAGATAAAAGAGAAAATTACAGCACGGACCAATCAAAAGCACAAGAGAGGAATGGCAGCACAGCGTCAGGGCAGCATTCATCCACGACGACACCTACTCACCACGGGAGATCATCGGGTAGCCCACCAATGACCACAGGAACAGGAAATGGTAAAGCTTCCACCCTTGAATTCGTAAAGACAATCTAGAGTTGATCATATAACCTTTGTATATTTGGCAAAAAGCACTCTTATTACATGCGACCAAACGTGTCATTTCCCCTCCCTTTGTAGACCTGAAAGCGGTACCGAAATATGGTCGCTCCCATTCTATTCCGGCTAACCCCTCTCCAATGGGAACGCCACAAAGGAAAGTAGCAGAGGCACATCAAAGTCAGGTATGCAGATTTGCTTCTTTACTTTACCCGCTCTTACTCTGAGCAATGGGATGCTGTTTTTAAATGTATGATCAATGCTCAATTATTCACCATAAATAATTATTTAACGACATAGAAAATATGTAAGAGCCATGTTTATTAGCCGTGGGTTTTTTTATGGTCTTTTTTAACTTTAAAGTCAATCTGTATTCACATGACTTAATTACTCTGCCCCTCAGATGCCCCAGATGCCATGGATCTGTGGCGACACCACCATGCTGGAACAGATCGAGAGGAAACGCACCCTCTGCATGGAGATCCGCTCCAGACAACATCCACACCTGCAGAGATTTCTGGAGAGGCCTCCTCCTCCGGACAGGAACGAGGACAGGCACCAGGAGCGGAGTCAGTGCAAGCAAGAAAGTGCATCTGTGTTGCCAGTCTGGGGGAAAAGCAACGGGACTAAAAAGATCCGTCCTCCCCCTTACCCTACACAGAAAACCGTATTCTGGGACACGGCCATCTGACATTAACAACACACTTACACCTCCCTGCCACACAACCCCCAATTACCCTCTCCCTCTTTCCTCCGGGTTAGGCTGATTCTTCCCTGCAACATCAGGGGCGTCAGGGCAGCCAATAAGAGCACAGGGGGATGATACTCGCTGATGTCAAAGGACAATGGTGGTTACCATAGCAATATTTCTGCTTGTTCAGGTTGTCATGTTTTCTTATCATCACTGGTGATATTTGATATTTTTCTATTTCCTGTGACTGGATTCTTGTAATATAATTAGTAGAATAGATATTTGATTAATAGATATTTTCTAAATGAGAGGAGGATTAAAAAGAGGCTTAAATGATGTATAGTAGATGTAGATGCAATCTAATGTTTGTTCTTCTGTTATTTTTGTTGGTTATTTTACATTTGAAAGCATACTCTATCAATACTTGTACTGTAGTAGCATAATTTTCTTATGCCCAACTCTTTTTTTTTCTGTGCTTGAAAGCACTAAACTGAATGGACTATTCAATTCTGTCTATATATACTTTAACTTTTCACTGTTGTATTGTAAGATGAGGAGTTATAGTGCTTTAGATTCCAGCGCCCTCCATGCCTGGTCCAGTACAGTATGTTCTAGAATGTACAACAGTTGGTCCTAGAACATAAACAGGAAACTTTGTGTGCTTCAGTTTGTATATTACAGTAAGAAGCAGTGCAGTCACTAGTGAAAGCCTTTTGAAGCAGTTGAATTGTTTTATAGGAAAACCTGTTGGCTGGCATGTTGTAGAGGACAGAGAAAGTGTGAAACGCTGTTGTCTAAGATACACTATGAGGGTGGGTTGGGGAGGTAGTAAATTAGAACATACATTATTAACAGTATAATTTCCAAGACCAGCCAAAGCCTGTTAAAGCGAGATAAAGGTGTGGTTGCACTTTGGACAGTTGGTTATTTGAAATGGGGTTGGTGGCCATGCACACTGCGAGCACCATGACATACTTGATGCCAACGACCCGCCCGTACAATCAACACCTGAGCTTTTAGACCATTTTCTTAATTTTACTGCAGATTATAATAGCCATATGCACTTGCTTCAGAAGAACTTTCAAGATTATGCGTATATATATTTTTTGAAAATGTTAAAAGGTAGTTGTGCCATGTAAGTTTTTAAGTTCTTGGCAGGGGAGGTAAAGCCTCAGGAGGCTGGCTGTGTGTGACACACAGTCATCTGTGATTGGTTGTCTCTGACGATGTTCCCAATTCAATTGGCTGGCAACCATTTTAGAGATCAAAATTATTTAAGGACCTATAACATGGCAACAGCTCTACCCAGTCAAGCAGTCAGGGGTTGCATAATGGCCTACACATCTTCGAGGCTTTGTACAAAAAAAAAAAGAAATCTGCACTACCCATCATATTACATCACATTAAATCAGGCTGATTACGTACATGCCCTCTCTCCCTGCTCTCTCCCTCTACCTCAACCTCCTACTGACATCATCTAAATGGGTTCTCTTTAGCACATTAAAATGCAATGTCGACATTGCCAAAATAGTGTGGGTTTGACAAATGATACAGCCCTTAGAGTGCAAGTGCAGTACCCCCTCACTGGTGAAGAATCAATGCTACAGAGGTCCCTCTGTGTTCTACGTGTGTGTGTGTATATGTGTATGTGTGCATGCGTGCGTGTGTGCATGCGTGCTTGTGTGTATGTGTGAGGGAGGGAGAGAGCAATGTGCGTTTGTGTCTGTGTGCCAAGCTACACCGTATGCAAGTTGAATCTTTAAAAATGATTGTTTTAAGACATTCACTTTGCCCTATCCATGATGTTGGTGGGTGGAGGTTGGAAATGTAATAATGATGATGTACAATCTTTTTGTGTGTATAAACGTGCACTGTGAAAAGTTAGAGAGAGCACCGCACTGTCAGAGTCCTCTGTCTTATTGCACTTGAGTGTTCTCTTGTTTTTGCGTTATAAAAAAAGAAAAGGAAAAAACATGTTTGAGGAAAAAAGTACTGTATTCTGATTGTCACTTGGGTTCTGTTGAGAGAAACAAATAAATATGAACTTGAAACCCGCTATGGAAAACTGTGTCCTGTAGAAATTATTCATTTTCTCCCAACGTGGGATTTTTCCATCTGATGAAAATATTGAACTCTGAATGATTCTTCTTGTTGAAACTTTTGAACATTTTAATGGAGGAGCCAAAGTTACAAAAAGAAAAAAAAGGTCTTCAGAAGATTGTTAATATTATTAATATTTTAAAATAAAGACCCAAAAGGAACAAAATACAGCAACATCATACAGTGGCACACTTGTTTTGTCCCCAAATGTCATCAAATAGAATCTATCTATAACTCTGAGTGGTTATCACAATTACATTTTTAAAATGGAATAGCTTAACAAAAAAAAATGTACGTAACAACTAAACTCACTAAACAAAGTGACATGAAGTCCTTTAGTGTTCTCTGAGGCAGACATGGCACTGACTGGTCTTGTGTCGCTGTAGGTTGGCTGCCTTGATGGTGACAGGCCTCTGGGTGACAAACTGCTCTGTCTGACCAACCGTGGTCAGCCAAAAACTGTAGAGGTTGGCAAAGTAGTGACAGGAACCGCGCGCACCCTGGCACTCGATGAAGGGGTGAGTTCGGAAATCCTTAAGGCAGCTACCAGAAGACGTCAGAGACTGGCCACCACCCTCATCACCTGACCCTGTTTGCTGAAGAGAATACGCACCATGTATGCATTATGTAAGTTGAAAGCGTTTTTCTCCCCTACACACACAAACTCAAGCTTTTTATCAGACCCACCATGAGGAAAGAGTACCCCGTCCACAGGCTCCTCCAGCCAGGTGGGCATGCAGGGATTGTGGGATCCTGGCTGTGAAAAGCCACTGCAGGTGAGACTGTCTCACACACCACGCAGCGGCTGATGTGGGAGCTAATCTCCTGGCCCGAAAGCGGCATCATGGGTATGGGAGCGGTGGTGGACAGCCAATAGGATTTGTCGTTGCGACTAGAGTAGTGACAGGCAGCGGTGTTGCAGTAGGAGAAAGGCATGGAGGAGAATACAGGGAGGCAGGAGCCAGCCTGGCCTACAGGGAGAAGGAGCAAAGGAAGAAGAAACCCTGTCATCATCAGCATCAGCATCATCATCATCATCATAAAACTTTATTTGTAGAGCACTTTAAAGCTACATGGAAGAATAAATTAAAGACGTAAAATACACAACTCACACAAGGCAAAAAATACAAATAACATGAGAAAAAAATAACAACAATACATTAAAAACATTCAATTTAAAATGGCGGACTTCCTGTTGGGTTAAGGCTATGGCTCCAATGAGTTTTTTTTTGTACGTCTTGACATGGTACATGATTCTACCAATTTTTGTTAGTGTATGTGAAACGTACTGCGGGGGCTCCGTTTTGAAGGGGGCTGTTTTGGTCGGGGTCCGGCTGGCCGTGAGTATGTGTTTACTGTTTTTTCTGAGTTTTCTGTCGGCCTGCCCTGTTTCCCCGCTGTTTTCTTTTTGTTTCTCACTCTCCCTCCTGCTGAAGCCAGCTGACAACGCACACCTGAGTTCCATCAGTAATCACCTGCTCCCGCCGCTCACACCTGCCTGCCATCTCCACATCAACGACAGTCCATCGACCCCGGCTCTCCATCAACTCTCCGCTTGATCGTTGCTACGTTCACACTGGTGAACTTGGCTAAGCAAGCCTCCTTGAGCACTTCGTCTCCCTGTGTTTTTCATGTACTTACCTCCTTTTCTTTCCTCCCTCCGCAGTGTCACCTCCACTCCTGTCTCTGCCTCCGGTCAGCTGGCTTCTCCTCTCGGTCCTCCTCCCACGGCACCCTGCTTCCACCTGTCTCCGTCTCCGCTTCCAGTTCCCGGGTCTCCTCCTCGGCTTGCCGCTGCCCCGAGCACCTTCACTCCCTGAGACTTCCCCAGTTTCCCCTTTACAGCGTCTCGGTACTTGGTGTCTGCCTCCCCATTTCCCCTTTCACTATTTTAATAAATCTTTTTGTTTTTTGAGGCGTGCGTTTGAGTCCTTATGTTGTCCGCATAACAGGGGCGCTAACAAGCCATTTTAGCACGCCTATTTACAAAACCATTTTCATATAAAAATGGTCACCAGGCCGGATGCATGTCTAAGGTTTGATGAGTTTGTGATTATGGGAAGGTCCCCAAATAGGCGGTTCATTGGGTGTAATAAAGCGTAATAATAAAAACTAATTTCTTCAGTTTCAAATGGCCCTTTGCCGCTGTCGGCGCTCGGGCCCTTAAAACAATAAAATACTAGGTGTCAATGGCCAGGGAGAAGAGGTGGGTTTAAAGAAGAGATTTTAATACAGACTTAAATGCAGACCCTTACCCAGGTCTTGAGTGTGAGCTTTCTCTTGTCCCTCCAAGTAGACCAGACTGTATCCCATCCAAAGTTGACTGCTGTCTTCAGGGCACTGTGGCACCTGAACTGACTGGCTGTGGATAACCAAGAGGAAGCCGGATCTTAACTTCCCCCTCTGGCCTGGCAAACCTCTTTCACCGGATGGACCTGGGACACCTGTAGGGTGGAGGGGTTGAACAAGTAACAAGTAATGCTGAAAGATGAAATTAGCAGTCAATCGTTTTATCTGTGGCTTTGAGAGAAAGACCAAAAAATGTATCCAGATGTTTCTACATGAACTCAGTATCTCTTTTAAGGAGACTAGCGTGGCAGTTATCGGTCCAGTACAAAGATCGAGCTTGTTACATGACTGCGTCCGAATATTTACCTTGAGGTCCAGTAAATCCTAGCTGACCAACATCTCCTGGGTCTCCAACAGGACCGTTATGACCAGGAGGACCTGGTTTGCCAGGTAGTCCCACATTGCCTCTGAGACCCTTCTGTCCTGGAACACAGACACATACAGACAACAGTGGATAAAAAACACACAGCACAGATGTATTCACACAGAGCAGAATGTGTAAACACATCATGTACGTACGCACACAGAGAACATATTAGACTCTCTTGCCTTTACGTCCTGGAGTCCCAGGAGGACCAGTATCGCCAGGAAACCCCACTGCTCCTGGGAGACCACGTGGTCCAGGTAGTCCAGCGGGGGCCATTCTTGGATCTCCCCCGATGATATCCCCGGGAGCACCTTTGACACCTTTTTTGAAAATAAATAAATAAATAGATGAATAACGTAATGAGGTGATTACAAGATGTACTGCAGTAACATGTCTTTACCAAAGCATTCAGTGGTGTAGAATAAGCGAGAATCAATTCTAAAGCTGGCTACAATGCTTAGCCACGGTGCCACTCACCTGCGTCTCCAGGTCGACCAGTTATTCCCTTGCGCCCCCTGGGTCCAGGTACCCCAGTCTGTCCTTTGGGTCCTGGAAAACCTCCAGGACCAACAGGACCTCTCTCGCCTGTTAAAGTGCAGCAACATTTAGGGTGCATGCAAGTGGAAGCCAAAACACAGTAAATCCTGAGGGCAGCAAGCTTGCACTGTAATGTACCTTTTGGTCCTCTTAAGCCTGGGTAGCCATGAGAGCCAGCGGGCCCTGGAAGGCCCTGATCCCCCTTAAAACCTGGTACCCCAGGGGAGCCAACTGGACCTGGGTCTCCTTTGGAGAAAATGCTGCTGCCTGGAAGGCCCGGCTCTCCAGGAGGACCTAACAACCCAACACAAAATCTCAGTTGTGGACAGACAAAGCGCGCAACACACACACACACACACACACACACACACACACACACACCACACACACAACACACACACACACACACACACACACACACACACACACACACACACACACACACACACACACACACACACACACACACACACACACACACACACACACCTGGAGGTCCTGGAGGTCCTTCATATCCTACATCTCCATAGAGTCCTGGCAAAGGCCTGTGGCAGTCTCTGCCAGGGTTACCAGGGTCACCTGGGCAGCCTGGAAAACCTGAGGGAAGAAACACAGAGATGGAGGAATGGAACAGTAACCACACTCATAAGGAGAGTGAAAAACACCAACAGAGGGCAATACAATGAGCAAAAACACAAAAAAAACAATACAATCAGATTGGCCATAAGAGACTATCTCTATGGTGTCTTTTCTATTATTCTTTAAGCCTCGTGATGTGATGTTCCACGGAGTAGATTAGACACACTTTTTACCTTTTTGATCAATGAAAGTCATATTTGCAGTTAAAACCATTGGTTCAATTTATTTCCATGAGATCTTAGTTGGGTTTCCAGACTGTATGTACTTCCGGGTTGCACCAGAGGAACCAAAGATTGGTTCCTATTTGCACCAAGGGCACTAATTGGCTCTTACAGTTCTTATTGGACTCAGTTTGGATCAGTTTAACTGTTTTGACTTCAACAGTTCATTTCTCCGCCACCATTAAGGACAGATGCAGTAGACACACTATTGGTAATAACAATAGATATGATACCTGTAACGCCAGGTGGGCCCCTCTGGCCTTTGGGCCCAAGATACATGGCTCCTAGAGGTCCTTGCTGGCCTTTAAAACCTTTGGCTCCAGGAAAACCATCTGGTCCTGGAGGGCCAGGAATGCCTATGCCTTAAAGTAAAGATTGTACATTTAAGTATCAATAGCAAAATGTCAGAGAATGTTACATTTTATGCATTTCAACAAAAATGTATACTAACAGAAACACCATAAAAGAAACGGAAAGAAATACTTGCTAAACTATAACGAAAGTATGAAAAACCTCCCTCTTACCACTTGCTCCTTTGATCCCCTTTGGACCTCTAAGCCCATCCAGTCCATCCAGACCTGGTGCACCAGGGGGCCCTAATGGAAAAACACATGAGAATAATTGTATTACAGTAGGCTATTGGCAGCCATCTTGAAACACAGAATTCAAGTGATAGCTGTGGTGGAAAATTGTATACAGGGTGAGATCTAAAATAATCGTGCACAGGCCCAAACAACTGAGATTAGGTTGGTACCTAAAGGCCCATTTGGACCAAGGGGGCCTGGTGGTCCCAGACCTCCATGATCGCCTGGAGGACCTGGAAGACCTGGCTGGCCTGATGGGCCCCGAGGCCCAGGGTAGCCTGCAGAGACATACACACAAATAAGCTCAAATTAAAACGTACACGCAAAGTTTATGTATTTACTTTTTCCCAGAACAAAAAAAAACAATTACATTAAAGAAATACAAAAATATGTGAGGGTGTGGTAGAAACCTGTAACGGCTTATATAAAAACCACAACCAAAGGACATACACTAATGTAGACGTACAAAATCAAAAATACATTTTATGTGTTAGTGTGCAACAATAAAAAATCATAAAAATGTAATATAATTAAAATGCATGAAATGTAGAGAAACAGAAATAACTGCAGTGTTTACAGTAAAAGCAACAGTTTACTAAGAGTTATCTTTTTTCCAAAAATCCCAAAGTTTAGACAGCAGGGCGTTTCTAAGACTATTCTTACAACAATTTGCAGATAATGACACAGAGGAATCCATTCAATGTACATTTTCAGTCCACGAAAAGCACATGATTCAAACTACTTGAGGGCATAAACACAATTTAAGAATTTGTGTAAATTAAAATCAAAATATTTGAAGAGAGTGGAAAACTGAAACTGATTTATTGCCAATAACTGACAAGTTATGTGTTTCTTTATCTATCTATCTATCTATCTATCTATCTATCTATCTATATCTATCTATCTATCTATATGTATATATATTTATAGTGAGCTTTATATTATGTGAGAATACATTATCCCACTTACAGTCATAATATCCATACACTTTGCACTACTTTATTTTTCTATGATGATATCCAACTGTTTGATGGACTTCTTACTCTTTTCCTGAATCTGGCCGTAAGTTATGGATTACTAAAATCAAAAGTAAACAACCGCAATGTTCCTTTTATTTATCCACCTTTCAAACGATCGCTGCAGTACATTCGTTCTCTGATTTAAATCTTCACTGGGAATCACCTGGTCCTCCTCGTCTTCCTGGTTCCCCGACAATGCCTGGTTGTCCAGGCTGACCTGACCTTCCCTGGGGTCCTGGGTCCCCTCGATCTCCTGGACTCCCTTGCACTAAAGGGAAACATTTTGTGCGCAAAAAACTATTTCCAGTTATACATCCACTTACAGTATTGTATATAGTCTAAGACAGTGGGTACCCCAACAGCCATGTCAGGTGAACGTGTGTAACCCGTCATCAATTCCCCATGTATGTTCCAAATGTACACTATTCATTATATAAAATGATATTTGTAATTGTTTTATACTAGTGAACTGTCAATATTCTGATTGGTTTGGTCAGCAATCCTACTAACCCAAACCTTCTAGGCCACTACCACTTGAATTCATTATCCATTAACGTTACTTTCAACCAATACTTTTAGCTTATTTTAACCGTTAGCCAACTATTTGAACTTTAAGCTTTTTTTAACATTTCTTCATTACTTTTTGCTAATAATTTGATTGGTTAATATTGGTTTAGTCATTACTTTTAACTAGTTATTTCTACCATTTATTCATTACTTTTAGCCAAACGTCTGTGCTTGCTTGCTAACTAGCTTTTGCACACTCTTACATAACTACACAACATGTTCAGGTGTTAAAGTTGACCTATTGTTAATATGTGGATATATTCTACTCCACAATCTTTCCACATACCCCATGACGACTGTAAAAGTACCCCCTGGGCTACACGTAACCCTGGTTGTGAATCACTGGTTTAAGAAATTGAGAAACCCCCTTCAAGACAAGGTTAAAAGAAAGTAAAAAAAAAAGATTTGAAGTCCCTCCTCATCATTTGAAGTCATTTCGAAGTAGGTCTTCTGTTCAGTGTGGCGTTTGCTAAACTCACCACTGTGTCCGTCCTCCCCTGGCAGTCCTTTGGGTCCAGGTGGACCAGGTTGTCCATAAGACTCTCCTGGCTCACCTGGAACAGAGTTGGACAGCTTTCATCAGTCTAGTCGAACTAAATGACACAGATGTCAAATCCCAAGAGATTACATGGGGCTTTAATGCTTTACATTCTTCACTGCATTCACATTCATCATAACAATATACCGTAATGTTTTGATGAACCAGACACAACAGTAAATGATCCAGACTGCTGTGGATTCACATCCTGTTTTTTTCTTCATACAGCAGCTACCTCAAAATCATTCAATCATTATCTCTCTCTTCTGTCTCACCCTTGGTTCCTGGAAGTCCCGGTAACCCTGGGATACCCGATTCTCCCCAACGCCCTGGATCTCCCTTTAACAGAAATCAAGACATTAAACTATTTACCATCACTCCTGAACAGACTAACACATAATAAATGTACCATAATGCCTCTAATCAATGTATTCACGGGTATATGATGTCATGTCATATTCCACCTGTTGGTTTCTATTGGCCGCTGGGCTGGGGTGGGTGTGGCTTAGTTGGGTCATAGAGTCTGCAAAAGACGAGGTAAGTAGACTGGAAGGACATGTTGCAGTAGAACAGTGTCAGTGAGAGACTAGTCAACATCGCTCCACTTCTAAGATTGCTCCGGTGCCGCCGGACATTCGGCGCCGTGTTATGTCCTGTTGCTTCAAGCTTTCTCTGTCTTGGCATTTTAAACTCTGGTGGATTTCTGAGGACTATGGTTAACTGCTCCTCAGATCTCTGCAGGGTAAATCCAGACAGCTAGCTAGACTATCTGTCCAGTCTGAGTTTTCTGTTGCGCAACTAAAACAACCTTTGAATATACACAAGTGCCTGTGGCAGAGGGTCGCCTGCGAATCGGAAGGTTGGTGGTTTCGATCCCTGGCCCTGCAGTCCCATGTCAAAGTGTCCTTGGGCATGACACTGAACTGCAGCGCCATCGGAGTGTAAATGTCTGTGAGTGTTTATCTGATGAGCAGGTGCCACCTTGTACAGCAGCCTTGGCCAGTGTACGAATGTGTGTGAATGGTGAATGGTTCCTGTCCTATGTAAAAGTGCTTTGAGTAGTCGTTGAGACTAGAAAAGCGCTCTATAAGAACAGTCCATTTACATGTTCCACCAAAACTCCCTCTTTTTTCTCCCATCCCAGAATGCTGTGTGGACTAGCCAGACCCTCCTTTGCAGGTCTGCGAGACTAGTGAGAGACTGACTGACAGAGTCAGTGGAAGAGGATTGTGTTTCTGATTTGTCGTGATGTTTCCCCACAAAGTTTTGTTAATGTTTTGTCAGCGTCTTAATTGTCTACAAACGAACTGTCAACTGAGGGACTAATCCTTAACTCCAGTCTGGCGGCCAATAGAAACCAACAGGTGGATTATGACCTGACAATAATAACATAAGAAGTCTAGGACTAGCCTTTAATTTAATCCATGCCATAGTCCTCACAAAAGATGACTAAGGTCTCCTACCACACAATGGCTGTCTATTACAGACTGTTGGAATTATCAGAAGTGATATGATGCTGGTACAATATGTGACTCAAGTGTAAGCCAGATATTTTAAAAAACTGAGCATGGACACAGAAGGCTGTTTCTAAAATTATAAAGACAATAAATTAGGTCCATTGTGTACCCAATCTCCATCATGTCCCGGATATCCCCTGGGACCTGGAAAACCTTTGTTTCCAGGGTACCCAGGAGGTCCTGGTAATCCTGGTCTGCCTGGAGCACCAGTGCTGCCTTTAGACCCTGGCAAACCAGGCCATCCATTAGACCCTGAAGCACCAGGCACTCCCCTTGGGCCCTTTGAGCCTGTAAGCGACAAAACAAAATGAGACAAATGTAGTTATGTGCAATTCATCACAATCTATAGTACAGTAAGTCATTGTAAAATGAACATGAAGTGATTTGGGAATTCAATAAATCATTGTTTAAGTAAAAAACGATTGCCTTCAGGTCCTTGTAGTCCTGGTTGACCCATCTCTCCTGGAGGTCCTGGTGGGCCTTTTTTTACATGCTCAAAATGTGGTGGTCCTGGTGGACCACGTTCACCTGGATGGAGCGCACAGTTGATAAAAACTCAAAAACCTAAATAATCCATCTTCCTCATTCATCCTAATCTAGTGTTGTAGCTGCGTAGCCACAACTGTAGCTGTATACAGCCTGTGGTCAAACCTTGTACAGTCCAAGTGGTCCAGCATTCACATTTACTGAAAATATGTTATATTGAGATTGTATATTACTACAAATCGAGACATCATATTTTCACATTTGGATGATGTCCTGCTTGTTATTTACAATTATTAAAACACATTAGGCCATGACGCCTGGCAAGACTGAGTACAAATATCAGACACATGTATATCTAAACAGAGACGTACCTTTCATCCCGGGCTGTCCTGGGTATCCAGTGTCACCTGGGTGACCAAAAAAGCCTCTCTCTCCCTGTTTTCCTGGAGGTCCTGGAGGTCCAGGGCGACCCGGTAAACTTGTGGCCCCAGGCCTGCCTGGGAACCCCCTTTCACCTGGATGATTTGATAGAAAGTCTCCTTTCAAACAGGACAGACTAGTGTACAGATATTTATAGAATTGTGGATCATGTATGTAGACTATCGGTTTCAGTGTAGGGCACATGTGACAAACTCAAGGCCAGCGGGCCAAATCCGGCCGCTTGCAGAGTTGGATCTGGCCCGTGTGTCAATCCAGGTTCACAATAGATTTCGGCCCGCCTAGTTGTGCGACAGACCAAAAACATGGAGAAATGTTTTTTAAACTCCAGTTATGTGACACTGAAAGCAGAATCTGGCAGATTTGCTGACTTTGAGGCTCAGAAATTCCCCCAGAAGCAGAGTTTCATATTCAGGCTGTAAACAGGTTGCTGTAAAAAATGTTATCATTGTTATGCTTGATTGGCTAAACCTGTGACTAAAAGTGTAAAAAAAACATGTGAGGCAGCCGCAAAAAGTTGGGAAAAAAACAACACAATTGATGGAAAAAGCTACAAGAATGTAGGAAAAAAACTATTTATATCTATAGATATATAGATATATATCTATATATATATAGATATATATAGATATCTATAGATATCTATATATAGATATAGATATAGATTTTACATTTTCAATAACACGACAGCATGTCTATAAACTTTACATGTCCAGCCCTTAATGTGATTCTCTTTTTTCAAGTGAGTGTGGCTCTTAGTGTGGTTAATTTTAATACCCCTGGTTTAGGGGGTGAAAAATTGGTCAGTTATACAACACCTCCATCTTGGAGTGTGATGCTGATGGGAAATGTAGTGATCAGATGTTGGGCTCACTATCAGGGTCTGGAGGCCGTGTGTACAGATGCTGACTAACACAACATGCTCCTAACAATCACTAATAAATGGGAAAATGATAGTTAATTCATTATTTAATTACTTTAAAAAAGTGAATAGTTATTTTACTGTTAACAAACAATGATATCATAATTACTAACGATTATTAATGTTAGTAATGCTATAATTCACGTTTTAACAGTTTATTATTGCAGACACATTACCACACACCATTACCTTTACGTATCGTAAGCAGTATGTGTTAATAATTAACACATCATTTGTAACCCTTTATGATAAAAATGTGTAAATATTATTTGGATGGCTATTATAAAGTTGCAACTGATAATTATAATATCTTGTAAATGGTTAATAAATACTTTTTAAAGCATACAAGCATTTTAAGAATTAGTTTTTATGTATCTGAAGTTACATATATTATATTAAATCAAATTACTTATATTTAGTTGACATTATAAATCATCATTTCATTGTTTGTTAACAGTAGAATGACTATTAACTAAAGCTGAATTAACTATTGATAACCATTGATGATGGTTATTATAGTGCTTCCTACTGTATGTATTTACATAATTTTGAATGCTCGGGTAAAAACATAATGCTTTTTAAAAGCGTTTCCTATGGAGACAGACCAGTGGTTCACCTTTCAGTCCAGGCCAGCCATCGGAGCCAGGATCTCCTGATGGGCCTGTGAGGCCTCTTGGTCCAGCTGGGCCTGGCAACCCGGGGGGCCAGGGAAACCTTGTGGACCCCTTTCTCCATGACCAGGTTGTCCTACATCTCCCTTAAGACCCTTTTGACCAGGGTAGCCTATGCAACATTACATAATTCAATGAGAGAAATGTGTTCATGAATGGTTAGATGGTGGCCTCACAATTAAATATTCAAGAATGTACTCTGCAATTAATCGTGACATTTTTAGGGGACATTCAGATGGACATCCGGAGCGCGCGGAGGGAGGGGCCATACTAAGAGTGACATAGAGACATACTTGCTGCATACATTGCTAGTCGCTGCTGTATGCTCACCTGGTACTCCCCTGTGTCCGGGGTTTCCTGGAGGGCCTGGAAGGCCTGGGAGTCCAATCAGGTCACACACAGTGCAGGGTGGGCCTGGGGGACCAGTGGCCCCCGGGTCACCGTTGGTTCCTGGCTCTCCTTTCCAACCAGGTTGTCCAGATTGGCCTTCTGCACCTGTAATTACAAAGCACCGCTGGTCAACCAATTCAAATGTTCAGTAAAGAATGGGAAGTACACTGTAAACTGACTAAATCTGCTTTTTTCCAGTGATTTAATAATAATAATAATAATAATAATAATAATAATAATACCTTTATTTGTATTGCACATTTATATAGGCCACATTAACTAATGTGTAAGTCATTAAGTGGTTTGTTTATGTTCAACTAAATATAAATGAAACTTACCTGGAGAACCTGGCTTTCCATGAATGCCACGGAGTCCTTTAGTCCCCCTAGCCCCAAGTGGACCAGGTGGGCCAGTAGCACCTGGCCTGGCAAAGGTGACATCTCCTGGGGCACCCTTCTTGCCTTGGTGTCCTGGTAACCCAGGAGGGCCTGGAGGGCCATCCAGACTGACACCCCTGGGACCAGGCTCACCTGGATCCCCATTAAAACCTGGAGGTCCTTTTACAAATAACAGAGACCTACAGTATAAGTGCTTAAACAAGCCTTCCAACTGTATGAATAATCATTAACTGACACTGTTTCCGCAGTGTGAGTGCTTGATGATGCTTTACAATTGTGTGTATCATTTTAATTTGACAACAGTTTAGAGAGTCGCTACCTGGCAGTCCAAGCACTCCAGTTCCACCGCCATCTCCTTTCAAGCCTTTTGGGCCTGGGGGTCCCGGACTTCCTGGAGGACCATCTCTTCCTGGCTCGCCTGAAATTCCTACAAGGGGCCACAGAAAACTTAAGGTTGACTTTCAACGTGGACCGACAATGTTTTATGGGTCACAAACCCTGTTTTCTATTCCATGATGACTTTGTATTGTTATTTTTAAGATATGCGTAACATGTAAGACTTACCCGGTAAACCTGGCTCACCCTTACGACCAGGTAATCCAATCGCATCATCATGACAGCATGGCTCAGTTTCACCTGGTGACACAAGCACAACATGCTTCTTGAGCCCATGACACCTGGTGTAATGTGGGAGAACGGGTGTTTTAACAGCAACTGAGAATGTCTGAGTTGAACCAAGTCTCTGACCTGGAGGGCCTGGTCGTCCAGGAATTCCTAAGGAGCCAGGACCTCCCTGATGACCATGAGGTCCAGGTAGCCCCTTAGCGCCTGGATAGCCGGGACCTGGGGGGCCAATAAGCCCTGAAAACCCTTTGGGTCCAGCAACACCAGGGTAACCTTTGGGACCAGGTAAGCCTGCATATCCAGCACCCTGCAAAAAATGTTACCTGATACCATAACTGCACAACCAAGATGGAGTTTAGCAAAGTGGAACATTTTTTTTCTGTTCCATAAATGACATTTAAAGTACAATGTACACACTCACTGGTGGTCCAGGGTCCCCTGCAAGGCCAGGGCGTCCATTCAAACCTGGCCTACCAGTTGATCCAGGAGGACCAGAAGGTCCAGGGTCTCCTTGGTTGCCCTTGGCACCTTTCCAAAACAACATAAACACCACTGTTAAGCTATCAATGTTGAATAACCTTGGTAAAGGTACGTATAAAACAAAGATCTTCATGCAGCTGTTACACTCAACAGACTGTCAGTCTGCGCAGAATATAGTACATTTCCAGGATAAAGCCTGACGCGCCCTCTCGGTGTGTGTTACCGTTCTCAAAAAAAGAACATGCTACATGGTGAGAATGTCAAGTTTTGGAGGAACATTTAGATTGGCATCAAGGCAGGCTTGCTTGGTTCTTTCACTGAATGAGTGTAAAATGAACATGGAATATGTTTACGGCATTTCCTCCGATTGGAGGGGATTGATGTGGACAAAGTACACATGGCGATACACTGGTAAGAGCAAATTACTTTTAAGCATGTATCTAACTAATTTAAATAGCTTGTGTGTTCCTGTATTGTGTGTTTATTATTTTATGGGGTGTTTAATTTTTGCGAGGTGCAAATGTTCCACCAAATCAAGTTTATTCCAGAGACTAATATTTGCCGAGCCACTGTCGCTGCGACCAGAGTTTAGCGCCGCCCAAGACTATTGTAATTGGTTTAAAGAAATGCAAACAACCCAGTGTTTTTTTTTCATATCCCAGAATGCTTGTAGCCAGATCTTCCTCCGCAGTGCCGCGGAGAAAGGTCTGGTAATGCAAGACTAGGTAAACATAAATAATTTAATAGATCTTGACCTCGAATTCTCCCGTCCTCTGGGGAGCTGATGCTTCTAAGCAATTTAACATATGTGTGCACTTTGCCTGTATAATAATACTGTATATAATATAGGTTTCATGATAACAGGTGCTCACCTTTACTACCTTCAAAAACAGTGTCACCTTTTTGACCCTTGTGACCTTTCAAACCCAGAACTCCTTCAAAGCCCTGTAAGAAATCCCAAAGCCAAAGACAAAACTGTGTTTCAGTGGCTATTACAAAGAACAGATTTTTACATGTTTTAGGAAATGTCATTATTAGTTAGTTTGACTCCTGCTGTCCTTACTTGTGGGCCTCTTAGACCATCACTTCCTTTCAGTCCTGGGTCTCCTTTAAGACCTTGAGTTCCAGGTAACCCAGGAGATCCTGGATAACCAGGTGGACCAGGGGGCCCTTCGCTTCCATCACCAGCCCTACAGTTACAATCCCCTTGACAACCTGTAGTAAACACAGATGACAAAAAGGAATGGGTATGATGCAGCGTGTTCATGTACTGTACAACTATACTCTATGAAAACTTGACTCCATAAACTTGTACTAAATCACAAATCTGTTCCAGTAAATCCCCACAGTGTGTCTCTAGATTCCACCTGAGGTCAGTTGACACAGAGAAGGACACAATCTCTGCTTGCAGGGTCCACTAATGCTTGTAAAGAATCACACATCACCTTTAATCCCTTTAAACCCTCGGTTTCCAGGCGGTCCTATGCTTCCTTTGTCCCCAGGGTCCCCTGAGTCTCCGGGCTCACAGTAGTAATCTGTGGATTAATAAGCATCCGCAAAAATTGATCAACATGAATTCAATATTTCAGCAAGCCGTTTGAATGCATGAATTAGTGGACTTCTTTCATCAGAAGTACTTGAAAACTCACCTCCACATCCTGATAAATTAAGCCACATCACATGCACACACACACACACACACACGGACGCATGCACACACACACAAAGAAAGTGAGTAAACAGTCAAATAAACATGCAATAAACACTAGCTTATTATTCAAATTTCAAATAATGAAACTACATTTGTAAGGAAGACAACCTTACCTGGAGGACCTGGGAGGCCTTGGACACCTTTAGGTCCGATGAGTCCTTTGGTTCCCTTTGTTCCCGGAAACAGATTTTCAACATAGTCTTGGCCTACCGGCTCTCCCTTGTATCCCTTGAGACCGGGGGACCCTTGTGGCCCAGGCAGACCAGGCTCTTCTAAAAAGGTGTGAGAGGCGACATGAAACTTCAAATATGATAGGATCGGGACTGTTCACTTACTCAAGTTTCTAACTGATCGTCAAATCCCTAATCCGAGTGAGGGATATACTCCGTGGTAAGTATGAGACCAGAGAACACCTCTGACCTGGTACGGTTAACCCTGGTGGGCCAGGTGGGCCAGGTATGCCCATGTACCCAGGGTCACCTGCGGGTCCAGGCTGTCCGGGAATCCCACGGTCCCCTTTAACACCTGAACCATACAGACATAGAACCATGAAACAATCAATTACTCTCTCTCTTTCTCATACAGTAATTATGGTAATTTGCTAACATAACAGCAAGGTCTAAGGATTCAGCCATTCATGTAATTCCAAGTAAAAGCAGTGTATTAAAACATGTTTTGGGGGTAATCTGACTGCTAAAAACAAACAGATAAACAAGTGTTTAATATTTAAAACATAGTTTCTTAGCCCCCCAGTTTACTGAAAAGCTATTTCCAGTGGAATCTCTATCTCTGTGATGTCTTGTTCTAAATCTGGAATGCTAAAATTCACTTTTGGGAATAATAAAGAAACCTTAAACCTTGGTATACTTTAGTTATATTTTTTAGGGCTAATGTTGTTAACTAATGGCCTTTAATTCAAGAAATGGTGTCATTATCATCTTTCAAAAAACAAATGTATAATAGGATAGTGCTACTAGTGGCCACACATACAGCAGCTCAACCAATGAGAGATTGTAGCTACTGCTGAGGTCTCACCTCTGGCATCACTTCCATTTTGAAAGAGCAGGGGACCGGGGAGACCTGGCTCTCCTGGGTAACCCTGTTGGATACACAGACAGAGACTCAAACATAGTCATGAATAGGCAATTCCACTGTTGTCCAGAATGTCTCTAAAAATGGGAAACGCGATCAAAGATCATTGGTCTTGTCCAGTAAGAGTGATAATCACACTTTGCAACCACCAGAGGGCGGCAGATAAGACTACTATATTTCTATATTTGAAATACAACACTAACTGTAATATCATGTAATACTTGTGTGTGTGTGTGTGTGTGTACATATATATATATAATATACACCACACAACACACAACACCACAACACACCACCACCACACACACACACACACACACACACACACACAAAGATGCCAGCAAGTATCTCTCCTGCTGGAGAATTTAAATCCATGTCCTCAATAACAAACTGAGTCCTTTATTTTTACTTCAGAGTAGCCCTTTACGCGTACAATATAATGGTCAATTTTGCCATCAAATTGGCTTTTGTTTGCACCTGACACAAGCTTTCTAATTAGGTTCAAATTGTGATGCACAATCCTTGATGTTTATGCAAAGCTCACCTTTGGTCCCGTTTTTCCAATGAGACCTGGAAATCCTCTCTCTCCCGGCAAACCCTGAAAATATGTGAATGTTTTTAACCTAAAGAAATTGCCTTTGTAAAGTAACATAAGGGAAGGCGTAGGCCTCCTGTTACAGGTATACCTCAGGTCCTGGTGGTCCATCTCTACCAGGAAACCCTGGAAAACCCTAGAGATGGAAACAGTGCTGTGAATATTGTATGCGTCTGTCTAAAAGCTTATTGCAGTCTGGTTTGTAAGTCACCTACCCTAACTCCAGGAAAACCAGGGATACCTTGTTCTCCTTTAATTCCTTGGATGAAGACATCTCCCCTACCACCCTGATGAGGAAGAAAATGCAAATAAAATACCTTTCTCTTTCAAATGAAATACCTTTCTCTTTCTCTTTTTGGGATGAAACTCACACTGATGCCCTTCGGTCCACATGATCCAGGAAGCCCCTGGTCTCCCTGAGAAGCAGAAAATAAAATTATTTTTTATACAAATTGATGCAGTAAAAAAAAAAAAAGAAATTAATATTGTATAAAATACAAATGAGATCTTTGCCTTCACCTTATAACCTTTGGGCGGAAGAATTTCTAGAGGCAATTCTATGACTTCTTCTGGTCCTTGTGGGCCAGGTGGACCTTGCTCACCCTGGAATATGGAATCAAAGGGGTTATGACGTTTGCTGGGGTTTCAAACACACACACACACACACACACACACACACACACACATACACACAAAAACACAAAAAACACACAAACACACACAAACACACACAAACACACTTGAACAAATGAAGCACAAAGCTGTCAAAGGCCAAAATAGTTTCTTACATCGTCACCTTCAGCTCCTGGCAGTGATCCTCCAGGGTCGCCCTACACAACAACCAAAAGTTTAGTATGTTTTTGTGTATGTGTGTGTCTGTGTGTGTGTGTGTGTGTGTGGTGTGTGTGTGTGTGTGTGTGTGTGTGTGTGTGTGTGTGTGTGTACAGGTGACTCACTGGTAGTCCTCTCACACCTTTTTGTCCTTTCAAGCCCTAAATGTAATCACACACACATTTTGGCATACATAATAAGGCACTGCATTTCTTCTTGTAATCAGATCATGAATATAAGTGGTCAAACATATTGCTGCATACTGTGCATCTACAGTAATATAATGGTCTTAATTATAACCTATATAAAAGACTAAATATTTAAAAAAGTGAAGGCTTTTCACCTCAAGTCCAAGAGGGCCAAGAGGGCCAGTGTGGCCTTTAGGCCCAATGTCACCTTTTCTTCCCTGAGTTTAAACACAACAATAATTACACAATGTTAAAGAGTAAAACATGAAGTTGTGTCGGCTTAACTCTAAGCACAGTGTCAGACTTAAAGCATGCAATTTCTGGTTCATCTATTAGCTGAATATTACTATTACTACTAATGTGAAAAGAAAACATACAGGTCGACCCCGTTGTCCATCCCGACCACGCTCCCCCTGCAAGACAAAATGAAGATGAGAATTTTTACAAACACTGGTAATTGCCAATAATTATGAAGTGTGGTGAAGCCCTATGGAGCTAGAATTGTTTCTTTATTACACGCGAGAGAAAAAAAGATCTGAGAGAAAATTTGAGAGAAAAGGTTTTCATACCTAATATAAAAATAGAACCAATTCTCTCAATATTTTTTTTTCTCTCATACAATTTTTTTTTTTGCTATCAGTGATAACTTTTTCTGTAAAACTTTTTTTTTTTTCTCAGATCTTTTTTTTTTCCTCGCATGTAATAGAGAAACAATTCTAGCTCCATAAAGCCCAGTCCATCCTTATCTGAGCCTCTCCAGGGTAGGGGAACTTACTGGAAGCCCTGGATATGTAGCAACATACAAAGGTTCTCCTTTAACTCCTTTAGGTCCACGTAATCCCTTATAAAAAAAAACAACAACAACACAGTAAATGTATATAAAGACACATTATAACAAAAAAGATACAGTATTTTATATTTATATATAATTTCTACAAAACCTTGAATCCTGTTTAATGAATAATTTTTCATATGTTTGCCTTTTGACTAAAAATCCAATGTGCTTTACTTTGTTGCATAACTCAATAAAAGCCACAATGTTGTCATGACAGGAGTTCTACTTACCTGTGGCCCATGGAGTCCATCCAAACCATCAATACCAAATACACCTGGTCGACCCCTTGTCCCATTGCAGCCATCCACTCCTGGCAAACCAGGCTCACCGCCTGCTCCAGGGTGGCCCTGGACAATATATTTATGGTGGTGAATGACAGCACAGCCACAGTTATGATCTGTCTAAATCTAGTTGAAAATGATAAAGAAAACATGCTTCACATAATGAATAGCTTTAGGCCTGCTTTCTTCTAAGTACAGTGGATGAACAACTTTATTAAAACACAAAAACTTAAAGGTGCAATTTGTAACACTGCATCTTTACTGTATTAATCCAAAAACTGTGTTAGTATAACTGACCATTTTGACAGGTAGGGCCGGGTGGCCAGTTTCCTTTAGAAACGCAAACCCAGCGCGCTACAGCTGTAGTACAGCCATGGAAGCAATGTGACAGGGATCAACAGAGAATTATTACCTAAGCGAGACTAGACTCTACCCAACTTGAAAAAACCTGTGTTTCTAAACAGTTGCCTGACCTGTAGTTATTTGCCAGAACCTCCTCCAAAGCACGCTGAAAGAGGGTCTGGCTTCTCCACATAGAATTGGGGATGGGAGAAAAACTTGCTCTGGTTTGTTGGCATTTCTTTAAACCAATCAGAATCGTCTTGGGTGGTGCTAAACTCCGCACAGAGCACAAAATTGTTGTGCGAGAGAAAACTCAGATTGGACGGATGGTCTACCAGCTGTCTCAATTTACCATCGAGATCTGATGAGCAGCAAAGAATACTCAAGGAAGCGGAAAACACATGCATCCGGAGGAATTTCCTGCAGCACTGCAGTAATCCCAAACGCGAAGGATAGACTACATGACCAAAAGTCGAGTGCTTAGTCGCCCATGCTCTTATTTAAACCGTTTACGGAAAAGAAATTTGTGAAATCCATAAAATAATAAACTTTTCTCTTTACAAACAATAACAGAAGATGGGAATCATTTCAGAAACGTTTTAGCTATCTATGACAGTTTGATTGCTAACGTTAGCTCAAAACGCCATTCAAGTGATAGCCATGTTCTGTTGATTGCTAACTTGTAGCTAAGCTAGCAGTAATTTCAAAAACGTTTTAGCTATCTATGGTTTTTTGGTTGCTAATTTTTGCTCAAAACACCATTCAACTGACAACCCTGTTGAGTTTGATGCTAACTTACAGCCAATAGTGAACGAACTTGGTTAAGTAGGTCCATTTTGATTGTATTGACATTATAGAAGTCTCTCCTTAGCATCTTAGGCTACTTGTCGCAAAGTGACGCATGCACGACTCAAATCTACACTGGAGTCACATCGGGCAGCAGAGACTGTATATTAACAGTCTACGGCAGTTACAGACGTAATAAAACCCAGGTAAATATTGGCGTTGTATTTTAAACATGGAGATAATTTAGAGCCCAAATAGCTAACGCTAGCTAACGATAAAATAAGCTTCAGGCTAATTTATCACAGGTACTAGGGACAGACATTTTCAGTAATTTCAACGTACGTGCGTGTATTACTCACATTAAGTTATAAAGAAGACATAGGCCTACTTCTTCTGTGTACGTAACGGCGGATTGCATCCAATGCGTTGCACTACTGGTGATTTATTTCACCCACTAATTGTCGTAATTTTAAACCCAGAATGTGTTTTTATCAGTCCGGTAGAGAGGACGCAGGTAGTGGTATTTATAGCAGTACTTGTCAAAATGTTAAGCCAAGAAAGTGTGTCTGTCAGTCCGTAGAGCTCCGAGCTGGGGTTTTATGATTTAGCCAGCCTCTAACAATAACTACTCCACTGCGCGGCGTAGTAAGGTCTGGCTATGTGAGACTAGCGTAGAGCAACTTTGTTGGATGCTACAGCATGTTCTCAGGTCTGACAATCTTGGTGAACTTCCAGTCTGGGGAGGAGGGGTCGTGGGAGACGCTAGCTGTCAGTATATATTCCACCTGGAATTCAGGCCCCGTCTATCTACAGTACACCATGATGTGACCACTAGAGGGCATACCAGTAACAAGCTTCAAATCATTGCACCATTTACTGTGTAGTCTCCAATATTTTGTCTGAACTGTATAGTGGCCACAGTGGGCAGTAAAACAATTGGAAATACCGCATGACATACATTTTTTTTAAAGTGGCTTTGTTATTAAGAAGAATTAACTCTGTGTAAAAAAAACTTAAGCTCTAATCAACTTATGTTGAACTGTACAGGGTTTTGAAAGTTAGTGCAATCCCCTCAGGGGCTTACTCACCTCTACCAGATTATTACTGTCAGTGTAAACTGTAAGTGTTTTTTTCTGATTTGTCGATTAAATTTACAACAGGTAGGTTTACTCACTGGTGAGCCATCATTACCGGAAAAACCAGGAACACCAATCTTGCCCTGAAATTTGAAGAACATGGGTAATAGTCATTCATTGCAGGGTTAGATTGCATTATTCAGTCTCAAGCCGACCCCTTCCTTTTTCTCATTCACTGACAATGCATATTTACATATACTGTATATATGTATATATATACATTTTGAACATGTTTAATAATGTAGGCTTATTGTGATGATCAGCTGTTCTTGCATGCACTAGCTGCTTTGCTTTCTGACAGTTTCTATTTCAAAAACAACACATAACATGCACATGAACATGCACACTAACACGGTCTCCTTTGGTCCCCTCTGGACCATGTGATCCTTCTGCTCCCCTCATCCCTTTCTCTCCAGGTGACCCTTCACGTCCCCATGGTCCCATTGGTCCCCGGGGGCCTTGTTGGCCTGGCTTTCCTGGAGCTCCCTACAAAGAGAAAAGGCATGTGTATGAAACTGTTTAACTTCTAACTGTTGTTGTGTGTGACACTTGTAAGATTAAGACACACTTTTTCCTAAATATTGATTGATTCTAATGAGGGAAATACCACAATTAAAAATAATAAGCTTAATATTGGGAAAGCAATGAAGGATAACTTGACAATAAATAACAACATGAGAATAAAAAGTTCCTACCCGTGCACCTTTAGCGGGAAGACACTGACATACAGAGCAGTCTCTGCCTTGACATGGGCTCTCATTCCTCCCCTGAAACAGCAAACAGAGGGAAGCCATAGGCCCTAAATGCAGGAGACTGATCCTTACTGTATTTGAGAGAGAGATGGAGACTGGCTGAGCAGAAGACATTAATGGGTCAGAGGACACCAGGAACATCAGATGAGGTTGGGGTGTGGACATATCTGACATTCCTGAATATTTAACAGCTTTGGGAATGAACACATTTCCCTGTGCAGACTGTACAGTCCTGATTAGAAACCTTTAAACAAATCAATATTCCCACAGACTTGGGTAAATAATGAGTGCTCCGACCTTGGTGAGAAAGAAAGCCAACACAGCTTCACCACTCTCATAATGCACTGGCATCATGCTAAAAAGCTACTTTGTGATTCCACACCACACCTCCAGATGCTAAGTATTCCCACCGTGTGTGTTTATGTACGGGGAGTTTTACAGTGCCTGTGTCACAAATATTTAGTAATGTTTTCTCAGAGCTTACTAAATATTTGGAAGAGTTTACATGCTGATGAAATGAAGTTCTATTGCACATCTACAATCCCACTTTTGCTTTTGGTCCAAACATGCATGGGCATCTCTCGCATCAGTCACAAAAAGTGAGAGTTGGCTTGGACGGGCCATTGAGAATAAATTGGGAACACATTTGGGAATGCATAGCAAGAAGTAAAAACACTGGCAGGTTCCCATTTCTACTTAATATTAAAGGGATAGTTTGGATATTGTGCTTCACACCTAAGGAGCAATACATACATGTTTCCAGGTGGATCAAGTGTGTTAAAGGTCCCATGGCATTAAAAAATGTCACTTTATGAGGTTTTTGAACATTAATAGGCCTATGCGTTTCCCCAGCCTGCCTACGGTCCCCCATTGCTAGAAATGGTGATAGGTGTAAACTGAGCCCTGTGTATACTGCTCTGCCTTTGAGAAAATGAAAGCTCAGATGGGCCGATCTGGAATCTTGCCTTGTGAGGTCATAAGGGGCCAGGTTACCTCCCCTTACTCTGCTTTGCCCACCCAGAGAATTTGGCCCACCCATGAGAGAGAGAGACATCATACCTTTCGAACAAGCAAAGTGGCAGTTGGTCAAGGCCACACCCCCAGCCTACACCGTGCCCCCCACCTCTCCGCTTCAAAAGCTCCAGACTCAGAAATGGCACATACTAAGGAAAGCTCATTGTGGGACTGGCGCTAGTGGCTGTAATTCTGCACTCAGGCTGAATTTTGGAAAAGAGACTTCAGATCCAGTATTAGGGGACCTCTATGGTCTGTATAAAAGCATCCAAAGAGCACCATGTCATGGGACCTTTAAGGATTTTTTCTTCCAAACAGAAGCACGTAGACATAAAGATTATATGTACACGGTGTGATATACAACACAGTGAGACCATCAGGTTCAGGACTGTCTTGGCGTTGTGTTGATGGTATGTTGTTTTTGACAGACGTAAACTACATTCCAGGAGTGTTTACAAAACTGAAGTTGTAATACAACTTTACTTGATGGATTTCAATGTACTGCAGTCCAATGCAACATCCTCACAAAGTAGTCTCAACAAAAAACTACATTTAAAAAAAAAATGTGTTCATGTGAAAGTTTTTTCCAGCTTTGCAGGTGCATGTGTTTCACCCAGTGTACATTACTTTAAAAACATGTTTAATTGAGGCACTAGTCCACTAATAATTTACTGCAGATCATTTACAACAAAATACATAACAAAGAAGCATTAATTGTTTTTGAATACAGTAAATGTCTGTTGTGTCTTACAAGGTATCAGATGTCTGAGTTTGGGAGGAATTGACATGAGTAATGGTTATTCTCAACAATATGGTCAAATTGTAAAGTAGGCAATGTTTTGTAAGAGAAAAAATATTTTTTGTGTTCTACTATATTTTTGCAATAGGAACTCAAATTACTTGCAATTATTTATATTATTTTTCAACATTTCTAGATGTATAGGTTGTTGTAGTAGTGATATCATGTTTTAATCTTAATGCGTATGTAATAAAAGAAAAGTCTTACTGCTTTGAGCTGCTGCACAAAGATGACCAGGACAAGGATCCACCTGTGGCTGTGACAGTGATAAAAGATTAACTGCAGTCTCGTTTAAGATACTGAATGTTTTTACACAACCATTTATGACTGTCGCATAAATTGTATAACAAAAAGGGACATGATTTGTGTGCAGTGAAAGCAACAATGCTCATACAGTAACCCTGGTCTGCTGCCAACACATTGCAATCTTATTTAATTTAAATAAACCTTATTTAATTAAAACTTAATCTTAAAACGTCTACTTGCTTTTACACAGTACATTTTAGCTTATAATGTGTTGAAGCACCACCCTTAGAAGAGAAGGAAAGGAACAAGAATAGTCCTATCCAAACTCTCATCACACTGCAGGTGGACCACTGTGTTGTTGTGTGTGTGTGTGTGTGTGTGTGTGTTGTGTGTGTGTGTGTGTGTGTGTGTGTGCGCCTCTCAGTGAAGTGGAGGTTAGTTTTTATACACATTGGAATGTAAGTATGCAGATGTGTAGACTATCTGAGTAAACAATTACAAGTGTGTTTGTATTTGGACGAGGATGGGAAATGGCTCCTTATGTTTAATGCCAGATCTTAACATTTTTTTGTAAAATGGTCCTACATTATTATTTGTTCAACACAAAATCCAATTTTGAACGTCAAAGATACATTGATCTACATTTTCTGATGTGGTGATCTCACATTACAGCTCGGTCACAAAAAGGTGTTATTAGATATTATTAGATATTGATTCTGCTAGAGACAAAAAAAATGCATTTCATGTTGCTCTTATTGCTAGTAATTCATTATTGATATTGTTGCAGTGGGACTAACCTGAGGGGCCACAGAGTTACAACAGTAACTGAGGAGCCCATCCCACATCTTATCAGTCTGCCTAGCAGGTGAGTGCTGGCCTCAGTGCTGCCCTCTGTAGTGGAAATAAGGAAACAGAAAAACACCAAAGACACCTGTGAGAGAAAAGAAGAACTTCCTGTGAGGTAGTGTGTAGTACATGCACTTATGATTATAAAAATACCTAAATGTGCTACTGATAAAGAAGTAGCTGGTGCTGACCTCCCACCCAGGTAATATCCTTCAAGCCTTAAGTTTACACCCTGTGTAGTCTAGGTTTGCAGTCCATCATGCACATAAAACACCATTCACAACTTACCCAAATTCAGAAGCTCAAATTATTCTTCATGATTGCTTCAGTGCATCCTAAGCAGGATAATCTCGGAGAAGATTCAAACTAATCTCCTGCCTCAGAATCAGTGAAATCCAAACAGAGTAACTGCCACTGTTTGGAAGTTTGGGGATAAGAAGAGGAGAAGGATGATGTGTGGGATCAACTGCGTTATAAACTCAGAGCGCCTCCCTCTTCAAGATTAAGTTAAACAACTTCTCTGGTCTATCCAGGCAACCCAGACGAATTTAACTGAAGACATGAACTAACATCGCCCATAAGACAGCAGTTGATGGGTGTAATGTGCAGGGTAGTTGCTGAGGTGGACGCTAAAAAAGATATTTATCAACTCTGGGATGTATGTGGTTACTCCTGAGATGTTGATGTAACTGGAGCAATAAAGGAGCTATGGGAAGGCCAGGGTTTGAATTTTTTCTGATCCTGATTGCTGTGATACTGATGGGCACTTGGGCCAAAAATGTAAGATTTTTTTTCCTTACTGACCTAACATTGTAGACTGAATTGAAATGCAACATTTTATTGGCTGTTTTTATTTTTTTTCAAACTGTAACACACTATAGGGACACAGATTTATTTGTAAGCCTGTCCTGTAATCCTGTCACATTGTCAATCCTGATCATACTGTTGCTTGTTGAATCTCATGTTGGACTGCATTGGGTCAGTTGCTGAGCTGTAATACAAGTAATGCTGTTTAGTATAATTTTTGCTGCAACTCTCCCAGGCCCCACACACAAATCTATTAAATCACTTTCCTGTGTGTTTCCTGTTGTGTACGTCAGCGCCAGTTATTCTTCACAGCATCAACTTTGATATACAATGCCGTAGTCTGTTTGTAACTTATGTCTATGCTTAACATCAAACATCTTGAATCCTGAAGAGATGCAGGGTTTTGTTGCAGTCTGTTTGCACATTTACTTTATTGTGTACACTATTCCCTTCACCGGGCTGTGTTGGTGGGCCTTTTCATGGGAGATCGTTAAAAAGGGACAGGATATGTTAAAGTGAAAACAAAACAGGCATTAGCTGTGACATGTATTACTCAGATGTTTCCTATAAACCCCTTCTATATATCACTAGATTGAAACAAATAAAATTACAGAGTACCTAACCCTAACCCTATCATGAACGGTAATTATTAAGTAAGAACCCGTTAGTCCGACATGAGTTTAACCAGCTGCTCCGGGGAAACAAAATGTGAAGTGAAACTACACTATGTGTCTGGGCGTCTCTCACGTATGTGGAACCCTAACCTTACGACAGTTCAGAGGGTAAAATAGGCATACATAGAACCTCAAAGTCCCATTGACAACTCTTTCCTATGTAGATCTCCCATTTTTAAGCTGCTGCTAAAAACGGGTGAAAAACAAAGCACATAGTTGACGTCAACTCGGTGGCTGTACCTTATTTGGCTCTATTCTGTACTCTTTGTCACCCCCAAAATATACATACACCACTGACCTGAGATCAGCTAGTCTTCTGAATCTAGGTTTTGCAGATGTCAGAGATTTTATACATTGTTAGTCTGCTATTTTATACCTAAATTCACTTCTGAGACTTTTTATGCAAGAAATCAATTACGTAGAGCAAAAACATGAGTAGTTTTACGGAGTTGATGGCTAGTTGGTAGTCCAGTAACCCAGAAACGGTGACTTTGTGCTGGGTATGGGCTACCGCTGTCTTGTCGGACTGTGGAGCTCCTGAAGTTTGGAGACACTACCTTATTTAATCATTAAATTGATAACCTACATATTTTTGTTTTATCTCTTTTCTGTGTTGTAGTTTTTAGACGGTCCCTAAGCTCTCTAACCGTTGTCTCAACACAGGAAGTAAACACAGCTGAATTAACACAACTTTCATGCATTTCTTTCACATCTACTGCAGTCAGAGTCACTGTGCTCACTCTGAAAGAATCACTTCACATGGGTAATGACATTTTGAACATATTTAGAGAAAAAACAGGTATAAAACGTGCCCTGTTTGAACCTGTTGGGTGCTAATGCTAGCAGGAGGATAACACTGTGTATGCAGCACCGATTGTTTTCGTTTTTCTCTCTACTGACAGCTCTCCAAATGTACAAATAACAGAGCTACGTGTTGAAATCGACCAGAATTCTCCTTTAAGGAACAGTGTAAAATACACTATATAATCATTCTATCACCCCTTTAAAGGGGAATTCTGCAGTTTTTTTGTTTAATTTACCTTAACCAAACAGCTTCGGAGTCATTGGAATGGTTAAATGACTTCTTTTTGGGTTGAATGGTGAACGTCCCCTAGTGCCTGTGAGCGGAAAACCACCTTTGCAACTTTGGGCCGGCGAATTGCTGGACTCAGGGTTAGGAAGTGTTGCATGATATCAGGTCTTGCGATGTAACGAATTGCTTCATAGTGCTCTAAACATACAGTAACCGGCTAGCTATAAGAACAAGGTAGCGATGGAGTTTTCCCCACTATTGTCATGGCTGAGTCGACAAAAAAGAAGCAGAAAGCACTGTTGGAGGAACAGAGAAAGAGGAAACGGCAGACACAAGTGAACATTGGAGCTGCCAAATATCTATACCAAAGCTGTGGGGGGGGGCTCTATAGAGAAACCCGCAAGCTAAAAAACAGGAAGAAATTAGCAAAACTGCATGCGCCTCTTTAAGGCTAAAGAACACAAATTAGGAAATCTACATGTTTATGTTGTTATAGCCCAGCCGCTGTCATAGCCAAGACAAAACTCATGTTCAACCTTATAAGACAAATATCATAATTTCCACTTATATTTATCCTTAATCATCATTTCATGCTCAAGGAAATGTAATCAATTACAGTAAAAGGTCACTATTAATGTCAATATTAAGGAATAAAAGATATCAGACCCAGTGTTCCCCCATTTTGTGAAGAGGCAGTGTCCCCTGGTTTGTTGCTGGATCTCCACAATGCCATGGTCAAATGGAAATCTAATGTATCGTAAATTAGTTCATATTAACTGATAATGGTTAATTATTTAAGTATATTATAGCCGGTAGCTGACCCAACCTAATATTTAACCTAAAGACAACTCACTGCCCATTTTATTGCATTGTATTCCTATAGCTCCACCTTTTTAACCCGTTGGCTTTACTGAACCTTTCCTCTGCTGACGATCAGTAATGTTTACAGCCTTCAAAATAAAGGCCACTGTGTTGAGACTTTCACGCTAGCCATGCTGTCAAGATTCAGGTGAAACGACTTAATGATTGCAACTTGACTTGTTATGTTACCAGTTTTCGCAATTTGGTGATGTTTGATAGAAATGAAATTGGTTTACAGTGGTATGGGAAAGCATGATATGCTTCCAAAGCGGGGCATGACCGAGAACCTCTGCTTTCCAAATAAATATAATATCAAATGAATTAAACATTGTTTTCAATTTACACAATACCTGAACAATGTTACATTTTCTTTTCAGTGTCTGTGCGGTGGAGTGAAAGGCAGCAGGGTGAGTGGATCATACATCACTCATCAAATTCATTATGTGTGGGATTACTATGAATGAATTTTGCCTCATGCAGTTATGAAACCACTTCCTTAGTTTCACTTTTCTCATCACGATTACTGCATTTGCACCCATGGTTCAACAGGTCATGTACATGTACTGTAGCATGAAACATTATGCCAGCTTATTTTGTTTTGAAAGATGAAATGTATAAACTCACATCTGATGGGACTGTATTTTTTGTACACTTGCTTTTTCTACTCTGACAAAATGTGTTCTGTGTAAAAGCCCTTTTGCATTTGTTATTACTGCCACCACTATAATTTATTTAACATTTTTTCACAATCAAAATGCTCGCGGTGCAGTTGTACAGTGTTATACTAGTCTGATCTTAGTTGAGAAAATATCATTATTTCCTTGTTTTATACTGAGCTGGGAGTACAATATTTCCTTATTTGAATTTACGGAAGTACACATGAAAATGACAATAAAGTGAGTCTTGAATTTTGAATGAATAGCTTTTAAGTGGGTCTTAACCTTTCTAACTATTTTGCTCTTTCAAGAGAGACCAGCTGTTTCAGTTTAAATCAACCTACAGAGAGAACACCTGACAGCTCTTTAGTCAGCAGTTCAGTCTCAACAATGGTCTGCAAAACATCCTGTGACTCTAAAGACTGTAAAATGCATGGAGAAATTGAATAAATGTGTCTGCTTTTTAGGGATGGGGGGAAAAAATCAGTACAGCATAGTATCGCAATATTTTTTAGTGGCAATACTGTATCGATACACACACGCCAAGAATGCATCTTTTATTACATGTGTGTTGGTCAGTTTGTCTGCTTCAAAATCCTATTTTGGAGCAATAAAATTGAAGTGAGATAAAAAATAAAATAAAAAACAGAAATTTATTTATTTAGATAAAACAGATGTTGACAACGTTTCCTTTTGGGGACATCATTTGAAATTGGGAAAAATTAGAAGTTAGAAAAAATGTCATAAATTGCAATATATTGCAGAATATTGCAATATGTGTAAAATCACAATAATATCATATCGTGGCATAAGTATCGTGATCGTGTATATATATATATATATATATATATATATATATATATCGTATTGGGAGGGAGGCGTCTGGTGATTCCCACCCCTACTGTTTTTGTGTGTCCAGCTACACCACACACGCATATATGCATTCATTAATGCTACATGAAATGTTTATTCAATTTAATAATTACAATTACTGTGATTAAGCAGTAGGCTTAAATAGTTTTCTTAATTAACGTTGTTAAACATTAGTATCACTGTCAAAAGCGCAACAAAGTGATTGACTGGTCTTTTAATACAGGGAATAACAAAATAATAATACAAAACTTCATTATTAATGGTTGCTGATGTAACCTCGATCAGCTGAAAAGCGCAAAAACATTATGATTTAGCATCTGTAAATCAAACTCTTCAGTTACATGTGTGAATACAATTTACAGTAAATTTGCACAGGCATTGGCTATCATTGCTGGAAGGCAATATTGTTTTATTCAGCAGCAGATGTGTTAATTATTAAGCATCAATTTCAATGCCATAGTAGTATTTGAACAAACATCCAGAAAACTGGATTCTTCAACAACTGCATCCTAACTTACACTAATTTACAAATTCCAATGTGTAACATTTGAAATACAATCTCTATTTTTGTTTATAGTCATTTGTGGTTGGTCTGCTTCCTTGTTCTTTTTCTCCATCTCTCCCTCTCTTTCTTTCTGTCTCTCACACACACAAACTATACACTCACACTCACAGGGAGACACAGGTTTTCCAGGCGTTGCAGGTCCCCCAGGGCCAAAGGGCCGTCCAGGATCCGATGGTCATCCTGGGCCTTCGGGACCAAAGGTAGAATTTCAGCCTGGCTGTCGTGGCTCCCTCGCTCTTATAGTCTGTATATCTCCAAATCCAATACTGTTGTCACTGAGGGCAACACTGACTGAAATTGTGTATGGATTGATAAATTACACTTTCTCCTTTTCTACCCCAATATCCCTTTATTTATTAATACTTTACTAACCACCTAACATAGATTAACCCTGTGTGTGGTGTCACAATTTTGTTATACAGCCAGTGTTCCGGGTCTGGTGGTTCCAACCCCAATATTAGGCTTTTAAATCAATACAGACATAGCAATTTATGTAAAAATACTTAACAGATGTTTACTTTAGCTCAATTACCAATGATACATCATTTATGGTTCATATTTGCCCTTTACCCCTGTGAGATCACATTTATGATCATATGATAATTTTGTTTTTTTGCCATAAAACAAAGAAATTCAATTATAAAAAGGTAAAAACATACAAACAAGATTTTTGATCATTATTGGTACTTATTTCTTAGAACTTGATCAGCACAACATGGTTTCATAGCACCTACATTTAAATACACTCGGGTCCAGTAGACCCGAGCACCTCAAATGTAATAGTTATGTGTAGGGGGGTGTACCGTGTGCATTCATTGAAAATAAGTTATTTTTTATTGTTCTTTACTGAAAATGAGCCAAGGCCAATAAGTTAGAGTTAGAAGAAATAATAAATAGCATCATTTTTATTTTAGCAAACATTAAAAACGGGTCCCACCGACCAGAACAACAAACAAGGGTTAACTATGTTGACACTGTTTTGACCACAAAGTGTTGCCGTAGTTATTGTAAGTCTCACAACATCTCACATATGTGTATTTGCAGTAGCACTATGCAGGTTGTGATTGTTACATGTCCTTTTGTTTGTCTCCTGACATACAGTTGTATCAGAATAATAGCCATGTGATTAAAAAAGTGAATAAGGCTCAAAATCCTTAGAATAGCTTTTAATTCCATAATATCAATTCATTCGGAACACTGCACATTCAATTCCAAATCAAAACATAACCAAACTTGATCAGGTTTGTGTTTTGTATATGCTATTAAATGTGATGATGAATGTTTACCTTGACTACCCATCAAAAAATTATCTATATATTATTTTTTAATTATACCCTACTGTTTGACAGGGCAACACTGGGCCTGATGGACCTGTGGGGCCAAAAGGCGATCAGGTAATAGCACTTAGTACACTTAGTCCTTGTTGGATGTTTATTTGATATGTCAGTAAGTGAACATTGAGTTATGTTTAAAAGGACTTGTGTATAATACAGTAAAAAGTATGCTAGTTGTGTCCCTGTCATTGCAGGGACCCGAAGGCAAAGAAGGATTTGCTGGGTCTCACGGTTTACCGGTGAGCTCTCTTATACATCTGTCACTCTGTTCATCCTCTAAATGTCTGTGTTGTATACGTGTGTGTTCCTGCATATGTTTATAGATGCCTGTTACTTTTCTAAATTCTGCTGATATTCTCTTACAGGGTGTCCCAGGTGTACAAGGCCCTCCAGGACCCCCAGGGGCACCAGGCTGCAATGGAACGGATGTAAGAAAATAGGACATATTAACAGTGTTATAGTAGCGTGTCTTTCATATAATAGTTTTAGATCATTTTTTTAGATGCTTTCACAATAGTGTTTTAAGTACAGAGCTTTTCAATCACACTTGTTCTATTCTCAAACA
Organism: Etheostoma spectabile; assembly: GCF_008692095.1. NCBI lineage: Eukaryota > Metazoa > Chordata > Actinopteri > Perciformes > Percidae > Etheostoma > Etheostoma spectabile. Next base: position 6,644,877 of record NC_045744.1, read on the forward strand.
AACCTGAACTTGTCTTTGCATTCTTTTAGGGAGAGGATGGACCGCCTGGTATTCCCGGGGCCCCGGGTCTTGATGGACCTGCAGTAAGTTATTTATGTTGTAATTAGATACAGTGTTTTTAATTGTTGCACTTTTAGTCTTTTGTTGTTTAGTGCTGTCCTTAAAATGAACCATCAAGGAATACGTTTAATGTTCGAAATTTGCTTCAGCTCTGTCTTTACTCTACAGGGTCCACCTGGCCGGCCTGGACCTAAGGTAATAAAATGAATGCTGTGCCACCCACCTTCAGTTGTTCAGTACTTCTTGTGTCAAGTAAGGCTGAAACTGCAGAATTGCTCAGCAATTACTGCCTTTCGAAAAGTTTATTAGCAGGATCCTGATGCACCATGAAAAACCCCCTCTCTACGTCCCCGAGCTCCCAGAGCTCATCTTGTACCTTGTCCATGTGAGACCACAAACTTGTTAAAAGTTCTTTCTTTGTTGTGTTCCTTCTATCAAGTCCATCCTTCCAATTTTAGTTGCAATGAGAAATGCGTTCATTCTCAAATCTTTACTTTCATTCAGTTTCTAGAGTATACCTTGTTTGTTTGTTGGGTTTCTGTAAAAAACATCACAGGGTACGGTCTAGACCTGCTCTTTTATGAAAAGCACTTTTCAATTTAATTGAATTCAATTGAACCTTATAGACCTACTGCACACGTTGTTTTGAGCATTATGAATCATGACTGCAGTATAATTTTACAGTATACTTTGTATTTTATGTTGCACTACTACATCCACCACATCATTACACATCTATGTATGTACAGTAAAAATCCTCCTTCCTTTCTGTTTCCTTTATTTCTATAGAACATTCGGTTGTCAATAAATATATTGATAAGTATTATATATTTTTTGCACGTTATCTTTGTCTATCTTTTGTTAAGCTGCTGTAATGGTACCATCCCCTACTGGAATTAATAAAGTAACAATCAGGCCTGGGTAGCTCACCTGGTTGAGCGTGCGACCTACGTACAGATGCTCAGTCCTTGCCGCAGCGGCCACTGGTTTGATTCTCACCTGCAACTCTGTGATGCATGTCATTCCTCCTCTCTCCCTGTTCTGTCATCAGCTGTCCTGTCTAGAATAATATTTTAATATTAATTTTTGTGTGATGGTGCCAAAAAACTTGTTTAGCTCAGGGTCAAAAGACTACACTCCTTCACTTCCTGGCTGTGAGTCATATTCACTGGCAGCATGCTTGGATCTCTGTCAAACTCATTATTTGTACTTGTGAGTGTGAGAGATTTCTGTGTGAGAATCCACTTGTCACTACTTACACTTCTAGTGCTGTGTATTCATGGCTGTAGATACTTTTAACTAGCTTGGCCCTTTTAACCCTCCCGTTGTCCTCTGGTCAGATTTGACCCCTTTAAAAAATGTCAAGGTCTGAAATGTGGTTTTCTTTTTAACTAAATTACCACAAAAAATGGATTGGATTCCACACAACGCTCCTTGCAAATACAATTGATCACTTTCATTCCTGACTAAACTCATTTATATGTATAATTCTATATAAATGAGGGTTATTGACCATGAATTCCAAAAAGTACTGTAAAACTAGTAGTAGTAAGGTGGTGTTAGTGAAAACTGAAAAAGAAAGTCTGAAAAACTGACAAAAATGTCAAATTTTTGTCTGTTTTTGACCCGGGAGGACAACACCAGGGATAAGCCTGTTAAACCCTTAAAGCTATAGTGCAAAGTGTCTGCTGTAAGTAATGAAAACCAAACTGTTTGCGCGTTCACATCATACAAGGCTTCTGTAATCGGGCACAGCCCCCACCCTTCTTCCACGCAGTTGCTAGTAGCCAAGGAGGACACGGAGGATTAAAAAAAACATGATGGACTGATCAGAAGAAGTAATTATCATCATGACGAAAGGACAGCACCAGTTTCTGAACATAGCCATACTGACAAATACAGAGAGATTTGTGTAGAGCTGATTATGATAATTAGCTTTGTAGCAACTCATTTGGCAACGGTTTGAATGTAATGGACATTCATTTATATCAAAAACGTTACGCACTAAAGCTTTTGGAAGGCAAAGACTATTGGAAACAGTTTGTCAAATTATAACCCTAACAGTGAGCCCTAGTTGAAAAGGAAGGTTTATGCAGTTGTTACATAGAGACAAGTCCTCTTTCTAAATCTGAGCACATACATGCATGTCAAGTGCACAGATACATAAAGATGAGTGATGAAGCCTGCAGAACCCAACTGTAAACTACAGTTACAGTATACAATGAGGTATTACTACATAACTAACTATAACACTAGATTCAGTACATTTTAAATAAACTTACTTTCTCTATTTGACAGGGTGAATCTTTGGGATCAGTGGATGCATCACCAGGGCCTGCTGGGCCACGTGGGAGGGACGGAGAGACGGTAAATATTTAGATTGCGTTAATAATAATAGAGTTCTGTTGCAATATTTGTAGTTGCACAGTTCTTATATTAAGAGGTAGGGGGCGCCGTTTGTAAAGCAGCTCGTGCTGAAAATAACAGCAACATTTTGTCACATTTAGCTTTAAATAATGTTTAAATAACTGGTATGAAATTTTGAGGGTCACTTTCTTGCACATTTACAACAATATTTGTCAACTTGGAAATATTTTAAATAGTTAAATCCAAATATTAAATGTTACACCTAAATGTTAAATGTTAAATCTATATGCTAAATCTAAATCTAAATGTTAAATCTAAATCTAAATGTTAAATCTAAATCTAAATGTTAAATCTAAATCTAAATCTAAATGTTAAATCTAAATATTAAATCTAAATCTAAATGTTAAATCTAAATCTAAATCTAAATGTTAAATCTAAATATTAAAACTAAATCTAAATGTTAAATCTAAATCTAAATCTAAATGTTAAATCTAAATATTAAATCTAAATCTAAATGTTAAATCTAAATCTAAATGTTAAATCTAAATCTAATAAATCTAAATATTAAATCTAAATCTAAAAGTTAAATCTAAATCTAAATGTTAAATCTAAATCTAAATCTAAATGTTAAATCTAAATGTTTCGGGTGAAACTAAATATTTAGCTAATATGCAAATTAATGTCGGTAACCGGAAGTACCAAAATAAAAGCTTGAGGAGGTCAGTGTATGTTTATAGTGTCAAATAACGAATACAAATCATCTCATCGGGAGATATGGACTCTTGAACTTGGATAACCGTGAAAATAACTACCTAAAATAATAAACACAGTTGGGGAAAACTGTATTTGAAGAGTACTTTGAGTTTTTAGTGTCACTTTTATGAATGGTGTGGGAATTATAGCCACTATAGCCAGCCACGGGGGGGGCTCACTTTGACTGGTCTGTCACGTTCGCTTGCATTAACGTCAGCAAGAGCCTATCCCCGCGCCCCCGACAAGGCACTGACAAGACACTGCGAAATGTCCAACGAATCAGCGTTAGCCGAGAACATCGGCAGAGCCGTCCTGGTGGCTGTACAAACTTATTAAACAGCAACAGCGACAGCCTCAGGGCCACCGCAGGCCACCTCGGTAAGCATGTTTTCCAAATCACGGAGCTAGCATTGTCTTGTTGTCAAGGTAGTAGCAAATCTCTACTGGCTAGCTACCGTTAGCTAGTTTAGTTAAGTTAGCCTTGACAACAGGGTTGCTAGCTCCGTGATTTGAAAAACATGCTTACCGAGGTGGCCTGCGGTGGCCCTGAGGCTGTCGCTGTTGCTGTTTAATAAGTTTGTTCAGCCACCAGGACGGCTCTGCCGATGTTCTCGGCTAACGCTGATTCGTTGGACATTTCGCAGTGTCTTGTCAGTGGCCTTGTCGGGGCGCGGGGATAGGCTCTTGCTGACCTTAATGCAAGCGAACGTGACAGACCAGTCAAAGTGAGCCCCCCGTGGCTGGCTATAGTGGCTATAATTCCCACACCATTCATAAAGTGACACTAAAACTCAAAGTACTCTTCAAATACAGTTTTCCCCAACTGTGTTTATTATTTTAGGTAGTTATTTTCACGGTTATCCAAGTTCAAGAGTCCATATCTCCCGATGAGAGGATTTATATTCGTTATTTGACACTATAAACATACACTGACCTCCTCGAGCTTTTATTTTGGTACTTCCGGTTACCGACATTAATTTGCATATTAGCTAAATATTTAGTTTCACCCGAAACATTTAGATTTAACATTTAGATTTAGATTTAGATTTAACATTTAGATTTAGATTTAATATTTAGATTTAACATTTAGATTTAGATTTAGATTTAACATTTAGATTTAGATTTAACATTTAGATTTAGATTTAATATTTAGATTTAACATTTAGATTTAGATTTAGATTTAACATTTAGATTTAGATTTAATATTTAGATTTAACCATTTAGATTTAGATTTAGATTTAACATTTAGATTTAGATTTAATATTTAGATTTAACATTTAGATTTAGATTTAGATTTAACATTTAGATTTAGATTTAACATTTAGATTTAGATTTAACATTTAGATTTAGATTTAGCATATAGATTTAACATTTAACATTTAGGTGTAACATTTAATATTTGGATTTAACTATTTAAAATATTTCCAAGTTGACAAATATTGTTGTAAATGTGCAAGAAAGTGACCCTCAAAATTTCATACCAGTTATTTAAACATTATTTAAAGCTAAATGTGACAAAATGTTGCTGTTATTTTCAGCACGAGCCGCTTTACAAACGGCGCCCCATAAAGAGGAAGATTTTCTTGTTTTTTAGGGCTATCCAGGTATTCCCGGAGAGCGGGGACTACCAGGGGACCCTGGACCAAGGGGCTCAAGCGTGAGTAAGGTTTTTCATTAGCATTGCAGAAAACACATAATTTAGCACTCTGGAAAAGATATTTAATATGGTGTAACAAACTGCATTCTTTATGAACAGGGTTTTTCTGGCCGTGCTGGGGCAGATGGATCTAAGGTGAGCAAATAAGTATGGATGAATACTTTGAATGTGCGTGTATACCTGTAAAAACGAGTTGAGTGTTAACTCACTGTCTCAGTGGCTCAAAACCACATCTGCAGGGTTTTTGTTTTGGCCTGGTTCTTCAATTATCATAGTTGGCAGTGTTCACACTACCTGGAAAAGTTCAAATATTTAGCTTTTGCTGTGGTGATTACTACTGTTTGGCCACAGTGCTTGTTTCTTGATAGGGCAGTGTTTTGGAATGTAGTGTGAACTACATTTGATACGGTCTCCTGGTTTGCTGTGAAACTCCTTTTTGACAGTGATAGGATTTAGTGTACTGGAAGAAAGGGCAGTCTTACCCATTGGGGGGAGTTGGCAACAAGGAGGACGGTTAACGTGGGAATCTGACCACAGCCACACTGGGAGAAACATGAGAGGTTTTTAGAAAGACCAGGTTGTTTATGTAAACAAGTTCCAATTGCTTTCAAATCCTACAGGGTCAAGAAGGCATAGGCGGTATCCCAGGACCTCGTGGACCACAGGTAATTTCTTTTTTTCAATACAATGTTACAGTATATGAATTCAATGCATTTTCATGAACGGGTTTTTCCCACGAAAAGTTAGCATCATGCAGCAATGTCAGGTAACTTTGGGCACCCAAACGAGTTGTTAAGACTAGAAAAAAAGACTGTGGCTAGTAGCAGGCTACTACCGGGACACAAACACCTGTTTCCTGAAAAGTCTTGTGTTTGTAACGGGACACAAACTCCGCTCCTATACTTAAAAGTCCTGTGTTTCATGACCCAACCATCCACCCTGACCACCTCCCTATGTGGCGCTTCCTGGTCTTATACATCAGCAGTTAATATGTGTATTACATACAAATTATTGTGCATTACTTTCCAAAGGGATATGTACGAATGGTTCATGAGAACAGCCTGAATAATAAGGTTACATTTTATGAAAAAGGAGAGGGTGTTGCATTAATAGCACAACATTTCACCATTTCTGTGACATGACCATAACAATATCTGACAACAATATGTCTTAGTTATGTTTTAGGATAATCTCAATTTGCTTGATGTAGGGAAGACCAGGACCAAGAGGGCCACCGGGGCCACCAGGTCGGATCAATGAGTTTTTCACCGGGAGTCTCCCGTTAAAGGTACAGTAACAGACTGAGGTGAAATCCACTCTAGCAATTATAAACTCCACAGAGTTGGGTGTTCTGTTTTTAAGTACAGTGGTGCCACACTTCCCAAGCTTGAACAGTTTCCAAATTTAGCAGGGGCTGTTTGACCAGGAAGAAAACCCTCCATTTAGCCATATACTGGCTGGATGAAACTGCTTATTTCACTTAAACGTAAATAAAAATAAATAAAAGGGAGAAAAGGAACAGATCGACATGGTGACCTGAAAGTGGTGTTAGAGGAAAAAGCTCATGTGGTGTCCAAAATGGAAAGTCCAAATTGGAAATCCTCTCAGCAACATGAACATACTCAGTACATTTCATTGTCACCTATTTATCGTAGTTTAGTAATTCTTGTGTAGATGGCCTGATAGTGACTTTAAAGGAAATATTAGATTTGCTCTTCAAAGGACTAGGAATTTCCACAGCAAATGTTGTGGCAAATTGGCAAGATTAGATTTCTGGGGTCTTTTTGGGACCAAAATGTTTGACTGACAGGCAACTGTTGACATTGCAGCCAATGAACCATAACCTAAGTTGTATGTCTTTTTCAGGGTGAAAAGGGAAACAGAGGAGACGTAGGAGAAAAGGGCTGCATGGGTGCACCAGTAAGTATTTACTTAACACATTTTAAAACAAACGCCTAATAAATGCATTGTTTTAGATCTCCATAGATGCTCACAGACATGTGTTCTGTCTTGTATCTCTCCAATTCCTGTCCCTATTTCAATCTGTTCTCAGGGAGACCCTGGTAATGGCCATTACACCAAAGGAGCAAAGGGAGACCAAGGACCGGAGGGTCCAGAAGTAAGATACAACATGCCATTCATTCCACTTTTCCCCACCTTTAAGCCTCCCTTTCTTATTGTAATTTAGTGGTGTCAAAAAAAATAGACATTTTCTGTGTTATTAGACTGTTGCACCACGTCTTTCTCCCTGCAAACAGAGATCTTTCACCCATTAAATTACATTGAAGGGCCACCCAGTAACTCATTGGGAATAGCTCAAGAAAAAAGATGATCAGCAGAGGGCAGTAATGCAGCATTACTGTGAACTCAGTGTGATTCACCAAGAAGGAAATAGAAAGAACAGAACAGAAGAGAAAGAAGACGTGTAGAGCGGTCCTAAAGGGGCCAAAGTGGTCCATAGGAGTGGTCAATCTAGCTTCATTAAATCTGAATGTTTTGGATATTCCTTTATAAATTAAAGCATTAAATTCTCCCAACATAACTGAGAATTTTCTATCTGATCCTGACATGTGTGCCATGTGGATAGCCAGATATTGCTACAAATTATTCAGTTTTTCATTTAACTTGAAGACAACATGGACATCTCAGCTGCAGCTGCATAGAAAGCATAACCCGCCAGTCCCTCACTGTCCTTAATTATCCTTACAGGGAAAGCCAGGGAAGGATGGTGATCCTGGACGAGCATTAAGGGTACTGCTCTACAACGCTATAAATGGGCATGTAGTGTGCAGAGTATTTATGTTATTACGTGTGTGGCTTTTGAATACAATATAGTTTTCCTCAGGGAAGACCTGGCATTCCAGGGGATCCAGGATATCAAGGAACACCAGGAGGGACGGTCAGTGATCTGTTAGTGCCAACACATCAGTACCCAATCATTTTGTGGGTTTATATGCTTTGTTCCATCCTTTTGATATTCTTTATTTTATAGGGTGAAAAGGGAGATAGGGGCCCCCCTGGTCCAGCTGGAGATGTGAGTTTATTCTTATAACTTTCTACCAAATACTCCTGAACTTTGTGGTAATTGAAGCCAGTTACCAAGTGCTTTTTTTAATGTTATGAGAATTATTATTGAGTAAGAGCGTGTTCTAAAGCATAAATCAATCCAGCTATTCTTGTTGTTCCACTATGATTCCACCACTGTGGTTATGTCTACAGATATCTGGGCATTTGACTGAATCACTCAAAGGATACCCCGGAGATCCCGGTTTCCCAGGCTTCCCTGGACTGCCTGGGCATCAAGGTAGATGAACATAAATATGTGTAATTAGCAGATTGAGACATAGTGAGATGATCGACTATTCTACTGCTGTAGCAGTGGTGGTTATAACTCTATAAACCAATATTTGCTGTCAGCAGACTTACCTATACAGAAATAACACAAGTAACTTTCCCCAGGTGTTGACGGATTTCCTGGACCTTATGGACCTCCAGGTGGATCTATCTATCTATCTATCTATCTATCTATCTATCTATCTATCTATCTATATATATATATATATATATATATATATATATATATATATATATATATATATATATCTGTACAGTATTTACATAAAAGGTACAGTATAAATATGTATGACTTTTGGTTTCCCTAACTAGAGTCTCTGACTTACATTACACAGGTCCGTCTGTGATTTATGTGCCTGGCCCACCTGGTCCCAAAGGTTATCCAGGCCCCAAAGGGGACCCTGGGGAACCTGGGGGTATTTTTCGAGGACCCCCAGGTCTAGATGGGGATTATGGTGATCAAGGGCCTCCCGGAGATCCTGGCCCACCTGGACCTCCTGAAGACAGAAGTATGTGTAAATGGCTTCCTTCTGAAAAACTTGTTTAGTAATCTAAACTCTTACCACTACTATTAATTTCTGAAACTTAAAACTCATGCTACTACTGCTGGTAGTACTTCCACTTTCAGTAATACCGGTAAGTATTTCAAATATCTTGATTAACTCAACTGGTTGCATAGTTGAAAGTACTGTTTTCAGTTACATAATTTTTCAAAATCTTCTTTTAAATAGGCTTCAAACAGTGTCACAGTTTTTCTACACATAATCGTTGGACATCTTTTCTAACCTCACTTGTTTTCTTTTCTGTTATGTGAAGATAGAATTTCTGTAGTCATTTTCACAGTAAACAACACAAACATTAGTTCTATGTATCTATGAAACAAATGGCAGGCGTTGTGTTTATCAACTGAGCCAACACTTATCAGAGACTACATAGTGAAAAGTGTTTGAGGTTGGATATAAATTCCAAATGCTGTAGTTAGGTGTACAGTAGGCACATTACTGATCAGCTGGTCATGAGTTGATCATTTTGGTTTCTCAAGGACCAATGATGAAAAATAATAATTTCTTATAAATTAGGCAATTCAGGGAAACCCTAACTGTAGACTGATGGAGTGTTGTTGGTATTGCTTGTAGCTAGCAGGACTACCAAAGGTCTCCCAGGAAGGAAGGGAATGAAGGGTGTGCCTGGACCTACGGGATATGATGGGGTGTATGGAATGAAAGGTGGGAAACTAAATTTTTTTTAATTCTTATTAATTGTCCCAATCACTGTCATTTTTTTCAAATTGGTTTGATCTCTCCTCTGACCTGCTTGTTTCCATCCATCTCTCTAACAAGCTACGCTGGTAGGTGTGTACAGTTGTTGCTACATAGCAGTTACTGTAATGCAGCCCTGTAATGGACTGGAGAGAGAAGAGAAAACGTTAATATTGTGTATTATAGATGTGACTCACTAAAAATATTGCCATGGTTATTCTTTGTTCAGGAGAGAAGGGGGAGCCCTGTATGAGTGTATCGGATCAGCATCCCCAGGACCACCGGGTCCCCGTGGCCTACCTGGCATTCCAGGTAAAACCATTCACTGCATGAAAACACACAGATTATACCAAATATGTCCTTCTTTTACATTAAAATGCATTTTGACGTTTGACTGGTAATACTGGAGAGTACAAAATGTTTGAAACTTGAATAGACATTCTCTATCTTTCGGTCGCTCAGGATATAATCAGGGACCCGGTGCAAAAGGTGATCCAGGCTTCCCAGGACCTAGTGGCTTACCTGGAAGACCAGTAAGAAAGAATTGTTGAAAAAGTAGTTTGTTGTTTGGGTTATTTTTCTTATCACTTGTAAATAACAGTTCTTCTCTGAAGGGTCCTACTGGTGAAATGGGATTTCGAGGGCTTCCAGGACAAAAAGGAGAATCATATTCCAACAACAGTCCTGGGATAAAAGGAGAGAAAGGTGACCCTGGACAGCCTGGCAGGCCTGGTGCAGATGCCCTCCCTGGGTTTCCTGGACAACCAGGTCGCAAAGGCAATCAAGGGCCTCCAGGGGATTCGGTGAGAAGTTTTTGACAGACAGGGTGTCCCGTGTTTATGTTTCAACCTTCTTAAATTCTTAGCCGTGTTCAAGAGCCCATCCAAGAGATTTTGTCCATCTTCTAGTATCCCTTCTCTGGGGAAGAGGGAGACCGTGGTTTCCCAGGTCCACCCGGGCCCTCAGGCAGACCAGGACCACCTGGCTACCCTGGACCAGTGGGATACGGGCCTCCTGGAATTCCAGGAAGAATGGGCAATGTTGGGGTACCTGGCCTGCCAGGGCTGCCTGGAATTCCAGGTGAAGAAACATAATAAACAATTTGACAAACATTTATATATAAAAACGCAAGTCAATAGATTAAAAAAGACTGACAGGCATTGTGTGTCCTTTGTTCTCTCACTACTTCATTTGTAGGCCAGAAAGGCGAACCAAGCCACATCCACGCCAAAGGACATCCTGGACCACCTGGATTTCCAGGTCTGCCTGGTTCACCTGGACGCCCAGGTTAGCATGGCTCTGTGATTGATGCAATGAATAATGGATGGAAGGTCTTTATGTTACCATACAATAGATGATGAAGGCGTTTCTCATGCTTACAAACAAACATCCAGGTAATCACGGAGCACTGGGTACCCCAGGAGTAACAGGTGTTCGAGGACAGAAAGGCGAAAAGGGGGAGGTGTCACGTCCTGGAAGGCCGGGGATCCCAGGACAGAAAGGTATCCCATGTGTTATTGAGCTCAAGCTAAAAGAAGAAGAAAAAGCCAGAAAGATAACAGATTCAAGATTCTTAAAGTAGATGGTGGATTACCAGTAATACAGTGAAGTTACTTTGGGAGTTTTCAGAAAAAGAATATGTAATCAATGTATCATACATTTGTGTGTGTGTGTGTGTGTGTTTGTGTGTGTGTGTGTGTGTGTGTGTGTGTGTTGTTCAGGTGACAAGGGGCAGCCAGGTGTCCCAGGCCTTTCAGTTAGGGGCTTGCCTGGTCGGCCAGGTTCACAAGGCCTTCCTGGTCCTGCAGGACAAAAGGTAAGAGAATATTTTAGTATTGTAGTACTTTATTGGCCACTATGTGAAAGTAAATTTTTACGCCTGAAACACACCTATGAATTACTGAAGACACTAAGTACAACCCTTTTGAACCATGTGCCTGGCGCACAGACCCTTTTTTCCGCCGTTAAACTAGCAAGAGTGGATTTGTACGAGCCCTTAACACACCTGCGCCATGCGTGAGAATAGGGCCCTCCGTGTTTTACTGTCAAGTGAAAAGTCAGGATAGACAACTTGCACTGCACTAGAACAATGAAATGTGTGAATATGAACAAGTATGAAAATAAGTAATATGCTGTTTATTTGTGATCATTAGGGTGATAGTGGCCCTGGATACCCTGGCTTCCCAGGACTCCCAGGGTCTCCAGGAGAAGACGGAGAACAGGGTCCTGTGGGAGATCCTGGGATCCCTGGCCTACCTGGGAACCCAGGACTAAATGGCAATCCTGGTTATCCAGGAGAAAAGGGTACAGTAAACATAAATCAAATATAATATATAATATATATTAACATTTTAGTGCAGATAGACAGAAATACATAAGAAGATGCTTATGTATGGTTCAAACTAGGGGTGATCTGAGTATCCGGCTGAAACGAGTAACCGGTACGGATAAAACACTTTTGCCGAGTACAAGAATTATCCGAGTAATATGAGTCAATATCCTCGCTCGGATTGAATGCAACTCCTCAACTGGCCGCGCAGCGTTCTGTGATAATCACAGCGCCCCCCCCCCGCCTACAAACACGCTCGGATCAATCACACACACACAGAACAAGGAGAAATGCGCACTCTCTCTCTCTCTCTCTCTCTCTCTCACTCTCTCGCTCTCTCGCTCTCTCTCTCTTGCTCTTTCTCTCTCTCGCTCTCTCTCTCTTGCTCTCTCTCTCTCTCTCTCTCTCTCCTCTCTCTCTCGCTCCCGCACCAGCTCCCGCTCCCGCTCCGTCAGTCAATCGGGTCTGCGGATCTGTTCCGTTAACGTTTAGGGTTTCTTCAGCTTCAGGTTTGTTTTTAACTTCGGTTTGTAGTCCTTACATAGTAACCAGTAGATTTCTGGTGAACGTGGGGTTTGTAGTCCTTACATAGTAACCAGTAGATTTCTGGTGAACGTGGGTTTCAGACGTGCTGCTTGGTTTAAATGCAACTCCCGTTGCGTCTCTGCCATTGGAGATTCTTTTTTTTTTACTGTCAGCTGCCCCCCGCCCCCTCTCTCTCTGTGTCTCTCTCTTACACACACACACACACACACACACACACACACATAAACCTGGTGTGGAAATAAAATTATATTGAGTATGAAAACTCTTGTTCATTACATTTTACTTCATAATTGCAACCGCATGTGTTGTATTCATTGTTGCAAAACGTTCTGTATATAGTTTGTTTGTTACCATGACAACACCATTGATCTGAAGCTCAATGCTGTCATGTAAATAGATTTTTAATCAGCAATAAATATAACAATTTTTGATCAACTCATATCAATTGCATGCTTAAATAACATACCGGTTAAAGCCCCGCACATTTCAAGAGAACCCGACCCACTTCCAGGTTAAATCTGACCACTTCCGGTTTAGGCCCCGCCCAGTCCGAGTACGGATCCGGATACAGATAATTCATGTGGTAAACAGATACAGATAATGCTGTACTCGCTCATCCCTAGTTCAAACACACATACTGTACGTGTGTGCATTCATGCATTCCTATTCATACAAACACATATTTACTGCTTTAATCTATGTTATGCAGGAAATAAAGGTTCTGTAGGGCTTCCGGGACCACCTGGTAATAAGGATTTATGTGAAGGTAGTTTACCTGGACCTAGGGGAGAACCAGGACCAGATGGTTATCCAGGACATCCAGGTCAGTGTGTATTAAAGTCAGTGTAACTTTCAACTCCAGAGGGACAATGAATTCAGAAGGTGAAAGTTAACAGAGGATGAAATGTGGACTATCTTCCCCATAATTCAACACTGTCCAACCAATTTAGACAGTTTCTTACTATAGACAAATAAATAAAGACTTTTTCAATAAAGACTTTTTCACTATCCCCTTACTCACATTTTGTTTTGCTCTGTACCTCTTTTTTTTGTTCTGTCTCTCCCCTCTTCCAGGACCTAATAGCTCCCCCGGTGAGAAGGGGATCCCAGGTTTGCCAGGGTTTGGTCGCCCTGGCATCCCCGGTGAACCTGGTATCCCCGGCCCATCAGTGGCAGGTCCACCTGGCCTTACTGGACCAAAAGGGATCAAGGGACAAAACGGCCTGCCTGGTCAACCAGGTTTGATATTGTCTCTCTGACAGGCTAAATCATTAATTTAATGTTTAATTTATAATAATAAAAATAACAATAATAATAATGTACCCTTTATTAGTCCCACAAAGGGAAATTACAATTTACACTTTTTTGTTATTACACACATCACACACAGGCCTGAATTACACACACATGCTCAGTACCTATACATGCACTAATGGAGAGATGTCAGAGTGGGGGGGGCTGCCCATGGAAAGGCTCCCCAAGCAGTTGGGGGCTCGGTGCCTTGCTCAAGAGCACCTTGGCAGTGCCCAGGAGGTGAACTGGCACCTCTCCAACTTTTAAAGTGACTTAGTATACATTTCGGAAAATGTCCATTATATTGTAGCATATCGTATGTATGTAGCGTGTTTTCATGTGTTTCACTTGCATTTCTTCAGGACTAAGAGGAGATCCTGGACTAGACGGGTTACCAGGATACGGAAGAGATGGGTTGCCTGGAATTATAGGACCACCAGGCCAAATAGGTGACACACACACACACACACACACACAAGGTGATCACTGCACAGTACATCAACTACATGTTTACAGTAACATAGAAAGGTACATTAAGAAAGTTACAAAGCCTGGCGTTCGATCTGAAACAATGGTTAGTGAATCATTGCAGTGTTGTTTTCTGCATCGTTTTGAGACAGGATGTGTACGGGAAGTTCCCAGTTACAATAGAGTTACTGTGATGTCCCTTGACTGTTTACAGGTGCCCCTGGCCCAGATGGAGCCAGAGGTCCCCGGGGTCCACCAGGCATGAAGGGTGAACCAGGTTTCAGAGGTCCTCCAGGCCCCTCAGCACAACCATTAGACTTAGTCGGGCCCCCAGGGGAGCCTGGCAATCCAGGTAAGCTTTGCAATGCATTCTTTTTTGTCATTCAGTTGTTTTACAAAACGTAACTCAAATATTTTAAGAGATCTTCAACTCGACTTTAGATTTTGGTACCACGGGACACTTCATCATATTGCGAGACTGCATTGAATACAGTCTTTGCAAGGCATGCTAACTCTAGCTGTACTTTCTCAGGTTACCCTGGTTTGTCTGGTGCCCGTGGAGATACTGGAAGTGCTGGGCCAAAAGGGCAGAGAGGGATAGATGGAGCACCAGGGAGTCCCTGACAACCAGGTTTGAAATTAGCTCCATATTTGAAACAAGAAAATGTGTCAGTATTGTTGTTTTTGAAACTGCATTTATGCTGTGGGCCTTTCTTTGTCCAGGTCCCCAAGGTGATCCAGGTGTTAGTGGACTCACAGAAGGAAGTCGAGGACCTGCTGGAGCTCCAGGGGACCCAGGAGTCAGGGGGCCTCCAGGTAAGTCCCAAAGTTTAGTTTAAGGCCAAACACATATACAGTATAGTTTTCACACAAACTCACATTTTGACTTTTAATAACCATTAAAGGGTCACAATATAGATATGGAATAGTATGGTATAAAGTAGTAAAGTATGGTATTCAGTAAGCTTTTTTTTTTGAATGTTTGGACTGTTCCCCAGTGTTTAGTCAAGACCACCTAAACCAAGACCAAGTCATTAGCAAGACCAGAGTGTTTCGAGACCGAGACAGGACCAAGACCACACCAATCAAATGAAACATATATTATATACACAAATAGTTAATATGTTTAGGTAATAGTCGCTTAATCACTTTGTGTGAGGGATGGAGAAATTTCTGTAGGGATTTGGTACAGAGGCAGATTAATAACTTTAGCTAGCTAGGTTCACTAGCATCACTTACACTAATCTTACCTTTCGTTATACTTCCTTACTAAGACTAAGTTTAGACGTGGGCGGCTATTTTCATAAACGGACATTTTAACCACTCCGGTTTCAACAAAAAAACGTGCAGACCTGTCAGTTTTCAGAAAAGTGTTATTTTACACGTAGCCGTGTATATATGCCGTCATTGTTGTCAACATAATGCCAAACCTGTAGGTGGTAGTGTAACGAGAAGCTCAAGCCCACATTAGTCAATCAAATCACGAAAATAGCAACATCAGCAACGCATTACTTCCTCTCTCTTCTCTTTCTCACTTCCTCGGTTGCCTAAAGCTTCGTTTGTCTCGTTTACATGCGAACGGGCAAACGAAGATTTCCAAAATCTCCACTCTGGCCGGAGTTTTTAGAAAGACTTGTTTTAGAGGAGAATTCTACATTTGCGTGTAAACGAAGGGCACAAATGAAGGGAAATGTCTCCGTTTGTCAAAACAACCATGTATGTGTAAACAGAGCCTTAGTGCAGATGAAAAATGAAAGTGGTCCCAGCTGTGTCGGATCATTGGAAAATGTACACACTGCTCTGTGTTTTCTTATAGATGTTGTCTTGCAAATAAACTCTTTAAAAAATATAATAAATACAATATAATAAATAAAAAGTTAGCTACTTGTTCTCCTGTCGCCTAGATTTACACTTACACTTTGGGAGTGTTAAGCGGGGCAGGGAACGGGGTTAATAGTAACACATTTCAAACTAGAAATGAGTTCATTGGTTGCATTTGAAGCAGGACATTTTACATCCAATCACAGTAATGATGTTAACACATAAATCAGACAATACACAGGCAACTGAGTGATATCCCGGTAGTTGTGCTCTTGACCAGTCATGAAATTACATATAATACCGAGTCATCTTCATCCGAGACCGAGACAAGACCGAGTAAAAATGTGGTGGATTCCGAGAGGAGACCGAGACCTTCAGAAAGTTGTCTTGAGTACCACAATGCTGCTGTACCCTGTACTACAGCTGGAGATATAAAGAACCATTTTAATGTATTTTACTTCAAATAATTGTTTGGTTAAACCCTCACAGGGCCAACGGGAACAAAAGGAGATCGAGGAATCTCTGGAGGGCCAGGTCGCAATGGAGAATCAGGGCCAACTGGTAACAAAGGAGTTAAGGGAGATCCAAACTACTATGGATATGGACTGCCTGGACCAGTAGGACAAAAGGTGCAGAGATGACTGATGTAAAGAGGATTTGTAACCAATGCAGCAGAGCAGAGTAAAGTCAAGTGAAATACTAAAATGTGTGTGGATTCAAAACTATGTGTTAATTATACACAATGATTTTGTCACGTGGTTCAGAGAATATGGTGGACCCGAATGCAGAGACAGCAGGCAGTGTCGAGTTTGAAGATATAATAACAAGAAAATCCAAACAAACAAAAGGTGTCCTGAGGCAAAATATAAGCAGGAACAGGCAGAATCCCAAAAACAGGAACAAGCAGAATCACAAAAACAGGAACAGGCAGAATCACAAAAATAGGAACGGGCAGAATCACAAAAACAGGAACAGGCAGAATCACAAAACAGGAACAGGCAGAATCACAAAAACAGGAACAGGCAGAATCACAAAACAGGAACAGGCAGAATCACAAAAACGTCCAAACAGGAATTACATGAAACAGGAATACCGAGGAAAACACGGGTAGACTAACACACACAATATCCCAAAACAGAAACTTACACAACCATAACAGATGAATTCTCTTTCTTTTCTTCTTCATTGTTCCTTCTGTGCTCAGGGTGAACCAGGATCACCCGGTACTAATGCGAGGAAGGGTCAGAAAGGTGAAGCTGGTTCTTTTGGAGTTCTGGGTTTACCAGGAAGCCTTGGAGCAAAAGGAAACCAAGGGTCTGTTGGACAAAATGGTAACTACCACTGATCACAAAAAAGAGGCAATTTATAATTGTTGTATGTTTTGCTGACGCTCTGTGTACCACTCACCCCTCTCCTGCTTTTCCAGGTTTACCAGGCTATCAAGGGCTTCAAGGTTCAGATGGGCCTCCAGGAAGCAAAGGACAGCAAGGACCCAACGGACGGCCAGGTAAAGGCCTTTGAAGGGCTATAAACACTATTCTTAAAAAGAAAACTTTACATTTGACTAAAATATGAATAACAATCTCTGAAAGTGCTGCCTACTGTGTTACCTTTACTTGTGTTACCTTTACTTTAGTCACTTTTGAAAGGCAAGGAACCTGAATCTGTCTTGTATTTGACTTCAACTATTTTATTTGTTTTTCTTTGAAATTTGATCCCAGTATTTTTCACATCTGTTTGCCCCAGGTGACCCAGGCCTGCCGGGTGTCAGGGGTTATCCCGGTCCTAAAGGCAATCAGGGCCGGGATGGGATTCCTGGCTCTCCAGGGCAGAAAGGAGACACTAGTAAGGGGAAAGGTCCTGTAGGGCTCTACAAGCTCCTACACATCCTGTATATCAAACCTTCAAGTATCAAACTTTATATTTCTTCATGTCCAAACTGCTGGCCTGTAGAAAAATGGCCTCTGTCATAGCTATTGGAACTTTCAAAGTAATGGTTTCTGCCAAAACTCACCTCTTCTTCCATCTCCTCTCTGTAGACATCATACGAGGGACGCCTGGTGGCCGTGGTGAAACAGGTCAACAAGGTGAGTCTCAGGTAAATAACATAATCCTTTTCAAGATTTTTATAAACATCCTACTTGTATCCGTTTCCTTCCTTTTAAAAAGACATTTGTATTTTTGTATTTGGCACATTTGGAGAATTTTCTGCAATTTGTCTTTTACCAAAAACGACTGCCTGACCTTAGAATGTTTAGTGCTTTTACTCTGTAAAGTGCAGCAGGCAGGTCAGTGTCTATTTAAGTATAAATCCAGACCATAACTCTGCAGTCTATCCAAGACTGTTTTTCTAGACCAGTGCGAACAAGTCTTTAATAATTAATGCAATTATTCCCCACATGCTAGATGTCTTGAATAATAAAGGATGGGTTCAACATATCACATTAAGTTGTTTCTTATTTTAATTTCTCAATTAGACCCTTTGTTTGTTAATGTGTTTAATGGTGTGTATAACATTAAGGTTGCAGAGTTTGGTTTTACATATCATGTATATTCTTTCATGACTGCTTCATAAAAACCTTCTAAAACTTGAAGAGGAAATGCCACCTATCCATGTAGAGCTTTCACATTCGACCAAGTAAACAATGATGAATGTACCTCATTTCTAAAATCTTTTTCCAAAATGGTGTAACTAGGTTTATATCTCACGCCAACCAATCGGGCTGCTTCGTAGGGACTTGCCTAGAAGTTGTGTGGGATCCATAATAACGCATTGTTGACACTAGTGCACGTCTATATTTGTGTACTGTAGGTCCCCCCGGGAACCCTGGTCCCCCTGGCTTGCCTGGTACTGGGAGTCCTGGACCAATAGGTGACAGAGGATTTCCAGGTTCACCTGGGACCTGTGGTCCGAATGGACTGCCAGGAACCGACGGGGCTTGTGTTCCTGGATTAAAAGGAGACCACGGTCGTCCTGGCACTCCTGGTAGCCCAGGTGAGGATGTACTGCTCACATTCCTTTTCTGAAAGTGACACTAAATCAGACCACAATCTCAGGACTCATTAAACTAAAATTACTCTTTTATGTAGGCTATCCTGGCCCACCTGGCCGTCCAGGTCCCCCAGTGCCTGGGTTAAAAGGAGACAGAGGGGACCCAGGTCTTACAGGAGGCAGAGGCTATAGTGGACCCTGTGGAGATCCGGGCCCTCAAGGACCACCTGTAAGTAAGCCATATTTTAATTTTTTTGAGAAATACTTAACAAATGCCTGAAAAAACATCTATATAAAGGAGAATTAAGATTCAAGTCACATTTGTATTCAACAAAGGAGATGTGATTTTCAATTCAAGCAAAGGTTTTTTTTTTAGATGTTGAAACTGAACACAGCTCTCATTTAAAATGACATAATCTTTTTCAACAGTCTGTCTTTTCTTTCAACAAAGTAACCAAGTAACCAATATATGTGGTTACATTGCAACTGAAGCTGAGTCTTCAAACCTTTGACCTTTCTTTTGTTTCATTTGCCTCCCCAGGGTCCAAGAGGTAGACCTGGAGGCCTAGGACCAAGAGGTGATCCTGGTCCTCCTGGAGTCCATGGGCCCCCTGGTAATCAATCATTTCAACTTTTGCCCATAGATTAGGGTTTCTCGCTGACTTCTTTCCCAGACAATGGCAGAGCTGTCACTACAGAAGAGTACTACTCTACAATTGATTTATGTTTCACACAACTAAGGAATACAAATGGGACAGAGAAAGACATGGACAGACTATACAATAGATGTATGAGGATTCATTTCACTTTCCTCTGTGAAATCTGATCAAATAAATTGTATGCAATAGGGTATGATGAAATGCTAATTCCCTTCATATGTAGTTATGACCTGTGTGTTTAAGGTGGCAAGGGAGAACCCGGATACATCCCAGGTCCACCGGGTCCACCTGGGATCAAAGGTTTTCTCGGACGACCAGGTACGGTAAAAGTCTGTTTTACTACTGTTCAATATAACCAGGAATAATACTGCCCTGTTATTATCTTCCGATCTTAATCCACTTCTACATCTTTACAAACAATCGGCAAAAATGCAATACTCTACCCATCACTGTCAGATAACCTGTCCAGCACACAACTGGCATTAACTAATCCTAGACCAGATCACCCATGGCCCACAGGTATCATATATTTTGGGAAGCTTTCTAAATGCTCCTGCTCTTTCATTGCAGGCTCCAAAGGTCAACCAACAATGGCCCAGGTGATATATGAACCAGGTTCTCCTGGCTCACCTGGTCCCCTTGGCAATCGAGGAGCCCCAGGGAGCACTGGACCATCAGGACCAGTAGGCCAACCAGGTCCAGCATTTGATCTCAGCTCAGTCTGTGCATTGATTATAAGATGTGCTGCTATTTTGCCAAGGATACTGCACCTCATTTCCCTCTGAGCCTGACGCTGGCAACCTCCCGCTATGTCATATACCATATTTAATATCTCCAGATCACTACAGTGCAGAGACTTACTTTTTTTAGGCCATCCAGAAGCTTTGACAGGAGACAGGCAGCTTGCTCAGCCAATAGATAACCCTAACTTGATACAAGCAGGAATGCATTTCAGTAGTGTGTGTGTATTGCAGGCAGAGCTGCAGGTCATTCGGGAAGGCCTGGATGTGTAAATGAGTGTGATTTGGCCTTCTGGTGTCTCCTAGCTCAGGTTCTCCTGTAAAAAAAATTCTTTGATTTGATTGTGCATCACAGGGTTGAGGTTATACAAGTATTAGGTTATACAAGTATTATTACACAAGGTGAACCAGGCGACCAAAGATTGAAAAAAAGTAGACCCTGTTCTATTCCATCAACAAATACATTAACACTTAATGTCATATCTATTGTGATGTCTTTTTGCTAAATGGACGATTCATCTCTTTCTTCACCAAGCTGGTTTTCTTTGCTCTACGTGACAATAAATCTTTCTGTCCTAGGTCAGCCAGGCGTCAAAGGACAGCCTGGTGTTGCCAGCCCAGATGGCCAGCCCGGATTTACTGGCCGCAAAGGAGACAAAGGAAGAGCAGGACTGCCAGGTACGTGCATGTCTGTGGGCCGAAAGGTGTGTTTGTGTGTACAGAAGTGTTGTAGTTGAGTCACCGACTGTCAAGTCCGAGTCAAGTATCGAGTCCCCAGTGTTCAAGTCTGAGTCACCAAAGGAGAATCCAGAGAATAGCGACTTAAGTCTGACTCAAGTCCAATTCCAGGACTGCTTTTTACACATACAAGTACTTCATCCAACTTCGGAGTCCTATTTCATGAAGGCTCAAGTAAGATTTTATAAATACTCGAGTCCAGTCCAAGTCAGCAGTCGAGTGACGAGTCCAGAGAATAGCGACTAGAGTCCAGGACTCAACTACTCCATCACTGGTGCAGACCAGATGCTATGTTATGTGTGTGACCACATCATGAGATATATGGGTGATGAATCTCTTTAAAGAACCCATGTTTAACCCTCAGCAGTAGTACCTCTGGCTGGGTTATGCACTTGTGTATGAGAGTGGGAAGCCAGTGAGGATTTAGTGGAAAACCTGAACCTTGCGTCACACCCTCCAGATAAAGTACCTTCTGGCATATGAATTTCATACTAAAAAAACACTCCTGAGACTGAGAGTTAGCAGTGACAAAAACTGTAGTTCCCCTCCCTACATCCCATTTTTTAATGATGTGTTTCCTCTGCAGGTCCAGTAGGCAGAATTGGAGACCCAGGCAACAAAGGTCCTCAAGGGTTGCCAGGCCGAGGTTGTCCAGGTTATATTGACAGTTTCCTAATAGCTAGACACAGTCAGAGCACCCGTGTCCCTGACTGTCCTCATGGCAGCAGCCTCATCTACTCTGGTTACTCCTTCCTCTTCATCAACGGAAATGAGAGAGCTCACGGTCAGGACCTTGGTAAGAGCGTGAAAACCTTCATGAACAGACCTACTGTGCAGAGTCTGCATCTTAACGAAAACTGTGCCTTTGTGTGAGTCATTTTTCTGACACTTCTGACGCTGTCTCTCAGGCACCATGGGAAGCTGTCTCCCTCATTTCTCCACCATGCCCTTCCTGTTCTGTGACACCGAAAGTAACTGCCGCTATGCATCTCGTAACGACTACTCCTACTGGTTGTCCACTGACACTCCTATGCCTGCAAATATGGTTTCCATCACAGGGGAAAGGCTGGCTTCCTACATCAGCAGGTGGGACAGCAACATGCACACATATACAGGAGCTAAGTTTCCATAACTTGTCAATCAAATTATCTGAAGTTCGGTTAAAAAAAAACTCATGCGAATAAAGCTGGTGAAAGTGTGTTTCAATCCAACGGCTTTAAAGTGAATAAAAACCGACTTTACATGCTGTTCTGTGATCAAATGGGTATATCAAATTATTTTTAGACATTTTAAGGTATTTCCATTCATTTTTGCACTGAATCGCACAACACGCAAGCAAACATTTGCAAACAAAGTTTTTCTAGACGAAATGGATTGTGCCATCTACCAACACATGTCAATGTCAACATCAATATTCCACAAGCTAAACAGTGCTTATGTGCCAGCCGATAGCGACATATCAAGCTATAATAAGAAAACAACAACGCTATCAACACATTGCTGTGATGATGCAGATGCAACTTGGCTTTTATTTTCCCACATTTACCGCTGTGAGACAACTCTCTTTTGAGACATGTCTTGCTGTTTGAGTTCCTGTCATTTACTCCAGGGGGGACGTCCCATGGCTTGTCCTAACCTTTGTTGGCCATTTACTTTGTGAGTTCCTGATAAATTAAATTCAGTTTGTCTCCTCGTTTGTCCATTTACATCTGTCTTTGTTGACACCCGCCATGTGTGCAAACAGAGCGGAAATACTGGGCGGAAATGAACTAACACGTCTTTTTCTTTGTTTTGTGCAACCATAAAATTACCTAAAACGTTTCCAACAGCGTTTTTCACATAAGCCAAATATCGATAAAGATAAAATCCGATGAGACAGAACGTATTTCCTGTGAGCTAATATTCATGGAATTCCATTGAATTTGACTGTTTCCATAGAGCATTTTATATTTGATATAATTTATTTTGGATAAAAACGTGTGGAAGGAAACATAGCTACAGACGCATGTATTTTTATAAACACATACAGAATACTTTACTTTTTTGGTTAATTGAAATGTACAATTAGTTGTAAACTAGTTGGGGCAATTTTAATATTAGATTAGATTAGATTAGATTCAACTTTATTGTCATTACACATGTACAGGTACAAGGCAACGAAATGCAGTTTGGGTCTAACCAGAAGTGCAATAGCAGTAAGTGCAGGATATACAATGGTTCCGTAAGTGCAAGACATGGATATGTAATGAATAAATATAGAAAAGAATACTATTATAAACAGAGTTTTACAGATTGGTTTGTCCTATGAATACAAAATATAGATAACAGGTATTGTGAGCAAGATTTACAGCTAGGAATTTGGTGGATATTACTATAATTGCAAATTTTTTTACAGATATGTGCAAACAGCATAATATACTAATGAAATAAGGTAAAGTTTGGGCAGAAACTATCCGAATTAAAGTGCGGTGGAAAGTAATTGCATATTACAGTTAAAGTACGGTAGTGCGGATGTAAATGTAAACAATTGGTACTGTAAATAAATAAACAGTCAGCAGTGCAAATGAAATGTAAGTAGTGCAAAAAGGTAAGTAGTGCAAAAGATGCAGATGTAAACAGTCGTTAATATAGTAACAGTCAGCAGTGCAGATGAACATATAATATTGCAGATAACAAATGGAGGCAGGTGTGAGGAGGGAGAGGAGAGTCTGTCAGTATATGAGGGGAGTAGGATCAATGAGGATTAGAGTTCAATAAAGAGACAGCTCTGGGGAAAAAACTGTTCTTTAGTCTGCTGGTCCTGGTCCGGAGGACCCTGAAACCCTGCCGGAGGGCAGGAGAGAAAACAGTCTGTGGGCTGGGTGAGAGGAGTCCTTCAGGATGCTGCGAGCTCGATGCAGACAGCGTTTCCTCTGGATGTGCTCGATGGCGGGCAGTGGAGTCCCGGTGATGCGCTGGGCGGTTTTCACCACCCGCTGCAGTGCCTTGCGCTCTGCAACAGAACAGCTCCCATACCACACTGTTGCACAGTTTGTCAGGATGCTTTCTATTGCACAGCGATAGAAGTTCACCAGGATAGTTGAGGAAAGCTGATTCTTCCTCAGTGTCCTCAGGAAGAAGAGGCGCTGGTGAGCCTTCTTGACCAGGCAGGAGTGTTGGTTGACCAGGACATGTCCGCCGAGATGTGGATCCCCAGAAACTTGAAACTGGAGACACGCTCAACAGCCATTCCATCGATGTGGATGGTGTCGTGCGTGCCTCTTGGCTCCTTTCTGAAGTCCACGATGAGCTCCTTGGTTTTGGTGGTGTTGAGGAGCTGGTTATTTTCAGTGCACCATGTGGCCAGGTGCTGGATCTCTTCCCTGTAGGCAGTCTCATCGTTGTTGCTGATGAGACCAATCACCGTAGTGTCGTCCGCAACTTGATGATGGAATTAGATTCGTACACAGGCTTGCAGTCGGAGGTGAAGAGGGAGTAGAGAAACGGGCTCAGCACACAGCCCTGTGGTACACCAGTGTTGAGTGTGATGGACGTGGAGCAGTTGGAGCCTGATCGAACATTCTGGGGTCTGTTGGTAAGAAAGTCCAAAATCCAATTGCACGTGGAGGTGTTGATGCCCAGGTCTCCAAGTTTGGCTATTAACTTAGCCGGGATGACAGTGTTGAATGCTGAGCTGAAGTCAACAAACAGTATTCGTGCATAAGTGTTCTTATCGTCCAGATGTGTGAGCACAGAGTGCAGTGCCATGGAAACCGCATCCTCTGTGCTCCTATTGCTACGGTAGGCGAACTGGTGTGAGTCCAATGTTGATGGTAGCGAGTCCTTTAGGTGTGCCAGGACCAGCCGCTCAAAGCACTTCATTACGATGGGTGTGAGTGCTACAGGGCGGTAGTCGTTAAGGCACTTCGGGCTGGAGTGTTTTGGCACTGGCACAATGGACGTGCATTTAAAGCATGTTGGTACAGCAGCTTGGGCAAGAGACAGGTTGAAGATGTCTGTAAAAACTCCAGCGAGCTGCTCCGCACATGCCCTGAGTACGCGTCCAGGGATGTTATCCGGTCCAGCAGCCTTGTGCGTGCTGATCCTGCTCAGTGCCTTGCAGACATCTGTGGAGGAGAGTGTGATGGGGGGGTGGTCAGCTGAGGGTTTGAGCTTGGTGGCAGTTTCTCTGTTGTCTCTTTCAAAGCGAGCATAAAAGTCATTAAGCTCGTTCAGGAAGTTGACATCAGTGGCTACGGGGGTGGAGTGAGTGGGTTTATAGTCACTGATGGCCTGAATGCCCTGCCACATGCGTCGAGGATCAGCGTTGGAGAAGTGTCCCTCTATCTTCAGCTTGTAGCAGTGCTTGGCCTCTTTGATGCCCCTTTTCAGATTTGCCCTGGATGTGCTATAGGCCTGTGCGTCTCCTGATCTGAAGGCAGTATTGCGTGTCTTCAATAGGAGTCGCACTTTCCTGTTCATCCATGGCTTCTGATTTGGGTATGTGGTGATCTGCTTCTGGTTGTAACAGTGTCTATGGTGGTGTTAATATAATCCAGTACAGAGGAGGTGTAGCAGTCAATGTCCGTGTGAGAGCCACTGGTGGCTTGAGTAGCAAACATACTCCAGTCTGTGTGTAGAAACCTTTCCTGAAGTGATGAATCTGCTCCTGCAGGCCACACCTTGATGGTCTTCACTGATGGCTTCACGCGGTTGATGAGAGGTGCATATTTGGGGGTGAGGAACAAAGAAAGGTGATCTGACTGTCCCAGGTGGGGGAGGGGTGTCGCGACGTAGGCTCCAGCCTGTTTGTGTAAACTGGTCTAAAGTTTTGTTTCCTCTGGTGTGACAAGAAACATGCTGGTGAATTTTGGTAGCACTGACTTCAAGTTTGAATGATTAAATCACCAGCGACAATAAACGCAGCTTCCGGGTGAACGGTCTGTGTTTACTAATGGCTGCGTGAAGTTCTTTCATAGCAAACTTGGCGTCAGCGTCCGGGGAATATAGGCTGCAGTGATAATCGTACAAGTGAACTCCCGTGGTAGATAGAACGGTCTACATTTAACCATGAGAAACTCAAGGTTAGCTGAACAATGTCTCCCAACAATAGCAGAGTTTGTGGGTGTAATTTGTGGGTTAATATGGGTGTCTGTATGCATGTGTGGTTTAGGTGCTCAGTATGTGAAACCACCTCCAATGTCATAGCCGTCCACAGCCAGACAACTCTGATTCCTGCCTGTCCCCGAGGTTGGGAGTCACTATGGACCGGACACTCATTTTTCATGGTAAAGAAGTCAGTGCATTTTTCTCCTGAATCTTCTCATATGCTATAATCCATCTAATTTTCTTCCTTTGACCTTCATCCGTTTTAGCAATTGGGTGCTGGAGCAGAAGGGTCCTCCCAGCCCTTGGTTTCTCCTGGCTCATGTCTGGAAAGTTTCCGCCAAGTGCCTTTCATCGAGTGTCACGGCAGGGGAACGTGTAACTACTACCCTGATTCCTATAGCTACTGGCTGGCCTCCCTAGACCCCAACCGCATGTTCAGGTAAACTTCTCCCTTCTGTGGAAACAGTCGTGGATGCGTGCCAATGGGAGATGCCTCCATTTCAGTTTAAATCCCATCTTTCACAGGGTTAGGTAAAGTGCTCCTATTATGCTAATTTTCAGGTTCATATTTTTGTGTGTGTGTGTGTGTGTGTGTGTGTGTGTGTGTGTGTGGTGTGTGTGTGTGTGTTCGTGTTCTCTCCTGTAGTAAACCCGTTCCTCAGACAGTGAAGGGACCTTCGATACAAAGTGTCATCAGCCGTTGTCGTGTCTGCAGGAAACTATGGCAACCTGATACAGATGAGAAACGTGGGGACAATTTTTAACATCCCATTTTACTTTTTCAATGTCATTTGAAGTATGAAAATGTGAGATAAAACAGTCTTGGTTGTTTGTGGTGTGTGTTTGTCAAACTGGTGCTTTGAAGTTACAAATCTATGTTAATGAGTCTTAGCGCTGAATAAATAAAGCAAATTGCCAATTAATGCCAGGTGTTATATAAGCTCTGATAATAGTGTATATTACATTTTATGATAAATTTAGTGAGTCATTATAGCTTAAAGAGGCTGTAGTGTGCCACCTGTGTATAATTGTGATACACTTGAGCTTCAACAAGAGCTAACAGTAGCAATGATAAAGGTACTAATAGCAGCACTTTGCCCATTTCAGTTTTTGAAATAGTCTTTTGTGTTTTTTTCCACCAAGATTTTCAGTAAATTTTCTTTAACCCTCCTGTTGTCCTCAGGGTCAAATTTAACCCATTTTCAAAAAGTTTCTAAAACAGAATTCTGGGTTTCCTTCAACCAAATTTTTAAAAAAAAATAACGTAGATGGTTCCATGCGACGCTCCTCACAAGTTAAATAACTGATCAGTTCATTTTTTTCATTGAATTTGGTTGTTTTATTTAATTTCATAACATTTAAGAAAAAAAAGACTTAAGAACACTGAAAAAAAGTGACAGAAACGTAAAAAAAAGCAGAAAAAATCGACATTGTTATTGTAAAAAGTGAGAAAGAACTTCAGGAAAAGTTAGAAAACGTCGAAAAGTGACAACAAATGTTGGCGAAAGCTTCAAAAACTTCAAAAAACAACAAAAATGTCCTTAAAAAAGACAAAGAACTTTGGGAAGAGTGAGGGTTAAATTCTTGCAAACACTTTCCTTTAAATGTCAGTGGAACATTAAAAACAAGCCATCTGTGACACTAGACAAGCCTAGATTGTGACTGTGTATACTTCATTGATAAAAGCACAACAGCCACTCAACGGCCTGCATTGCCGTGTTCATGTGACTAAAGGTGTCTCGCATTAAAACAATAGTTGAGACATCTACTAAGATATAATGAACCTATCTACTGCATACAGTGCTGATGTCAGTAAATGAAGATGACACACATGTGTCTATGGCATTTGGAGGGGCTCTATTTTGTAAATGTGAGTTTCCCTTTTGAATTGGTACGTTTTTGATGTTTTCACACAAATATTGAGTCATTTGTGCCCTCTACAGATTTCAGTGTGTTAAATGGTGCATGGAAGAGAATAAACCTCATGAGTCATACAGCCTGCAACTTTCCACATTACATTTCTAAATGAACTATCAGGAGGTGGTCTCTTTGGCTTCGCAGCTATAACTGCTAATTAAGATCTTGATAGGCTATATTGTTGAATGATGTATGTTGCATTCCATATGTTGTTGTTTTGGTTTGTTAATTGGAGGAAGAGGTATTCAAATAAATCAAAAATGAAGAGAAATAATGATTATTTTCATGGTATGTTAATCTGCCTGTTGATTTAATATGTGACCAGAGGTTTGAAAGAAGCTCAATCCATCCATCCATCTTCATCCGCTTATCCAGTATCGGGTCGTGGGGGCAGCAGCTCCAGTAGGGGACCCCAAACTTCCCTTTCCCGAGCCACATCAACCAGCTCCGACTGGGGGATCCCGAGGCGTTCCCAGGCCAGGTTGGAGATATAATCTCTCCACCTAGTCCTGGGTCTTCCTCGAGGCCTCCTCCCAGCTGGATGTGCCTGGAACACCTCCCTAGGGAGGCACCCAGGAGGCATCCTTACCAGATGCCCGAACCACCTCAACTGGCTCCTTTCGACGCGAAGGAGCAGCGGCTCTACTCCGAGCTCCTCTCGGATGACTGAGCTTCTCACCCTATCTCTAAGGGAGACGCTAGCCACCCTCCTGAGGAAAACCATTTCGGCCGCTTGTACCCTGGATCTCGTTCGGTCATGACCCAGCCTTCATGACCATAGGTGAGGGTAGGAACGAAAATTGCCCGGTAGATCGAGAGCTTTGGCTTCTGGCTCAGCTCTCTTTTCGTCACAACGGTGCGATAAACGGAATGTAATACCGCACCGGCTGTTCCGATTCTCCGACCAATCTCACGCTCCATGGTCCCCTCACTCGCGAACAAGACCCCAAGGTACATAAACTCCTTCACTTGGGGTAAGGACTCATTCCCTACCTGAAGAAAGCACTCCATCGGTTTCCTGCTGAGAACCTTGGCCTCAGATTTAGAGGTGCTGATCCTCATCCTAGCCGCTTCACACTCGGCTGCGAACCGATCCAGTGAGTGCTGAAGGTCACAGACCGATGATGCCATCAGGACCACATCATCCGCAAAAAGCAGCGATGAGATCCCGAGCCCACCGAACTGCAACCCCTCCCCGCCCCGACTACGCCTCGATATCCTGTCCATAAATATAACAAACAGGATTGGTGACAAAGTGCAGCCCTGGCGGAGGCCAACCCTCACCTGGAACGAGTCCGACTTACTGGCGAGAACCCGGACACAGCTCTCGCTTTGGTCATACAGAGATTGGATGGCCCTGAGAAGGGACCCCTTCACCCCATATTCCCGCAGCACCTCCCACAATTTCTCCCGGTGGACCCAGTCATACGCCTTCTCCAGATCCACAAAACACATGTAGACTGGTTGGGCATACTCCCAGGCCCCCTCCAAGATCCTTGCGAGAGTAAAGATCTGATCCGTTGTTCCACGACCAGGACGGAATCCGCATGGTTCCTCTTCAATCCGAGGTTCGACTAGTGTGAAGTGTGATACCCCTATAATTGGCACACACCCTCTGGTCCCCCTTTTTGAAGAGGGGAACCACCACCCCGGTCTGCCACTCTTTAGGCACCGTCCCAGACTTCCACGGAATGTTGAAGAGGCGTGTCAACCAGGACAGCCCCTCCACACCCAGAGCCTTCAGCATTTCTGGACGGATCTCATCAATCCCTGGGGCTTTGCCGCTGTGGAGTTGTTTGACTACCTCAGCGACTTCCACCAGGGAAATTGACGACAGTCCCCCATCATCCTCCAGCTCCACCTCTACCACAGAGGGCGTGTCAGCTGGATTTAGGAGTTCCTCAAAGTGCTCCTTCCACCGCCCTATTACCTCCTCAGTTGAGGTCAACAACGTCCCATCCTTACTGTATACAGCTTGGATGATTCCTCGCTTCCCCCTCCTGAGGTGGCGAACGGTTTTCCAGAAGCACCTTGGTGCCGACCGAAAGTCCTTCTCCATATCTTCTCCGAACTTCTCCCACACCCGCTGCTTTGCCTCTGTCACGGCAGAGGCTGCAGCCCTTCGGGCCCGTCGTTATCCTGCAACTGCCCCCGGAGTCCTCCGAGACAACATATCCCGGAAAGACTCCTTCTTCAGTCTGACGGCTTCCCTGACCATCGGTGTCCACCAGGGTGTTCGTGGGTTACCGACCCTTGAGGCACCCAAAACCCTAGGACCACAGCTCGCCGCCGCAGCTTTAGCAATGGAAACTTTGAACATTGTCCACTCAGGTTCAATGCCCCCAGCCTCCACAGGGAGTCCGAAAAGCTCCGCCGGAGGTGTGAGTTGAAAGTCCGTCGGACAGGGGCCTCCTCCAGACGTTCCCAGTTTACCCGCACTACCCGTTTGGGTTTACCAGGTCTGTCCAGAGTCTTCCCCCACCCCCTGACCCAACTCACCACCAGATGGTGATCAGTTGACAGCTCTGCCCCTCTCTTCACCCGAGTGTCCAAAACATTCGGCCTCAGATCAGATGAAACGATTATAAAATCGACCATTGACCTTTGGCCTAGGGTGCTCTGGTACCACGTACACTTATGAGCATCCCTATGTTCGAACATGGTGTTTGTGATGGACAATCCATGACTAGCACAGAAGTCCAACAACAGACAACCACTCTGGTTTAGATCAGGGAGGCCGTTCCTCCCAATCACGCCTCTGCAAGTATCTCCATCATTGCCCACGTGTGCATATAAGTCCCCCAGCAGAACTATAGAGTCCCCTACTGGAGCCCCATACAGGACTCCATTCAAGGTCTCCAAGAAGGCCGAATACTCCAAACTCTTGTTTGGTGCATATGCACAAACAACAGTCAGAGTTTTCCCCCCCATCACCCGCAGGCGTAGGGAGGCGACCCTCTCGTCCACCGGGGTAAACTTCAACGCAGCGACACTCAGCCGGGGACTTGTGAGTATCCCCACACCCGCCCGGCGCCTCACACCATGGGCAACTCCGGAGTAGGACAGAGTCTAACCCCTATCCAGGAGGACGATTCCAGAACCGAGACTGTGCGTAGAGGTAAGCCCCACCAGATCTAACCGGTAGCGCTCCACCTCCCGCACAAGTTCCGGCTCCTTCCCCCACAGAGAGGTGACATTCCACGTCCCCAGAGCCAGCCTCTGCCGCCCGGTTCTGGTCCGTCGAAGCCCCTGACCTTCGCTGCCACCCATGTAGCAGCGCACTCGACCCCTTTGGATCCTCCCACAGGTGGTGGGCCCATGGGGTGGTTTGAAAGAAGCTGTTATTCAAAATAATACTGTAAATGTTACCATCCAGAATAGCCTCATTCCTCTTGTGATTTCAACATTGTATTACCCCGCACTATTCACTCAGTAGAGCAATGTGTCCCTAAGGAGCAGTCGTTCCAGCTCACTCGTCCATACCTGTCACTGTGATCAATACATACAAACCCACAAGTCCCATATAGCTAGATGCAAAAAAAGTACAGCCATGCCTTTAAACAACACTGTGTTCAAAATGCTGTTGCTATCTGGCATGCGCATTTTCCAACATATCGATTGTTCAGAGTCAGAAATAACAAGCAGCCTCATATGCTTATGTAAGGGAGGCAGCTAACACAAGTAACATCTGAAGAGGAGCGGAACCCTCTTATGGGAATTAAAAACCTGTGATGAAGTATCACACTGATTTATCTAATAAATTTTTGACATTTTTGGAGCACAATCTCAACTCATTAAAAGTAAGAGTTCTAACACATCTGAAAAAGCCCTGATGTAACAAGCAGCCACTCCTTGAATGCCACATTGAATTTAACAAGTCTTACATGGCCTGGTGCAGACAGTTGTTGTCAGCATAGATAGAAACAATCTTGCCATGAAGTGCTCTTGGTAGCCTTCTTAACAGGATTATTCTGCTTCCAACGGTGCACTTAATAATTGTTCAGGCAGCTATATTAGGCTTCTACACCTCTGTAATTGGGTTATAAAAGTGATTTGTTGAAAGGTTGATGCGCCTCAAGGTTGTCCCCCATGTGAAAGACATGTCCTTTTAGTTTTTTTCCAAACGTGTGCCTTACATGGACTAGATAAACATCTGTTCATGTTTTTGCAGGTTAACTTTAAGTGTTGAAGGGTGTTGAATACTCAGTTTTGGAAAAAAATCTATATGAAATTAATGAAACACATTCAGGTCCCATTATAACATAGGTTTTTTTTCCCGGTGCAGGACAGATCTCAATCCAGAAAAACTTTTGACGAAGTCAATATATTCATATTATGATCAGTTTTTTACAGGTTTACAGGGAAAGTTCTATAAAAACTACAAAGACATTGACCATACTCACACTGGTTACTAGGTATCTACTAATTGTCATACCTGCATTCTGTGTGTAGGTAAAATCCTTAAGGATCAGCTGATAAAACCCATCACTTCCAGTCACTTTTCTCCAGTCGCAGTTGTTAAAGGATATTGTCCGTCTACATTTAAGCCTTAGTCTATGGGGAATTGAGCTGCACCTTGGCAGATGTTCCCAGTTGTAAATCTTTTTTTTCTTTTTTTTACTTAACCTGGACTGAATTATAAAAGTTTTGTTGCCTCTGCCATGATGCGAACACATTTTATGCTTGTTGTCTTGCGTTGATCATTTAAGAAAAACATTGCGTGTTGACACTTGCTGAAAAGAGATTTTGGGCATATTTATTCAGCTTCAAGCTGAATATACAATTTTAAAAAGTCTTTTGACCCACTCTGCCTTTACATTTATCTGAATAAAAAACACTAACTGAATACCTCTTGCCTGTTAAACAATAAAACGGTATTAAAAAAACAAAGATTGCTAAATCTTTGGTCCATGTAACGCCGTCGCATATTTACAGCATGTGTCATTGGGAAAATCATTAAAGCCTTTGACAAATGCACCTTAATTTAGATGCAACATAACTTACGTTAAACGGAGCAGAAATCTCATTAAAGGGGTCAACTGGACCAACTCACAGGAGTGTAACAAAGGATAAGTTGACCTTTGTGACATCTTGATATCCCATTATTACTGTGCTGCCCATTGATTGAACTTTTACAGCACAACAGGGTTAATGAAGTCATTGTTTCCTAATGTTAGTGTCATTAATGTTTTTTTTAATCTTACATGAGTGCACATTGGGCCTCACTTACAGGGATTTGCTTTTAAACCAGAATGCACAGGGGACCTTTCACATCTGCAAGTTATGCCAATGACAGCATCAAGATGACCTTCACTTATACGACCAGATTACAGTGTGTAAATGACCAGGAAAGACCAAAAGTCTCGTTATTTAGACCGTTTCCCTCACTATTTATGCCTGCTGTACATTACTGGGTATATGGTTCGGTGCATTGATGGGGCCAAACACAAAACTGAGGATAGTTGTCCTTACGCAAATAACCTGCCTACTCCTCCCCTTTTTGGGCCTATACTGTAGGTAGCGCTTTAAAAACAGACATCTCACTGTGACAGCGACATCAGCGGTGGATGTTGTGGTGTCTTACCAAGAAGAATTCTCTCCACAAGAAGCACACAAGCAACTCATCCCAAATAAGGATGGCCCACATCTTTTGCATTGTGGCACTTTTGTGTTTTGCATCGTGTGTTGCGGAAAATACAGAGACTGCAGCGGGATCTCTACCTTAAGCAAGACTCATTGCCATGGCTCGACGAAACACAGGACAAACAGGTGAGATGTCTCTATTTTCCCTAATGCCCTCCTGCATATGTTCCTAAAAATACCATCCCTTCTCCCAGCGGTTGAAACCAAGCCCCGGGGACCAGCTTTGATTAGGCTTTAGGATGATTAGTGATTATGATGATGATTAGGTTGATCAGGGAGTCCTTCTGGATGCTGTCAGAGCTACCTGTCTGATTATTGTCATTTGATCATCCCCAAAACTGCACCTCCATGAAATTGCAGATTAGAGATTAAAGTACTACCACAACTTTTTGCATGTCCATTTCTGAATATGAGCAACAAATGCAAAAGTTCTGTAGCATAAGATAAACTGATTTACAGTAACGTTTCCTATTTACTGACATTTATGACCCGGTTACTGTTTATAATGCTTTAATATTGATATCATGTCAATAGGTTAACTTTAAATGTTAAAGGGT
The DNA here is from genome assembly GCF_008692095.1 of Etheostoma spectabile. Taxonomy (NCBI): domain Eukaryota; kingdom Metazoa; phylum Chordata; class Actinopteri; order Perciformes; family Percidae; genus Etheostoma; species Etheostoma spectabile. Next base: position 6,679,118 of record NC_045744.1, read on the forward strand.
AATACTAAATTTTGGAAAAAAATCCATATGAAATTAATGAAACACATTCAGGTCCCATTATAACATAGATTTTTTTCCCAGTGTAGGTCAGATCTCAATCCAGAATAACTGTTGGCAAAATTGTCATTTGATTATCCCCAAAGCTGCACCTCCATGAAGTTGCAGATTAGAGATTAAAGTACTACCAAAAAATGTTGCATGTCCATTTCTGAATATGAGCAACAAATGCAAAAGTTCTGTAGCATAAATTAAACTGATTTACAGTAACGTTTCCTATTTACTTACATGTATGACCCGGTTACTGTTTATAATGCTTTAATATTGAGATCATGTCAATATTTTTACTCCACAGGAATCACCTAAGAACTTCATAGACTTGCTTTATAAACTCTCCAAATTTGAAAATGGAAATATCCTACAAGAACCCACAGACACTGAGGAACAGGAGAAGAATCGGCGGGCGCTGGGCAAGACAACTCGCATATTCGGCTGCAGAATCTTCTTCTGGAAAGCCTGGGCTCCCTGCTAACTCTGTTCTCATTTAAGTGCCAGACAAACCATGAAATGGATATTTCACTCTCATCTCTTTTTATGTCTTAATGCAGTTTTCTCTTGGCATACCTAATTTATTGCTGCTCCAGGGTCCCAAACAATCATGCAACTGCATTATATCTTAAGATTAAAAAAAGAAAGAAAAAAAGGGATTTTTGCTTTCCATTCTTATATAAATGTTCTATGCTGGTTGGATGTTAAATTACTTTGTAATTTTCAAAAAATGTTAGGGCAGCTTTAATTAGCTTTCGCCTTCAAATTAAATGTGAACATAAAAATTGTGGACATTGTTGTAAACTATATGTGTGGATGTTTATGTACTACATAAACAGTTTTTTTATTTCTTTAAATAAACCTAGCCACTAAAGCTTACGTTCCTTGAGGCATGACTTCACCAAAACAATTAAAAAGATGATACTGCATGTTACTTGGATTGGCTTCTTAACATTCTACCATCTCACTTTGCATAAAGGTCTTGACATTCATGTTTTACTCCACCATTATCAGTTAACTTTGCAAAGTTTAGTGTGGAGAATATTAAGCGGTTTGGCGGTTTCTGGGGTGCAACATTCACATCTGTTAGTAAAATCATTGTATACGCCTCTCATACTTGCAGTTAGTTGAACAATACTTGACCTTCTTGATCCTGCGAGTCTACATTATTTACAGTGCAGCTGACTGGTGTACAAAATGAAGTGGTCACTGAATATTTAATGATTGGTAAATGAAGAAAAACTGCTCCATAACCCTACTCAAGTTAAATGAGCCCTGCAGAGAGCTGAGGAACTCTACAGGGTTCCTAGACCACCAACCGTCTGTTAGGTTTCAAATAAATCAAGATCATTCGCATTCATTTATTCATTCATTCATCACTCATCAAAGTATTTCTATAAGGGCTTTCTTTTGTTAGCAGATTTCTCTCTAGCCCACATTATTTTCTTTCCAGCAGAGGAGGCTGTTCTTCTCTTTGTTTAATCCGGTAAGATGTCATAAATGTCTGCAGTGTGTTATATGTTTCAAAGTGATCTTCGTGGTAGACCAGCACAGCAACAACCCCACAGCTTCACAGAGAGCTTCATTCATCTTTCACATCTTTGATGTTCCTTCAATCGTTACGCCAATGATTGAAGCAAATCCCTATTTCCTATTTCCATATTTAAGTGTACTGTAGCTTTGGCATGCAATCTGCAAAGAGTTGTGTGTGTGTGTGTGTATGGCATTTGTGCATGCATCTGTGTAAGTGAGCAACGCATATATCGCATTTGCGTATTTCCTGACACATGCCTGTATGTGCATAAAACATGTCATGCAACACCACAGATTGACACATTGATGACGCACGCATTTAGCAGCATTTAGAACTGTGAGGCGGATTCGGTGAAAATTACATGAACTCTATAACATCAAGCAAGACAAAAAGACTATAGGTGAAACCGAGAGAAAGCAAAAGCACAACGTAGGGTGCAGACAAAGGAGGCTAGATTGAGTGGAAATGTAACAAATTGGATAGAGAGGCGGAGAGAGAATATAGATTAGGAACGTGAGAAAGTAGAGGAAGGGAGGGAAGGAGAGGTGCAAAGAGGATGAGCAACGGGATCATCGAGAAAATTATTAAAGTAGCAGTGTCGGAGCATAACTGCAGTCAAAGCTAGGCTAAGTATCCTTTCTGTCCCTGGGCAATTGGGATTCAAGAGAACAGCTTCCCCCTGTAACAGGAGGTGCTGCCAGGACATTAACATGCTTACACTGCAGCGCTTCTTCAATAAAGTGTTAGAGTGTGAGAGTAACAATTACAAAGTGTGGGAGCGGGTGTGTGGGCAGGCGGCTGGGTATCTTTACAGTGTGTGTGTGTATTATGTCTCTTAAGTATGTATTCCTGGCAGTGTTCATCTGCAAACAGGAGAGGCCAAAAACACCAAATCCCAGAGAAAGAGCGGCAGAGAGACAGTAAAGTGATTTGTATCGTCTCAGGAGCGGATTGTCTCACAAGCAAAGCAGAGCAGAAGCTTTCAGGTTTTTGAATTGAGTCTCTTCAACAATCAGAACTCATTTCATTCAAACACTTATAATCATTCCAAAGCTTACTTCTTCTGGAAGTAAACACGTTAAAACCAATTAACCATTACTTTTGCCAGCTCTGAGAAGTTGATTTGGATGTAAAAGATGCAGATAAGAAACACCGAGCCAGCTAGATCAAAGGAGCATCACTGAGCCTTAATTGAACAGAGACCAATTATTTTTAATGAGTCGAACAGAACGCCCCACTTCTAAGTAGGAGTTCCCTTATTCTCTCCCTGCGAGGATGAGAAAAGAGAAACGAGTGGAGTCTCAGTGGCACACAGGCCCATATCAAAACAACAGGACCAAAAGGGGTAGACAGAGAAGGAAGAGAGCTGTGTGGGATAAAAGATCAAGAATACGTTTTACTCTGTGTGCTAACAAGTCTGCAAAAGACAAATAATGTCACATATGTATCTGTATAAAAAACTACAAGCCATGACTAGATGTCTGTGTTGTTGACCCAGCTGAACGCTACAAGTTCTCCATTAGCTGTACCTGTGATATGGCATTAAAGAAGATTTACGATACTGGTAACATGGAAAATGTAAGTAATGACACTTGCTACACAGAGATGCATTTGACATAACCCCGGCGAAGGGATTTTTTTATTGCAGAGATGTTGTAAACCGTGCCGGCTGTGACCTTTAAAGTGCAATAAAAAACATTCAGTCTTCTGTCGCATATTAACACAGATGGTTTGAGAGAAAAGAGGAGAGATAATAAAATTGTGTGTTACCTCGGGATGAGAATTTAGATAAAAATACACCACTTGGTATCCAGTCACTGATTTGGGGTAGTTTAACACCTGTTTTGAGTGTTGAATGAACAATTTGACACAGTATTTGCAGGCGACCCGCTGGATGACCACATTCCACAGCTATTGTGTCTGCCACTGAGATGTGAGAAGTCTTCTATACAATCCTGAGATTCTGACCTGAGGGTGACATTAGAGGAAATAGCAGAAATAATTTACCCTCTGGGGTCTGGGAGAGAATGAAGATGCTCAGTGAATATAATAGCCTGTAGATTCTAACTGTTCTTGTGTGCAATGCATGTCTGACCTAAACATCTCATTTGTGGTTGTGTGACATATCTGAACTGCTATTGGATGGAGTGCCCTGAAATGTAGTACTGAAATTCACAATACCCTCAGGAGGATTTACATTAACTTTGGTGATCCCTCAAACGTTTCTCTAGCACCAATTTTAATGGGTCCAATACTTTGGTATATTACCAAATACTGGCAAAACTAATGAAACTGAGCAGAACTTCATATCCAATAAGGTAGCTGATAAAAGATACATGTTGAATGTTTACTTTGACTGGTTATAGTGTCAGTATGTGCAATGCAATAACGCCAGAAATATCATCTACGTTAGACGCGGTGAGCATGCGCAGCTCAGTGACCCAAATCAACACACCTGCAGGTCACGTGCATGCTGGGTCTAGCTACTCCTAAACCAATATTGTTGCTCTTCCAACGCTGTCATCTACATTTGCGTAGGAACTTTCTTGGACTGTAAGAGCGAACTTCTTCTAACTTCTTAATCCCTGTTCCCTGATGTTACTGCAGAGGTTAGCCTCATTCAACTCAAAACTTGCTTTGCTTTTGTCGAGCCCATGTTTCGAGCAGAGAAATAGGAGCAGATTGCGGAGGAGACTCCCAGAAAGACGTGCTGTATGGGGCGCCGTTTGTAAAGCGGCTCGTGCTGAAAATAACAGCAACATTTTGTCACATTTAGATTTAAATAATGTTTAAAAAACTGGTGTGAAATTTTGAGGGTCACTTTCTTGCACATTTACAACAATATTTGTCAACTTGGAAATATTTAAAATAGTTAAATCCAAATATTAAATGTTACACCTAAATGTTAAATGTTAAATGTAATTGCTAAATCTAAATGTTAAATCTAAATCTAAATGTTAAATCTAAATCTAAATCTAAATGTTAAATCTAAATCTAAATCTAAATGTTAAATCTAAATCTAAATATTAAATCTAAATCTAAATCTAAATGTTAAATCTCAATCTAAATTTAAATGTTAAATCTAAGTATTAAATCTAAATCTAAATGTGAAATCTAAATATTAAACCTAAATCTAAATGTTAAATCTAAATCTAAATGTTAAATCTAAATCTAAATCTTAAATCTAAATGTTTTGGGTGAAACTAAATATTTAGCTAATATGCAAATTAAATGCCGGAAGTACCAAAATAAAAGCTTGAGGAGGTCAGTGTATGTTTATAGTGTCAAATAACGAATATAAATCCTCTCATCGGGAGATATGGACTCTTGAACTTGGATAACCGTGAAATTAACTACCTAAAATAATAAACACAGTTGGGGAAAACTGTATTTGAAGAGTACTTTGAGTTTTTAGTGTCACTTTTATGAATGGTGTGGGAATTATAGCCACTATAGCCAGCCACGAGGGGGGGGGCTCACTTTGACTGGTCTGTCACGTTCGCTTGCATTAAGGCCAGCTAGAGCCTATCCCCGCCCGCCCCCGACAATTTAGATTTAACATTTAGATTTAGATTTAACATTTTAGATTTAGATTTAATATTTAGATTTAACATTTAGATTTAGATTTAGATTTAACATTTAGATTTAGATTTAATATTTAGATTTAGATTTAGATTTAACATTTAGATTTAGATTTAATATTTAGATTTAACATTTAGATTTAGAATTAGATTTAACATTTAGATTTAGATTTAACATTTAGATTTAGATTTAATATTTAGATTTAGATTTAGATTTAACATTTAGATTTAGATTTAGATTTAGATTTAACATTTAGATTTAGATTTAATATTTAGATTTAACATTTAGATTTAGATTTAACATTTAGATTTAGATTTAATATTTAGATTTAAAATTTAGATTTAGATTTAACATTTGGATTTAGATTTAGCATTTAGATTTAACATTTAACATTTAGGTGTAACATTTAATATTTGGATTTAACTATTTAAAACATTTCCAAGTTGACAAATATTGTTGTAAATGTACAAGAAAGTGACCCTCAAAATTTCATACCAGTTTTTTAAACATTATTTAAAGCTAAATGTGACAAAATGTTGCTGTTATTTTCAGCGTCTGAGCCGCTTTACAAACGGCGCCCCATAGTGCTGACAGGTGGGTAACGTTACACCAGACCTTTTTTTTTAAAGAGAAGGTATAAAAACTGTGCTGCATGGCTCTCTTTTAGCCTTAATGTGGGTTCTGTGAGGTTTTGGTTGTGTTTGGGTTGCATAAGAAAGTTGGACGTTCTGGGAAAGTTAGTTTTTGGTTACATCAAACTTTCTCAGAACGTTCCCTAACGAACTTCGAAATCCTCTTTGTAGCTCAGTCTTTTATTACACACACACACACAAGGATAAGGAATACAGACATTGGGCTGTGGTTATCTATATTATGCTACAAGAATGTCAGTTTCAAAAGTGCAGACAGTTCGAACAATGTGTTCCTTGAGTGCCCTTGAAACTCTGACACTCTGCCACCTAATCTGTTAACCAGCAGAAACTGGACAAGACAGTTGTTAAATGCACACATAATAATTAAGCAAGAAAGTCACACTACTTAAGAAACTACTTTAAGAAATAAGAAATTAAAGACTTTTTAAAATGAATTCTCTATCAGCAACTGCAGCCCTTTAAAATAAAGCAAGGCGCAGTCTCACAGCCGCTAGCTACAGGCTCGTCACTTGTTGATATCACATCATGGACCAAATTGTTGAACCTTTAGATCTAAAAGTGTGTTGGACAGAAGGTCCTTGCCACCCTGCTGACCTTTCCTTTTATATGCCAACGTGAAAACATAAAAGCAGTACAAATGTTAAAACAACCATTCTCCAACACATTGGATCAGTGGACTTATTAACCTGGGAAGGAGACAAATCTGCCCTGCTCATGTTTCATTTGCTCTGGCAGATACATCTGGCCCCTCTCCCATTCAGACAGAAATACAGCCGACCAGGCTCTGGGCGGACCAATCACAATCATTTATTTCATGTGGGGCCGGTTTAAGATAATAACTGACAGAGGAGCGTCATGCTTGAATGTAGTTGCTGAACAAAACTGGCGTTCTCCTTCCAGTGCAACTTACCAGGCTCACAAAACTCAGATCAAGCTGTCAAACTGTGCAGCGCTGATGAAAATAAATTGCCTATTTCTACTACTAGGCTACTGTGTAGTTGTTACTTGAGAGAGTTTGTGACCTGACCACCAATATTTTCCTCATTCAAAATGGATATAATACAGCCCCAACTTGGGGGTGTTGCTCCGAGCTGCGTCTTTTCGTTGCTGTGATTGGTTGTTGTAGGTCCATCTACTTGCACCTAGAGTCATTTTTAGTCTGCATTGTTGATACCACCCCTTGGAAATTGAAAATGAATTGAGAAGTTTGCAAATTTAGCCAAAATTATACTTTCCACCGGCACCAGGGTCTGAGTGATTGGAAGAGAAAAGAGCTGAAAGGCTAAAGTTATTTTTGTGTTCGATTCACTACTCTAATTAAGTGCCATCATTTAATTAAAATGTTAATAACAATAATAAATGAGTAAAGTTATATTTCACAGTAATTATATTATGGTTATATATATATATATATATGAACATTTGAATAAATCTAAGATTTGAATACAGTCATCAACTTGAGTCCAAGGTTGCCTCTTCCACACAGGAGGGAAGGTGGGGGAGGACGGGTGGATGTGAAAGAAGAGCAGAGGAAAGTGGAGAAGCCTTCAAGCTGTTTGCAGCCCTTGCCCTCCATTATGTGTATCTGTTTGGACTGCAAATTCCCATCGGTGTCTAAATGGCTGACATTGACTTCTTTCTGCCCTTAGTGGAAGCTAATCACAGAGGTGGATGCAGTGAACAAGACGACATATTGATTGTGATAAAAATGCAAGCTGTTTCTTCAACTGTCTCCTTCAGGATGAAGCAAGTTAAAATCTTATCTTAAAATCTATTTTTTTTTTTTTATTACCAAAACAAGCCCAAATTACAATGCATACAGTAATCACTACCTTGTGCCCGTATACTATTGCTATTAACAGTGCATTTAAATGTAACAGCATTGCTTGTGTTTGTGCCCCCCTTAATTTTAGACACTGCACTGGTGGTGAACGTGGTGACCATGTGCCAACATCAGTATGTTAAAATTGTCATTGTGACATGCGCTGAATCTCATCCTAATTTGATATCTCCTCAACTCCTCGGTCCTCGACCAAACCAAGCCATATATCTGCCACGTGAAATCTCACATGCCATCGCCGTTGCTGTTTACATTCCGCCCTCTGCCAACACTACGTCGGCGTGTAACGTCACCCACACCCGCCATTGCCCAACTCCAGACTCAACACCCGAGTGCCCTCATTGTGATCTCGGGTGACTTCAACCATGTCACCATGACCTCCACACTAACTAACTTCACCCAGTACGTGAGCTGCCATACCAGAGAGGAGAGGACCGCTGGACCTGCTGTATGCTAATGTCAGGGACGCATACAGCTCTCTCCCCCCCCCCCCACTGGCAGATCCGACCACACCTGGTTCACATCAAACCCTGCTATGTGCCTCTGGTGAAAGGCAACCTCTGACCTCAAGGACAGTAGGAGATGGTCGGAGGAGGCCTATGAACACTCAGGGATGTTTTGAGGTGACAGACTGGGATGCACTCTGTGAGCCACATGGAGAGGACATAGATGGGCTGACTGAGTGTATCTCAGATTACATAAACTTCTGTGTGGACTGCACTGTCCCAGCAAGGACTGTTCAGTGTTACCCAACAACAAACCGTGGGTAACAAAGGACATCAAGAACATCCTGAATGCTAAGAGGAGGCTTTCAGAGCTGGGAATAGGGAGGAGGTGAGGGCATTCAGGGGGACCTGAAGGTGAAGATCAGGGAGGCTAAGGAGAAGTACGGATGAAGCTGGAGCGTAAACTCCAGCAGAACACATGAGGGAGGTCTGGAGCGGAATGAGGACCATCACTGGCTTCAGACCAGCTGGCAGCAGAGGAGTTGAAGGCAGCTTGGACAGGGCCAACGAACTCAATCTGTTCTTTAACAGATTTGATGCTCCTGCTCCTGCCCATCCCCCCATTAACACAACTGCTGTCTCACCTCCAACCCCACTACTTCCCCTCCCCCCCTCACTGTCCTTGTCCTCCTTCCAGGAGAGCCCTACCTCCCCCTCCTCTAGCCCTCCGGTTAACACCTCTCTCCAGCCTGACTCCCCCTCCCCCTACCCCACCTGTGACCTCTGTGTGCCTCACTGCTGACCAGGTGAGAAGACAGCTGACCAGACTCCACTCTAATAAGGCTGCAGGCCCTGATGGTATCCATCCTGGGGTGCTCAAAGCCTGTGCCTCTCAGCTATGTGAGTCTTTCACCATGTCTTCAACCTGAGCCTAGTCTCCAAAGGGTCCCCATGCTGTGGAAGACATCTTGCCCTCGTTCCTGTGCCAAGACGCCACGTCCCAGTGACGCCAAGGACTACAGACCCGTGGCACTGACCTCCCACATTATGAAGACCCTGGAGAGACTGGTTCTGGAACAGCTGCGGCCCATGGGGAGACCTCTCCTGGCCCCCTCCAGTTTCGCCTACCACCCCGGTTGGGAGTTGAGGACGCCATCATCTTCCTCTCAACCGCATCTAGCCCACCTGGACAGGCCGGCAAGCACGGTGAGGGTCATGTTTTTTGACTTCTCCAGTGCTTTCAACACCATCCGGCCGGCCCTGCTGGGTGAGAAGCTGACAGCGATGAAGGTGGATCCCCCCCTCGTGTTCCTGGATTGTTGACTACCTGACTGGCAGACCACAGTATGTGCCCTGCAACACTGTGTATCAGACAGAGTGGTCAGCAACACCGGGGCCCCGCAGGGGACTGTCCTCTCTCCCTTCCTCTTCACCATCTACACCACAGACTTCAACTACCACACAGAGTCCTGCCATCTTCAGAAGGTTTTCTGATGACTCTGCTGTGGTTGGATGTATCAGCGAGGGGGACGAGGCTGAGTACAGAGCTGTGGTGGGGGACTTTGTCACATGGAGTGAGCAGAACCATCTACAGCTCAATGTGACAAAGACCAAGGAGCTGGTGGTGGATCTAAGGAGAGCCAAGGCAGCAGTGAGCCCTGTTTCCCATCCAGGGGTCAGTGTGGACATCGTGGAGGACTACAATACCTGGGAGTGCACTTGGACATAAACTGACTGGGCCAAGAACACTCAAGCCCTCTACAGGAAGGGCCAAAGCCGTCTCTATTTTCTGAGAGAGCTGAGGTCCTTCAACATCTGCAGCAATGCTGAAGATGTTTTATGAGTCTGTGGTGGCCAGTGCTATCCTCTTTGCTGTTGCATGCTGGGGCAGAGTCTGAGGGTAGCGGACGCCAACAGACTCAACAAACTGATTCGCAAGGCCAGTGACGTCGTGGGGTGGATCTGGACTCTCTGTCGGGGGTGTCAGATAGGAGGATGCTGTCCAAACTACATGCCATCTTGGACAATGTCTCGCACCCCACTCCATGGCTTGTTGCTCAATCACAGGAGCACTTTCAGTGACAGACTCTTCTCCCAAAATGCACTACAGAGCGCCACAGGAAGTCATTCCTGCCTGTGGCCATCAAACTTTTTAACTCCTCCTCTAAGTGTCTGACACACACACAACACACACACACACACACACACACAACACACACACACACACACCACACACACACACACACCACACACCTTAGAGAGGTTGAAACTGGACAATATTATCTGTATTATCTGTTTTGTGCAATAACACTGGCCTGACATGTGTGCAATCTCAAATACCATAATTATTATTATTATTATTATTATTTAACTTTTCACCTTCCAAATCCTTAATTATGTGAATTATGTAATAATGTATAATACATTCCTTTATGTAAATACCGTACGTATCCAATTCCTTATATTTCTTTATTCTGTATTTCTACACTATTTATAATATTGTGCAACTACAAACACAGAGTTTCCCTTCGGGATCAATAAAGTATTTCTGATTCTGATTCTGATTCTGGGTCTTGTTCTGTCCCTCCTCGGTTTTTTGGCGCATAGAAGAAAGAGAGAGAGAGACTTCTTTCTCTCTTATTGTGAGTACCTATACATTTACACTGTCCTCAGCAGAAATGGAGAAAAAGAAACCCAACACCCCCCACCCCCATACTCCAACTCTGCTGTTACGCAAAAGAAGACGAGCCACATCCTAAAAGCAGGGGAGCCATCATCTTTCTCCTCTTCCTCCTCTTCATTCTCCTTTCAGACGGCACAGAGGGTCTGTTTCCATGACAACGGGAGAATTAAGGGCGAAGGAGCGCTATCCCAAAATGACATATTGGAATTAGGGGCTAGTGAGAAGATAAATAACCCACGGCAAATTAATAGATGAAGCGGATTATTCTTCGAATTTGAACCGCATAAAAACCCCAAGTTGATAGAATTAGTTTGTCTGCTTCACTTGTAAAGTGACCAACCCTAAAAAAAGAGAGTGATCAACAACACATTGAATCAATCACTGCCTAAAGGGGAATCAATCACTGCGTATAGGTGAAAGGTTTTTGATAACATAGTCTTTATTCTTAAACAATCACTAACTTCATTCAGATTTTTATTATCAATGCATATTTTTTTATCTCACAATTCATAATGCATATATGAGCATGTTCCAGTGCAGTGAAATCATCTGCAAACATAAAAATAATAAATAATACTTAATATCACATACAACCAATGTCTTTGCTCACCCTTTCATACATGAATACCCCCCCCCCCCCGAAAAGTGCTCTCCTTTTCTCACATCATCTATTTTTACCTGCTTTATTTAGTCATCCCTTTCTCAAATCCTCTCATTCTGCCGTCAACGGTTGACACAGAGTACATCCAATTTCATGCATTGCTTTAAGTCGACATGTATTCCATTTGCACCAATATAAACCTCTATAAAAAGATACTTCTATATGCTGGTCTTTCCTTTTGACTTTTAGTGTCACGTCTGATATACTGTATGTATCATCGTTACGCTGTAGGTGCTGTGGAAATTGAACTAATCTACCCTCAGCTCTCACAGTAACTGTAACTTGCACCATTAACTCTGGCCCAATTACTACACCAGATCCATGATAATATACCACTGCAGTTTGCTCCCTGCAACTGAATGTGTGCTATTTACTGTAAATACCATCAATTTAGCATATGATTTCCAACCAGATACAGGAGAGTTGTATAAACTCTTGCTAAAATACTGATCAAAACGTTGCATAAAAGGTTTTGGACATGTTCTCCCCAAATTTAAAACAATATCTCGCCTCAAAATTGAACCAAGCTTACGTCATCTCTTATTCATGCTATGTTCATGCTTCATCTCGGCTCCTGTAATCCCCTTTGCAACCTTCCTTACCTGGCTAGGCATAGCTGTACACTGCCATTTTTTTTTTATTGATAAACAACACCATCGACTTCATCCCGATCTCCTTAAACACCACACCGGTGGCCAAGCTTTGTGCAACGGGTGCTGGACAACGAGTGGCCAGTATTTTATGTCTGGCCCCATTCACGGAACAATTGTAGGACTTCCTGAGTTAGTCAAACTAATTGGGGATTGGGAATGAGCTATTTAGCCTACACGGTGTATGCGGTGTACCAGTCAATTCACCTTGTTTAAACAGCCCTGTCAGCATGTTGATTTATGAAAGAGAAGATTTCCTCCACGATGCAGCAAATGGCTCATTTCATGGGTCACAAAACCAGGTTGGATGGAGACTGTATGAGTTCGGTGAGATACTCTCACCGGGATGGTAGGTCATCCTCCCCAAACCTAGCTAAATCCAGGCGAACTGGTTCCTCAATGAGACATTTTGCTTCCATTGTGATGAGAAAGTCTTAATGATTGTGTCCGTATATTGAAAACATTGACAAGTCAGGTCAGCAAGTTATTAAACAGTCAGTCAGGCACCTTGTCCACCAGTGTTGAGAAATCTCTAATGTTTTCACAATACAAGTAACAGAAATAGTCTTTAAAACTAGTCAACACATGTCCTCTGCTGGCCCTGCCCAAACAACTGTCATTCTTCTCCTGCTCAGAAAAGAACGGCAGAAGTATTTTGTCCATATAGTTTAAAGGCATGAATACAGTTATATGGTTATATCTTTAGCCTAGCTAACAGCAGAGAGAGGGGTCTGTGTTTCTTGAGGTGTACATGTGAAGTGGCCATTTTCTTTTGGCCATGGCTCATAGTGCTGATGCTGGTTGGTTTGGAGAGAATACTATTCTTTGCCATTTGTGACAAGTTTGGACATCTTTTCACTTAAAAACCTAATAATCTTTGCAAATGTTAAATACTATATTCAATGGATATCAAAACAGTTTTACTTTGACACCAACTTTTACCTACTTGTACAACGTTCTTTGCCAGTCTTCTCTACTGACAAACACACCAACCACAGGGATGCGTTGTCAGCTTGGCATCGCTATTGTTTAGAGACATACTAGACGGTTTTCTATTATATTGCTTGAATCAGTCTTGTCCCATCATTGCAGAACAATATAGGGGACTTCCTGTTGGAGTACTTGAAACAGCCCTATCTGTCTTTTTATTCACACTTACAGTACACACCTGAGTAAATTACATCCCACCCTAAGCACTCTGTTTCTGTTGTAGTACAACACAGAGAACTATCAAATACATTCAGTCTTACCTTCACAACAGAGCAGGTCGTGTGACAGAGCTTTCAGGATCAAACTAAGAGAGAGAAATTGGAAAACCAATAACTAGTCCTAAAAACAAAAGAGAGCCAGTGACCATGATATTAACTGAGATGATAAGATTCAACAGATTAGGAATGATGATGTTATAGATATTACTGACAACAATAACACAAAGCATGTGGGAGTGCAGTAGCATTTAGAAAAGATGTATTAAAGCTTGTTTTTCACAGAATCAATTGAAAATGATAGTTATTTGTATTTGCGTGAAGAGAGACCACCATTCTTTCATTTATCACAGCTTTTTCTCTTTTGCATAAAATGTTGGTCAAGTCCTGATTGAAAATGTTTTTTATATCTCTCCTCTGGTTTCATATTAATTCATCTAAAAGATTTTCACAGGCAAGAGTTCAGTTCAGTTTTGTTTTTGTTGTCTTGGGTGTAGAGTAATAGCTCCTCATCGCCACAACGCCTTTTTTTTTTCACAGGGGATGGTGGTGCGTAATTTAGGGTGGGGGCGATGAGTTTTCCAATGGCCTCTCCCCTTGAGTCAGGATGAGACCACTCCCCCTGCTGGAAGCCCCTCCCCCCGCTGCTATGTGGAGTCCTGATTGACAGCTTTCCCTCCGTTCATGGTGGGAGTCCCTGAGCTCTTCCTGGAGCGGTGCTTGTCCTCTATCTCATGCATTGACGGCTCCCTGTACATACAAACTGTAGTGGAGATGCAAACAGAAGAAAGGAGAAGGAGGCAGAGGAGAGGACAGGAAAAAGAGTGGAGGAGCTCAGAAAGGGGACAATGGATAGCAGATTGAAGAGATGGATGTGCAGACAGAGACAAGGTCAGGTGTGAGGCTGGAGGGATAATTCTACCAGGCAGAGAAGCAGGACTGTGTAAGCACTTTTTTATCAAATTACCTGACAAGTTTTCATGATCTGTATCAAACACGGCTCTCACTAGAAACATGTTAGAGGTGATATTCAAAAATACTCTCTTTTTGAGTCTGACCATCAATTATGTATAGTTAAAATCACTGCCAACCCAAAAGCATAAATAGTTTATTCTTTGCTAACTTAAGAGCAACTACTGATCTACTAATTTAAATACTGGAACTTAACAAGGCAATAAAACCTGCTTCCAATAGGTAATCCATTGCAGCAAATGCACAAAAGTGTCATTGCAAGATGATTTGTTTAGCAAACTCTCCTTGTTAAAACATACTTTAAACTAGATTGTCATTTCTTTAACCAAAACGTTTTAAATTCAAGAATTAAACCATTATTTTCAACCAAGTATTTTCTTGATTGTTGGGGTTGGTTTGATAAAAACAATGCTTAACATAAGACATATTAAATATCCTGTGCCTTAGAATGCATTTAGTTTTTAAAATCATTGGAAGCAGTTTTCATACCACATTGTCATGTAACGGGTGGGGAATGTGACATTTTTTGGAATGTTTTCCAAAGTAATTAAAGAAAATGGGATGTACATGTATAGCCACACAAAGGAACAAACCAAACATTAAAAAGGTCATTTCAATGCTGTTCCAAACAACAAGCTTTCTCATACCTTCAATGGGCCTGGGCACAAAGTGTGACGAGGGTTTAGTCTTTTTGACCCGGTTGCCCTTCATGACTTGTCCCTCCTTGGTGAGGCCAAGGAACCAGGCCCGGCCCGACTCCTGCTGCCGGTACACAGTGGACGAGTAGATCACGTAGTAGTTCTCGAAAACAGACTCCTTGAACTTGCACTCTGGTGTGAACATCTCCTGCAAGATAAGAGACTGAAGGATGTAGATACAGTATGTGGATGTGGGCTCCTGCATTTAAGAATGCAAATAGTATGTGCTGTACACATGAATCAATGCTGCTCACACACCAAATACATTTTTGTATCCGCATAAATATCACATGCAGACATTAGCAGCAGGCAAGACAGAGGATTTTAATAAAGTCTGTTTCACTCTGCCAATATTGGCCCTCATCACTAGCATGAGGACATTGCCAAGGTCAGTAAACATACTGTGTGTGTATACACACACCACACACACACACACACACACACACGCACACATCTTTGGAATCTAAGTAATAAGTCCTATTAGAATAATGGTGAACAGTGGAAATTGTTATCTGTCTCTGCTTAATTATCAAAGCAGCAAAGTTCCGGTCTGCATGAGCATGGAGTAACCATGCTTATTTCACGCTCCCATCTATTATATAAATTCTGAGTACTTGGCCCCCTTTTTACAAACTTATGAATAAACACCAACAATTGTTAACCCCCTGACAATCAATCCCAATGAGAAGAAGGCCGCAAGACCCAACATGAAAGCCATAGCTGCCGTGCT
The DNA here is from genome assembly GCF_008692095.1 of Etheostoma spectabile. NCBI lineage: Eukaryota > Metazoa > Chordata > Actinopteri > Perciformes > Percidae > Etheostoma > Etheostoma spectabile. The sequence goes on from NC_045744.1 coordinate 6,694,817, forward strand.
GGTGGAGCACAGAGCGGCCCTTTTGTCCAACTTCAAATCTGTGTTTTCAACCCTTGAGTCAAAACTAGATACGATTCAGTCTATATTTGACGACCAGTAAAGATGAGTGCTATTCCTCGAGTCAAATTCCACTGCAGTCAGTGAGTGAATTTGGCCTTGGAGTCGAGCTGTTTGGTGCTAGCCAAAACGAAAGCCAAGCTACAGGCTAAGGTTCTGGAACTGGAGGGACGGAGCAGAAGGACTAACCTATGTATCATCGGTATGCCTGAGTCTATTGAGGGCTCCTGTCCCACAGACTTCTTCGCCGGTCTCTTGGTTTTGGGGGAACAAGTTCTTACGTCAACAACAGAGTTAGATTGTGCCCATTGGGCCCTCACTTCCAAGCGAGGCCCGGGCGAGAAACCCCGCTCAGTGGTCATCTGCTTCCACAGGTTCCAAACTCAAGACCTGGTGACACGCGAATCCCGCAAGATGAGGGTCAGACTCCGGTATCGTGGCAACCCAATTCATATTCGAGGATTACAACCCTGATATGTTGAACAAGCGGTCTGACTATCGAGAAGTCACGAAAGAGCTCTACAATCTCGGTCTCAAACCTGCTCTACACTTCCCTGCTAAGCTGTTTGTCACACAAAAATGGTAAGAAACTGCTTTTCTCCCCGCAGGAGGCTCAAAAGTTTTTGTCGTCATATTGCCTTCCACAGCCTGACCTCTAGATGAAGCTTTTCAGACGTTCATAGCTGTGCCACAGCCCAGGCTCCGGGCGTCGTAGCCCATGCAGAGGCTACCTATCCTACCTGCCATGAGTTTGTCCTTTTGAATGCGTAAAAGTTTAGTCCCGTAGGCTGTGTGGCATTTCTCGGTTCAATAACTAGATGTTAGTGCCTTAGGTTTTTCCCTGATTTGGCGTTCTTCAGTCGATTCTATATGTGTTTAACCACTGCCAGTGTTTACCTTTTTCTGTTTAGGGTTTTCTTATTTTTTGTGTGTTCATTTTTTGCTACCTACTCCATGCTACTCTAACTTTCTCCCTGACAATCCATGTTTACTGTACTTTATAAACCTAGACAATAGCACATAATATTCCTGCAGCTCAGGAGCAAGATAGGGGTTATAAATGAGTTAGTTGTAATGTAAGGGGTCTTGGTCATATTAGCAAACATGCTAAAGAAAGTATTTGCACATTTGAAAACCCTCTCGGCAGATGTATCTTCAGGAAACACACGTTAAGCATACTGCTAAAGGGAAACTTAAGGTCAGCTGGGTAGACCAATTATCTAAAGCAATTTTACTTCAAAAGCAAGCGGGTTGGACATTATAATCAGGAAACATGTTTTATTAAGTTCTCCTCAATTTTTGATCCTAACGGTAGGTTTCTAACAGTGGTCGGTACCCTACATTCTGTCCCAATAACACTTGACAACCTGTATGTGCCCAATTCTGACAACCCAAATTTCCAGACATTTCCAGTACTAATGTTATATTTGGGAGACTTCAACTGCGTGTTAAGTCTTCTTCTAGAGAAGCAATTTTCCAAATCCCTCTAAAAATCAAACTCCTCCATTCGCTTAAACTCTTTGACTGAGAACCTCAATCTAGTTGACTTTTGGAGGCGGAAGCATCCAACTGTGAGGGACTAATCCTTCTTTTCTCCGGTATAAAAGTCATACTCCTGCATTGACAATTTTTTACTGGACTCTAAATTGTTGGTGTCAGTGGAAACGGGAACATACCAACCTATTTTGTAATCTGACCACGCACCTTTGGCCATGGTTCTGACAGTGGGGGAGGTTAGAGCTGGATGTAAACGGTGGCGCCTTGACCCCATGCAATTATCTGATGAGAAGTTCACTAACTTCCTACAAGAACTGATTTTTCACTTTATTAAAGACAATTATACGGGTGACGTCAATTACTCTATCCTATAGGAAGCGCTAAAGGTGGTCATCAGGGGACATGCCATAGCCAATGTTTCCAGTAAAAGGAGAACGGAGGCAGTAGCTTAAACATATAGAACATGAGCTTTCTCTTCAAGAAGATTCCTACAAGCATAACCCCACTGATGCCACTCTTGAAACAATTACCAACTTAAAATATGAATATAACACCATCCTTTCCCAAAGAGTTGGCTTGTTGCTTGCTAAAACACAACAAAATTACTTGACCTGGGTGACAAACCCCAGAGACTCCTTGCAAGACAGCTGCGACACATACAGGCTGCATGCATCATTCATAAAATAAGAACCCTCAAGGTCACCTCACAACAGACCCAGTCAAGATGAACAAAGCATTTGCTTCATTCTATGAGGACATGTACCAGTTTAAAGTAAAATCTGCTGATTCCCAGAAAATGAAAGATTTTCTGAAGAACAGCCAATTTACCAAATTAGCGGCAGCTCAAGCAATAGATGCTGTTGAACCCTGGAGATCCAAACTGCTATTTCTCAATTTCTTAATAATAAAGCCCCCGGCCCTGATGGGTTCACCATTGAACTTGATAAGAGATATTCATCTAATCTTGCCCCATTGCTACTGCGCATGTTCATTCATTCCAAGGAAACATCGGGGCTGCCTCCCTCACTGTATAGTGCTAACCTTGCCCTGATCCTTAACCGATAGGGATCCTTTGGAAATGTCATCCTATTGTCCAATACCTCTCCTTTAAGATGGAAACAAAAATACTCAGCTTTGTCCCGGGAAGACATATATACTTCAACCTACGTCATCTTTTAACATCATATACCAGAAACACAAGGAGTCTGTGGTAATTGCATTCAACGTACATGCTGACTTCCCTGAAATATTTTAGTTTTGGTACAGACTTAATTAATTGGATAAAAATTATCTATGCACACCCTCAAGCCTCAATACTTAACAGTGACATCTCCCAACCATTCCGTCTCCACAGGGGTGCCCGCCAGGGATGCTTGTGTTCTCCTTATCTATTCAACCTAGCCATTAAATCTCTAGCTAGTCAAATTAACCAGGAGATAGCCCTAATTAAACTTCATGCTATAGAGAACCAGATATCCCTTTTTGCTGACAACATCACACTATTTCTGTCACACCCTAAAACATCCATTCCAGCGTTAGTTCAGCTTATTGACACCTTTTGGCAGTTTTTCTGGCTATAAGATCATTTGGGGAAAGAGCGAGCTAATGCCCATATCCGACTTGATTGACCTTAGTTACCTACACACCTCTCCATTCAAATAGCAAGGGACCAAGTATGGGAAACTTCTCAACAGTAACTGGGAATCCAAAATACAACAACTGAAACAGAACATCCGATTTTGGAACACATTGCCCATGTCTATGGTCGGTCGCATAAACGCCATAAAAATGGTGGTCTTTCCTAGATTTTTATACATTTTCCAGAGTATTTCCGTCTTTATTCCCTTCTAATACCTCAAAAATATACTCCTTTTTATATGGACCAATAAGCCAGAATATCCAAAAAACACATGTCTAAGTGTAGAGCAGAGGGAGGCGTTGGTTTACCAAACTTTAAGTTTTATTACTGGGGTGCTAATCTGAACACAACACTTAAGTGGCGTAAGGATTCGCCGACAACCCACTTCAATCAGGTAGATGTACCCTCTTGGCTTCAGATCATGTGGTGCCACCTCCCTCCCTTCAATTCTCAATAATCCTGCAAAAATAAACACTCTTTTATATAAAAAATCCAATTATTCTCCACTCAAATTTGGAAACAAATTCAAACTTTTCTCGACTTGCCCTTAGTTTACATAGATAGTCCAATCTGTCACAATCATACTTTCTCCCCTGCTTTGATAGATCCAGCCTTTTCCACCTGGAAAGCCCAAAAATATTTTTGTCACACAGAACCTATCCCTTGAAGGTGACCTAATGTTGTGTCAACATCTCCAACAGACATATGACTTACCATCCACACACATTTAAGGTTCCTCCAGATTCTGCATTATATCAAGACTCACATACCATGTAACGAACGTATGCCCAACCACAACACACTGGATAGTCTTAGACGCCTTGCACCAGGAAGCAGAGGCACTGTTTCCTCCCTGTACGGTACCCTATTGGCCCACGTTGGAGTGTCCACTGTAAAGCTGAAGAACGTTTGGGAGCAGGAACGTAGCGTTGAAATTTCAACTTCAGATTGGGAGGGGATTCTGGATCAAATTCATGGCAGTTCTATAAACTCTAGACATTCTTTAATACAATTTTTAAAGTAGTCCGCAGGCTTCATTACGCTAAAGCCAGGCGTCATGCCATATACCCTAAAATCTCTCCCAAATGTGATTTAAATGTAAACACCACTCAGGGACCCTCACTCATTGGTTTTGGTCTTGTCCAAAATTGACTCTTTTCTGGTCTCTCATATTTGACTACCTTTCATAGGCCTTTCACAAAACTACTGCCTCTGACCCACTCCTTGCCATCTTTGGTTCAGTGGTGTCTAATCCCAACTCTACAAACTATGAAGGGCAAGCCATGTCCCTATGCGCTTTGTTGGCCAGGCCCATCATTTTGCAACAGTGGAAATCTGAGACCAGCCCCCCCCCCCCGTTCAGCAATGGCTTAAAGAGTTATGGAACGTACTACACATGGAAAGATTCCGCTATAAGATGTCTGACACAGAAAGAACTTTCCACAAAATATGGCATCCTCTGTTGGTCAAGTGGTCGGAGGCGTGTGAGTCAAATAACGGCCAGGGCGACACCACTTGCACTTGAGTATGAAGCTTCTCTCTTCCCTTTTTCTCTGTTTGTCGACTGTCGCTATTTCATTTTTCCTCTCTGCTGGCATTTTTACTTATTCTTAGTTATTTATACAATGTTTTTTTTGTTTTTTTTTATCTTCTGCTGGATGGGGATGGGGTAGCTTAGGCTTTGTTGGCTTTTGCTGTGTTGTTGCTTAAACTTTCAGAAAACCCTGAGGGAAGACTCTTTACCATTTACTTGTTACCCTGTACAACCCATGTTTAAACGATTCCTTCAATAAAAATATATTAAAAAAAGAAAAAAAAATTATCAAGGCAGCAAGTTAAGGAGAAAGTAAAAAAAATACATGTGAATATCTATGAAGCAAATGGTGCCACTGACCTTTTGAAATATGCTGGAAAATTTGTGTCTTTACTTTTTTAAGCTAAATCTATACTTATTAGGGCTGGGCAATATATCGATATTGTGACACGAGACTGAATGTCATCTTAGATTTTGGATATTGTGTCATAGTTAATATAAGTCAATATCATAGTTATCTGTCTTTGGTTTTAATGGCTGGATTACAGTGACGTACATTTTTTTTTAATTTTCCAGACTGTTCTAGCTTTTCTATTTGCTTTACCCACTTAGGTATTATATAAACATAATTATTGTTTATAAAATATAAAAAAATAAAAAAATATTTACATCAAAAAATGAAAATAGTTTTTAAGCACCAATTGTCAACCCTACAATATTGTCACAATATTAATATTGAGGTATTTGGTCAACAATACATTAGATTTTTTTTCCATATCACCGAGCTCTAATACTTATTAAAGCAGGTGAGCTAATTAAGGTGTGCTGACAGGATGGTGTAAGGTCATCATTACTCATCTGAACGCTTCCTCGTGGCAAGAGGCTAAATTAAAAACTAACAGCAGTCAGTTTGAAGGGCGGTCAAGTCAGAGGTGTGTCAAAAAAAAAAAAAAAAAAAAAAAAAAAGATACGATGGCTAGTGTGTGAGAGTGTGAGTGGTGCAGGTAGTGTACAGTTGGTTTATCAGATTTTTTTTTTTTTTTAAACAGCTGCCTTTACAACTGGAAACGGGGTTGAAGAGAACTTGTGAATTAACACAGTTGTGGGCCCTAAAGCTATAAAAACAATTAGTTGAAAGATGCTAAAAAGCTAAGTGGAGTCAAGGGAAATGGCAACCAGGTGGCAATTCTGTGGGTTTTTCCCTGCAAGCAATTCCCATTATATAAAAATAATGATTATTGCAGCTTTAAATGCCTTATCAAAATCAATGCTGTTAAGAGTATGCATATCTGTATCCTTGCTCCCATGGCTCCACACTTTAGCTAATTGAGTCACACTGTGTGTGACTGGTCATTTATAAGACACAGCAGTGCATAGCAGGTTGTGCAAATGAATCTGGGAAGGTGAGGTCGGCTGTGTGGAAACGTCTAGCTGGTCCGCAGGAGGCAGGACAGGCTCTGTGAAGGGCTGGCTGCTGACTTTATCTGGGCCTGAGGACACACCGTCAAACGGCAGAGGTCTCTGTCGGTGTTGGGGCACTGGAGGTCACTGTGTGTGTGTGTGTGTGTGTGTGTGTGTGTGTGTGTGTGTGTGTGTGTGTGTGTGTTTATCTGTGAACATATGTGTTTGAGTGGGTAGGGGGCAGACAGTGATTCAGTACATACCAGCAGGATTTGTCCCTTCTTCATCGTTTTGGAGCCAAAATCAGGCCAAGCATGCATACAAAAAACCACCCACCCACACAAACACATCAGTGCGCTCTAATATTCTACCCTTCCCAATCAGTCACTTTGCTTTGCTGACACACAGTAGAATTCTCCTTCAATTCATCCACAAGGTCAACACTCTGTTACTGTCTATGAAAAGGCTAGGAGCAGTTTAGAAAGCACCCTGGCTGTGGCATGGGAATGATAGGGGAGGAATGTAAGTGACTTTGAAGTCTTTGACAGAGCACCTTGTTTGTGGATGACTAAGTCAAAAATATGAGGTGAAGAGACGGGTGAGAGTCTCTTGTGATTAATGGGATCTCCTTAATGGACATGTGTGAAGCAAAGAACCACACAGGGAAGGAAAAGCACATTGGCAAACGGCCACATGTGCCCACATACTCATGCATGCTCGACATGCATGCTGTTGCACATTTAAAATGCATACCAACAGGTTTGCACTGTCGCTTCCTCTGCCAGGAATGCATAATAAACTAAAGTTGTCACCGCGGAAAACGAGAAGTTAAAAAAAATAAAATAGATGTGCCGCATTTCAGCGCTAACAGGCCGTGCTTATTGATTGTAAACTATTTACAAGGGCACTTATTTATATTCTGTGGGGATCTGAAGGAGAAAGGAGAAGGATGTTTTAAACTGGTCCTGTGAGACGGAACACTCGCTATCATTAGCGAGCTGATGATAAACAAACCGAGGTCCACCTGAGACCCAATGAGCAAACGCCATAAAAGTCAGGACAGAACGTAAATGTTTTACCACACAAAATTTTACCTCAATTTTGCCAAAGACTGTGCACTAAATTTCTAACAACTTCTACAAGTTACATCTCCTCCTCTACAAGCACACACAAGCATTCACTGTACATAGGTGATCTCAGTTTTGGAAAGTAACTAATTACATTTACTCTCTTTTACTGTACTTAATTACAATTTTGAGGTACTTCTTTATTTCCATTTTTATGCCACTTTGTAGGTTACTTAGGCCTATACTTCACTAAATTTCAAAAGGTATATTGTATTGTACATTTTACTCCACTACTTATTTGAGACATTTAGTTACTTCAGATTCATATTAATAGTACAAAATATAATCAACAAATGTATAAAGATAAGACTGTATGGATTCCTTGGGGAAATTGACAAACTTCCTGGCATTATATATAGTAATATGTAGCTCCGTCTTTACCAGCTATAACAATAAAATATATTATTGCAGCAATAATTATAATTCAATGATACATTAATTATTCTGAAATGGGCCACTCTGCGTTATGAGAACCTATATTTTGAATGCATGAACTTTACATTGTAGCAAAGTATTTCTACACTGTGGTATTGCTACTTTTACTTAAATGATCTGAGTACTTCTTCCACCACTGGGTGATGTAATTGGCAGGTGTGCTAAATGCACAGAGCAGAAATGCAAATTAGAAGTTAATGCAAGTCATAAAACACGAAAAAGAGACTGACCGGTGAAACAGGATGAGAGAAGAGATGCCAAAACCTTTTAGGGAAATCTTATTTGTTTGCTAGACCTGCGCATCAAATCAAATGAGTGTGAGATTCCGTTTAACAAATGATGGGTTGGGGGGGGGGTCGGTGTCTCTGGTTTTCAGGATGTCAGTTTAATTACACATATCATTAAAGTGCTCATATTGTGCTTTTTGCTTTTTCTGTTTTGAGTTATTTGTTTTTGTGCATGTAATAGTTTTACAAAGTGAAAAAGCCCAAAGTCCCCCCCCCCCCCCCAGGGACTTACCATCCTACAATCCCAACAGAAAACACTGTTCACAAACTGCTCCAAACAGCTCTACTGTAGTCCAGCCTTTACTTCCATGACGAACGTGCGTCACTTGGTAACACACGTTATAATGCTCGCCTAGCTGCTAGCGTGGCACACCCTCATACTTCTGAATGGCTAGTTGTCCTTGCCTAGCTACTGGGCATGAGCGACTCCCAACAAAGATGAAACAGAAGTGCGATGCCTCACTCTGTAGCTTAAACAGAGCTCAACACATAGGGTGACAAGAGGAGCTGCAGAAATGTGCAGCACAACAAAACTATGGTGTTTTTTGAAAATTAAACCATGTAAACCTATTCTGGTATAACCTAAATACAATTATGAAACTGAAAATTAGCATAACATGAGCACTTTAAGACACAATTTCAGTAGGTACAAAGTAGGTTGTGCAAAATGGGGAACTCCAAATAAGCTACTCCAAAGCTTTTTGGAGTAGGCCCATAACATTAAACATAGAATAGAATTTACAAAGACATCAATGTAATTTACAAAATAATTCTGTCTGGAGCTAACAGCTAAAATCCCAGATAATGCAGTACATTCAAACATATATGAGCGAGGTGATACTTGTGTTGGGAGCTTGTGGAAGGTGTGGTGGGGGTGCAGGAAGTGTAAAATGAAACAAAAAGAAAGCAAGATGTAATGGATATGAAATGTGGCTGGCAACAGAACTGGGATGAACGCGTCCTGCATCCAAATCAGACGACTGTCTCCATCTGAGCTCTCTGCCTCTGCATCAAGGAGCCTGCTGCGGCCGTCAGGCGTCCTTTTGATTCTGGTAAAGATGCAGAGGATATGGGGTGGGGGTGGGGGGGGGGATTTCCATTTAAATATGGGCCTGAGGCACTTGTGTATTTGAGAGATTTGGCCTCAGTGAGAATCCCAGTTCTGCCATGGAAGTCCCAGGGAGCTCATTATTATTCTGGGAGAGATTCAGGTCAGGCATTGTCTAGACTTTAACTGAAAACTCGTTCTCAATGTTTCTGTCCCTCTCCTCACTGTTGCTCTTTTTCTCTTTGCTCACTCTGAAAGTCAATCACTTTCAAACAATGTTCTGTCCTGCCGTCCCTTTAACATCCTTCGGAAAAGAACAGTAATGGTTAATGGCTCAAATCAAATTACAAACAAACTAATGCTCCAATTGTCTGACATCCTGGTCCTCTTTACTTTCCTTTTTCTCTTGCTTTACCTCCAGAGGGCACTGTTATTTACTTGTCATTACTTAGCACCATCAACACATGCATGCAACTTTACAATGTGCATGTACAGTAGATTTACAGAACATTAACCCCCCAAATTTTGATAATTAGTTGTTGAGGTCTTTTGTCAAGAAAATAACCAAAAATGCCAAACAGTTATTACCAGTGTCCAAATACAATCTGAAGATGTCTGTTAAGGCTTTGGAAATGGCCATTATTAACGTATCAAACTGAAAAAAATTAATTAAAGATGAATTGATAATTAAACTAATCATTAGTTGCAGCCCTAATGCGCTCCAAATAAACAGACTTTAAATTGAATGCTTTGAAATCCAAACCATTTTTCTTCAAGACAGAAAAAGATCAAGCTGCATGCGTGCGTGCTTGCGTGCGGACTGTGTGAGTGCATTGTGCCGCTATCGACAGATATTCGTCTTAGATGGATAGCACAGATAGAGAACAGTGGTTACTGCTATGCAGTAAACTAGGTCATATTGAGAAGTGTTATAAATAATGGAAGAGAGCTCTTTATTGTAGATGCTCAGCCCCCACGCACTTCATCGCAAAACACTCCACACAAGCATTATCACCCTGCTCACCCATGGCTGAATCATCTTCCAATCAGCAACTGCCTCAACCGTGAGCTCTGCACTCCAGGCAAGAAAAGCCAACCAGTCACCAGCATGTACGTAACTTAAATGATCAACAGTGACGGCAAACGGACTGGCTAGATGCCTAAAAACCTAGATGAAAGACTAAGGCTTCTCAAAGTTGCAACACAACCGCCTCTCAGTCATCTCACACAGAAGACAAAGCTTGTCACATTCGCTCACTAACAAGACAGTGCAAAGCAGCAGGGAGAGAAGAAGAAAAAAGAGGGAGTGTTAGACGGGTAGGAAGATATCCCTCAGTAATGATCTCCTGGGGGGGGGGGGGGGCAGAGGGAGAGAGAGCCATGTATCTCGCTCTCAGATGTTAGGAAGACAAAACAAGACAACGACAAACAAGCAGTGTAAAAGTTTAGCTTGGAGAGGCAAAAGAGTTTAATGGAGACCTTGAAGAGCTAATAAGTGAGGGAGATGGGGGCGGGGGGGGTAAAGGCTCCGGCAAACAATAGTAAAGGTATATGTAAGTTAGTATGAGAAGATGAAAGTGAAGGACTTATGTAGCTGTGATTGCACCACAATAGCTCTTATGAAAGTGTGACTAAAGAACAGAAATGTGCCTCTTAAACATAATCTGTATTGCTAAATGGGAGTTAGAGAGAAACAAGCTATTTGAGCTTTGCATGTTAATTAAGCCTCTTTATGAGCACTCTGTGGCTCTTCAAGGCTTTTAAGCCTACCTGTGATCCAGCCCACCGCCAGCATTCGTGCATTCTAATTTCCCATGCTTCACATCTGAGAAACTGAACTGCCTCCATATGGCAAGAGAGTTCAATCACCGCATGACTTACATTAAAATGCCTTTTCTACTGTTACCGCAAAACATGTTTTGCCTTCTGACAAACATCCCCTTATCCCTGTGATAGGTCAAAAATAAGTTCCTCTGTACAAAATTGTGATTACAATGATACACAGTCACTGCTAGTGCAGTTTGACACCAAGGTCCTGAATGACTTGTAATTAATAATAATCTTTTAATCTGATGTAAATGATGATTTCATCAAGGGTATATGTGTTTGTGTCTCTTTGGAGTGGGGGGGATGGCTGTCTGGGCAGAAATTAACTTTAATTAGATGTAAATAGGTGGGTGGAGGGATATTATAAGCCTCATAGTAGGGCTGTGATTTGTGAACTTGTTCATGAGCCTTTAGTTATGAATGAATCTGTCTTCCTGGGTGAGTCATAACAGCCTGCGCATTTATTGTATGTCCTTCTCTGAACTTGTGAGTGCTTATTTGTGCTCAAGTTGTACTGAGCGAGAATGCCCGCTTGGCTAAAATAATGGCTCTGAATTTACTAGACTTGTCCTTTTAAATGCAGCATGTGTACACCATTTATCTGGTCTATTTCAAAATGTTCTCCTGGATCTTTCTTGCAGTAAATCAGCTCTCTTTTCAATAAATATAAGTTGCGATATAGCAGACACTGGCTTCACTGTGTCCTTCACGGATTTTATGAGTGTTTTGAAAAAGGAAAACGTTTGATGGGCAGTTTGTGAATTCCAGTTCTTCATCATCATAGCTGTCTGGCGATCAGACAGCCACCACAATGTCAAACCTCAGCAGAGGCTGTGTGGGTAATGCAGCCCACCCCCATCCTCTTCTTTCTTCTGTTCTGCTGGATTGGGAACCATGAGACTGGCGGTTGCATAACCATGCCAACTAGGGATATCTTTCGTGTCTCCATACCTACCTCTGCCTCCCCCATTTCCCACAAACATGCTCCAGAATCATGTCTTCATCCTTAATTCAACAGCTACAACTTCAGCTTTTCAGTTTTCTCCAGCTGACATCCGTGACTGGGTCCACCCCCGCCTGGGCATCCGCTACCCACACTTGCCTATATGCTTCTCATATCCTACACTGCAAATAAACTATCCATCTTCACAATATTTACTCCCCCACTGAGTACTGAAATTAGTTTTTTTTTTTTTTTTTTTACACAACCCAAAGGAGTTTTACTGCTAATGTGGTGAGAACTGTTTTTTTCTCATCAAGTGGACCTTTCAAGGACTTTTATAATGATGCAGTATTTTTGGCTAATATCAAAAAATACCTGAAAAAATTAAATGAAACAGAGCACTGCACAGTGCAATTTTTAGATATTTGGGAGATTTCGGATATTAACAGAATCACCAGAATCTTTCAAAATGAATGCCTTTAATCCAAAAAACAGGTGTTGCAGCTTAGAGTTTCCACTGCAGCTCAGTCTTTACTGCGTTTTGCTGTCATTTACTTTTGCGGGTGCAGTGACGTCTGCAGTCTACCAAGTTGTTGCTGCCGGTACTGATATGAGCTGCTCTGTTTCAATAAGGTAAAGCTGAAAACCTTCCAACCGGGGTGTTTTGTCAGGATCAAGCTTTGAACAGAAGTCTGGTGCAAGGGGCTGGATCTTACCGAGCTGTAGAGCATGCCCTCGCCATTCATGGCAATGTAGAAGCCACTCTTCACTCCCTGGATGGCCACCACTCTTAGACCCACAGGAATAAGATTAAACAGGGCTGCAGAACAGAAAGACGGAGGAGGGGAGAGAGACAGGCAGATACAAAGAAAGAGACAACGGACAGAATAGGACAATTGAGTCTTTACTTTACTCTTTTAGACACGACAGCTTCTGTCTCTGTTTGTCTACCTGTCAGCAGTCAAGTGAACAGGGCAGCACGTGGACAATGGGGACACCTCATTATGACAGGAAAGCATTAACATTAAAGCAGAAATTGAAAGGTTTCTGGTATCAAAATGATTTAAATATTTTTTTAATTTGAAACAAAATCATTCCTTTTCTTTTGTGGCCCAAAATTGTAGTTGCACTAGTTAACATAACTGGCTAAAATAGTAATTGACTACTTTAATCACTATGCAAATATGAATGTAGTCGAACTAGCAGCAAGCTACTCCAAAATATAGGTAAACTACTAGTTTATTTAGACAACATAGCCTATTGGATCATTCGCGTAAAATTGCACACGGAGGTAGCACATAGTTCTGCTTAATGAAAGTACTGTCTTGTATGTAACTGCTGGTCAACCAGAAATAGTTGGCATTAGTGAAAAGTTGAAAGTTAAAGTTTAGACAAAAACACTTATTTAAAAAATTGTTTTTGTATATGTGGTTTAATCAATTATTAGGCCATTGAATGCTGATTGGTGCTCGGTAGTTTGTAACATCAGCTTTTTCCAACTGAGCCCCCCCACTTTAAAGCAGTGACACAAGCACTGATAAAAGTGCAGATACAAATCTCTTGTGTGAAATATCCAAAACTGATTTTTTTATTTTCAGGGCCTTTAATGTAGAATAATACCATGCAGATGACGCAACATTATAGTTATATAATGATCATCGAAGAGACTTTAATGATCTGTAAAGTCTAGTTTTATTTGACTGTTATCTATGAAGGTACGTTTTTAATTGAATCTGAGCCTGTGACTTTCATAGGCGTTGGTGTGATGGAGGTGTGAGGACACTGTATTGTTGGGATGATTGTTCTGCGGGTGGCGATGGGGACTATCAGATAAAGCTGGCAGGGGCGAGAGGAGACGTGCCAACAAGGGTCCGTCCTCCGAGCAGATTCAGTTTCACTCGATAAATATTGACGTGCCTGCCAATGGTTTTAACTCTGCCCTGAGGCCCCTGTAGTGATACACACTGGCCATCCCTGCAGCTATGCATGCCCTTGAGGGGCTGGATGCTCGGGGTACTCTGGCAGAATGTGAGTCCATTAGCACCTTAAATTTTGTTTTCTCAGCCTTCTCAATCTCTTTTCTGTCATAACAGTCACCTTCCCCTCCGTCTGTTCCCTCACTCTTGAATCCATTTGCCTTTCATGGCTGCTGCCTTTGTCGCTCCGATGACTGGCGATGTCTCTCAGAGCCACCGTCCACATTTCTGTCACGTATCACCAAAACCCAGGAGTCTTCCACCCCAGAGCATCTATCAAAACCTACTCAGCAGTCGTACAGTACTTGCAATAGGGCCCTCAAAAGACTTACTGTAATAGCTTGGCTTGAAAAGTGCGAGTAAAAGAGGCATCAAATATAGTACGCTAGTTCACTATTTTGCTATAATTATAATGTGCCGCCATCGGTTTCGTTTGCCTGCCAAAGGATTACACAACTGACAGGAGCTGTCATTTAGCTACCTTCTAAATGTCCGGCTTTTCTATTCGCAGCTCCAGTGGTTGATGGATTCCATAATTCCATCCAAAAATACAGTTTGAGTACCTGACGACCATACTGAAGGCCATTCCTCTTCCTTAATAACTTGATTTCCACCTCTCGTTGAGAAAAGAGAGCAGCTGGAATAGTGTAGGGAAAGTGTTAAGCGCTTTCCAGGGATCTTCTATCCTCGAAGGGCCAGACAAAATGGCTTCAATCTACCCAATAAAGTTAAATACTTGAAATGGCAAGTCTTCCAGTGGAGCAGTAACCAACTACAAGCAAATCCTGCAGGTAGACTAACGGAAGTGCATTTGATGTGAGTAATACTGGCGCAGAAGGAAATAAGCCCTGCTGGAAAGCTTTAGAGAAAACACTCAGCCAAACGTCATGTGCCAAGGGCATGTCTCCAAATCCAGAGAGAAGTGCAAATCCAAAGATGGGAGAGCTTGTTCATACAGTACAGGTGTGTCAGTCTGCGCTCTAATATACTTGTCTTTATTAGTGTCTTTTATATTTTGGTGACACCCCTTCATGCCAAAGTTCATAAAGTGCTCGAAATTAGAGACGGGGGTTCACTGATGGAAAGATTCTTGGTTCATCCCATCCATCTACCAGGAGCATCAGAGGCAGATATGGCAGGTGTCTCATACCTAGCAACATATTTCTTGAGCTGCAGTGTGCGCAGGTAATTACTGCAGGCAATCAACTGATGACAATTAAATTAAAAACTGCTCAAATTTGGGCGTTAATTAATTGAATGGTGTTCCACAGCCCTTGCAGTAAGTTAACTGTAGCTCTGCTTGCCTGTCACGCTTACCACTGAAGCAGTTTTACATACTGCAGTAATCTATTCTATTAGTTGTCACAATTTATTGAATATTTTGGGTCCAACAAGTCTTGATCATGATTTTATTAAAGCAGAATTCCATTTGTTTTTTACGCATTTCTCCAGCTAAGTCTACTTGCTATTCAGTTGTGCCCTCCTCTCACCACAGAAATATAGCAAATAATAAAAAAAAAAATGGAATTGAAACGCACTTGGGGCTCAGGTCGCACCTAGTATGCAGACGCCGTCATGCTCCTCAATCACATCGCTTTCACTCAACCTCCCCCAGAAAATAAATTACTGTATTCCATCTGCCGCTGCTGAAGATGCTGCAGGTCAGAGGGGGGTGTTGGTTCAAGGGTGGGGGTAATCTATTATTCTGATAATCCAGCCGGGCAATCAATAGTTCAGCACAAGACCTGAATAGCAAGCCTTCTTCATTCATTTCTATCTCTTAGTCACTTTTTTCTTAATTCTGTCTCCGTCTTGTTTACTCAAAACGTGTCACATTCCTCTCGCTGCAGCTCCTGCTCTCTTTTTGTGTCTTCCTTCAGACCGTCTCTGAGCCTGAGGCATCCCATATAGAGAATTATTTATTGGGTACAAACGGAGAAGGTGGTATTTTTAGTTTCCTCTGGCTGAATAATTCACTGCATTCCTCCATCCCTGGGCCAGCAGCACTGCTTAACAAGAAGATTACCTAAAGGTGGGGAAACCCTCACATACAACCACACCTTCTCAGCCAAAACCTTTACAACACAATGGAGGCTCTAAAAAAAGCGAGCAATGATGTTAAAGGTGCACAGAGGAAATGCATCACAGCATTTTTGTTTTTTTTGTGCGCAGTAATCCTTTTTTGTTTCGAAGAACCTTTCTCCACACCAAACATACTGTAGATTTATCTCCTCTAAAACGAAGAGTGACGGGCAGAGACCGTTCTTTTTGCCGCATAACTGCTACCGTTGAACAGCTTTGGCTCTGGCTTCCTTTTTAAGATTGGCAGGATGTTTGAGAGAATAATGGTGATTATTGCTTTCCTTTCTGGATTCACTCCAATTCACTTCAGATTGGGAGTGGCGTCATTATCGCTTTGACAATTGACACATATCTCCTTCTTGATCCTTTGCTTCCCATAGGAAACAGTTACAAAAGCCTATATGTTTTATAAAGAAGACTCTCTAAAGAATCTGCTGGTTTTCCTTTTGGCTGTTCCTGTGAGAGTGGAAGGGGGCGTGATAGCTTCAGGGGCCTATTCCCTAGAGACTATTTATTCACTGGTAGTCCACTAAGGAAAGTCAATTGCTGGTGAAATATTGCAAAGAAGTGGCTTAGGGATGGATTTTTGTGACTAGAAGTGAAGCTGTGGGGATACAATTGTTTCGAGCAATGGGTTTTTCCAGGAAGGAATTTCTGCTGTGATAATCGCACACGCTTCAGAGCCGAATCATTAAAAAATGTGGCATTTAACAATCATGCAGTGTACCAGTAGAAAATGGTTTGTAGTTGAATATTCTCGATAACTTGATAACTTGATAATAATTCATAAACCCTTTTGTGTAGTTTTTGATAGATTTTATGTCTACAGTTATATCTCATGCATGTACTATTACATAACTAGATGCAGAAAAGAGTGCGTTTGCCTTATTTGGTGAATATTTTCCTTTTTAAAAGTTTAAAAAGTTTTTTTTTTTTCAAAACAAATTTTGAAGTGCTTTAGGCTAGCATTGTTTATGCAAGAATTCAAAATGATAAAAGCACAGCTTATAAAATGTGGTTATATAATATATAACCATGTTTTATAAGCTGTGCTTATAAAAGTGACTCATTGCCGTCTATTGTTTTATGCTGGAAGCTATAGTTTCCATTACGCTCCACTCACTGTTGTCGCTGTTCTCATCCTTGCTGCCGTCGATGGTTCCATCCGGCTGCATCTGGAGGTAGAAGCCCTGCTGGCTGAACAGCCGTGTCACGATGCCTTTCAGCTGCGGCTCTGAAACACGCACACACACACACATACACACACACACACACACACACACACACATATACATATACACACGCGTACACAAAAACCATCGGACAAGCAGCAGCCCCATCCCCACCAAGAATATGTCAGAACAGCATTCTTATAATTGTGACACTCGCAGCTCTTCATATCAAGCAGTTTAAAATGTTTCACAAACCCGTTTCACAGACATAAAATGTACAGTGTTTAATTAATTAAAGACAAGTTGGCAGTGGAGGTTGGAGAGTACCAGCAGAACAATTACAGACCCTCAGCCCTTCAATTGCTTAAAGCATTTAAAAACATTTACTGTTTTTTTTGTCAGATTAAAGCCTTTTAGAATGAATTGATTTACATACTTCAAATCCAAAATGAATTTAATTACTTCATGAAGTGAATCTATTTAAATATATCAAATAGTCAATTTATAGTTAACCTTTTTAAAAAATCATATTGTTCATCTGGCACAATCAAGCCTCCGGATTGCGTGCTAAAAAAAACTAAAAGAAATTAAACTTACAGCCCTAGAAACACTTCAGCCCTTAATTTAGCTCTAACAGCGGTTGAATATCAACACAACTATGATGGACAGTTTGTAATGAGTTATCTGTTGTAGCACATAATCCCCAACATGGCTATTTGATGGAAAGGCCTTAACAATGGCAGCGCCATGACAGAAAATCAATGAGAATGCTCTTATTTTCTTTTAACATCACTGTATCTAGTACAGAAAAATACTGATTTTGCATAATTTGAAAACCCTTTTATAGTCTCTTTTGTAATGTACACTGACATGCCGATGGTTTCTTTATTTGGTATGAAGCAACTGTGCACTTTTGGGTTGATGCCACTGAGTTTTGCCGGCAATAGGTTCACCAAAAATGATTCAGGCGGGTTTTCTTAACCAAAAGGAAACTGACCTAATGTTTCTAAGAGTTTCTTTTCCACCAGTGCAATAACCCTGAAACCACCTCTAACTTTGAGGCTATGACATCTGGGAACTGGCCAGGGTGCTGCTCGACGCTCACACTTCAGGGGAGCAGGTGAGAATTAGCTCATGGAAGAGAGACTGTCGGCCTCAAACAATGCCAGGAAAAAAAACAGGTCTGAGGAAAGATGCATGCGAGGACTCAGCAGTCTGTCAGCTCTTTTAATTTTGTGCAAAAGCAGTTGTCAGAGTCAGATGACTCCATTAGCATAAACAAGGCTTGGGTTGTGGCTTTTGCCATAGAAACGCTAGAGAGGTAAAGTTTGTTCTCCAGATAGAGATAGAAAGTATGTATTTGTAACTAATGTGTTCATATTTTTCTTAAAGTTTACTGTGAAATAATGAAAAAGTACAGCTGAACCGTAATGTGTTTTTTTTTGCAATGGCAGAGGTTTTGAGACAAGCTCCATTAAAATCTGACATCACACTAACTCAAATGCGGGATGTTATTCTTTGTCTATTCTCAACCCGACAAAAGAAACAAATTAGACATTTTGTTACAAGTGAATTGCTCAGTTTCACATGTGTGGCTAAATACACATTCAGCAACTGAAAATGCTTGCTTTGCAGTGCTCACAACATGTTCTGATAAATGATGTATGTGATTACAAAACGGGAATATGAGTGAGTGTGACTGTCCTCTCAACCTCATAACAAGACCTGGAGGTCATGCAATTCAGTGTGTTCCAGTCGGGTACATAATGAGTTAGCAGAACAACACACATTCAAACTTGGTATCTGGAGAGAGAAAAAATCCACATCTGTCTTTAACAGTACCAGCAGATGTTAACTTTTTACATGAAAGCTTTTTACTGCAATAATTAGTGGTTTATATGACCTCTTTATATTTCACAGAAAACATGTGTGTGTGTGTGGTGTGTGTGTGTGTGTGTGTGTGTGTGTGTGTGTGTGTGTGTGTGTGTGTGTGTGTGTGTGGACGAAAGCCCCAACTAGAGTGGGTTCACCTCAACTGTACATCATCCTGACCATCAGTCCCCAACTCACCTACCCCTGGGATGGGGCCATCAATACCTGGGACAGGCCCTTCATTATTGTGTGTGTGTGTACAGTAAATCACGTGATAACTACACTTCCGTAAATTAAGGCCTCAGCGTGGGCCCAAGCAATCGTTGACAGCTCAGCATTTAGCTGTGTGCGGGTATAATCAGGCTTCAAGCCAAACTCCAGAGTTTACATGTTTGTGCATGAAAAATGTCTTTTTAGAGGCAACATAGAGCAAATCATTCTCTGTGTGTGTGGGGGGGCATTAAAACATCAATAAATTTACTTCATACCAATACAGAAGGACAAAAACATTTAGGTATGTCGACAAATGGCATTATGACCATGAAATGGTGCGGATCACCTGTTCTCATACAGTGTTCGACAGAGGGAAACATACATATCGATATACACCAAAATACACTATGGTAAGGACCTCTACTACACTTACACAGCAGTACAGACACAGAACAAGTAGCGAGGTTAAAGACTGATCCGACATAGACTGACAAGGAGAATGAGGCAGAAACAAAATGAGGAGAGCCAGAGACAAAGATAGAAAAGAGACAGAGGAGCGACTAAGGAGAGCTTTCGCTACAAGGAAAAACAACGGGTAATAAATTAAGCTTAAAGAACCCAAGAAAGCCACACAGAAGGAGAGATGACAGAAAAAAAGAAGAGATCAGCAAGGGAGAGGTTCGTCGGCTGTCAGACAGGTGTTGAAGCCCCCCGCCCCTCCCTCTTTGTCCCTCCCCAACCCACCCCTTCCCCACCTCCCTTCCTTCACTGGCCGAGGGGGAGGCGACATGGGCGCGAGATGGGGTGGAGACGAGAAGAAACACAGCACACACAGATGGAGGCTGAGCTACTGACCTAGCCTGCAGCCCTTATGGGACACCTGTGGAGGTTTCGAGGGTGCATCTTACGAAGGGGGGGAATAGAAGGAAAAACAACAGTCTTTAAACAGGCAGAATTCATAAATTCTCCAGTGTATCGGCTGTTTATATGCAAATATATGGCAAGGCATCAGTGGAAAGATGAGGATGATCAATTGGAAAAAAATGCAGCATATGTTGGGATGTATCTGTCAGTAACCTACCTGACCAACAGTGTCTGGAGCCCTGACTGGCTTGTTGTCCGTCTGTCTGCTTGCTTATGTTTCTATTCAGACATTTTGTGTCAGTTATTGCGCTGAGATTGTTTGTCTGTCTGATTTTAGGCTGAACAATGTAAGGCTTTAAATTTAGTCTGTCTAGCTGGGCGTTTGTCTCTGTTCTCCCTTTCTGCCTTAAAAAATGATGTCCGTCTGTCCTCATTCCTCATCAGTCGGTCTACAGGACTCTGAGTGGACTTGTCTGTCGTTCATCACAAACACAACTATCTGGATTCGGGGACGGGGGGCTTGTGATCTGTGCACCAGGACAAAAGCCAAGTGGGTATAAAAAGGGGAAGGCTAGACCATGTGAGGGTAATAGGCATGGAGCCTATGTCCATCAATACAGCCGGAGTAGCTCTTAATCACTGAGGCTATACCTCCCTTCACTGCAGTAAAGCTCCCTCTCTGCAATAAACATTTACCATTAAAACATTTAATCTCAAAAGAGCCTTGGTGCACTGCGGTGCAACTTATCTCCCCTACTCCGATCGGCAGTAATATTGAATTAAGCAATTTAAAGCAGCTTTCTTGAGTGTATCCAAGTTGTGTGTGTGTGTGTGTGTGTGTGTGTGTGTGTGTGTGAACGTGTGTTTGGAGGGAAGGGGGTGTGAAAATTGCAAAAATGTAAAATTGAAGGCTTAAATATATTATACAGCCTAGCTGCTGGAACAAACAGCTGTGACTGATACAGTAGCATTACTTTTGTTCCAGTGTAATTAATTCAGATCCGAGCAGTAGCACAATAAATAAAGGGGGTAACGTCACAGCAGAAAGATTTCCTATACAATCCGGCTGTTCGCTATATGGGGGACTGATGTGTCGTGCGGGGGGGGTCGACAGACAACAAGAAGACCTAATGGAACAGGTGGATTTTTCGCACCGCGGAGAAAATCTATCTTCTCCTTCGGTTCAGATTGGAGCGCTTGACTGCAGTATAATGCTCCGGGGGGGGCTGTGGAAAACCGCACACGTAACACACATTAGTGGGGGGAAAAAATCTACAGCACTGACCTGGTCGCCGCCGAACGGGTCTTTTCTTGCCGCTGCAGAATCGGACCTTGCTGAAGACCCCCAAGAAATGCCTCTCGCAAATAGAGCGGGGGTCTTTGCTGGGGCTGGGGCGACGTTTCGAAGTAGAGACCCGGTCGCTGTTCGACTCCCTCGCCTGGCGTTTCTGCCGGATCAGGGAGCTCGCGATTGCGGCCATCTCCCCGAACCGAGTCTGAAAACCGAGTCTAGTTCGGCAGAAGTCGGATCTTGGTGCAGCTTCTTGGCTCAAAACAAAAGCGAGAGTTGATTCTGTGTTTAACCTCCACGAGTGTGTTCAACCAGATGTCATCCTGATCAGTAACCCCTCCGAGTCCCGGGCATCATTGCGCCTCAGGCAGCATCCTCTTGAGGGGACGGTAACGTAGCCTAATTCAGCCGCCGCGACTTTCTGACACTCAGGGCTTCGAATCTACGGCCACCGGTCTGATATTAAACATAAATCTAGGAGCTAGGCCACAGGGGCCGACATTCCAGCAGTGGGAACATGCAACAGTGTTAAGTTGACGCAGCTGGGTGTCATTGAAAAGCTTCAGGTATTCCAGGTGAACAGCGCCGCGTTTGACGAGCACGATTTAGTAATCCTCATCTGCACACCAGCCTCTCCTCTGGCTTCCACACGCCTTTTAATAACTCGCATCAACCTAAAGTCATGCACGAGACGCTCGTGCGTGGCTGGAGTAATTATCCGAACTTCCCCACCCCCTATTTATTCACTCCATGCACATCGATGAATGAGACCGTTCGCTGCCCGTCCAGGAGGCTGTGCAGGAGCCCCGATACGTGAGCCCAGTCTCCGGTTCTGTCGACGGCACCTCGAAATGCAGCTGGAGAAATGGAATGAGCAGCAAAGGCTACTCTGCAAGGATGCTGCAGGGATGTGATTTGAGCATGTAGGGAGGGATTGTCGTCCAAAAAGCGACAATTAGTTGTAGAGCACAGCATAAGTAGCCTGAGCGTTATTCCCTGTGCGCCCCGAATGGATGTTGCCTGTGTGTTACATCGCAGACAGCAAGAGTGGAACACTCTCTCTCTCTCTCTCTCTCTCTCTCTCTCTCCTCTCTCTCTCTCTCTCTCCACCTCCTCCCCACTCTTTTAACGCAATCATACGTGATTGAGGTTTGTATTAGGAATTGTCGGAGGGGGGTATAGGCTAGATGATGAAAACGTCAATAAAATGTAAGCCACATTTAAAAAAAAAAAAAAAAAAAAAAAAGAAGAAAAAAAAAGTGAAAGGTGTAAGTGCTGGGTGGGTGTTTATGCAGGGGAAAGTGGGTGCGCGTGCGTGATTTGTTTTTTTAAAGTTTATTTATTAATGTGGGACAATGTGCACAACTAAACGGGAGCAAGGGCTCTCACCATTGTCTTGTTGAATTCGGTCAGCGAGCAGTTGTGGAGGCAGTGTGCAGACATCTTGCAGCTTTGGCTGATGCACAGCCTTCTTATCCTCCTAGCTTATACTTAAGAGATATAAGCACGCATTTTCTTTTCTAAAACCCCTGTGGCCACATGCCTTAAAGCGCATAAGGGGCTAAAAGGATTACCTGCAACAGGTTTCAGCACACGGAGTATGAACCCAAGGCAGAAATGATACACTGAAGACCCAGACAATGACACATGAATAGATATGATTTAGGGCTTATGAAAATGACGTGGGCAAACACTACAAGGAACACTGTCAACAACAGCACAATAGTCCTTATCATGAAACATACTGTAACTTCAAAGCTTAGACAACTGCCCTTTAAATCACTGTGAGCCAGGAGTGAGGGAGTGCATACATGAATATATGTATGAGAGCTTATTCGGCATGTGTTTCTATTACATGTAGATCACACACACAAACGATCAATGTAAACCAATATATCGCTTTCAGCTTGATGTTAAGGGGTTCTGTTTCCATTGGAAATCAGCGAATGATGATGGTTTAGGATCAGCTGTAAATCAATGCAAAGTCGACAAAGAGGCCCTGCACACGGGTCTGTGTGCTTGTGAGCATGTCTCTGGTAAAATGTCTGTCAGTGCATGGGCTGGGCAACGCACACACCACACACACACACACACACACACACACACACACACACACACACTGTGGGAGGATAAACACGTGAGTCTTCAGCAGCATAGCAAACCTCTCTTCCCCGTGATGAAACGGCATGAAACATTTAGAGGCTTTTTCTGGGCTCGGTTTGACATTCTCTCTCCAAACCCAGCCATCCCTCAGAGAGATCGAGAGAGAGAGAGGATTTTCTTTTCAGTTCCACTGTCTGCCCCCCCCCCCCCCATCCCTCTCTTACGTAAGATTGTAATATAATGGATGAAAGTGTTGCATGTGAAGCACTAGTACCTTTGCTTGGTGTGTGTGTGTGTGTGTGTGTGTGTGTGTGTGTGTGTGAGAGAGAGAGAGAGAGAGAGAGAGAGAGAGAGACAGGAAGAGAGAGAGATGGAGGGCAGCTACACTCTTCTCCCAGACAGCAAAAGAAAAGTTAGTATGAGTCTAAATCAAAAACTGTAATCCATTCTTATTGAGTTGCCAGTACGCGTGGTAGAAAGGAATATGTCACTGCGGTATAAAGAAATCAATAACTTCAATACATCATTTATCATTCTAACGAATATGCAGGAGCGTGATATACATTTCTTAGAAGGAAAAAAAAAAACTGGTGGGTTGGAGTGAGCTTTCTCAGAAATGGAAGAGACTTTGTGGTGCAGAGCGCTATAGAGGCATGGGACATATATCTTTGTCAGAAAAAGATAAAGTATTCCCTAATGAAGCTCTGCGAGACTTCCTATCTCTACCAGAGACCATTGTTCTCTTCATTCCAGCTGAGATATGTCCACGTGCAATAAAACCCTCCTGCTATGATCTGCACTGCTGGCCGTATATTTAAATCATTTATATTGTCAATTAGAAAAATTTGATTCTGTGGAGGGTTGGTAGTTCATCTGTAGAAACCGTGTGATGTCAACATTTTAAAAACAAATTCTCAGTGTGCCACCAAGTGAATAGGTCTGTTGCGTTTATCGTACTCTGAATATTGTGTTCAAATGATGCAGCCATGTAGTGGTAAACATGTTGAATATACACTGTTTTTATGGTATCAGACCATGCTAGTTATTGGATTTTATGTATGAACCATGTTGCATACACTGTAGCATAGGAACTCAATAGCTCTGAAAACTGAAAGAAATCAACCAAAGCCCCAAGTCCCTGACATAAGTAACTTGTTCAGAAAGATTTCTTTATATTTGCTGCCCTCTTGTGGAAAAAGAATGAACCACTCCAATGTGTCCTTGAGCTCCCTCACAGATGTGTTGACTCACAAAAGCTGGTGCTAGTTTTCATTGTGTGATGTCTGCTCAGCTGTCTCTGGGGCAAAGAGGCAAGGTAAGCGTGATGCTGGAAACTGGACAAAGCCCACGTTGGATAGGTGAACAAAAACCAAAGTGATTCTTCCCTGCATTGCAAACAGATACATAATATACGTACTACATTCAAAATTTAGTCATGAGCAAAAAACCAAACAACCAGACAAACACAAGCGAGATGAAGATCCACTGCTGGTTAACCCTCGTGTTGTCTTCCCGCCCACTATATAACTTTTAGTTTTTTTTGTTCCAAATTCTTTTTTTAAACTGAATGAGACCCCCCCCCCTTCCGATGCTTTCCCCCTTTTTTTTGTCGTTGTCCCCCTTCCAATATTTTTTCCCCCTTTTTTCGTCATTGGTACTTTTTTTAGTTGTTCCCCCTCTTTTGTCACTTTTTTTGTCGTTTTTGTTACTTTTTTCCATGTTTTTTTTCTTCCCTTTTACAATGTTTTGTCACTTTTCTTCTGCATTTTTTTACGTCCCCCCCAACGTTTTTTAAGCTTTTCTGTAATTTTTGTCACTTTCCTTAATGTTCTTTTAATTTAAAAAAATGCCCTAAAATTAAATAAAACACCCAGTTTCAAAGAAAAGTAGTGAAATTATCTTTTTTTTTTTTTTTACGTGTAAAGAGAGTCATATGGAACCATCCATTTAATTCTTTTGGACATTTGGGTTGATAGAAACACAAATTTCTGATATGGAAACTTTTGGAAATTGGGTCAAATTTGACCTGAGGACAACAGGAGGGTTAAGACTATTAAGATAACCTAACCTTTAAGTTAGTCATTAACACAAATCATCGCTCGGCAAGCACGCAAAAGGGTTTTATTCTGCTCACCACATAGAAGAAAAACAGCTGTTCCCAAAGTTATGATGTTACCAAGAAACTGACAAAAGTATTACCATGCGTGAGGACAAGTTCTCATGCAATCCAGACCCCCAACGACTAACTTTAACACAAGAAAAGCCAGGTGCATACTTGACACTACAAAGGAAAGCAGGTGCAAACACTTACGCCTACTCAGAAACAGCCTTTACCTAAAATCCCTGGGAGGTGATTTTGGCACAGTTCCTAAACCTGGAGAGAGAAACACTTCCTGCTCTTCCTGCTCTAGATGATCTTGTAGTGAGTGATGCAATCAGATTACCAGCCAAGGTTAAGTCTTTGTCTGATGGGGGATTTACATACTGATGAATAATGTATGTGTGACTGCTGACGTATAACGGACAGACAAGTTAAATTTGAGTTATAACGGGCTGATAAATCATCCACGAGCAGGGTAGTGTCTGTTTTAAAATCCAAAAGGCATGCTGTCATCAGTTTGTAGCTCTATTTTGAAATGACAGGTTACAGTCTTGGATGAGCAGCGGAGACACAGGGCAACTCTTTTTTTGTGTGTGTGTCAAAAACAGAGAAATCAAAAAAAGATTACATTTCTAATGGATGAAACCAAATCTAGTGGAATTTTCAAGTTATTTTTTTTTCTTTCAACAAAACATTCACCCGACAAAGCTTCATGTCAAAGGATCTTTACTTTTACATCCTTTTTGTGTCAAAACCTTTAAGCTGACTCATAAAGTTTTGATTGAGGTCATGCGGTTCAGCTGACAGTGAGCAGAGATGCAGGAGGAGGACTGATGGAGCTTTATATCCGAGCCGTACAGATCCCAGTGTGTGCGCTGCTTTTGGTCCAACTTCCTCAGAGGAATCAAATGTGCTTAATGGAGTTTCTAATTGTCTGCCCTGAATTAGATAGCTGATCCGAAGTGAAACTACTGGGGATCCCAAGCAGTGCAAGGGACTGGCGGAGACGGGAGGAGGTGTTGCATTACTCTCGCTCTGCAAATACTGTAGGATGTTTTTTTTAAATCACTTTTGGAGGTGTAGTTATGGGTAAACAGCAGCAATGCAGTGAATTACTGAGACCTGACTGTAGAGGACATGGCAGGCCTCTCAGGCTTGTTGCCAGAGAATGTTGAGCGCTGGCTGTGTGTGAGCATGTTCAGACTTTCTGTTTCACAGTGGACATATGGCATAATAAGTCCCTTTCAAACGTATTTGTTTGAATGGTTAGGATAAATGCAGCTGCTCCAGTTTTCAACATGCATTCAAGTAGTTACAGCCTAAGAGAAGAGACAGCTGGGTATAATTTTACATTTATATTTACCTGTCTTGTCAAATGGGAATCTTTGGACAAAACCTAACCAATGCGGGGTCCTGGTTTGATAAAAATCTATTCTCTGATCTCAAGAAATCCCGACAGGAAAAGTTTGGGTGCCCCTGGAGGACTTCTGCTACGGCGCTGTCCGTGGTGCTGAACCGCGCTGCTGGTTCGGGGCCCTGAAAAACAAAGCGGTCTCTCCAGGCTCCTGAAGTTTAATGACTTGATCCCTGCATTGTCAATTTTTTGGCCCGCTTCATATGCAGCACTGGAACACGCTAGTCTGCAAATATAGCTCGGTGTTGTAAAGTATCCCCCCCCCCCCCCTCTTCTCGCTCTCTCTCTCTCTCAGCTATCCGCACACAAAACTCGGGACAGATACAAGGAGCACAAGGAGACGAGGCTCTCTCCACTGCAGACTCGGAGGATGTTACTCACATACTCGAGTGGCCAATGAAACCCACCCACCCCCACACACACACCCTTTCCTCCCCCCCCCCCCCCTCTCTCTATACCCCCCCTTTTCTTTTTTTCATCACTTAAGAAAGAAAGCATGCAAAGCGAAGGTAGCTGTAAAGCTATGGTGTGTCTCTGCTTGTCTCTCACCGTTGGTGATAGTGGTCGTCTTCGATCGTTGTCCACAGAAACACTGCAGCATATGCGCTCCTTTCTGAAGGAATGGCCTCAGAATCCTCATTGATTTGGGTTGATGGGAGCCTTCCTCAATCCAAACAATCGGGCAACGCTATCACAACACAGCAGGGTCAGGCAGCATAGCGTAGGCGGCCAGCCAGCCTCTCTAGGCTCACAGCAGCCCTCAAAACGCCGGAAGGACACAGTCTGCGGGACAAATTACGCTAAAACGAGGCATCTTGAGTGATTCTCCCCTCTCTCTATCTATCTCTCTCTCCCTCTCTCTCCCTCTCTTTATTTCTCTAGCCCTCTCTCTCTCTCTCTCTCTCTCTCTCTGTCTGTCCCTTTCTCGTCCAGCTTCGGTCATTCGCGTTCACGGCAAACTCTTCTTCCGCCACGGCAGGCAACGCAAGGACGTTACAATGTGCTCTTAATTGTACATCCCCCCACCACCCCCCACCCGCCTCCTGTCTTCGCGTCTTTAACAGCAGCGGACGTAACAGCAGGAAAGGAAAGAGTAAAGGAAAGGGATAGAGAGAGTGAGGGAGAGAGAGAGAGAGAGAGAGCATGCACGCCAAAGTTAAACTGCAGGGGTAAAGTGGCAGGCCGGCCCCGGGTGAGGTAATGCAGAGCTGCGATCTGACGCTGCTGGCTGCACAGATGTTTTTCTCATCTTTTTCTCTGTTTGTCACCCCCAGATCAAGAGCAAGCGTGCAACGCAGAGCCTACGTCATCTGCAGCCCACCGTTTTAAAGACAAAGGGGGTTTCACAATGTGATGAGCATACCGGAAAGTTTATGGCTCAGGCACTGCATTATGAAAGCCCGGGTCTCCACAGTGGACCCCACACGGCAGGCTCCGAACAGTGCGGCACCTGCGCGTTCTCCAAAAGGGTATGACAGGAAAAAAAGAAGAAACAATAGCCGAAATTTGACTTTATAGAGAATAACAGCTTCCTTGTAGGAGCAGCCATTATACCGGTGCACGTGCACTGACTTACATAAAGAAGTCATGTGACGTGAGTCCCTTGTTGATAGTGTACCTAAGTAAAAGAAATGCCACGTTTTAGAAATACCTTTTGAAAATGTTACTTAGTATAGCCGTTATACATATTGTTTGAATATATTATACGTAAAAAATATAAGGTACAGAAAACCTGACCTGTGTACCAGTAATAATTAAGTATTTAATTGGGTGAATCTTGATGAATCAATGTAAAGACACGTAGCATTTCATTGATGTAGTTTGTCAAGGTGGAAATCATTTTAAAAAGAGTAGAAAGGACAGTATTTTGAATTGAATTGGAGTAGGGGAAAATTAGAAAGTAGATGAAAATGGAAATACAACTCTGAAGTGGGCTACTTGTACTTTGATAAAGTACTTCAAAGTAAGCCAACAGTCCACTGTTTGTTGTACCTGCTGGGCACAACAATTCTACAGGCAAGCAAAAAATGTAAGGTTAGAGCAAAAGTCTGAAGGTTTTTTATTAACAAAAACGGAAAGAAATAATTAAGCAGCAGGATAGTTATGTACAAGAACAACAAAATCAAATCAAATCAAAAATAGCAAGCTTTATTTCTACTGTAATAAACTAGATGATACTTTGTCTAATTAGTTACCATATTAAAGTAATACGTCAGTTTGAGCTCACAGCATCAGTTGCTCTTAAAAACTTTTTTAAAAACTTGGCTTAATACTTTTATAAATGAATGGAATCAACAATAAGACAATAGTTGTTGGAGCTACGCTGAAAAAACATGTTCCTCAAAATGCAATAATAAAGACATTTAGAATAATGCATATGGACAGAGCAACTCGAAAGCGTGTGGTTTCAAATGTATAAAGTTCACAACTATGTGCTATCTTAAATCTGATTTATTTTTTAATGTATTCTAAAGATCTTTTAGGTTTACCAATCATGATCCAAAAGACAAAATTGGCCCAGAATGTGAGACGCGTTGCATTGAGTTGTCATGAAAGCAAAACTATGTGCAACTTTCTACTCTAGGGGGTGCCATAAGATAAAGCACTCGGATTCAAATAACATGCAGAGAAACTGAGATGTGACCATGAAGCAGAGAGAGGAAGGGAGACAGAGAATGAGACCATGTATAATCACCAGTCTCTCAAGTATTCAGATTCTCTAAAAACAAAACACAAATGTTTGGATTTGCTGTTCTGGAGGCTGTGTAGTGAACAAAGACACTTTGTACAACCTTTACTTCAACATTCATTTAACGCATGGCTGTATTTACAGTATTTTAAGGTAGATCTCATAATTCCTTGTGCTCATAACGTTGCACAACAATGACAACAGATACGTCACTAATTACCTTGCCCTTGCAGTTTGTAAAATGTACAATGTACATAAAAGGATGTTTTAAGTCAGCAAAATGCTTCAACAACAGCATCAATGCAAATACAAAAAGGTCAGAGAGGTGTAAGGGGAGGAGGGGGGGAGGGAGGGGAGCTGGCATCAGACCCAGAGTCACAGATATGGTGATGGTGCTGTATATTCAGCTCCCACTAACTGTCCCACTGCAGAGCCAATCACCACTACATGCAGAGAGAGAGAGAGAGAGAGAGAGAGAGAGAGAGAGAGAGAGAGAGAGAGAGAGAAAGAAGAAATAATAGCACAAGGCACAGGGAGGAACTAAAATGCAATAAAAAAAATAGCCAAGCATATTGATTTGAGCGCAGTAAAAACACTAAAGGGGACTCAGATGAGTGTATTCACACTTTCATTGGCTCCTCTATTCTCTTATGTGGACTTTGGTGGCTGAGCAGTAAGAGGCCAATGTTCAGAGAGATTTTGTAAGAAAATTAACCTAAAATAATAAAAGTAAGGGGCTTGGATTACCCCATCCTTGGGAAAACTAAATTTAGATGTTAAATTCCCCTTCTTCCAATTGCACATCCTTAGCTTCAGACCCCGTGTGACACTTGGTGTATGACCCGTCTTCATTCACTGAGCGTGTGTCGTAACTTTACCTTGTCCAAAAAAAGACGTGTCCTGTCCTGTCTGTATTTGAGCAAACTCAGATCTGTCTGTGATGACACTGTGGAACGAGCAGCCAGCTCTCATTTCACCCTTCTATATACTGTATGTCAACAGAAGTGAGGTTAAAATGTTCACCTTGCACGGTTATGTCAGCTTTACATGAACTCCAATCAAAAGGTTTCACATAGAAATGTATGCGGGTCACATTAAAAGAAGACAAGTAACTGCAAATTCAGATTTAGATGTCCTTTTCTTCCATGTCATTTCATTTCAAAGAAAAACATGTTGTGCTTTTAGTTTTATAGTTTAGATTCATTTATTAATACTAACTAAAAGTGTGTGTGGTTTCTGTGGCAGAAAGCAGAACTACTGTATTTCACGCACATTAAATCTCAAACTATTCAACCCAACAAATGGCTCCATAATTATAAATTCATGCTGTGCACCCAAGCATAGATCAAATATCATTCCATGGAAATATCTATAAAACAATGCACAGCATATCTAGAATTTCCCAGTTTCCTATTCCTACGGTGCAGCCATTACAACTACATTTTGGATTTAATATTTCACTGTTTAATAAAGTTCCAATGAAACAGGCAGAGACACTATACACAATATATACAACATAAGTTTATATGCAGGTTTTTACTTATTCAACGTTAAATTTAAAGGGAAATTTAAACTACAGAATATATTATTATATAACAACATGTAGTCCAAGTGTAAAATGACTGGGTGGATGACTCAGTTGTTTGGAAGTGTTTACAGCACAGCTGCCCACAGTGGGGCACGCTAGATTAAAAAAAAAACAGAACAGATCATATGAAAAAGCCACTTATTCATTTAAAATCTCGTGTTTAAGAGTAATGTTATGCAAAGTATTTGACTATCAAATATTTGAGTCTTTGTTTTACAATTTTACAAGTATGGTTTTCTTTAAAGTATCATACTTTATGCTACGCTCCGTTGACCACGGAAGTCGAAGGCATGGATATACTGGTGCATTCCATTTGAACAGGGATTTCTTCTGGAACACCCCCAGAAATCGGATTTTCGACTCCGAAACCTCAAAATCCAACACGGCTGGACCGTGCAGTATATACTGTAAATTAGCACTTTTTATTAGCCAGATTAGCCAAAGCAATAACAATGTATTATGCAGTCACCAGACAGAAGCTGGACAGAATGCCCACTGTGTTTAGGCCTGATTTAATGAGGCATAGAGCAGCCATGTTGGATTGGGATGTCTGGGGGTTCTCCCGACTTTCCAAGTCAGAAATCCGACTTCAGGGGAGTTCTATTTGAAATGTTCAACTGGGAACATTGAAATTCTGACTTTGCATTTGGACATGAATGCACCATTATTATCATGTCTGTTTCTGTTTTTGTCAAAACTATGTTCTTGTGTGTAGGACTTTTTAAAAACAATTACCACAAACAGCTACATTGCCTTGCACCATTATATTTGACAAAATATGCAGACGTGATTGTCTATCACAACTAATTTTAAAGTTTCAACAAAGTGACTCAAAGAAAACAAAACAACATCACCACTGTGTTGGAAAATGGTCAGCAATCAAATCAAACAAAGTAAAGTAGCCTATATGTCACTTGGTTGGAGCTAAAACCTGTAACAATGGTTCGTTATAGTGCTTAAAAACCTCCAACTTCTGTAAAATGTGAAAATGTATTGGCATCTATAGCCCTAAATTATCTAAGTATTGGTTTAAATGTTCAGCCAGAAGAAAAAGAAGACGACCTTTGTGTCGGAAGAAGCCAGTAACATAAACATACACTGTGTTGGACAAGAGCCCTGAGTCACCGCTGATGCTAACTACCCTTTGCTGAAATGCCAGAAAGCATTCTCATATTCTGCAAAGCAAATGTGTCGTCTGCGTTGCTCAAATCAGCAAAACTGTTAATGGTTGCATTATGTAAAGCTGCCAATAATCTCTTTACAAAACGACAAGTTTGCAAACTCGTGGTTAGGGACTCAATCGGAGTACGACACACAAACAAGTATCAGCATCACAATATTAAAGACATGGTTAGCTTTTTTACATCCCATAAATGCGAAATGGGAGGAATACAAAATGAGTGGTTAAGAAGTTGCAGTCATGTGAAAAGCAGAAAAAGAAGGGATATTAAAGATGGATGGGGGAGAGGGGAGCAATGTGAGAAATGAATCCGCGGCACTGAATGGCTGTGTGTACATGTTTATGATAAGGTTCTCCTCTTTTCTTTAAGAGGTGTGCACAGGAAAGACACCTGGGTCAGTGAGGAATGTCACATCCATCAGACCACCGAAACACTCATGGAAATATGCTTGATCTTGACTTATGACTATACCTCATGAGGGGACTGTCATTAACCTGCCTGGGGACTCTGCAAGGGTAAATGACCCATTCCTCCCTCTCACAGTGCATTATGATAAGTATTACATTACCCACTGGTTTATGTGTGGTTATTTAATGACACACAAATGAGTTAATTTAGGAATCTGCACCATGTCAACAGAGTAGCAGCTTAAAACAAGCTTTTGAAACAGGGGACCTCTTCTAAACCGAGCTTCGAGATCAGGTAATAAAGCAGGAGCCAATTTAAGGCCCTTATGTTGATATTGTGCACCAATGGTGCATGCTTTTCCTTTTCCCAAACAACATCACAATGAATAAAGTTGCTACAGAGTTAAGATGGGTTTTTCAGGGACCCAGAGCCGTTGCCCTCTTGGCCGGTTAGTAATCCGGAAAAACTATAGTCCTGGAAACTAGTTTGATCACAGTGACAAATAACGGAGGAGACCAGTCTGACGGGTCACAGCAGACAGATGTGAAAACGTACTGCCACAGTAACACTAACACACAATCTAACAGATATTTCAAGATAGGGGAGAGCCAGGACAGTTGAAACACCTTTTAATTAAACAAAATTTACAAAGCGGTCATTTCGCACTGAAAGCTAATATTTTGTCACTAGCAACCTGCACGTGTCATCTGTCAAATACTGTTGCATTTTCAGCTTTGGACGAAACCGTTCAGGAATGATTACAGCAAAAGTGGGACGTGCATAATTTTTTATATGTCCCTTCTGGACGGGACCAATGAAACAACATGGGGGGATGAATGAAACATACAGTTTAAGCCATATAAACTTTAATATTTTTTCTGTATATCATGAATGTTACTTCCAAAAGGTGTTGTTTTGGATTGATTGTTGCAGGGCTATACGTCTTTGTGAATGTCTGTTAACTCATCGTCAACATTGTGAAGTGTGTATGAAGCGCTTATTGAAATATCATGCACTGTGGATGATCGGACATTTTTTTTAGCTAGAATAGTTGGTTTTCCATTTATATCATGTTTCTACTGTGTAAAATGTCACTTCACTAGGTTTTTACGTGGGTTAGACCACTGGACATCCAAATAACACAGCCCGTCAGTCTCCACAGGATAACATGAGAAAACTTGACCCCCCCTGTGGGCCCAAATATATTTTCATCTTTCTAAAACTGCTTTTCCATGTCTCACCTCCATAAATAATTGTTTAACCCTTGTGTTGTCCTCTGGTCAAATTGACCCGTTTCAAAGTGTTTTATATCAGAAATATGGATTTCTTTCAACCATATCGCCCAAAAATAACAAGGATGATTCCATACCTTGTTCAGGTAACGTTAATGATTACTTTCATTGAATTATTTGGGTGTTCTATTTAATCTTATAGCATTTGAATTCTTTTTTTATGGTTTCAAAATAGTATCCGGACTAAACTTTGACATATACCCACCTGTGATCCAGTCAAAATAATTCATAATTTCTGCCTTTTTAACTAAAAACATTTGTATAATTTGATAAAAATGAGGTTTGTTGACCATGAATTCCAAGAATAAATGTAAAACCTATTATTAAACCAGCTCAGGTTTTTTAAAAAGCACCAAAACTATGGAAAAAGTGACAAAAACATTTGAAAAGCATAAGAAAAAGTTAATTTTCACTTTTGACCTGGAAGGACAATGTTCATGGATAACGGGAAGACAACACAAGGGATAAACACAGATATTTGTGCATTTACTCAACATAGACATATGCCATTACAGCCTGGTTTGCTTTCCATGTGAAGAAGCATGCAATATGAACGTCTGGGATTGTGGAGAACACTAAATGGTCTACTGAATAAGCATGCAGTCAAACCTTTAAATGAAAAACAAATTGGAAAAATGTAACCGTTAATGAAGTTTACTTTTGACCATATAAACACGTTTATCGGCTGTAACTCAGTGATAAAATGAAATAACAGGAAGATATTTGGCTGATAGAAGGAGGTTAACGTGCTCTATGTTTTCACCTGAGGAAATCTGTCTATCATCATTTCACTCTGAGAAACTGGAATGTTTCATCCGTCCTGCGTTGCAATCGTCCCAGCTCTTCCCTAGGCTACATTAGTGTAGAGCGAGCAAATCACTAACTTATGTGCTTAATACAGGATAAATAAAAAAGGAAATAGGTTTTTCTGCCATCATAATTAGTCACAAAATGGAAGCGGAAACAGTGCAAACTGTTGGTCTAAAGGAAGATATACCTCATACTGTGAGGTCAGACTGATGTACTGCATTGAGCTAGCGGCTTTTTAAATTGAAGTGTCCTGGAGTTATTTGTGTTTAATGTTTCCACGGTGCACATGTGGCATAAAGAAGTTCTATTAAACAGAGACGACAGAGTAGACACAAAGTTCAAATGAGATGACAACAATCTGAAGGAATCCTAAAGCTACTGTACACGCCGCTGCTCCTGGAATACAATACAAGGATGCAAACACTGTGCTCAAGTGGGAAGTATTAACAACAATAGCAGATATATAAATATATAATTATTTTTCTTTATTGTTATTATGCATGGCAGTAAAGCCTTTCATATTTGCCCAAGTGAACACTTAATTTTCCCTGTGTGGGATCAATGAATGAGGCCATAAAGTGGATTTAGGAAGGGTGAGTCACGTTTACAGCTGGAGGATGTAGGTAAGCCCCCGGCCCAGTTACTCTGAAATACTGTATACTAGTTTGCTTTATACTGCAGCAGTTTTTGCTTTACTGTAAACTGTGAACTGATGAAACAGATCAGGATGACCATGAGCAAGAAGTTAAACAAGGGCACTCTGTCCCATGTCCAAATATAATTTTAGAGGGGGATGCGCCTGTTTTGAGCTTTAACCCCATGCATCATTAAACTATCCTGCAAAACCACAGCCAACACTACAACAAGACGTTTCGGAGTGACATATTTTACGCTGCTTGGAAGCATATGGCATCCTCTATCCTCTAAATAACAGCCTTTATGGCCCATTACTGGCAGAGTTGAACAGCTTTGTCAACAAGCCGCATGCTGCTGATCGCTGCGGCCACACCGCCACCGCTGCCCGGGGAACACACACTCATCTCCCCGGAGAAGAAAAAGTGGAGCGCCAGCAGTTTCTCTCTGAATCAGCTGACCGCACCGATAGAATAAACGAAAGCTCTGACAGCGAGACCAAAGCCGTTAACCATATTGCTGCAAAAGGTGTAAAATGCAAGAGGGGGAAAACTAGTCATGGCAGGGGGGGGGGGGTGAGATATGGAGCCGGATACACAGCGGCAGCATCGCGCTGCACCACTGGAACATGCGCTGGTCCGGGGCTCGTTAACGCACATACAGTAGCCTATAGGAGTCATGCATGCGCACCCTGGCTCAAGTTCTAACCCAGGATATAAAAGTGCATCTTTACTTTGTGATGTCCTGCTGCAGATATAATAACAAAAGTAATGCTTTTTGTGTTCCGCAGTATGTGCTAAAAAAAATCCACACAAATAAGCAACCCTACGGACCCCCCCAAAAAAACTAAACACCACAACAAAACGAGCTCATAACTTATTCATACACACGTGGAAGTTTCTTACCAGCGTTTTTATCACCCATGTCCCCTTGCGGTGTTGAGGTTGATGATAGCCTACTGCCGGTCGTAGGCTGGAGGAAGGTGCACTGGGCTGAGCTGGTGCGCACTCGCTTCTTCCGTTGGGACCGCCGAGCAGAGAGGGAGGCAAGTTGCTTGTTTCAAGTGATAGAATTGCAAAATAAGCACCTTCTGGGACCCTGTCTGAAACGCGCGAGAGCGACAGAGGATGAGCTCTTTAGTGAGCTCGTGAGCACGTTTGCAAGAGTTTTTGAGTAAGTGTGGACTGAGGGCTCAGGTTAAGCATCAGGGAGGTGTGTGTGTGTGTGTGTGTGTGTGTGTGTGTGTGTGTGTGTGTGTGTGTGTGTGTGGTGTGTGTGTGTGTGTTATAGATTATAAATTCTAAACCAATCTGTGACAATTATGCTGACAACACCGTTTTACCAAACCCTGATTTTCCATTCAACATTTCTTCAGTATAATTATGGTCCATCTCTTTAGGTGGATGCTGCCCCATTATTTAAAACACTAATTAAGAACATATAATGATTATCATTGCACCATGCATACTAAGCCCAGCCTGCGTGGCCTAACAAGACACCACACATTAATGAGTGTGTTATACAGTAGGCTACAGTATGTTGGGACCCCTTCGAAAACGAGATGATACAGCTCAAGGTTTTTTTTTCCTCCCAGAACCAGAATGCTGCAAATACATTTTAGACTTTCAGACCTCAGCACAACACAACCACAACACAAGTCGGTCATTAAACATGTACTTTTAAAATATGGGGAAATTTAGAAATGATTCAAGATTAAACTTGCTTCATTTGTAAGGCTGTTGGTAATTGGTCAACTTAAACCTATTAAAAATCAAACAGCCGTTGCAATTTTCATCATCTGTGTGTCAGGGCCATTTAATATATGTAATGCTGTTACACCAGTGAGAGTGGGCCTAAAGTATAATGTATTATCCTAAATTCACCAAGTGTTAGGACACTTTTTCATGTATCATTTGTTAACCATTCTCTGCTGAATTAACAAAAACATTTATTTGGGATTTAGGTTTTAATCTTTTAAATGACTTTCATTGGTCTTTTCAATTATTTTCATCATGTGAAGCACTTTGTGACTTTGTCTGTAAAAGGTGCTATATCAAATAAAGAAATGATTACAGAGATGAGCTCTGTCCTCACACACCTGCTGACCACGTACTGTACCATGTTGCTTTATACCGTTCTGCAGATGATATTTTTCTGAGAGCTATCAATATTTAATGAATGAATCACAGATCAATAGTCTTGTCCTGAGCATCTGACACGTTATTGGGCCTGTTATTTGATAATACTGCAGTAGAATTCTGACAGACATTGTGTACAGTATACAGTATACAAAGGCTGCACTGTGCTTTCAGAATGAGCTGGCGGTTTCAATTTTAATGGATTTGTGCCAAAAAGCTCTTGAGGAAGTTGCTGGTGTTGAGTAATCAACTCGGTGTGAACTGCCGGGGCAGATTTGTAAACAAAGGTACAGTTTGTGCATAAGAGTGCGCTGCTCTCATATTTAGTCAAGTGCCCCGCTCGTTCTCTAATGTTTTTTGTTTTTTTTTTAACCCCAAAACAAAACAACAGACATTTACACTCAGAAAAGTGAGAGGTTGACGCTGTTGTGCTGTCCTTTGTTGTATTCTGGGTAAAATAAACAGATTCTGAAATCCCACTCAGTGTCCACTTCACACTGCTCACTCATATAAATCAGATGCGGACGGCTTCCCAAAGAATCCCACAATCACACACTGACCAAATCTCAAAATGTATGCAGGAAAAAGCGAAAAACACCGTCACAGTGTGGTATTATTTAACCCGGCCCTTTGATCACTGTCTTAGAAAGCTCACCGTCAGCATTCTGATGGGACGCTATGAGGACAGCTAGAGTTTTTTCTCATGGTATATAAAGACAGTTTTGCTGGTAGGAGATGTTTCTGAGCTGAGATAGAAGCCTCAAGGCCAAACGACGCTCTCAGCATCATGCGTCCGCCTGTGGATCCAAGCACAGCACAAATATGGGTGCTGGACAGCAGAGTTTCTTGACTATTTACTCTATTTAGACATATCTGCAGTAAGATGAATGAGTGTCCTACATGAATGACAAGTTGTTTCCGGGTTTCAAACACTTCCTGTCACGTGACCGAGACCTTGCCGCCCTGTTGCCGACACAGGCGAATCCTGGCTGGCGTCGTTTCACAGCAAATCAATGAGGGGACCTGAAAGAGGATACCTTTGCTGGGGGAAGGAAAAAAACGCACTGCATTGATCAGAAAGGCACCTCTACAGATTTAGAGAGAGATGAATGTGTTTGTGTGAGGATTGAGTTGTTGTATAGCAGGACTGCAGCGTCATACGGCTCTTAAATTAACTTCGACGCTGCTTAAATATTTATGATTCTCGCCCTCTATTTGGCCCACTCTCCTCCCTTTCTGTTCCTTATTTCGGCCTCCCCACCTCAGTCCCTTACATGCTTACTCCTATCGCTGTCGTCCCTCCCTTCTATTCTCCGCTCTCTTCGTTCCTTCTCTTCCTACCCTCCTACATCTTCCTGTCCTACCCTGCCCCACACTTGCACCTATGGGATATCATCTAACTTGGCAGTGTGTCCTTGGGTCCATACAGTGGCAAAGGCATATCGCTCTTCTTTCTTTGTACACTGTATCTTTGACCTGGAACCTCTAGACTTTCCTGTATAACTATATAATTGTCTCACAGCAGTGAGATTGTATTATAATGTCCCCACGGGATGTATTGACCGCTTCAGTTAAGATTAATTACCTGCTGCTAAACTTCTTTTATTCTTTTCTAGCTATAATGGGTAATTTCTCTGTGTATTGTTGTCTATAGCTAACGTAGCCAGGTAGTTGAGTGCAGATATTGCACTGGAGGAGAGCCTATAGTTACTCTGCAGACACTGCAGTGCAGCCTTCTCACTGTAGATTCTACCTTATTCGCCTATTCCTGGACTCCCTGGCAAGCTTGTCAGGAGTTTGTGGAACTTTTCCAGAAGCCGATAGCAACACCAGGTGCCATCAATACCGTTTAGTCCAAGGCTTCTACGCTTGTCTTAATGAAAACAAATGTCTGTGTGCTCACCAAATGTTTTAATAAGAAGTAGAAGAAAAAAGTAGTAACACATCTGTTTTAATTTATTTTTTATTCTGAAGCACACACACAAGTTTGGGGTCACCCAAACAATTTTGTGTTTTCCTGAAAAGTCCCACTTATTCACCACCATACGTTGTGAAATGAATAGAAAATAGAGTCAAGACATTGACAAGGTTAGAAATAATGATTTGTATTTGAAATAAGATTTTTTTTACATCAAACGTTGCTTTCGTCAAAGAATCCTCCATTTGCAGCAATTACAGCATTGCAGACCTTTGGCATTCTAGCTGTTAATTTGTTGAGGTAATCTGGAGAAATTGCACCCCACGCTTCCAGAAGCAGCTCCCACAAGTTGGATTGGTTGGATGGGCACTTCTTGCGTACCATACGGTCAAGCTGCTCCCACAACAGCTCAATGGGGTTCAGATCTGGTGACTGCGCTGGCCACTCCATTACCGATAGAATACCAGCTGCCTGCTTCTGCTCTAAATAGTTCTTGCACAATTTGGAGGTGTGTTTAGGGTCATTGTCCTGTTGTAGGATGAAATTGCTCCAATCAAGCGCTGTCCACTGGGTATGGCATGGCGTTGCAAAATGGAGTGATAGCCTTCCTTATTCAGAATCCCTTTTACCCTGTACAAATCTACCACCTTACCAGCACCAAAGCAACCCCAGACCATCATATTACCTCACCATGCTTAACAGATGGCGTCAGGCATTCTTCCAGCATCTTTTCATTTGTTCTGCGTCTCACAAACGTTCTTCTTTGTGATCCAAACACCTCAAACTTGGATTCATCCGTCCACAACACTTTTTTCCAGTCTTCCTCTGTCCAATGTCTGTGTTCTTTAGTCCAGCTTAATCTTTTTCTTTTATTGGCCAGTCTCAGATATGGCTTTTTCTTTGCCACTCTGCCCTGAAGCCCAGAATCCCGCAGCCGCCTCTTCACTGTAGATGTTGACACTGGTGTTTTGCGGGTACTATTTAATGAAGATGCCAGTTGGGGACCTGTGAGGCGTCTGTTTTTCAAACTAGAGACGCTAATGTACTTATCTTCTTGCTCAATTGTGCAACGCGGCCTCCCACTTCTTTTTCTACTCTGGTTAGAGCCTGTTTGTGCTGTCCTCTGAAGGGAGTAGTACACACCGTTGTAGGAAATCTTCAATTTCTTAGCAATGTCTCGCATGGAATAGCCTTTATTTCTAAGGACAAGAATAGACTGTCGAGTTTCAGATGAAAGTTCTCTTTTTCTGGCCATTTTGAGCGTTTAATTGACCCCACAAATGTGATGCTCCAGAAACTCAATCTGCTCAAAGGAAGGTCAGTTTTGTAGCTTCTGTAACGACCTAAACTGTTTTCAGATGTGTGAACATGATTGCACAAGGGTTTTCTAATCATCAATTAGCCTTCTGAGCCAATGAGCAAACACATTGTACCATTAGAACACTGGAGTGATAGTTGCTGGAAATGGGCCTCTATACACCTATGTAGATATTGCACCAAAAACCAGACAATTGCAGCTAGAATAGTCATTTACCACATTAGCAATGTATAGAGTGTATTTCTTCAAAGTAAGACTAGTTTAAAGTTATCTTCATTGAAAAGTACAGTGCTTTTCCTTCAAAAATAAGGACATTTCAATGTGACCCCAAACTTTTGAACGGTAGTATATAAATATATATATATATATATAATGGTTATTTTTAGAGTGCTCTCACTCTTTCCGTCTTCTTAATCTCCTCAAAACCTTTTTTTTTATGTATCCTTTTAGATATCTATTTAGTGTTGGAAGAAGTAGTTAGATCATTTACTTAGGTTCAAGTATCAATATGGCAATAGAAGAATACTGCTTCAAGTATAAGTCCATTAAAAATTTTACTCAAGCAAAAGTACAAAAGTATTTAAAGGGAAATGCACTTAAAGAATCAAAAGTATGCATTATGCAGAACTATCCCTGACAGAGTGTGATATTGTATTACATTATTGGATTAGTATTATTGATGCATTAATGTGTAATTTTAGCTGCTCTATATACTGTTTTGTAGTTAAATCTATACAATGGTTCTGTCCTATTTAATTTATCCCAATAAGCCTGGACAAGAGCCAGCATGCACAGTAACCAGGACCCTGAGACTGAAGCAGATAAATGCAATGCAGCCATCTTTAATTTGATCATTTTAGCTGTGCTTTTTCTGCTGTGTGTTAAAATGTGTACTGTTGTACTGTAAAAAGGGCCTATGCATCATATTTGACAAACTGATCATTAGTTTTGCATTGCCACAGGCAGTAATACTCAAACGCTGACACAGCACTGTGGCGATAGGTTTGCCAGTGGAAGACTACAGGCTAGTGACAAATAAATGCAGTGTATATAAAAAAAAAAAAAAAGTACAATAGTTTCCTATGAAACGTGGAATGAAAGCATAAAATGGAACAAAATTGAAAGTAAAGTTCCGCAAAACTGTACTGTACTGTTATGATATGCACTTCCCATCACTGTGCCTTCACTGGCTATCTGACAAATGTCTACTTTAATATGCCACTAGAGGGGAGTGGAGTGCCACCTGGACAAACAAAAATATGTTGTGGTGGCGGAACAACAGAGACCTTCAACTTCTGCTGCGTTCAAGTTCTCTGCACTATTTCATAATCAGAATTTTCTTTTCTTTATTGGCGCTGTATGCTTACAGTACAGTCAATACAGTATCAACATACAGGCCACATTATTACTGTTAACTGTGTGTACATATTTACAAATAGTGAATAAATGTGAATGTGAATATATATATATATATATATATATATATATACATACACACACACACACACACACACACACACAACGTCCTTTCTCCACTCCTCCTAAAAAAGTACTTTGTTATGCCAAGAAGAGTGGACGCGGGTGGAAAACAGAGGTCGGAGCTTTTACGCGAGTTCCTGAAAGCAGCATTAGCTCTAGTGTGAGAGGGAGGGGCTTCAGGCAGGAGGTCATAACAAACATGGCGTGGCGAGGATGTGTAATGAAATGGACTAAAACAGAGTTCATCAGGTCCAACAACACTACTTCACAAAGCTCCAGGTGGGCAGATGTAAAGCTGTTCCCGTGACAAGGGTTTTGCCTTTACAAGAATAACGGACAGGACGTGTTTTTGTATGTTTGTCCAATTCTCGCCAAACGTGATTAACGTTAAGATTAACGTTAAACACGTTACGTCACGTAAACTATTCCGAGTGTCATTGAAAAGAGCTTCACGGGACTGAAGACAGCGGTGTTTTTCATCTGTTACAGTGAAAATGTTGCTAACGCTACAAGACATGCCCTGTCCGTGACAGAGATAGCTAGCTAGCTTCAGAGCAGTATTTCATACTGCCTTTAACATTACCCTATTAAATCTATAGCCTAATAAATGAATATGATAATGACCAATAGTTAAACCTTAGGTCATGGGGCCTAATTAACTGAGCATACATGGTTCTCACATAGACTGTAAATATTAACAGATTATGGTTTCTCATCTAGCTAGCTATAGGGTTGTGTATCGTTTGGATTTTTACAATTCCAATGCCGAACTGGTACTTTTAAAACGATTCCGATTCCCTAACCGATTCTTGAAAAACTGAAAAATTACACCAACGAAAGGCTTACACGTCCGTTTTGGTGAGCCCAAAGGGGAAATATGGCATTTTAAAATTAGCCTACATTTACGGTAGCTAGCTAACGATAGACTACAGAGAAAGTTTGATATGTTTTAGGAGCCACAGAGGGAAAATATTTTAGTCGAAACATTAAACAACATTTGGTTTCTAATCCGGTCCGATTCCTATCGGTTGCGTAGGATCCGGTTCCATAGTGGAACCGAGTTTTGTTACCCTACCCTACTCATCTAGAATAGCTCCAGTTAGCCTATACATTTTATACATATGGTTCTTAAATGAAATTATCAAGAAAAGTGTGTTGGACATAGTAACACTAACATTGTATAATATTATAACATAGCGACTAAATTGTTAACCGATTGGTAAATCGTGTCATTTGTTTTCTTGCCAAACATCCTTTGAGTCCGGTTTATGACAGATTGATGCTCTTTTTTAAAATATCTCAATCTATTGTAAATTTAACGAGTTTTAGACTACAAATCAGACAAAACAGGCAAATTTTATACTTTTTTACTGTGGGCTGCCAGTTTTCACTATTATGTACATTTCAAAGACAATACAACAAGAAAATAGGAACGTTACATGCTTTTTTCCCTATGTGGCTTTTATATTGTTTTGCCTTATATCATACAGATGTTCATGTTATTGTGTATTTACCAAAGCTGTCTATCTGTAAATTAGGTTTTAACACTGTGTGTCTACACGTTTTGTTTGGCAGGCTGTACCCCCACAACCAACAGAGGTGCAGTTTCCGTCGGGAAGCCAAAAGGCCGGATATAAAGAAAGGAAATGTCACCCAAGAATCAAAAGCTTCACCTTCTGAGGCTGGCACACCAGGTCCCCCACCTCCTCCCAAAGTCCCCCGACCAACACTTTTAAAACCCCTGATGTTCACAGTAGGAGTAGGTCCTCCCATTCTTTTACTAGAATGAGATGAATGCAGTACTTTGGTTTGGGATAGAATGATGCCGTTGGTTGTTGTCTTACTCTATGTCAGTTTACAGGCTGCTCCTTTGGTGCGGCTGCCATTCTGCAATATGAGACCCTGAAGTCAAGAGTTATGACTGCAAAAGCTGAAGAGGAGTCAGAAAAACTCTTACAGGTGAGGTTTAATGATGCAAACTGCTGTCTCTCTCCTCCACTGCTGTTAACGTCTATAACCAATGTAGTAAAAGGCCCAATCCCAAAGTGAGCCCTGAGGACTAAATACTAAAGACTCACAGACTTAGTTGATCTCAGATGCTAAGTGAGTGAGTGTGTGAGGCGACATGGGCTCAAACAGGTGTAAATGGGACAGGGACAGCACTTCACAAGATCACATGTTACCTTTCCAATGTCACCAGGGGTCTCAGGACATGGTGTACTGGCATGACTGGTGGAACAAACTGTCAGGCTTCCAGCAGCAGCTCCTTCTCCTTATGTCCATGGTAGATGACTTCTGGAGC
Organism: Etheostoma spectabile; assembly: GCF_008692095.1. Classification (NCBI taxonomy): domain Eukaryota; kingdom Metazoa; phylum Chordata; class Actinopteri; order Perciformes; family Percidae; genus Etheostoma; species Etheostoma spectabile. The sequence goes on from NC_045744.1 coordinate 6,739,456, forward strand.
AGTCTCACAGAGGGACAGAAGACTGTAACCGGTAATGTTGCAGACTGACTCCTTTTGTCATTGTATTTCTTAAAATTGAATAGCTAGCATCCACACCTTTACACATGTTGAATATAATCCCCACAGTTCTTCATAGTCAGGAGTTTTCCTTATCACTGTTTTCCAGGCATCATTGCGGTAAATGCTGTAGTTCTGTGTTGCTGGCGCATCCCTTCAATGCAGAGAACCATGATTAAGTACTTCACGTCCAACCCAGCCTCCAGTGAGTATGCATGTTTTTTTAAAATCAATTACATAATACAAATGGCTTACACAAGGACAGTAAAAGGAAGGATTTTCTTGCCTGTGTAAAATGTGCACCTGGATCCACTGCCCATGATCAAGTTCTCTGTTTCTGTCCATTTTTCTGTCCCCCACCAGAAACACGGTGTCTTCCCATGGCCCTGTCCTGCTTCAGCCACTACTCCATTATCCACATGGTTGCCAACATGTATGTCCTGTGGACATTCTCATCAGGAATTGTCTCTCTCTTAGGGAAGGAGCAGTTTCTTGCACTCTACCTGTCTGCTGGTGAGTCAAATAAAGATAGACCTGGGGTCTGATAACATTGAATTGATTATAAATCCAGTATTGCAACAGCATTGAATCTGTCAAACCCAAATCCCTTTTAATCTCTTACATAATCTATTTAGGTTCAGCAATTTAAGTAATACAAATTATAAGTAACTTAATCTTTAAGACATCAAATTTAATGAGAGACATTTAGGAAACTAAAAAGACATACTGTACATATTACATATTTGCTATTTAGGTAAATTACTCTGCATTTCATTAGACTCATTAGTTATGGAGCTTAACACATTTGGATATTTTAACATTTGGAACCAGTTGGTAAAATATATGGTATCTATGATGAAATGGATGAATAACATTTTTTTGGTGGAAGAAAGAGTGATGTTATGATGTGTATTTTCAGGTGTGATTTCTACCATGGTCAGCTACATGTGTAAAACTGCCACTGGACGTCTCCATCCATCATTAGGAGCAGTACGATTTTTGCTCAAATCTTCATACATCCTGATTTAAAAGAACTACAGCAGTCCTAACGTTTTGACCTGTCTTTTGTCTGATCTGTAGTCAGGCGCTGTCATGGCAGTACTGGCCGCAGTCTGTGCAAAGGTGCCAGAGGCCAAACTAGGAATAATCTTCCTCCCAATGATCACTTTCACAGCAGGAAATGTAAGTGATGCTGTGTGTGTGTGTGTGGTGTGTGTGTGTGTGTGTGTGTGTGGTGTGTGTGTGTGTGTGTGGTGTGTGTGTGTGTGTGTGTGTGTGGTGTGTGGTGTGTGTGTGTGTGTGTGTGTGTGTGTGTGTGTGTGTACTCCCAGGTGGTTGTTTTGTAGAGACTAGTGCTGTCAAACGATTGCAAATAATCGCACATTTTTATCTATTGTAAATGTCCTTGATTTCTTTTTGTCCCTTTTTTTTTCTTCTTATCAACATGGAAAAGTGGATCGGCTTGCTTTGTGCAAATTTTTTTTAAATTGAAAACAACACCGGCATATAGCCTACTGTAGTGTTCAATTCAACACTAACATTCATACTTGGAGCAGTCATTCACAAATGATCTCCCAGACAATTTAACACTGTCCATCAATAAAACGGTGAAAGTAATACTTTGAAGAGGGGGGGAGAATTCACATCAGCTGTGTGCTTGGCCATCAAGTGGTATTTCAGACTAGACGTGTTGCGATGGTAGCTCAGTTCACAACGACCAAACACACAGATCAATTTGGTCTTGTCAATAGAACCATTTGGCAACTTTTAAAAAGTAAACTTTCCATCCAGAATCCTATTGGCGTCTATTTCGGCATCTCGCGCTCGACATCTACTCAAAACGTAACGTTACTACTCTTTTAATCCCAAACCAGTGTGTGTGGCGTGCCTGTGTTTTGTTTCCAGTTTAGCTAGATCTGATGTGGTGTTGTAGTTTTTCTAACAGTACTAGTTGTTGCAACAGCATGTGAAAAAAAACTACAAAGTGTGCTAGGCCAAAAAGAACGTTAATCTCACGATAAAAAAATTGATGCCGTTAAAATGGGTTTGCATTAACGTCGTTAATGACGCGTGTAACTGACAGCACTAGTAGAGACACAAGTCTGAAGTGCAATGTGATTTAAAATAGTTTGGTAATAGGGTGTTGACATTCCCTTATTGTTTTTTTTAGCTGCAGATAAGAGATGTAACTCTCTGCATGAGCAAAACGGACAATGTCCTGTGCATGTAAGCGAATGTCTAAGTACTGTATGCATGTCGGGATGCATGGTAGCTTAATAGTTCTTGATTTGGTGCAGCACATTGTGTGTGACGTCAGGTTCCTGTCATTGGTCTGCATTTAGGCTCTGAAAGTACTCGTCGCCATGGATACAGCAGGGCTCATACTGGGATGGCGGCTTTTTGACCACGCAGCTCACCTTGGAGGCGCCCTCTTTGGAGTGTGAGTGGCCGACTTTATTTTTCATTGAAAAGAAGAATAGTGTATTTATGGCTTTAGTAAACAACAAATGTGCAAAAACTATAGAAAATGGATAACTTATGTTTTTTATAATGGTGCAGAATGTCCTTTAAATCTTACATTTATCCTCAAAATACATCAGATGCCAATAAGAGATAATTGGATTGTTACCCAAATTGTAAGAAATACAGTGAAAGTGTAAAACGTGTGGGTGTAGTTGAGGTCCATCCAGACTTCATTATTAATAGCAGGTGAGAAAGCAATGGCACCATAAAGTGTTTTTATAGTTTGAAAAAATTAATCTTAAATCACTAGCTTTTTCAAGACCTTTCAAACACTCCATCAACAACTGTCTCCATCAGCAGATGTGCAATAGATGGCTCAGTTGTCATTAGTATGGGATTTCTTTCATGTGATAACAGCTGATGATTACTGTATTTACTATATTCTGTAATTATGCATTGTTGCTCAGTTATTCACAATATACTAGAACTTCAGCTTGTTCAGATACTTAGAGCAGCGTTCATCTTCTTATTGTGGATTATATAGTTTGGTAGTATCCCATCCTGCAGTCAGTACATCTCAACCGTCTCCATGTTTTCTGTCCTACAGATGGTATGTGGCGTATGGTCACAAACTGATTTGGAGGAAAAGGGAGCCTCTTGTGAAGCTGTGGCATGACATGCGTTCTCCAGGTGCCGGTGGATCCAGGCCAGGAGGTGGGCCTGGGGTCAGTGGTGGTGGTGGACCTGGACCACAATGAGACTCTGCAAGGTCTTTCCGGATCCTTTTTGAAAGAACTGGAAGTCCACAGTTACCCCAAAATACGCAAGGACACTTTATCCACCAAGAGGGAGTTGGGTGTAATTGTTAATTAATATAGTTTTTTATCAGGGTTTGTTATGACCATAAGCAGATGTAATGGTATGCAGAGACTGGACATTTAAAAAAAAAAAAACAGGTCAGACCTCACACCTTGTGGTGCAATCCAGATGTTTACTCTGTAGACTGATAACATCTGCTGCCCTACAAGTAACCCCTTCAAAATAAAACCTATCGTCACTCTCCTACCTCTTAATATGCATGGGTGTTTTAAAGTTAGATTTTTCCGGTTAATATTATTGAAAGCAATTGTATAAGCCTGGGCAGTAAAAACAGAGTGCTGATATGATTCAGTGACTGAATTATTTGCTGACTTCAGTGTAATACGCAGTCCTGTGGGCTTGTCCTATGTTGCCATTAAAACAATCGGAGTTAACGATGCATTTATATTTGCATTTAATTAAAGAGGGGACTAGTCATTAAACAAGAATTTACCACATAATTAGGAACAAGTGGGAACTCTTACTTCTACACACTGGAGTGATACTGTTCGTCAGAAACAAGATGCATCAATATGTCAGTAATTCAGCTTGGAAGCCCTGAAAAGAAAAATCTTCAATCATTCAGCCTATCTCAGGATATTGACCTCTGTTCACAGACTTAAAGGGTAACTACCGTTTTTTTCCCCCAACCTATTTTCCTATGTTTTTGACTGATGGGAACAACAATCTTTAAAATTGGTCCAGTATTAAGCAAGATCACTGGATTTGGCAGCGGTGAAACAAGCTACAATGCAAGTTAATCGGGCAGTTGTCCAGCTATTATAAACCTTCAGAAACGTTCTCGTTTGGCCACTGACAGGCTCAGATTAATGTCTGACAACATTATGGAAGAGATTTCTAAGGAGCTTAAACTTTCTGTTAAAGAGTAAGATCCTTTTTTTTTTAAACATAACATCCGTGAAATCACGTTTGCTAAACCCACCAGGCTCCATGTAAATAAACAGTAATTTTACCATCATAAAATACACTTTATTCAAAGTTGACAAACTAAAAAACTATGAAAAGCAGTTTGTGGTCGTCTTTCTCCTTTTCCAACCATCATAACTATTTCTGGTTGAAATAAACACAGTTTACTGATTTACATGTGAAAATATGTTTGCGCTACAAGCATAGCTTTTTTATTTTATTTTTTTAAATTGAGCCTGGTGGCTTAAGCGCTAGCGACTTCAGAGCTGTTTCTGGTTAAACAAAAAGGGTCTAAATTTCTCTCTGAATGGATTCTTTCCATAATGTTGTCAGACAGAATATTAATATGAGCCTTTCAGTGGCAAAACAAGCACTTTAGTGAAGGTAAATACAAGCTGGATAATTGCCCCATAACTTACATTGTAGCCTGTTTTGTTACTGCTTAAAGTTGCCCCGCCACACGTATTTAATGACTTTGTGGTAATGTCTGTAGTTCTACAATGGACTCAAACATTTTTTGGGGAAAAAATGCCTTGGTTACCTTGTTTCAAGCCATTCTAGCATGGAATAGAAAGCCAGCAAGAAGACTCAGCGGGATTTGTGCCAATTGTCATTAATATTCAATGAGCTAAGCTGCTTGACTCTGATTGGCTAACAGTTGCCAATGAAAGCCTGGCTATCAGGTTCCTTTACCCAACTGGGTGAGCTCATGAACAGTAATGAGCTCAGACAACATGACAGACTGACCAACTGTTGTAATCGGTCTGATTTCTCAGCTTGTCTCTTTTCAGTGGCTAGAGCTGACAGTAGGTAGCAGTTCATTTTCACATTTACAACTTAAACACATATGGACCTAACATTTAAAAAGAAATGCAAGTTAACAACTGTTTTGTGTGGCAGGGCATCTTTAATACAGGACCAATGTCAAAGATTGTTGTTCCCATAAGTCACTTAGACACAAAAACATAGGAAAATATGGTCCAGGCTGAAACAAACGGTAGTTCCTCCTTAACTCATTTACCGATAATTATGAAATCATCCACAAATTCTGTTCAAAGAGTGTTGGCTTTATTTAACTTATTAACATGATACAGTCTTTATAATGTGCACACATTTAAAAAAAAAAAAAAAGATTGTCCATGCATGCATAGTAAGAATGATCTAGAATGTACAAAATACCTGTATTTTATTCATAAATTCACACCTTTGGTACAGACGCTCTTTTGACCAGTACATACTTAATAACAGTACCTACAAATTCATACAAGCTCACCAGAAAAGTGACAATCCGTAAACTAAATAAATGTAGTAAAAACAAATGTTTACAGGACAGCATCAGAGAGCTGTAAATCATGGTTACACCTGCTGGTTGTAGAACAACCACAATCCACTGAGAGGGTTGTTCATACTGAAAGAAAGGCAGCTTTGGTAACGATATAGAGATTACTTTATCAAATATAGATTATGCCTCAGACTGGGCCATGTTTAGAAAATTCTGATTGTCCTAAATCCATGATAGTCTTGCGAATGCAGTGATGAAACAGCTCAGTATCACAAGATACAAAAAGAACACAACACTGAGCTAAACATTCTTATTAAAAAACATTTTATTTTGTATATCACCCACTGCTGAAACACTTTTTTGTTGCAATACTGTTAAAATATTTTGTCCGTGAAATTTGAAATTAAGGTTCCTACACATGCAGGGATCAGCAGTGTCTAACCAATGTCAACCTAACCCTGATTCCAGACAGATGTTATTTAGCCAACGCAGACTTACTTGAGTCGGTCTTCTTTCCATCCAAAACAATCAGCTGTGTGGCAGCTCAGCCTCTACTCTTATGGTTGGCGTAGCTGGGGAAGCCAAACTGGGACACCATCAGGTTGGAGAAGCAGAGTGGCATGAAGCCGTAGATCTGCGTCAGCTTGTTCATACAGTAGGATCTCTGAAGAAGGTGTTCAGGACGATGCCACATGCCCTGGTACCCGCTCCTGGCATCCTTTTCCAGGTTGCGGAGGTCTACAGGTTTGACAAAGACCCCGGAGGGTTTGTTAACCTTGCCTATAGAGTGTTTCCTCAAATACAGCGCTACAGCAAAGTTCATGGCAATGTCGTCACAATTCTGCGTTTCATCCACCAGCGCGTGCACTGCTTGAGGTTGGTCCTGGAAGAGCTGCAGGTACCGGCGGTGGAAGAAGGCAGCACCAACTAACACCATGGAGTACCTGCAGTGAGTGGATCAAGAAAGAATTCAAGTATTTCAAAAGAAAACGAGCTTTCACATCAAAGTGAGACCAAGGATGGGCAGCATTTAAATTAAATGTATTTAAAATACAAATTTATTTACTTTTGATTATTTTGTAATTTGCATTTAGCTGGACAGGGAAAAAAAAGATTTAATTTGTAACAAAATAATTGAATAGCTTGGCTGTTCAGTCAGTCGATGGTCGCTTTGACCGACAGAAACCACCCAGCATGCATCCCTGAATTTGCAGCCTCCCACCTCCAAAAAATCCTGATTTAGCACTGCTATTACCCAGCTCCAGCGCAATGAGTTTGCTACATTCTGCAAGCTCTCTTAGCTTTTTACGTCTAATAAATAAATAAATAGACAGTGTGACATGCCACAACCGTATAAACTTAGGGGGCTCAGGGGGTGCACGCTCAACCAGAGTCTAGAGATGGTCCCATACCAATTTTTGCTTCCAGTTACCGATCCTGACACCTGAACTTGCGTATCGGCCGATACCGAGTACTGATCTGATACCAGTGTGTCATATTTTATTATGTTTTAACAACTGTATACTACTCTCACTGTATGGATGTGATAGGATTTCTATCTCTGTTGTCGGTCTAAGTCAGGTTAAACTCTTTGTGAAACATGAACAAACTTTCTTTTTTTATCCAGATTGGCAGTCAGTCATAAAAGAAAAGAACATAAATTAACTACTTTAACGTAGATTTTCTTTAGTTTTTTTTTTTAATTTATTTTTTATACCTAGTATAGGATTGTGTATAAACTCCAGTACTTCCTAATACTGATACTGCCTAAAACGCTGGTATCGGCACATCTCTACCAGAGTCTGGAGCAGCAGCTCTCAGAAGTTAACCTGGCTCTGATGACAAGTGCATGCATGATACAGACGCAGGATTTGCTTGTGAATTGAGTAAACTCCATTAAAAATAACTATTTGTCAACAAATCTAACATCACTAGAAATTAGCAAAGCTCCTCCTTTTAAAGAAGGGGTGTGAAGGTCAGACCTCTGGTGAGCAAGTATATATAATTTACTTTTATGTGTATTTTTTACGCCCATCTCTGAGTAAGAACAAAGTAAGTAACAAGGAACCAATAAGTGCATTTTTATGTTTAGCTGGAAAAAAAGAAATTATGACAAAAGAAAAGCACAACTTACTTGTCACCTCCAGCTGTTTCTGGGTCCTGCAGTTCAAAACTGCCGTAACTGTACGCTCCTCCTGGTGCTGAGACATGTTTGCGTGGGACGAACCCAACAATCTGGTCTGGGAATTGCTGCATAACCAAAGACAAAACAGCTTATGCTGTACCTGCTGATGGTGCAGCACCACATGATTCTCAAGAATTTTTATTTACATAAGCAATAATTATTTTAAACCCAAATCCAGTGTAGTTGCATAATGTTAATCACTCTCATCTACATTGTCCCTGAAGCTTATTACCTTCCAGACAGAGAAAGCAAAACTGATGTCAGGAACACTGACCAGGGTGTCGTCATCCAGCATCAGCACCGCTAAGGAGCAAAGCAAAAATCAAACGGTCACCGCTGAAAAATACTGAAACAGGTAAAACATATATAGTTCTATACAAGCATAGCCTCATCTCAGAGCATAAACAATATGCAGACAATATACTGACCATCAGTATTAATCTCAGGGAATGGTTGTAGTCTGTTGCGCATGTTATTGATAGTCTGCTCCTTGAAGACCAGAGGGACCGGATGAGGCCCCAAAGAGTTCCATAACTTCAGAGGTGTCTGCTCCCCAATGTTGTTCCAGACTATGATAATCTGCCGCAGATGAGGCACTGCCTGGTAATGGTTTAGGAGTTTGAGCAAAATGTCTGTGCGGTTGTAAGTTTGGATGATGATGGTGAACCTCTGCTCCTCCTCCCCTATGCTGTCACCAGGTTTGTCCTTCCTAGGATTATTTTTGTGTGATGTTGCCTCGCGTAGCACTCCTAGGCCACCAACACCTCCTTGGTCCTCAGCAGGGGGCAGCAGAGCTGTCAATGCCGCACCAACCAGGAGTAGCAGCAGGATTGGCCAAACCAAATAGGCTCGCCGGAGCCCCATTTGGCATCGGGGGACCCTGCATCAGAGGAGGCACATATAGGCAGAACATCCCATTAACCCTCCTGTTGTCCCTGGGTCAAATTTGACCAGTTTTCAAAAGGTTTCTATAATAATAAATTTGGGTTTCTTTCAAACAAATTGTCAAATGAAATAAAGTGGAGGTTCCCTGAAACGGTCTGTACGAATACAACAAATGATCAGTTCACTGCTTTAAATGAATTTAGGCGTTTTATTCACTAGTATTTGAACGTTAAAAATGTGGGGGAAACGCAGAGTGTGGCATCTATAACGTGGGAAAAAAGTGACAAAAAGTGTCAATAAAAAATGAACCAAACGTTTAAAAAAAAGAAGAAGAAAAAAAAGACATTTGGACCTAGAAAAACAAAACGTTGCACGGTCGACGGGAAGACAACACGAGGGTTAAAATGTGCTCCAAGTCCCTGCAAGCATTTACAACAGAGTTCACTTAGGCAACAGTGAATGCATGCTATAAGAGGTATGGCTTTACACTCATGCTTTCGCAACTTCATTTTTGGAATCACTTTTTGCATGTCCACGTGAAGCTTTCAGAACATACCCGTTGATTATTGACAAAGAAACTTAATATAAAAAGCCTGTAAGGTGAAACTGTGGTGAGTAAACAAGCTAACATCAGCAACGTTAGGTCTATTTCCTTTAGGTGAGTCTCAGGATAGTTTTTCGTATGGGGTCAGAATCATTTCCTACACCACTGAACAAACTGAATTTGTTAATGGGTTAATGGGACAAACTGAATTAGTTCAGTAAGCAAAGCAAAATAAATGTGACACTGATGTTACCCCAAAACTGCCTTAAGGTTAGTATGCAACCATTACATTTTTAACACAATTCATCTTAAGCCAGTAATATAGCTGTAAATAACGTATACATAGCGCCATCCCGTGGGTTGACCGTACTGCCACATAAGAAATAGTTATTTGCATTAAGCACGGTAGAAATTGTTTAATTTATTTCTATAATGAAAAACTCACCTCATTTTGTTGGCACTCCACATAGTCCGTTTGCGTTAACGTTACATGGTCGCCATGTTGGCTAACTCTAACTAAAGAGCCTGAAGGAAAGGAGCTCTGACATTTTAACATTAGCGTGGTATGAGTGGACGTCATACGCTAGCTAGCTAAACAAATGCACAACTGGGTTGTTGGGAAAACCTGCGAATAGCCAACTACTTGAAACAAATATAGCGATATATTATATTTGTTTGTTATACGTTACAGCCTTGTACATCAATTTTTACTCACTTAATCATATTTGGTACCCTTTGGAGACCGACGCCATTTTTGTTGTGCTAAATTTACGTCGTACTCATTGGCTTAAGTAACATGTCTTTTGATTTTCCGTTGGAGGCACATCTCCACCCACTCCAGAGATGCTAGCGCACTTTGTTTTGAAAACGATCGGAAACCAGGAAAACACTTCCTTAATAACTTCACAAAAAGTACTGCTTGTATCAAATTTCAAGTAGCTTACGTATTATTAGTGGTAAATTGACTGAATTAAGCAATTAGTAATTTAAAAAATACTTAGGGAAGTTGTGGGTATTCCTAAAGTATCCCTACAGTCGATTTGGGGGCAGATATATAGACGGTTTTAATATAGAGGGTATTTGCAGATAGAGAAGAGAATAACACTTCCTTGTATTTCAAGTTGCTCAGCACTGCCCAGGGAACATGACCTTCGCACCAGAGCTGAGTTGTCCTACAATCCCACTTTCCAATGGTCTGCAGATTCCGTTACTTGGATTAGGTGAGTTTTACTGTGTTATGATAACACTAATGCATAAAACACAATAAATGCAATGTGATGTTTTACAGTTAGCTTTATGGTGTGCTTGCTATTTTATATCAAGCATTATATATATATATATTATTTATTTTTTAAATATGCCATTCTGGAGAAGATAACCTAATATGATAAACAAACTACAGTTGATAACTTTCCTAAAACAATACATTTTGTGTCATATTTGCTCAAACTGTAATATATGTTGTGTTTACTATTACTTTCAAAAGGTACTTTCACACTTTCTGATTTGTAGAATATTAAAAAGATCTAGCCTATCATTGCTAACAATGGTCTAAATGTAAATGTGTTTTCATGCCTTAACCTTTGAGTGGAACTGAGCTGACTTGACTCTCTCTCTACCAGGCACATCACATGATGGCGGGTACTCCCATGATGCCGTTGTGTATGCACTCACTGAGTGTGGCGTGCGCCACATTGACACAGCAAAGCGCTACGGCTGCGAGAAGAAACTGGGTGACGCTATCACAGAAAGCAGGATACCACGAAGTGATCTGTGGGTCACCAATAAACTGTGGCACGGGGACTACGGTTACAAAGCTGCAAAGAAAGCGTGCCTTGACTCCTGCGCCAAAATGGGGGTGGAATATTTTGGTATGGGTTGTGTGTTTTCTATGTTTTCATTATCATGGGAGATGTACCAACTTTATCCAACAATAATTGTTTTTGATATCATGACAGTCTTCATTCCCCAACGTTGCATGCAGTTTGTGGTCTTCCTGTCTTTTTTAGTCTTTCATTAAATCATCATCTGCCCCCTTTTCAGATCTGTACCTGATGCACTGGCCAGAGTCCCCGCAACGTGGTTGCTCCAACAGGGAGATGAGAGCTGAGACTTGGAGAGCTTTGGAGGAACTGTATAAAGAAGGTACAGAACATGAAAGATCATCTTAGAAAACAGTTGGAAAGTGAGCAATAAGTGACTACAGCAAGCATCTTTATGATAGAGTAGCCTACTGTCAGAGTGGGTATTTCATAGAGCATAATCCTGTGTATCCATACATATCCCTGTTGGTCACTATAGGGCTGTGCTGTGCTATTGGAGTGAGCAACTTCCTGGTCCATCACCTGGAAGAGTTAAAGGAAGACTGTACTGTCGTGCCACATGTCAACCAGGTAGTCTTTTTTTCTCCCAGAAAACCCTCAATTAGATTTATGTGGGGTTTTTTTAGCCTATAGAGGCAATCGGGTGAGATTATTCCCCTCCTCTCCGGAATAACTCAATAACTTGTGTACAGTACCTGAATCTTTTAGAGGGCAAGTTAGACATTAAAAAAAAAATGAAATGAACCAATAAGAGATATGTTTAGCGACATGATCAGGGATGGATTATCTAGGTAAATTTGTAATGAGATGCTTCAAAACAAGAATCTTTGGTGTGCTGTTAATCGCAGTGGTGGAGTATTCAAGTAAATGTGAAACAGAACTGTCTACAGTACGTGCAATAACATGCCTTTGATAACATCTTAAAAATGATATGATCCACCAGGTGGAGTACCATCCTTTCCAGCAGCCCAGTCACCTGATGGAGTACTGTCGCCAGGAGGGAATTGTGTTTGAAGGGTACAGTCCTCTGGCCAAGGGTCAAGTCCTCAGCAACCCGACTGTTCTCCAGATAGCAGAAAAATACAGACGCACACCTGCTCAGATCTGCATCCGCTGGAGTATTCAGGTTGTCACATTGTTCAGATATTGCCCGCCCTATGTTGAATTGGTCTATCACATTGGGGTTTTTTTTTTTTTTTTTATACACATTGCTATGGTTTCTCTGCTTTTTCCTTAGAATGGAGTTGTTACAATCCCCAAATCTACGAAAAAGAAGAGGATTCAAGAAAACTTTCAAGTCAGTTAAAAAAGAAAAAAACTTTTACACGCTATTTTGCTTGATTGTAAAAAATAGTTTATGGATTAGAAAAGGTTAAAGATGATTTGTTATTGTCTGCCACCGATCAAGCAGGTATGACAACATTTGAAAGAAAAAAGAGAAACATCATAAGGCTAAGACACAATATTAAGAAAGGAAAAAAGAATCTGTATAAAAACATAGATTCAGATTTTAAAATATAGATTATTAAAATAGTATATATAGCCATACATTTTGTAATTTCACCCGTTTCCTCCTCCTCCTCCTCCTCCTCCTCCTCTACCTCTCCTCTCACACACAGGTGTTTGGGTTTCAGCTGGAGGAGTCGGACATGGCCGCTTTGGGAGGATTACATGATGGAAGACATGTGTCCTGGGATCCAACAAATGTGGAGTAACATTATGCGAGAAATCCCCAGAGTGTGCTTGTCTTTGAATTAGTTTTGTCAGTATTCTGTATCGACGACGTTGCCGCCAGATGTTGCTAGGCACGGCCGCTTTACTTGTATAACACATTTCAACAACAGGGCAATTCAAAGTGCTTTACATAAAAAGATTAAAATAGTAAGTGCAGTATAAGAAATTAAACATTAAAGAGCAGTTAAAAACAGTTAAACATATTAAAGCAGATAAAATAGCAGATTTTAGGCTGCTAGTATGGGACAGTGTATAAGTCGCTGCCCCGCACACTTTATTGGGGCGCAATAACCATTTTTTGAAAACACAAACTCTGTTGACCAATAAGGTCGGCATTCTATACAGGCAGAACCACGTGTCTTTACCATCTCATCCACCACGGGGAATGAGTGTGTGAATATAGTCGTCACTATAAGGCTTAGTTTAATCATGGCAAATTTAGCTAAATCCTGAACAGCTCCAACTGTTTCTAGTAGATATTACCACAACATCTGTCACACCCGCATTGGAGAAATTCTCAGACACATATTTGTTTCCTGTTCAGAATGGCCACAACCCTAATCTCACAAATTGTTAACAAGAACAACCCAAATGGTATGATTTCCTCTGTGTAACTGAGACATGGCTGAGTGATGGTGAGTCCAGCGCCTTCACCGAATTTTTAAACCACGATTGCTGCTACCTTAACTCCCCTCGAAAATCTGGCGAGGAGGAGGAATAGCAACTGTATATAAAAGTCATTATAAATGTACGCAGATATTGCTGTTATCAGCTGTTCAGCAGTTTTGAGCTGAGTTTATTTGAGATTGGTCGTTCTCATACAGTGTTGTGTGCTGTGGTCTATCGGCCCCCCCACCAAGTACAATAAGGACTTTTTAAATGATTTTTCTGTTTTTTCTGGCTGAAATCATGCCTAAATATGATCATGTTCTTATTGTTGGGGATTTTAATGTTCATGTGTGTTGTCCTGATAAGCCAATGACAAGGGTTTTCTAAACCTCATTTATTTTTTAATCTTTGCAATCTGGAAATGAAACCCCACAAAACTGGCACACACTTGATCTTGTTTTTTTAATTTTGGGTTGCTGTTTTAATCTAAGATAGTGCCAGTTTTTCCCCCTAGGCCTTTTTATTTTAGACGGGGTCCTTTCCTGTCATCCCCTTTAAAACCTCGCGCTGCTGAAAGGCCTGTCGCATGTTAACCCCCTTCCCCTGCTGGGAAAATTTTCGGTTGGTTTTGGCAAAAATCCACTCCTGATTCCCGTATTTCACAAAAGAAACCTTGCCATGGTTTCCCTCCACCTGCCCCAAATTTTTTTAAAACACTGTGGGTCCTTAAAAACCCCGGCAGCCAAAAAAAATTTGGGGCCCCCGGGGTGAAGACCCCTGACCATATTTCTAGACGTGGTGACGTAAGCTGAGCGGGAAAATGGAAAAGGCCCAAAATGCAGGTGTCTATTCAAAAAGTTTAAAGGTTGCTGGCGTCATTTCCCCGGGAAAAGGTTTAAAAATGCAAAAAATTATTTCTCAATATTTTCGGGCAAATTTTCCCAAGCCTCATGTTTTATTTTTAACCCCATTGACCACCTTTTAATGCCCCGCAAATGGGTTGGGAGGCATCCCGGGTATTTTGTGAAAACCCTTTTTTGCTTTTTTTTTTTTGATGGTCACTTCTATTAGGGCTAAATTTTCACCTTTAGCTTTAGACCCTTCAATTTTCTGTCCCCTGCCCGGCTTTTTTGATCATTTTGACCTTTTTCCCCTTTTTTTTTTTAGAGGAGGGTTTTTTGGTCACTTGAAAACCCTCGGGTTTTTCCAAATGGGTCTGTCCCCCCCTCGACTAATTAAAGGGGTTTTCCCCCCCCTGTGGGGGCCAACTGATGTTTAAAAGTTATAAAAAGGTCTTACCTCGGGGGGTGGGCCCCCGAAATTTTTTAAAAAATTTCTAACCCCCCTCTGATTAAAAACCTGCCCCTTTTCCGTCCAAATTTTTTGCAAAATTTTAGGCCTTTTTTTTCTAAATTTCCTTTCCTTTAAAAACTTAAAGAAGATTGGGCACCGTCCAAATTTTTGGCCTTTTTGGAAGCAAAATTCTAGAGGGGGTTTTTCCCTCCGGTTTTTAAAACCTTGCCCTTTCCCCAAACCGTCTTTTAAGAGTTTTTTTAAAGATATCTTTTTAAACGCCTCAAAACCTCAGTATTTTTTTTTCTTTCCCAAAAAAGGGCCCCAAAAATTTAAATGGGCCCAAAAATTTTACTTTTCAAAAAATAATTTACGGGGCCCCAATCTTTTCTAAGATTTTTAAAAGGGAAAAGGAATTTGAAAAGGCCTGAAATTTCCCAAAAATGAAGGGTCAAGAGGGAGGGTTTTTTAATCAGAGGTTGAATTTAAACTGTTTTTTAGGCCTGAAATTTGCAAAAACTGACGGAAAAAAAACGTTAATTTATTTTCACTTTAGCCGTGGGGGGGGCACAGGCCCTAGCCCCTGGATGGGGTTTTTGGGGGCCTACTTAGAAGGCCCCGAAATTTTTGTTTTAGCATAGGTGGGTTTTTTTATCCCCCCCTCTGTCCCCTTGGGTTTGGGGGCCCACAGGGGTTTGGTCCTCGGCCCTCCCGCTTTTTCTCTTTTTTATTTGCTTCCCTTGGTTTTCCAAAACTTAAAAATACGGCATTTCTTTTCCCCCTGTTTGCCGATGGAAAATTTAATTTATGTCCTCTTAAAAAAAAAACAAAAACCCGTTGGACAACTATTTAATTTTCTTGACCAATAAAAAATGGATGGCTCTGAAAAATTTTTTAAGGTTTTAAATTTAAAAAAACAGAAGTGATGGTTTTTTGGGGGGGCACCACTGGGACCCTGCCTGTAGATTTTTGGGGTCCTTTTGGGACCCTTATTTAAATTTTAAAATTTTCAAACCCAAGGGGGTTTAAAGGAAACCCCGGGTTTAAATTTTCAATCAAATCAAGCAGGGGTTTTCCCAAAACCCAAACTTTTTTCATTTTTGGGAAATGGCCAAAATAAAACCAAAATTTTTTCAAGGCCCATTTTTTCAACGCAATCCATGCCTTTTAACTCCAAAGGCTGGCCCCACTGGAAACCCCTATATGTGGGGGGGATTTGGGGCCTCCATCACCCTTTTCCCCGATATACAAAAGGGAGCAGCCGGCTTTTAAAGGGCACACGTAAACAGGGGGCCCTCTCCCCCATTTTTGCTTCCTACAAATGGCTTTTCCCATTCAATTTTGGAAACCTTTTAAAATTCTTTTTTTTGCTTTTAAAACACTAAAAGGTCTTGCCCCGCCATACCTCTCTGAGCTTCTACACCCTTATAAACCCGTCCGCGCTCTCAGGTCAGATGATCAGCTGCTCCTGACTGTGCCTAAAACTAAGCGTAAGCTCAGAGGGGACCGTGCCTTTGCTGTGTCTGCCCCTAGACTATGGAATGATCTGCCTTTGCATGTAAAACAGGCCTCTTCTTTATCTGTTTTTAAAACCCTTCTTAAAACCCATCTTTTCTCTTTGGCTTTTGACACATAGTAAGATGTCGACTTCTTTTACTTGTTCTTATTTGCTACTTTGTGTGTTTTTAATTGTATGGTTATTAATTATAAATAGGTTTATTTATTTTCTGTACAGCTCTTTGGTCAACTTTGGTTGTTGTAAAGTGCTTAACAAATAAAGTTGGTATGGTATGGTAAGTCACTCAGTTCACTTTATATGTATATAATATACTGTATAGATATATAATTTTCGTCCGGATGTCAGTTCACCTTCCGCTTTCTTTGTGTTGGCATTCTAAACTCCAGATTAATAAATAAACTGATTGATAAATAAACTGATAAAATAAATGTACATATTAACTTTTTTTGTACATTGGAAGAATGATGATGTTAGCTAAATAAATCCTTTTTACCACTGAGGATGTCATTCATCTTTTTTTTCCATTTTCAGGATTTCCTATATGGGCAGGTCACTTTAAACATACCCAGTCACTGCCTTTAAAAGCCTCATTTGCAGATTGCGGTATGTGTTGGGAACGGTATGCGTGCATGTATTTTATTTTAGCCGATATTATGTCTTCTTTTTTGGCTATGGCTGGTGGGTAAAGTAGGATGGTATGGGGATGGAACAGACTGATAAATGTTATTTGGGAAATCAATATAAAATAAAAACAACTCTGCACCATGATCTGGTCTTGTGAAAGAAGTCAGAATGATGTTATTGGAAGGAAACGTGTAAAGATCACAGTAGACAAGTATGTGTTGGTGGTAAGATAGATACCACTCTCAACAAGGACTCAAATCCAGACCCAGAAAAACTTCCTCAGTGGAATGACCCCAATGCCTGACCATACTCCCTAGCACCCACTAAGTATTCTGGAACTGACTGTGGGGGGGAGGGGTCTACCCACCCACCTTATTATGCTAAGATATAAGAAGGACAGTGAGAAAGAAACCCCTGGCAGTGTCACTTCCCGAGCAACAGAACACTCTGAAGAGAACTGACCGATTTTTGAGGGACTTCATTTTTTTTGGGGGGGGGGTGTTCAGTCAGGTTGATTCAGTCTCTCAAGAAACCATGGCTTTTAAACAACACATGGTGTAATGCCACCATGTAACAACATTCCTTTGATGCCTCTCAAAAACTGGTTTGATCCACCAGGTGGAGTACCATCCTTTCCAGCAGCCCAATCCCCTGATGGAGGACTGTCGTCAGGAGGGAGTTGTGTTTGAAGGGTACAGTCCTCTGTTCTCCAGATAGCACACCTGCTCAGAGACTACATGCTGGGTGTGCATAAGTAAAGCACCCAGTCACTTGTTGCCTATTCAGACATAGGTGGGTGGAACCATACATATAGGAGGGGCTGACAAAAGAAGCGCCTGGCAGTCACTTCATGAGCAACAAACCTCTTTTTGGGAGATTGTGCAGGTTTTTTTTTTTCAGTCTTCCAGGAAACCCGTGTCTTCTGCACAAGATTTGACTTTTCAAACTTTCAAATTGGGTGCAAAGGCCAAATACTTGTAATGAGTAAGTATCATTTTGATGTTTTTAAAAGTTTCTTTGAAACATTATCAGTACAGGACACACCTGTAAATGGAAGTGCAACCAGCCAGATGTGTGTTTCATTACAACAATTGTGGATTATGCTACGTACAGTCAGCCTCTCACTGTCCACTATGCAGAATACCACAGCGTCAAAGCATAACATTGTCTAAATTGTGTCTGTTCCCTCTCTCTAAGGCACATCTCAAGTCGGAGGATTGTCTCAAGAGACTGTTCTGTATGCTGACCGTGAGTGTGGTGACGCCTCTTTGACCCTTGTGACAGTGCACCTGGCTGAAGTTATCAGAGATAGTGGGGTACCCCGAAGTAACCTGAGGCCTTTCAGAAATCCTGCTCCCAGATGGGAGTGGACTCTCTCGGTAAGAAGTGAAAGAATGGATCTCATTTTTTTTAGGATATTTTTTTGTTTTGTTCCTATTTATTGTCTGTTAATTTCCAAATTTCTGTCATACTTGCATCATCCGTGTTTCAGACATTGTCTGTCCGTTTCATATGTTTGCATATTGCACTGGCCCGACTTAAAGCAGCCAGGTCGCTCCAACAGAAAGAACTGAGAGCTAAGTCCTGGAGAGCTTTGTAAGAACTTCTTGAACAGCGTAAAAACACAATGTAAAGCTAAATTTGGGCTTTTATTGTTTTTTTTATTTGATAGGACCGATTAAGGCAGGAAAGTGGGAGAGAGAGGGGGATGACATCCAGCTAAGGGCCACGGGTCGGAATCAAACCCGTGGCCCCTGCAGTAACATGAAAGAATGAATGGAATTATTAATACATTAGCAGGTCATTGTCTGTTTTAATTATATTGGTCATCTCATCCCGTGAAATTAGAAACAAATCAACATCATGTGTGACACACACAGTGTGTCGTTCTATTAGGGTTAGGAACTTTATGATTCCTCACCTGGAACAGTTAAAGCAGGACTGTAATGTGGTGCCACATGTTAATCAAGGAATTTCACAAAGGGAAAAGTGTTTTGTTTTTTTTCTCTGAAAAAAGCCCAGAGATAGACATGGTCCTTGTCCAAAAGGGGATAGACGTAGTTATGAGAGAATTTGGGTCACATAAATCTGGACTGTTGGCTTGTTAGAATAAGCATTGTTATATCAACTAACAGCACACAGCATCAGGTGGAGTACCATCCGTACCAGCAGCCCAATGAGCTGATGGAGTACTGCCGTCAGGAGGGGATCGCGTTTCAACTGCCCTCTGGCCATGGGTCAGTGCGACCCCCCTGGCACAGAAGTATGGACGCACACCTGCTCACATCTGCAACCGCTGGAGGATCCATCAATGACAAGGAAGGGGGAACTGTATTGGCATTTTAGTTTGCCCTATCTGTTCAGGTTTAGATGCTGTTGCAGTGTTTCTGTTCTATTATTATAAATATATGTGTGTGTGTGTGTGTGTGTACAAAATGCATGCACAACCTCAGTCAAAACTTTCACTATCCAAATAAAAATAAACTTGTTGGTCAAATTTCTGTCACTGTAGTATTATTCTCGTACTACTCTTGGAATGAAGTCATTACAATACCAAAGTCAACCAAACAGGAGCGTGTAGTAGATAACATTAAGAAAGAAATTGTAAATGTCTTACATTCCTTTCCAACTTGTATTTATTATAATTAATATCATATTGATAAGTTTGACATTTTCACTACCTTTTCTTCCAAACTTTTTTAGGTGTTGGGATTCTAGCTGGAGGAGGAAGACACTATAGGAGACCAAAGAACTTGCGCGGTGGGAGACGTGTCCTGGGATCCAACAAACGTGGAGTAACACAAGGTATATTTACTGCCGAAATAATTAACTAATGCCTGCTAATTTTGGTTTTGGATGTTATGAAATTTTACAAACTTCCAAAGTTTAAATTTGGTATCGCCTTTGGCAGACGCACACTTTTACTTTGAGAGAAAATATACTAATTTGGACTCAAATGATGTCTGTATGCCGGGCCATTCATAATAATGAGATGACGATTATTACTGAATGTCAGTGGTGGAAGACGTATTCAGAGGATTTACTTAAAGTAGTAATAGTTCCACATTTTGGAAAATACACTTTTTTTTAATTCTTTGCTGAGAGTTGGACGAGGAAATTGATACAGCTGTCATGTTTGTATGATAAATATGAAGCTACATCAGCTGCTTAGCTAAGAAACAGCTTAGCCTGGCTGTTACAGTGCCAACATAAGTGGGATAGATCTTATCAGCCAACTCTCACCAAGACAGCAAGTAAGCCCTGAATTTATATGATGTGGTATGCATGAGATGTTTTTTCAGTCTGTGCTGGTGTGGTAAAAATATACTCATTAGTCACTTAATATGAGAAGCAGAAACTTCTTCTGGTTAAATCTGTTGCCCCCTTAACACACCAATGTTGTCAAGGTGCACTGACCCAAAACTTAATTTTCTCTCATTCAAAAAGTGGCCGAAGGTCAGGGGGAATTAAAAAAGACATGTTCAACTACAGCTTTTCCAACTTTCTTGATCTCTGTTAACAATTAAAGCAATGACACAAACATCCCGAGTTAGCAATATCATTTAATCTTTTCCCCTCAGCTTAGAATCACTGTTGTACATAAGTTACACTTTGTTTTCTCAATTTCACAGGTTCATTTTTTTTTCTCTCTTCAAACTTCCAGTTTGACCTCCCTCTCGTATCAAACGAAAAAAAAAAAAGCAGATTGTATTATACAAAAATGCAAACCAATTTTCACACAGTGAATTCTCTTACAAAGTCATAAAATGGCGTAATAATGGCTACATCCACATTGGAGGAAGATAATTCTAGACATTCCTTAATGGAGTATAATATACATATAAAAACTTCTTTTTTTCTTGCTGAAATCAAACCTGTACCTTAATTTAAGAGATATTTTACAAGGGAGTAATCATATAAAATAGCCATTTGCGAATTTCCCCAGAAAGTCAGGGAATAAAATGTGAGCCTCAAACAGCAGTAACAGAGTTCAGTGGTCAAGGGTGGGAGTGGAGGGGATAACTGGTTATGTAAATGAGGGGCAGAGGCAGCAGTTCCACTCAGAAACAAAAACACACAGGAGATTGAAATGAACATCTTTGCTATTTACTACACAGTAAACCACCCCATGCATCCTTGTATGTCAGTTCTATAATCTAAAGCCATTCCAGGCTCAGTCAGACCTGCAGGGACCTATCAGGTAGAATCAGCATTGGTAGTTTTGGTTGACTTGCACTTAGAGAGTTGTATTAAATTAACACCATGTGTTGCCAATTGATGACATTACAGCAGAATTAAGTCGGTGGGCCGATTTTCTTGTGAATACTTGACAAAGAAGAACCAAACTAGTGTGTAAATGTCTTACTCTTAGCTGTTGACTTTTTTTCAGATCAGATGATGCATTAAAGACTGTAAGACTTGCAGGTCAGTAAATTCACTCAACTATGTCAGAAACAGAAAAAAAGAGATAGAGAAAAGAACTACAAACCAAGCTACGGCAACATTTCCTTAGAAAAAAATAAAAACACATTTTGCTTCAAATCTCAACAGATTTGCATTATTGCATGTTGCTGTTTTACATGACATTTTCAAAAGGGAGGGGAGATCTACTACAGTAGAGTCCAGTAGAGTAGAATCAGTAGGACTCTCTATCATGCCAATTCAGTGTTAATTAGTAATTTTGAGATTGCCTCGTACTCCCATAGCAGACAATGTAAAGGAGCATTACCAGAGGATTTAAGGCCAACCTATCATCAGAGACTTCCTGAATATCCTCTTGGGGGCAGGGGGGGGAAAAACCCAACACTTTTCTAATACCTCAGAACTATCACCCAGTACAGCACACTTTGAGAGGGGGGCAGGGTGTTGTTGGGGGGGGAGAGAAGTAGGGTAAATTCTACAATACAATCTAGCACACACAAACGTCTCCATAAATTTTTCTTCGGAAGCATAGTCTATAAAGAACATCTTTGTTTGAACACAAAAGATTAAGTGAACACACAATGCGCACAGAAGTCCTTCGTCTGGGAAAGGATAATGTCTGTGTTGGCAACCAGTGGACAGAAAACAAGTCAAACGAAAAGAAACAAAAACATTTTGCTGATTCTAAGTAGAGATCATTTAATATAAATGCTGAGCGAGTAAAATAAGAGGTGGCACATTAATAGTGCTTTAGTATATTAATGTATGTATACATACTCATATGTATAAGTGAGCTGTGTACCTAAATAATAAATGTAGCAAGGAGCAGCCAGAGGCTTGAAGTGTGGTAGGAAAAAAAAAAAAAAAAAAAGGAAAAACCCAAACATCCACTATCATGGCGCTGACAAATTGAAAGAGATGCCCATCAAACAACCCAGATGAGAGACACAAAACATTTGTATCTTTATTTATGACTCATCGGTTATCAGGGATTTGTCAAACGGTCAGTTTCTCAGTACCCTCGTCTGACCAAAACGAAGGCTCAACGTTAAACGTAAATGACTTGACCCAGAGCGTCTCCTCTATCCAACCGTTCAAACACAAGGACTCGCTCGCTCTCGGCAGAGCTGTAAAACTGTAGCCAATCACGCCGATTGTTTACAAAAGGCAAAGAGCTCCATGTTGAGCATCAGCAGTAAACAATTTACATGATGGAGGAAGAGCAATAACAGTGGTAATGGTGGTGATGATGACATCAAGGTGTGAAAAGGAAAATGTGATACTAAACAGGATATTGTTATACTCCCCAATAAAGATGCTTAAATATACTCAATGCGATATGAACAAACTCATCAAATCTGCTATTTGCGTTTGTTTTGTTCACCCCTTCGTAACCAACACAAATGTCCTCGGCTGTAAACATGATTTCAAATGTACTGTGTAGCTAAAAACGCTACAATAGTTACCTTAAGTCTGAGTTTCACTTGAAATTTAACCATTTCATGACAGAGGACACGCTTTCAGCTAAGCTCTATAAAGCCTTCACTAGGTAAGCCACACACCCCAAATCGTAACAACGTAAAGCATGAAAAGATAAAATTGAACAAAAAAACAACAACAAGGGAAGGCAACTTCATAGAAGTTAGGAGAACAAATGACAAGATAATCCCAATGGGGAGGCCTTTTGAGTGGCGAGACGAGAAGCTCTGAGGAGGGAAATCCTTATTTACCCTATGTTATAAAGATACTCATACGCCTGACTCCTAAGGCAGAAAGATGTCCTTCCTCTCAGCCTGATCGTATGCGTTCACCCAAAACAAATTACAGTTTTGAGCCTGCCGTGAAAAATCTCACAACGCAATCGGACTGAATGCAGCCTTAAGGAGCACAGGCGAAAGGCATTGTAACCAAACCACATTAGGTCACATCACAACCAAGAGAAGCACATAGTAGATTCCCTTATAGAAAACGTGGAAAGCTTATTATCAAAAACACTTGTTGCAATCTTTAAAACAGAATGCTTCAATTAAATATATAATATACTGCTTTCAAGTATGAAACAGACATATGATGTGTTCATAAAATGCACTAATAAAACCATACTTCTTGTGGCAGATGAGGACGTACATGTGGTGCAAAAGTGATTTCTGAAACACCTTGCATCTCCATTTCAGCTGAATACTGGTGAAATATTATACCAATTTTCCCTCCTCAGACCATCTTGATCTGGGCAACCACTTTTTTTGTTTTTTTTTACGATTCTGGGGTTGAGAACCAAGTGACACACTTCTGCTGCTTCCTACAATACCTTCATAGATCGCCAGATTGCAAGAAACGTTCCTCAGAGTGCATGTGAAAGTGCTTTTTAATCTGCTCCTCTGTATCTAACCCTTCATCTCCATGTATTCTGGTACAACAAAAACCAATTCTTATCGGGAGAGGATCGATCAAATGTGTTTTTTTGTGTTTATTAAGGATTAAATAGGCTTATCCTTTAACAATATTACCGGTACAACTGTCAACATCACCACCATTGTCTCTTCCTGATATATCTATTGTGAGCCTTGTTAATCTATAATCCCAGTACAAAAAAAAAGAAAATAATTAAACACACAAGAAATGTTATCATATGCTCTGGTTTCCAGGCAAGGAAAGTCATTAAAAAAAAGCTCATTCACAGAACAAAAAGAAAGAAAATTCATATCACGGCAGATACTGCTCATCTTCTAAATAGAATGGGTGTATGTGTGCCTGTGCATGCTTTTCAATTGAGCATCTTGAGTGTGTGCATGGGTGTATGTGTCTGTGTGTGTCTGTGTGTGTGTGTGTGTGTATAAGTGTGTACTGCCTAAGAGCAGGAATGGACAACGCCATTCTTCTGCATCTCTGACCCAGTGGCACCTGGATCAGAGCACAGACTCATTGCAGACGTCTTATTGGTCAGTGACAGCATGGACCCGCCCACTGCACTTTCTTGCAGACTGCTGGAGCCATTTGACACCTCGCTGAATTAAGGACAGAGAAAACCAACATACAAGTGAGAACAAGTAATACTGGGAGGCTTTTGATAAAAACACATTTATGTTCAGGGAATATACACATTTATGTTCAAGTACGTGTTTACCCACCCAAGAGCCAGGGAGATTTCTTCCAGCTGAGTTTTGTGCTCTGGTTGTCCATTCTCTGTTTTCATCTTGTACTGCTGAACCTCATGGGCTACTTGGTTTTCCTGGTTTGGAGATGGACAAAACATACTTAGTTGCTGAAAAGTTCTGTTTTTGACTAAACATTGTGCTTAATTGATCCAACTGAATTCTACACAGTCGCTATCTTTTAGGACTTGAGCCATGGCCCAGACAACTGAACTATTACATAGCACTAGTGGCATAATAAGGTGTATTATCTGGTGGTATAGTCACGCTTTGCCAGACTCTCCTCCAAAGTGCGCTGAAGGAGGGTCTGGCTACTATCAATAGCATTCCGGGAGTGGAGGAAAATGTGCTTTGGTTTATTGGCATTTCTTTAAACCAATCAGAATTGTCATGGGCGGTGCTAAACTCAGCACAGAGCCGCTGCAAAATAGTCGTGCAAGAGAAAACTCATATTGGACAGATAGTCTAGCTAGCTGTCTCAATTTAACATGGAGCAATCTGAGGAGCAGTTAATAATAGTCCTCATTAATCCACTTAATTTTAAATTCCAATACAGGGCGGCCTCTAGCTCATCCAGTAATAGCTTTCGCCCCATGTAGGCTGAGTCCTGCAGCGGCCCGGGTTCAAATCAGACCTGCGGCCATTTCCTGTCTATCCCCTGTCAGTATTAAAAGGGAAAAGTCCCCCCCCCCCCCAAAAAAAAAACATTCCAAGAAAGCGGAAGGAAACGGAATACAGATGCATTCGGCAGAATTTCCTGCTGCACGTGAGCAATCCCGGAAGCTGAACATCAAGGGCATAGACTAATGGTGGCGTAACACAGCTGCCACAGGAGAAGCTAAAGGGATTCTTAAAGAAAAGAAAATTAAATTACCCCGTGCATTGTCCAGAGATTGTGGTGTAACAGACTGAGTATCAATTTTGTTGGGGCCCTAGTGGGATGCCCTGAAGTATCCCCTCCCCTAATCAATAATTCCCCCCCAGATCCCAACTTCTTTCAGCATACATGGTTAGACTGTTGCATTCCTTTTTGTTGCTCAACAGACCACCCCCCTTACCAAAGCCATCTCACGGGTCCTCTTGCCAATCTCTCTCTCCACCTGGTGGAGCTCCATGCTTAGCTGTTCACTGGAGACTGCTGTTGTACTTGCGCCCCCTGCTGGCCACTTGGCCTGCTGCTGAGCTACTGACACCTGGCCTTGGCCGGGCTGCCCAGGCTGGCCTGCCAATGCACTGGCCTCCCTCTGCAGCAGTAAAGAGTTACTGGCAGCCTGTAATGGCGAGGCAGGAAGTGAAGAGGATGATTGTGCAATTTGGAAATTTCTGGGAATACTCAGAAGAAGTGCAGTTTGAAATGGAAAACCTGTTTTTGATAATTCAGTGTTGCTAATATTCTGATAATGACTAGGCAGCATGATTACCAACTGCTTTTATTTTGATTGAACCTTTTTTTTTTTTAACTGGTGTCCAGGCTGCGCAACAAAGTGCCACATCAATTATGTAAAATGATAGCAGACATAAATACATCTCCTCTGGCATTTAAAAACAATTTATACAATGAAATAATTCAAAATCTTGTAGAAATTATCAAGTCAATGCCTGTACTTTCCAGACCTTTCTAGGTCCACTTGTTAGTTAGAGAGCATACACACCTCCATGCTTCGCATTTGGGTCTGTTGGTTGATCTGCTGGTTGACCTGTTGCAGCTCAATCTTTAACTGTTCTCTGTCTGTGGCTGCCATAGGTAGGCTGTAAGGGTGAGATACCGTAAGACATGAACACAACTGCTTTGCAATTATCTCTATACGTCAAGAACTTTCACACATGCATTTCTGATATTTTCCTTAAAGCTTGATAAGTATTATCATCATAAGATTATAGGAAAACAACTGCAGGCCTCACCGCTCACTGAAATGTCCCTGAGAGGAGGAGGCAGTCTGGTGGGATGGGTATGAAGCTCCACCCCATCCTCCATGGCTCCCATATGTGTATTCTGCTGAGGTAGTAAAATGGTTGTCAGTTTTTTTTTGTTATAGCAAACTGTAATGATTAAAAAACACAGTTAGGTAAAATAGACATGTTACAAAGGTTTGGTTTAAGAGTTAAGAGTGGTCAGTGTGGACAAAATGAGTAAAGTTTAATATGTATAGGTTGAAGGTCCAATATGTAATATATTTAATGTAATAAATCCAAAAAGGCATCGTCAGATATTAAGGAAATATGCTAGGTTGAAATTTTCTAAAAACAATGCTAATGCCAGTATTTTCTCCTTGTTTTGGCATGTGTGTTATCAACTGCCAGGCAGGGCTGCCAGATATAACTGTAAAAACGTAAACCCAGCTTGCTACAGCTGGACTGTAGTACAGCCATCAAAGCAGCAAACAAACTAACAGGCTCAATGGAGATAGAGTCTACCCAACCTAAAAAAACACGGCATGTTTCTAACAGTTGCGTGACCAGAAAAAAACCCTAGGTAAATATTGGAGATATGTTTGAAAGATGCCGAGTTGGCTAATTTCGTCCTGAACAGGCAAGCCTTAGCTTCAGGCTAATTTATCACGGCTACTAGGAACTAGCATTTTATGTAATTTCAACATTTGTGTACTCAGATTGAATTATATAGCTAGAGTATCTGAGTTGGTTACTTGCAAAAACAATTTAGACACAGCCAGTAAAGGGATCCAGGCTAACGTCACCATGCTAACGGCTAACACTACCGGAGGACCAGTCAAGCTGGCCACGGCTGTTTACAACATGTAGCCTGTTCAGCGGCCGTAGCCGACAACTGTGAGTTATCTTGAGCCAAGAGAGGACGCTGTAAATTGAGAAGAGAGGATCGTGTTTAGTAGTTCCTACTGTTATTTTAAGCCTAGGAAGTCTATCTGTTGGGTGGAGAGGACGGCGAGGTTGATGTGTTTTTAGTGGTTCCTTCTGTAACTGAGCCAAAAAAGTGAGCCTTTCAGTTGAGTACAGAGATAGCCAGTATCAGCTGCTCCGCTGTGCTGTGAAGTACGTTTGATTATGTGAGACAAGCGCCATTGTTGTGGATGCTGTGGTCTCAGCCTGGCAACCTCCGTGAACTTTGAGTCCAGGTAGGATGGAGAGACAACTTTCTACATTACTTTGAATTTGTACTGAAGTAACTATTTTAAAACCCTAGTCGATTTACATATTGCACATGATTATAGTATAAAAAGCCACATGGTACAAATGTATATGTATGTACATCCAATTTAATTCAAGATCCTTTATGTTTGAATCATTTTGATATATTTTAGTATTTCAAATTTGACTTATGCATTTTGACACAAAAAGATGGAGATCAAACTCTCAATATCAATAGGATTATACATTAATATGTTGTTTCTTACCTGACATGGCCATATGTTTAGAGCTTGGGTTCTGAGGTGTGGAGGCCATAGCCTGCACAGGGCCTGTGGTCTGGTAGCCCATCTTTGAGGTGCGGGAGATGGCACCAAAGCGTGACACAGTAGGCTGGGGGCCAAATGGGATAATAGGGTCATCATCTTTGACTTCTGCACCCCTCCGAGGAGCCTCCAGCGATGGTTCCCTCAGACCCTTAGCCTCAGCATTCTGCCAGTCACAGGGTATAGAGAGTATGAGTTAGGATATGGAGAGATCTGAGGAAAAGGCTTAGGGGGCAACATGTTTCTTTCTTTACGTGACAAACACTTACTTGTGTTTCTTTTGGTGAATTACCCTTGGTCAAACACACCTAATAAAATAACTTAGCTTGCACTTCAATCACTTAGACATCAAGTTTATAGTCCCCTTCAGGTTTTGTGCATCAATGCTGATTGATTAAAGGAAGCACAACACATCATTTTCCCACCTCAAATATTGACATGGTTAAAAACAGTTATCTATCTCAACTCACCATCATGTCCATGGTACCAGGAACCATAACGTCTTTGGGTTTGGCATCCTTTGTACCAATGTAGGAGCCAATGGTTTCACAAGACCAGGGAGAGTACTGCCCTGCATAGTCAGGCTCTCTGCATTTCACCATGTTTTTGGAGCTCTCCTCGCCATACTGCAAACAGAGAGAGTGCTGTCACTAATACTTAAATGTATCACATGTTACAGTTTAATGCCTGTGTATGATTTGGTCCAGTTTCAGAGATACACATAATGCTAACCTCTGGAGGGTAGTCACTGGGAAAGGGATGAGAAAGAGTGGGGGAGGCAGCGAATGGTGGAGGGGAGATGACCTTCCTTTCCTCCAGCTGGGATAACAGCTCCTGCCGACGTCGGTGCAGGTAGTCCAGGCTGGGCTGTGAACCACTATATGATGGCCCCTGCGAAACAAACACAAAAATATTGCAGCTGAACGGCTAGAGTTTATTTTAGTGTTTTGAAACTAGGCTGGCATCACAAAGAATTGAAGGCAAACAGCACATAGAAGAACAGCACAATCCAAACAAACTCACCCTGCCATAGGACCTCATTGGTGGAGGCTGGGCATTCTGTGTATAATAGCCATCTGGAGGGTATCTATCACGGGCACTGGGCTCCTGGTGATAAAGGGAGTTAGCCTGTCCTGCTGATGGGGGGGGCATATCCAGAGGTGCGGGACTCATTCTGACCAGGCCATCCCTCTGAGATGGGTAAGGCTGTGGGGGAGGTGGTGGGCCAGTGTAGGTCCCATGGCGACCTCGGTCATGGTGTGGAGGATGAGGGTAAGAGAAAGGTGGACCAGAGTGAGGGGCCTGGTAGGGGCGATCTGGAGGACCGTAGCCAGGGTAGGGGTCCTGATAAGGGGGTCCTGACTCACTGGGGGGAGGAGGGTTACGCATGTAATCCCGGGGGACATACTGTTGTGGTTGTTGGTAGGGGTACCCTGAGAAGAAAATAGCAAGCTATTATTAATATAATTTTCCTAAATTATTTGTAAGTATAAAGTAAAAAACATTTTCATTAGTAACAAACACAGGAGACCATTCATTATGCATCATACCGTTTACTTGAGCCCTACCTGTGGAGTATTGTGGGGGGTCATACTGAGAAGCAGAAGGTGGTGGGCGGGTGTCATAGCACATCTCAGGGTGCGGCGGCTGGGTATACACTGGTGAACCTCTGGCTACCACAGGCATGTGCTTCACCCCAGAGAGGTGGTCTACTGGCATCCTTTGGTGGGCCATGGCATGAGGTGGCAGAGGCATACCAGGTTTGGGTAGCCCAGGGTCCATGCTACAGGAATAAATGTCAGATTAAAGAAAATTTAACAGGCTCATAGTCAGTAGGCTAAAAACAAGTATGCCAGTTAACTACAACTACCGGTATGTGGCAGAGACTGCAATGTTGATGATGCTTAATAAATAATTGTCAACCTGCAGACAGTTTTTTTGTCCTTAACTTTTTATTCAAACATTATTCTACAGATTGAACAAAAATATTCACCCTCTCCTCTGCAGACACGCCATGAGCAACTACTGACCTATACCATACTATACCGTATACCATGTACTTAACTGAATACCGACTATTGTTTGCACTTGGTAGAGGTCCGGAGAGCAACAGACATTACGGAAAATTTGCCATTATAGGGGAAGTTGACCGAAAGAAAGGCTAATTGATTGGAATGTGTATGCACATTCCAGTCTTCATAAATGCAGCATTACAAGGAGATACCACACCCCACGGTTAATACTGTACATTAACAAAAAAGGGTGTGGGGTACATTTCTAAACGTTTCATTGATAACAAGCCATACTGTTAAATACAATTTACTTCTCTTCGATGAATACTGCAAGTATCTCAATTTAACTTAATTTATAGTAATGCATCATTTCTTAAGGTCCAAGTTCTAATTTTTCAAAAACATGTTTGGGTCTAAACTATATTTCAGGATGCATCTAACCCTGCACAGTGCAATCAGCTGGTACCCATCAGAAAAATCTGCAGACTTCATGGCACAGGTTGCCTGTTCTTTGGCTGCCGATTATTTTAATAAAAATGTTATACTGACCCATCAGGTGGTGATCCTGGAGCACTGGGACTCCCTCCATCCATCTTCATGGGTTTACGCAACAGTTCATATGGGACTGTGTCAGTGCCACGGGCAATGAGCTGGGGCAAAGAGTGTCCACCACTACCGTTGGTAAGGGGTGAAGGCTTCCGGGTCACTGCTACATCGAGAGGAAGGCCCTCATCTGGCATGAGCCCTCCTGAGCCAGGGAGGCGAGCTGCCAGGCGCTTATTCATTTTACGATACCTGACAAACATGAAATGCAGTATAAAATGTATAAGAAACGCTGGGTGGTGAGAAAATACAATACCTAATCTAAAAGCCAGATGTTGATATTATTCAGACTCACTTCTCCAGTTCTTCCTGAGAATGAGCAAAGGTGCAGCTGGCTCCTCGAGGACAACCTCCCTTCTGCTTCATGTCACGACACATGTATGTCTTATACTTGCTGTGCTGAGGAGGCTATAGAGAGACATCAAGAATGGTTGAGACATCAAGTATTGCTGAAGTAGAGAACACTACTTTTTATGGTGAAACTCTATTTGAGGACGTTGCCTAGCACTACAACAAACAGAGCTTAAATCAACACTATGCACCTTTTCCCTCTTCGGTCCTCCCACAGGTTGTCACATTGGAACTATAGATAGTGCGGCTGAGACAACCTTCAGGGGGACCGAAGAGAGAAAAGTTGCATTGTGTTGCTTTAACACTCAATAGTGGTGATATTAGACATGACAGTTAGGGCTGGGTGATACTGACAAAATCCATTGTCACAACATTTTTTAATCAAATACCTCAGAGTGGATATAAGGATGTGTAACAAATCAAAGAAAAAACAACATCACAGCACTACAAGCCTTAACAGCTTGTCATGTGGAATTCTACAAGCGATAAACACCATTCTCTCAAAATATATTCCCTCATTTGTTGTTTAAATTATGGTGGTGGTAGGACTTTAATTTCCCATGGGTGTAGCCTGGATTAATAAAGCAAGATACAAGATATGGTGGTCCAATGGATAAACTAACCTGTTGAGGGTCAGCTCCTTTCTTGCTGTGGTTCTGGATGAAGTCCACCAGGCCGTGCACCACTGTTTTCACTGCTACCAACCCTTTCTCAAGCTGCTCCCATGTAGGAGGGGGGGCATCTGGGGAAACAGAAGACGAGAAAAACAGACTTTAATCTAAATACTTGATTTGATGGTAGTTATCTGTCTGATAAAACATATATACCCAAATATTTTGGGGTGAGACAAAATCTAACAAGGGAAACAATGTTTTGGTGGCCAGTTAAACTGTGTGGCAACAGCTGGGCTCTGGCCAAGACATATCCCGACATATTTTTGCATCCCAGCTGCTTGTTGTAACCCAATTTTTTAGACAAGATATATTGGGACAATACACAATGTGTGCGAGAGAGGGCAAATAAGATGCAAAGGTTACCGTTTGCATTCCAGCTTATGAAACTGCATGTAATTGACTTACTCCTTACATTGTTCACAAAACCAAAATTCTTGAAGTCTGCTTGTTTCTTACCAGGACTGGGATCAATGTTGGCCAATAGCTCCAGGTGGGGACGCAGTCTGTTGAGGTTGGCTGGGTCTCCGGTCCTCTGTAGGGCAATGGTCAGCTCCTGGACACTCTGAGCAAAAGACGCTGGGGTCTGCAGCTATGCCAGAAGCAGGAAAAAAAACAGAGTAAATGTTTTGCCAGGTTTAGGGCAGACGGGACGTCTCTATCTAGGATATAGGAGCTAAGAAACAACAACGTATAGCATAACAGACAAGTAACAACTCTTTTCCAATAAAAGTAGCTGGCACTAACTCCAAAAGTTGCTAAAGGTTGCCAGATGACCCATATTGGTGACATCAATACAATTCACTTGCATAAAGATTAGTGGTTGTGTTGGCTGACAGTCTGAAATTGTTACTAGTTGCTTTTTAGAAATGAAGAGGGTCTGAAAAGTCACTAAATCTAGCCTTTATACCTTTTATGTACCATGATGTCAAAACAAACACACGAGATACAGACAAAAGCAAACATTTACTTATCTCACACACCTTATCTATGATAGACTGCATGTGTGACTTGTGAGATTGATCTCCATATAACAGAGAAGACCACTGGTCAGGTGCAATGCGCAGCCCACCCTCCATGGCAATCTGAACTATCTGAGAGTCATGCTCGCGCCGCAGAGCCTCGTAAGTACGGAACTCCTCTTTCAGCTGCATCAGAGATGAATCTTCATCACGTTTGGTCACCTTGGTAGCCACAGAGAAAGAAGGACAGAGTGAGTTGAATTTTTTTGTTAGTTTTAGCTCTGTTTGGCTTATTTTACAGAGAACATCCGAATTACCACCAAACACACTTTTGGATTAGCAATGATTAAAAGAACACCTCAGGTAACTTCCCAGCAAGGGTTGCTCTAAAATTGAGAAAGCGGGCACCACTTGACATATCCAATTTGCCTCAAATGATGTTTGAAATTTTCTTCTAGCTCTGTCAGTGACTTACCTTGAAGCAGGAGGCCCTGTAGAGGAGCTGCACCACATGGCCTATGCTAGTCTTAGAGGCTTGCGGGAAGCGTGGCTCAAGTCTCTGGACCACAAAGAGAACCAACACCTTCCTGGACAGAGCAGAGCCATCTTCTAGAGCAAGAAGAACCAACTTTAGAGCTTCCTCCTGCATGGCTGGGGAAGGAAAAACACAAACATAAAAACCATGACTAACAGCGGATTGCCAAAAGCCAACATTTACAGAGGATATACGTCTTGGAATTTGCTTGACTCACTTCGCATTTGATGGAAAACAACTTACCCGGGCCAAGAAATTGACATCCTCGTGCACGCACAGCGGCCCACAGATTGGAGGAGAGCTGCTGTGGATTCTGGTGCTGCAAGATGAGTTCGGTGACGGTTCGCTCCCCCAGAGAGCGGGCAGCTCTCATGGCTCTAACGCGACCCTCCTCCTCAACCAGCTGACAGTGGACCAGAGTTACCAGTTTCCTCTGCATGGGTCGACTCAGCATGCTCTGGGCCGTGCTGCTCAGGCCCACACCTGGAAAGAGATTAGACAGGACAAATGGTAAACACTGGATCAGAGGTGGGTAGTAACGAGCTACATTTACTCCGTTACATTTACTTGAGTAAGTTTTTGAAAAAATTGTACTTCTAGGAGTAGTTTTAAATCACTCTACTCTTACTTGTACTTGAGTAGATTAGTGAAGAAGAAACTGTACTCTTACTCCGCTACATCAGGCTACAATGAGCTCGTTACTCGTTACTACGCTTCATTGTTTTTACCCCAGCGTACGTCTCATTTTAATGTTTTATTTTGACAGAGAGAGAGTCTTCCGCGGAAGGCTCTACCACGTGACTGTGCTTAACCAATCACACGTCGTTGTTCAGTCCTGTGACCATACTCGTTTCAGCAGCGCGACAGGTTAGCTTTACAGTCGTAGCAAAGACGTCAGAAGCAAAACGTCGCCAAGGCAACGCAAACCAGGAAATTAATTAAATTAATTTTAATTTATTTTATTGATTGGATGGACTATAATTTGCCTAAATATGATTATTTTGTATTTTTGTCGGTCTGGTTGATGCTTGTGTTAAGAAATAAATCAGACGTTACTCAACAGTTACTCACTACTTGAGTAGTTTTTTCATCATGCACTTTTTTACTCTTACTCAAGTAATTATTTTTATGACTACTTTTACTTGAGTCATATTATTCTAAAGTAACAGTACTTTTACTTGAGTACAATTTTTGGCTACTCCACCCACCTCTGCACTGGATACACTCTCAGTTGCCAGTTCATAAGCTAAAAATAATGCAGTCAATCTTACCTTAACAAAAGGTGAAAAAAAGTTGTTTTTGTTGAAACTATTTTAGCGAGCTCCTAACTCAACTTTCAGATTATTTTGGAGGATGTAGTTGTACCCCACATTAAAAGAGTTTACCATGGCTACATCCCATTTTACAACTTTTAGCAACAGGAAACTGCATTAAGCAAAACACACACCTTCGTTGATACAAGAATGAGTCAGGCTTTGTTTTAAGCACCCTGCATGTCTCTGATGTTTGCTCTCTAATAATGCCTGTAGGTTCAACAGAATTACTATGCTAAATGTTTTGGAATTATTTCAGATGGAGAGGGAGAATCTGCAGCAATTCTAAGCATTTCTACGTAACGTAACCATCAATTTCCTCGTTTTAATGAACTACCTAAAAATTTTTGTTTTTAACAAGAAATAAATTTGCTACATACTTGGACGGTTAATCCATAATTAATCAATCTTTCTTGTTTTCTATCAATTAACAATTCATTCTTTCATTTAATCATATTCAATGATTACCTTGACCAATGATTGAGGAAATTGCTCAAAATTTGTACTTCTAATGTACATAATAAATTTACTTCAGTTTTATAATTCTTTTTTGTTTTCTACCCTTTTCTTGTTCCTGCCATGTCACTGACATGCAAACAAAATGTACACACCATTTTTGAAAAGGAAACAAGGCCATGTCCATTGTCAGTCACCTAGCAGCAGTATTCTCTATTTTAAACCCTTTGAATGTCAAGAATATTGAGTAATGGACATCCCACCTTAGAAACAACCTCCAGCGTTTCTTTTTAAGGCAGCATGAGTGTCAACTGATTATAAAGGTAGAGAAAACTATAAAAGTAAAAAGCATGCATTTGTGTGTGTGTGTGTGTTTAGTACCTCTGGTGTTGCTGAGAGGTTTGAGGTAGAGGGCCAGCTCCTCCACACACTGCCGGGCCTCTTCATAATGCTGCGAGTCCTCTGGACTGGTAATCAAGGCAACTGGCTGAGCCTTAGGAACCTGCAGCAGGACGCAGAGGGGAAAATAATTAAGACAACCCACAGAAATAACAGAAGCCACACAGTCACTATTTTCATTTAATTGTCTAATGTTTTGGCTAAATAAGCTAGACACAACTGAGTGTGGCAATTAATATTGAAATACCTCTTTGTGAGTACAAGTGTGCAAGTATATTTTGGCATAAAGGGGACCTAGTTAAATGGTATGGTCAAATGTATGAAATGTGTTTAAGCTGCAAACATCTACAAACAGCACATACTACTGAAACAAAACCAGAGATTTAGAATAAAGGCAATATTAATGTATACTGCCCTCTGTCCTAAATAGCTATTATTGTCCTATTGGAGGCGTGGTGAGAAGTGAAGACTAGAGTATGCTCCACTTATGCAGTTTTCACTGGACCTACCTACACTGTGGTAAAGGTATGGACATATAATCAACAGGAAATTCAGATTTCACATTTTAAAAATCACTGCATTGCACTCCCTTCTCCGCATGTTGTAACTTGTTGAAATGCCCTTATACCAGTTGACAATGCGAATAATCACTATTTAAAATAGAGCTAAGACACTGGAGTGAAACATTTCTTATCATGTTTCTATGTTGATGCTTAGGTTGACCTGTGCGCTTTGTAGCTGCCTCCTTTTCCAAGCTTTGCAATGGACCGATTTAAATAACCACCGGGAATCCAATGAAACTATCAACCAAAGAATCAAAATAACCATCTTCACTTTAGACCATTGGCTTTGATACTGACCAAAACAACCTGCAGCTCTTGGGCATTTCAAATGATGAATTAGATTATTTTAATGAATGACAGTTAGGGCTTGCCAATATATCGATATTATATTGACATTGTGTTATGAGACTAGATATTGTATTAGATTCTGGGTATCTTAATATAGTAAGTGTTGTCTTTTCCTGGTTTCAAAGGCTGCATTACAGTAAAGTGATGTAATTTTCTGAACTTACCAGACTATTCTAGCTTTTCTATTATTTACCCACTTAGTCATTAAATCAACATTATTGATGATTATTTATCTAAAATCGTATTGTAAAAAATATTTTGTGAAAGCACCAATTGTCAACCTTACAATATTGTCGCAATATTGACACCAAGGTATTTGGTCTAGAATATTGTGATATTTTATTTTCTCCATATCGCACATCCCTAACAACAACGGTACAGTGCTATCACAACAACTTCCATTTTGATTAGGGGAAATTCATTTTATTGTACATTGTATCCTAATATGTAGGAGCACAGACATGCAAGGCACTCAGCTAAGAGACAAGACATCACAGTCATGACTATATCAGAAACACAACAGGCTCCTTGTCAATACACTGACATTATGAGTGTATACCTGGAAACTTGGCCAACAAAGCCAAATCCCCATTAGCTATGCATCACTCTATTGGTCAGTCACCGTCTCAGAGAAATATAGGTTTAATGATTGTCCCCGGAACTCAGTAAACCAACAAAATTAAAGTCAGTGCTCAATGACTGTTGTATGACTCATAAAAGGAATCTCCAAGCTATGTGCATCATGTAATAGCTACTACGTAACAGATGAATACAGTCCATAAACACTTATTAGAGAAAACATTATAATGTCAAGATGGGAATGGTATCAAACTGTTCGAAATACATCCAAGAGCTATTATTCTTCATCACATGTTAGCATCAGCAAAGGTTCTGAATAAATAATCAACACAGGATCTTTGTCGTAAATAGCCAAGCAAGTGTACAAACACAAACAGGAGTCTTACCTGGCCTCCCACCAGCTGCAACAGGGCTGTGTTGACAGGTAGGTGCTCAATGTCTGTGCTGATGGCTGTCTGGTCAAAGGGACAGGCCTTACGGTGCAACTTGTTCAGGCACATCTTGCAGACAGTATGTCCACAGCCCAAGCTGATGGGCCTACGAACAGTCTCCTCAAATGTCTGTGTGCAGATGGGGCACAGCAGGAACTCTGTCCATTGTGGTGCTTGCACTGGCATGGTTATATGTTGATGGGACAAGTGGGTGTAAATGTATTTAAGCTTTAACACAGAGAAAAAAAAAACTAATAATAATATATGAAAGATTCCACTGGAATCAAGAATTTTTCTTCCGAACTCAATTGTTCTTAAATGTCCTCACACATTGTGGATTTTGTATCACATCGCGTGATGAATACTGTAAAAGAGAAAGACAATGAAAATTAAAATTGTGCAATCAATCACCAATTGGAATTTAAATTATTGTGCATACGAGTCAAATTAACATTAGCTAATTAATCGTTTTATTATATCAGATATAATTTCAACATTATCTAAGTGTATTAATAAAACATGGTTGTGTATGAGTGCATCTGTAGTTGATAAATGCATTAAAGGCAGTGGGATGACAAAGTAGCTTTCTCGTGGGACTAACGTTACTGATAAATCACTATACTATAAATCTATAATCGAAAGTGTTATTTGGCTTTCCTTACTCGCTGGTATACGGTATTCAGCCGTAACACAAAACAACAAATAAATAAATAAAGCACATATTTGTAAGATACAGGGAAAACAAGCGTCTGAGAAGGATCAAAACAACTGCTTTGTGGCCTACTTAGAACCTGCTAACCACTATGACTATGGACAAAGGGTCCTGAAGAGGCTAACAACCGAGTTCTTCTGCGCAATCTAACTTATTATGAAGCTAACGTTTGCTAATGGAGTTACAAAACATTAAGCTACAAACAATTTTATTTTTGGTCAAATAGTTTGCTATCTTGGCAGTAACCATTTGAATGGTTGGTTATGCACCCAATAATTTGTAGCTAACGTTAATATGAGGCTATGCCTTAGCTAGCTGATTGTAGGTAACGTTAGCTCACTATTAGCAAGCTAAGCTATGGGTGGCTAGCGAGCAAACGTCGTCTGATTTAAAAAAACAAAACAACTTAATAATCTAAAAGTTATTATTGGTAGGTCATGATAGTCATTATTCGAAATGTAGCTGTCGTTATGAATCCAGTACACTACCAAGAACATTAGTTAGTATCTCGTGTACTGGTCAAGGAAACGATAACGTTGGAGAAAGAGCAGAAGCAGTGACACCATTTGACTTGCAACAGCGAGATTATGTAACGCTAGCATCCGAAACTAACCAGCAACCCAAATGCTTTGCAATTGCATGCACCCACCAGGCACATGTATTTACTTGAGTTCGGAGTTTTAAGAATCCCACTAAGATTGTGTTTCTATCACATTTCGAGAAGCAGATAACTCATACTCTTCTCTGACTGAACACAGAAGGCTAACATTCTAGCGAACAAACCTTACTCCTCCCTCTAGCAGCGGTTAGCTTGTTAGCCTAATGTTAGCTACCTTCGTGTTAGCTACAACTAACCATAGCTATGCGTCATAAATGTGACTAAAACTACATATTCAGCATCTAGAGTTAGTTTATAACAGGGCAGATAGATGATTAGTCTCGATTCTACTCACTCATTCCAAAAGACTTGGAAGATTTTCATCTTTCTTTAGGAAATTGTTGCGATATTTTCTTGCCATGTCGACTGTGCAGCTTAGCTGCTGCCGAGGTCTGGGGAGGGTGTCAACTCGAGTCGTCAACAGGCTCGCTAGCCGGTTACAGCTAGCTGTGCAAGATGTGTGTGTGTGTGTGTGTGTGTGTGTTGTGTGTGTGTGTGTGTGTGCGCGTGCGTGTGTTTGCTTGTGCGTGGTCTGGCCGTATGTGCTTATTAGTATCAGAATAGGATTTATAGCCAAGTAACTAACATTAACACTCAGTAATTTGCCTTAGTGGTTGGTGCATATGCTACATAAACATATTAAAAGGAATACACAATAAAGCGAAGAAGCCTACTGTTACCGTTAAGAACATACAGAAAATATAAATATTACAATAACCTATAGGCCTATATATAATTTAAACAAATGTACAAACTGTTTAACAATAAGAAAGGCTATATTGTTTATGCAAGTTGTGTGCAAAAATGTTGAGGGACTATTAGGTTCAGGATATAATGGTAGGCTAGTTCATGGTGTTTGTTAATGTGAAGTGAAGGCTAGTGTGTGCAACCTAATGGCGCCCTCTACTGACATTGGGCCGCATGCACAGCCACAACACCAAAACTGAGCAGCATGTGCCAGAGTCAGATCCGGTTGGTTCACATCTGGGGACTGTGACAACTGACAAGTAGAACATTGTCCCAATTAGGCGAACTGTGCACGAGCACATGTGTGTGTGCATAAGCGTGCATGAAATCAGAGAGAGATAGAAATAGAGGGAGAAAGAGACTGATTTGGATGAACTGAGATAGAGGGAGGGAAAAGGTGTTGACAAAAAGGAATCAGCCGACAGATGTTTTTACAATTAAGGCTACATTATCAAAAACACGTTGCCTATGCCTTCTGTAGCCGGTCTTCAGAACCATCCAACTATCTCAGGAATGACAGTTGTGGGTATCTCGATGAAAGCCCATTTCTGTATGATGTTTTCCATTGGCTTACGGCATCTGTGCAGGGAGTCGGGTGTGTGTGTCTGGATGCCTTACGCAACGAGCTCACTCTGCAACGGGTTCGCTAGAAATGGACGAAATTAAAGCAGGCATTTTTGTATTCCTATTTTGTCTAATCCCAGTGATTTCTGAAGGGATTACCGGACCAATCATGATTGAGATGCCGCTGGCTCGCCTGACACTGCCTGGACCAGGAGCAGTGTAAACAGCTGAGAGGAAGCACACCACAAGGATCCGGAGAATCACTGAGAGGTGGTGCATGCATTTGGTTTCCCTTTTTATCGGAAGATGAAAGTTTCTCCCTCTTCTCGAGAATGTTAACGACCGACCTGAAGATGCGCGCTGCATATCTGCACGGTTGGCGCATGCAGGTTTTAGAATGGATGGTAGCCTAACTTTCAGTTTTGCAGTTCCACCAGAATCTATATGACAACCTTGTTACCATGGTCAACGCTGGAACTCTGTTTTAAAGGACACCATCTTCAATAAATATTCAGGTAGCCTTACACTATTCACTGTGTGTGTTAGTCCATTTATGTAAATATGGCTTAAGTGAATGTGTTGTGAAGGTTACTTTGTTCATAATGTTTATGATATATGTTGTATTGGCCTATTGCGAGGTGTTATGATCTACAGAAGGACACAAAATCTTTGGAGATGTACATTTCGTATAGCTGAATAATACATTTTTGCACTGCTTTTTTATTGACTATGTATTACTCATTTATAGAGACAGTTTTGTTTTGTACACATTGATGATTTTGCTTGACAACAAACATTCAAAATGTTGTTTTTTTGTGTCCAGGGGCTCAGTTGCATGCAGCATTTGCTTATTTTCATTCTAGAGGATTATCCTGTGCACTGCAAAGTAATCAGTGGATAAGTCAACGTGACTGAATCCACATTACATATCTCCTCACCAGGCAGATCAGATAGAATGTAGCTGGTAACAGAGATGTAGAGCAGATGTACAATAAGTACACCTACAAAAACCTCTCTTTTTTATCTATAGGATCTGTCTGGGCTACTCTGTGCATGACCGGCCAATGGAGGAAGAGAAGGTGGTTGATAAGATCCAAGCAAAGTCCAGTACCCCTTTACCTACTGGGATTCCCATTAATTGGGGACTCATCACTGGCCCTGTCCCTGAACCTGTGTTCCCAGCACCCTCTCTGAGCACCCAACTTCCTCCTCCTCAGAGTTCTGCTGTGCACGCACTACAGACCAAGGTGAAGTCACTCACACAGAGAAGGACAAGAGGGAAAGATCGAGAGAAAGAAAGAGAAAAGTTTGAAACAGAGGTCTTAGTAAGCAGTCCAACTGGGCAGATTTCATCCGAAGTCCTTCTAAGACAGAGGCCCAGAGGAAAGGGTCTGGTATCTCTGCCTGCCCTCTCGTGGCGATCAAGTGCTGCAAAGAACTTGAGCAGTAGTGATGAAGAGGAGGAAGTAGAGGTGCAAGTCAGCTTCCAGATCCACAGCCCTCCAGCTGAAGCACGAGGACAGAAGGGGTTCGAAGAGGGAGAGGAAGCTGAGGACGAGAGGTCAGAGAGAAATGAGGACCAGGTCAGTTTTTTGACAGGCCAGCTTTGTGGGCTCGGGGAGGGCACCAGTCTGGAGAGTCTTCTGTCTGATAACTCGAGCAGCAGTAAGGATGACCCATCCCCTCCTCCTCCTCTCCCTTCGCTCTCTTCCATTCCTGCTTCCACTGCTATTACAACATCTTCTATTTCTTCCTCTACATCTTCCACGTCAACCAGACACTGGGCACCACCCAAGGGCTTCTGGAGAGTGGCACGCCCTGAAACATTGCTTCTAAATGGTGTTGGTCCTAACACCACACCCAGCACCTTACCTTTGAAGGACCATACTCAGACAGAAGCACTCGCAGAGCCTCAAAGGAAGTCTAAACCAGCCGAAAGAAGCACCAGGAGCGATGTGGGAATTGTGGTGGATGATAGTGAAGCATCCTCAGAATTCAAACACTCGGACAGCGTGGAGTGCTACCTGGACAGGTGTGAGCAGAAGGAGTTAGATGCTGACCTAGCCAAAGGACTGTGCAGTTCAGACAGCTGGGAGAGCATTTCTTCACAAAGTGATGCACTCACTTTTGATGAGAAATTGAAGGTGAAGCAGCGAGCTTATGCAAAGTTAAGGGAAAGACAACAAAACTGCAGAGAGGAGAAAGAGCAGAGTGGGGGAGAAAGTGCCGGCTATTATGGAGACACGACATGCAGAGTGGATTGTGAAGGTAAGTCTATTAAGGAAAATGGTATGTAGTTAATGTCAAATGTGAAAACGTTGCAAATAAGTAAGTATAATCAATAAGGCTAAATAAGCTTGACTTAAGGGTTTCAGAGACCAACTTTGTGCCGAGTCACAGATAAGATCCCCCTCTTCATCTTGAGTTTTTTTTTTGTAGTTTGTTGATAAAAGGATTGTATCACATAACATATTTCTGACAAAGTGTTGTAAAGCCTCTGACGGTGACATTAAACTGTCTGACTCTGAGCCGTAACAATCCATTACAATCTGTTGTGTAAGTTAAAATAAAACAGCCAAAAACCCAGCAGAAAGAGGCCTACCTGTATGTGTATATACGTGAAACAGTCCACACAGGTTAAATGAAAGATTCAGTTTACTCTTTCATTAACAGTCACAGTTTTTTCACTTCTTTGGGCAGTGTAGTAAATGTTGTTTGCTGGTCAGGTGGTCTGTTGCTGTTACAGAGTGGAGACAAGAAAAGGCATCTCTCCCAAAAAACATTATAAAGCTTTTTCATAATGTATAACATATTTGTCTGCTGAGAATGGTTGCCAGCTTTCGCAACCACTTAAAGTTCCTTATGAAAGCCTTTGTCTGTCTACCGACGATGTTATAGAAATGCTGTATGTAACTTGGCTGATTCAGTGTTGAACAGATGTCAGCTGTGCAGATGTGCATGAGGATGTTGCTATTATTAGCAGTCAAAGCGATGGGGGAAGTGTCCCTGCTTTTGTAGCTCTATCTGTGTGCTAATGGATGTCTTTGTACTCATGTTAGGTGACAGACTTTGTAGTTTCCCAAACTATGTATTTGTGATACTGTATATGTGTCCCGTGTGTGCGTGTCTGAGTGTGTCAATAACAATACAGTCCGTGCGATCCAGATGGGTAAATCCATGATGATCAGGTGATGTTTCCCTCTTGTCTCTGGTTACGTAAGCTGTGCTGTTTTTGTGACTGACATTAAGGATCAGTCAGGGATAACGTATGAGACTGTCACTGGATCTAATGGCATGAAGGTTTATGAAAATCCTTCTGATCTTACTAGGACCCAATTATTTTAATACCAACATGTCCCTGCTGGCACCACGGATGTACATTGCTGGGATAAAACTGATGCCGGGTATCCTTCCCCCTATCTCCGCTATAGGGGCTTACCGTCGCCCAAGGCGGTTGTGATTGGTTTAAAGAAATACAAACAAGCCAGAGCCTTTTTTCTCTTTTCCCAGAATAGATAGGCTGTGTAGCCAGATCATACTCCATCGCTGACACAGCGCTGTTGAGATGGGTCTGGCAATGCGAGACTACACTACATTATAGCTGATGGCTTTCTTGGCAGTAGTGTGTCCCCCAAGCAAGTACTAC
Organism: Etheostoma spectabile; assembly: GCF_008692095.1. Lineage (NCBI taxonomy): Eukaryota > Metazoa > Chordata > Actinopteri > Perciformes > Percidae > Etheostoma > Etheostoma spectabile. The sequence continues at coordinate 6,782,811 of NC_045744.1, forward strand.
ATGAGACACTTAATAGGAACATAACCTAAATTAGAATAAAACACTAGGATAGCTAAATGTAGAGGGGAACAACTATATGTAATCCATGTTTTATTGGCATAAAACCTTTGGATCACTTTTAAAGCTTTTGCATCCACATTGTATTCACATCAGATCTGCTGTGATATATACTTTTCCTCTCTGTTTTGTGTCAGTCCCAGGTGCCCATGCGGTTTCACGCAGCTCAGACTCAGCCATTCTTGCTCAAGAACTTGAACCATATTTGAGGTGAGCAATTCAAAGCTTCTTTATGTACTTGGCTGGGGTGGTGACATACAACTCCTGTAAGCACAACGTATAGCCTCCCCTTGTAAATTCCATTCTACAGCTACGCAAGTTAGAGTCTATTTGATGTTCCTGGATTGAAGCAGCTGACATGTCAAACAAATATATAAACAATATCATAAAGAACTCTTTAAAATAGAATATATTGAGAAAGAAATATGAATATACAAAATACAGTTTATTGATGAAGCTGATATTTACTTTTGTGTATTTATGTTACTTTGTGAGTAGAGATAAAGTCTTAAAAACCTTGTAATCATTGTGGATGAGTCCCCAGACAAAAAAAACATCAGGCCATACTTGAAGCAGTCATACTTTAAGTGTTAAAACAAAAAAAATGATATATACACAGCTACCCTCTTATCTCACCAACCTTTCCCGGGACCTTGCATCATGTAACTCCCAACGGGGTCGTCAACATTATACAGCTATTCTGTCTGAGTTATCAGTGTATTGGAGAAAAGGGATGCCAAATCCTGTATGAGTGTTTGAGTTTGTTTGATAGCGAGAACCATATTTTCTCCAGGTGAGAACGTTTGACTATTTCTTCCAGCCGTAATTCGATTTTAAGTAAGTGAAACAAAATGAATATATGGATTGATAAATACATTTGTTAAACATCAAGTTTGGCTCATTACTTTTTGTAATCGTTCATCTGATCGGGTTTTCAGTTTATGTTTTGTGGGTGAGGCAATATTTTAGAGGACTTATTATTATTATTATTACTATTATGTTCATCATCATTATTAACTGCAGAATAAAACAGCTGCATGAGGTACCAAAACAGACAAGCGACAATCTATTGAAATACAATATGTTCTTCTCCTGACACCCAGGAGAGAATGAATCACACTCAGTCCATTACAAGGATAATCCACATGGCTGGTGTATCATGCTATCTTTATCACTGGGCTAGGGAATAAAGATGACTTCAGACGATGAAGCACAATGCAGAGCAGCTTAGCTAGTCTGCATAAGGATAGATGGAAGGATGACGTCTCGTCCTGCTGCTCACCGCCAGTGCCACGCCCCGGTCTATATTACATAAAACAGCTTAGGACGCGCAGCTTGATTTACTCAATGTCAAGTCAATCTGCGGAGAATGTGATGTTGCTTTGCACATTTAAAGACTTCATCAGATATAAAATGTCACTCAAACAGATGGCGATATAACCATCACATTCAACTCCATACATTCCCTTGCTGTTTTCACCGTCTAAATTCTTTTTTCTTATTTTGTCTTTCTGTCGATCATCAGGTCACTTCTTGTAATCAGTGATGAACATCCTCTGAGCCCAAGACATGAGCAAGCCAAGCTGCTTCTGGAGCGAGCAAGACTCAAGGCTCGCTCCAATCACATTAAAGGCGATCGCCCTTGCAGGCGCTCCCATTCTGATCAGAGACCCACTGTGTAAGTATCTACTTACATCAGCTATGACCTCTTTGGCATATTCACAAGTTAGATGTTAGAGACTGTGTGTGTCCCACTTGTGTTTGGGCCGTTTTGCATCCACAGTGGTGTGATGGTTTGATGCTATCACTGTCTCTGTCTTTTAGTTTCCTTTATCTGTTTATCCCTCAGCTTTCCATTCTTATCTTTCTCTCTGCGTTGTCTTCTTTTGCACGGGGCCTGTTTTAGCAAAGCTAATGTTGCATAACTGAAAATAAGTAGAAGCTTTGGAACCTGATGTGCTTTGTTACAATGTTGAGACCATGTTTGGTGTCATTTTGTTCATGAAATAGTGTATACATCACACAGTTTTGTTTGCTGAAATCCCCTTATATCTAGCCTGGGAAGCAGACAAATCTGCTTTGCTCATGTTTCATTTGCTCTGGCAGATACATCTGGCTCCTCCCTGTTCAGACAGAAATACCAATCACAACTGTTTATCTCATGCAAGGCCGTTTTTTAATTTTTTAATTTTTTATTTTATTAATTCAGGACAATGCACATTGATGAACATGCACAACAGTACACGTAAATGTGCTAGATCGTAGCCCGAGGGCTAATTTCCATCTGCAGTCCAATAGGCAGGTTGGAGTTACAGTAAAAAAGACATAGGATAGTAACATTTAGTATATAAAAACAAGAAGAGACAAAAAGAAAAAACAGGACAATTCATTCGTAGAAAAATGGAAACGCAAGTTAGCGGTGGTTACATGTTTGGTTAGCTCAACGCTACAGCTTTACCTGGCTCTTAAAGGAGGCTAAAGTGGGACGCTCCCTTATAGTTGGAGGAAGTGTGTTCCAAAATGCACTGCCTTTAATAGATAGTGCATTATGGCTGTAGGAGGTTTAAGGTGATGACTGACCGAGGAGCGTCATGCTTGAATGTAGTTTCTGAACAAAGTTACTGAACTTAACTGGCATTCTTCTTCTACTGCAATTTAGCAGGCTTACAAAACTTGGATTAATTTCAAACCAGTCTCGCTTTGCCAGACCTTCCTACACAGTACTGTGGAGAAGGGTCTGGCTAGTCCACACAGCATTCCAGGATGGGAGAAAAATTAGCTCTGGCTTGTAAAAAAATTCCTCGTATGTGTCCTCATACCTGGCAAATAAAGCTGATTCTGATTTCTTTAATCCTTGTGTTGTCCTTGGGTCAAATTGACCCGTTTTCCTTTATCAATGTTCTTTTTAACTACCCAAAATCACACAACGCTCTTTGGCAAGCACAAATTTCTACTTTCATCAATTTTGGGGTGTCTTATTCAATTTATAGCATTTGGAGAATGAAGGGGTTTTGAAATAGTATTGAGTAAAGGTTGACATATTCCAGTCTGTGATTATTCATCGACATACATTTCTTTAATTTTAGTCTAAGTAATTCCTAATTTCTGCTTTTCTAATTCAAACATTAGGTATAATTTCCTTATGTATTGACCACGAATTCCAAAAATAACTGTAAAACTATAGTTAATAAGTTAGTGTTACGTAGTGTTGAAAACGTCGAAAAGTGACAAACATTGAAAAAAACGTAAAAAAGTGTTGAAAAAACGTGAGAAAATGAAAAAAAAATTATAAAAAGTGTCAACAAAAGTGTTGATTTTCAATTTTGACGGGAAGACAACACAAGGGTTAAACCAATCACAATCAGTTTGAGTGGCTGTTATTGCCGGATGGGGCAACAGCGCCGGTGCAAAGTGGTCTCGGGAAGGAATGTCTTCTGGTGGAACGTGTACGTTCAAAGGTTCTTTTAGTCGTGCAACAGAAAAGATTGGACAGATAGTCTAGCTAGCTGTCTGGATTTACCCTGCAGAGATCTGAGGAGCAGTTAACCATAGTCCTCAGAAATTGACCGGAATTTCAAATTACAACACAAAGAAAGCAGAAGGTGACGGACATCCGGCCAAAATGAGAGACATCCGTCGGAATTTACGGCGGGCACCGGAACAATCCCGGAAATGAAATGTTGATATAGACTAAATTCTTAGTTAGTTAGTTTCAAATATGAATCAAGACTGTATTGCCTATTCCTCGCCTAAAATGTTTTTTAGACACACATTTTAGTGTAGGCTATTGTGTGGCTGTATTTTGATAAAGTTTGTGACTCCCCTGCAATTCTTTTTTTCCTGCTTCAAAACGGACCGTAAACACTGCCTCAACTTGCACGTGTCACTCAGTTCTACGTCGTTTCATTGCTGTGATTGGTTGGAGGTCTATCTAATTGCATCCTGAGCTATTTCATGCAGTCTTTGGTCGGCATATTGGTCTGCACAGTTTATAACACCCCTTGGAAATTGATGCATATTTGCAAATTATACTGGCAAGGCCAGGCTACCTTTTATCAGAAGGATGCAATCTCTTAATTTTGAATTAGGAGGATTGCATTAGATCCTACATTGACTGTGCGGCAAACCTACACGTAGCCACTACATGTACTGTATGTCTCATTGCAATTTATTGTGTCATTTGTTCTTTCACCAAATATTATTATACGTAAATGTTAATTTGAAGAGGTCTTTTATCTACCTGGTCTGTTGCTTCACTTTCATTTTCAGCTTCACTTTCATAAGACACTATCTTACAAGTTAGTTCAACACAAGTGTAACTCTCTTATAGACAAAATATGTTGCTTTTCAATGTCTGTAATATGAACTTCCATGTTATTTATTTCAGAAAGAAACAGCAAGTTGAGTGTACTGATTCAATGCCAGTGCAGAAAGCTGTTCAAACCAAAGAAGATCATGCAGCTCAAACTGTATCTGGTCCCCTCCTCGTCCCCAACCAAGGAGACACTTCCCCCGGGGACCAAGGTGGTCGATCCAGACGGTATGGTTGTTCACCCACACGGGTGCGCTTTGAGGACGAATCAGAGAAAGAAGCAGAGTCTCGGTACTTGGATAGAGTGAGACAGCGTAGCAGGTCTGGCTTGCCCAAGTCCAAGAATAAAGAAAGTAATACAGATTCTAGTAGTAGTGGTTCAGAGAGGAGCCGAAGCCACCGAAGTGTCTCCATGCCTCCTTTACAGAAGAAAGAAGTGGGTGTCGGTGGTCAACCCACGACAGTGATTAAAGAGATAATAGTGCTTGTGAAGAAATGTGAGGCATGTGGCTCTGTAGTCAGGGAGCCTCAGCCTGTCTCATCACCACCAGAGCAACAAAACACTGAGCCACCGCAGCCTGAGGACCCACGGGTGAATGCGGCTCCACGCTGGGTGTCTCATAACAAGCCAGAGGCAAGTACTCGTCCTAAAGCTCCTCTAACAGTCACTTTTGCCGGTGCTTTCGTGCTGGGGGAAAATAAAGAGAGCGGCACAGGGTGGAAATCATCAGGGTTTGGTAAACTTAGGAGAAGGAGCAGGAAAGGAGAAAGTCGGCTGGAGTCTGGCCATGGCCCTTACGGTCCGTCTTGGGCTCAGCGGCGTAACTCAAATCCCAGGAACAGGCTCAACTTGAGCAGAGCTGTGTCCTTTGCCCCAGATAGCCCCGTTGCTCTGGAGCCCCATTTGCTGGACGCATCTGATGGATTGAGGGAATCACCTGCCCCATCGCTGCCTATAAAGTCAGCTCTGAAGTCAAGTTCAAGAAACCGCTCTGCTGCAGGTCAGCCCACAGTACAGTTCCAGGTTACCTCCAATCAGGGAGGTGAGGGAGGATCCCAGCATTCTGCTCTCCTGGACTCTCCAGAGGCAAGAAGGGAGTGTGCAATGGCTGTAGCCCAAGGGACCCTTGCAACAAGCAACGCAGTGCCCTATATCAGGCCCTCCACCTTGAGGTACTCCCCGCCCCGGCTCACCACGGACCTACCAGTGGTTGACGTCTGGGATGCCACTCCAGATGGCACAGGTGAGTGGAGTGTTTGACGATGAGTAGAGCCTGGAAGGTCACGTAGAGATTTCAGTACCTGTTGTTTTTGTATTATACATGTCGTTGAATAATAATCCTCATTCGTTTTATGAAAAGAAGTACTCTATTCTTGACTAGCAATGCCACCATAAAAATACTGTACACTAATAGTATATTAATGTTGGCTACTAGCCAACCACTAACCACATTGTGCATTGTAAAGAATGAAATAGACATATGACATACCTGAGGGGCAATTGGGGCAATTTGGGGTTGTTTTTGAATCATTTACAATCCTGGAATTGTCTCCATCTTTTGGAAGCCCGACCAAGATTGACTTGGTTTCGCCCATCGTCTTTCACTTTCTTTTATAGCTTTTAGTTGTTCTTTGTTTAATTTTCTTCTTTGCCCCAGTATCATCCATAACTACAGCAGGCCAACTTCTAAATAAAAAAAAAAAATACATTTAGGCCTACATTAAGACATCTCCTGCTACCTTTTATCTGGCTGAATACAATAACACAGGCTTGAATGTGTTACTGTAGCGTTGTATACCTGCCCTAAATCATTCTGAGACTTTGTGGGAAAAATCCGATGCGGGCAGAGACATTAATAAAAACTACATATGTATAGGGTTAAAAAATAGGGTTCTTTTTACTGTTAGTCTTTTTTGCTGTTACAAGTCATTTTTCATCATCAAATGGAACATTTCAGAAACATTTAAAAGTTATTTATGGTCACTTTAAATATAAAATTAGATAAATAAAACTAATCTTTATGTAGAATAGAAAATTATGTTATTGGATTATTATTCCCAATGAATTATATCCATGTTTATGGAGAAAGTGGTAGAAAGTAACATTTGACTACTTGTCAAGTAAAAAACAAGACCTTAAAATTGAACTTAAATGATGGACTTGATAACTTGTTACATTCAACCTAAAACTTTACTTTTTGCAGAAGTTCAAATATCAAGAACTGAAATTAGTTTAAGGAATTCACACTATCTCATTTCAACCTTTGCTTAATAGAAGAGAAAAAAAATGCACGATAGAACAGAACATACCAGAATTGAATGCAAATAGAATATAAAATTATATTTGAGAATGATTCTTTAAAAATATTCAGTACATTCTTTTCTACCAGCAGGTCTGAGTGATCTGGGTTCTGGTCCTGATTGCCGTCCTGCTTTGCGCGGCCTGGCTATGGCCCGGACCGAAGACCTCAGAGCGGAGCTGTTGAGAGCAGAACATCTGAAAGCTGAGGCCCTATGGGAGGAAAACTCTGACGGGTCCAGGTAAGCCAAGATAACAACGCTCTTCTCATAGCTTAGGCAATAAATCCTTTGCCCCCACCGCGTTGTTCTAAAAACTGCTTGAGCGTGCCAGACTGGTCGCAGTTAGGGGATTAAAACCCTGTCCTACAGTCCACAGGATGGCGTTATTAAAAATATTCGATGAATATCAAGACAATCCTGCCCTCTTCTGGTAATGAAGACCTTTACTTGTTAAGGCCATTTATAGCAGAATAATAACACTGTAAGCAAAAATAATCCTTTCACAATTCTTCATAAACAATCTCCATCCCTTTTTTAGTTGTAATTAATTATATCTATAATACTACATTTTGAGTCTCCATCACTGTCAAATAACTTTCTTTGTACAGAAAGCTGGATGGACGGCCAAAGCTCTTCCTGCGTCGCTTCTTTTCCTCCATTGGTCTGAACAGCGTGGGGAGACTGGTGAAAGGAGGTCGCTCCAGCAGCATGGAGCAGCTCAGTATACCCGCTGCCCCCCGGGTCTGCTCTGCTTCCCCGAGCCCCACGCGCAGACCACTGCAGAGAACCGCAGACCATCGCATGCAGAGGACCCCCTCACTGCAAACGCTGCACACGGTGAGCAAGAGACTGCTGTGCTGCTCTGTATCGTCTATGGTCTTATTTCCCTACATCAAATAGATTTTTACCTCAAAAAGTGAAGGCCGTGGGAAGAAAACGTCTTATTTACATGTCTTTAAACTTCCAGTTCTACTTTGAAGTACCTTTCACTACTTATTTGCCACAGTGGACCAACCAAGGCTTTGAAGTATTACCAACCTTTCTGCCTGACAATGGGAGCACAGATAATGCAATCAGGTTGTTTTCTTGCACCTTTTGTGGTTGCCATTCTTGTTGTCCTCTTGGCAGCTGTAAGAGTACACTAAACAGATGTAAACACCTTTCTGTTTCAGCCAATTACAGCGTGTATTTGCATAATGTGTATGCGTGTCGCCAAACACACAATTGCTAGTTATAGAGGGTGTTAGAACCAAAAAGGTATGCTTCCAAAAGCCAAACTGGTGAATTTTTAAAACGCAATTTGTTACAGTGCCATTTATTTGCCACTAGGTGCTGCCACTAGCCCAACTGCGCAAAGCCTCCTCTGTGCAGAGTTTAGAGAGAAGAACAGAACGTTCGACAATACTGGGAGAGGTGCAGATACCGTACGGCCTGGCGCCCAGGTAAGTGGCATAGAAATATAAAGTAGAGAGAAATACAAAGAGAAATAAAAACAAAACACTTAAGTTATTAAACCACATCCAACATTGTTTTACGTCATTCATTTTTTAATAACGAGAGCTAAATCTCTCCTGTTACAGCCCAGATAGCCCTCAGCTCGAGCTTCACAGGGACCTGAGCGTTGAAGATATCCTAGCCTCCAGAATCGCACGTCCCGTTGGCCGGGTCACCCATGCTTTTCCTGATGGGACCCTCCTCCTGGAGCTCGTCAGACCCCCAAATGGTCCTTTTGGTTTCGTAATCTCAAGGGGCAAAGGTCGACCAGACACAGGTAACTTTTTGAATCCACATTGTCTCTAAAGGGGACAATCTTGTATTTGGGGTTTCTACTAGAACATGTTCACATGTTTTAAGGTTAAAAAAAATCCTTATTTTTCACACGTCTGTCTGAATTTGAATCCTTTGTTCACCCTCTTTCTAAAAGCGTCTTCCATAGCTGCGCTGTCTGCATCTCTGCCCCGTCATTGCAGCTGGGGAATGACTGTACTGGCACTGTAGCAACACTTTCTACCTATATATTGTACAGTTGTGAAATAACAACCTTACAGAAGTTCTTACGGCTGGTTTACAGGTCCCATGACATGGTGGTCTTTGGATGCTTTTATATAGACCTTAGTGGTCCCCTAATACTGGATCTGAAGTCTCTTTACCAAAATTCAGCCTTGGTGCAGAATTACAGCCACTGGAGCCAGTCCCACAATGAGCTTTCATTTAGGATGTGCCATTTCTGAGTCTGTAGCTTTTAAGGGGGGGGGGGGGGGAAGCAAGGTGGAGGCTGGGGGTGTAGCCTTGACCAACTGCCACTTTGCTTGTTTGAAAGCCATGATGTCTCTCTCTCATGGGTGGGCCAAATTCTCTGGGCAGGCAAAGCAGAGAAACCTGAGGTAACCTCCATCTGAGCTTTCATTTTCTTAAAGACAGAGCAGGATACCCAGGGCTCGGTTTACACCTATCACCATTTCTAGCCACTGGGGGACCATAGGTAGGCTTGGGGGACATATATTAATGTTAAAAAGGCACTGTTTCTGACTACAGGCTGTTTGCATTTCTCTGGATTGAGCATTCTGATACTTTCTCAGTATTTATATTGCACCTAAACCTTCTTATAGTTAAAGACATGGAAATCTCACTTTTTACAATGTGGGAATCTTTAAATCATGACTCAGGTTTTGCTGTTATTGCATTTCAGTGGTTACTTTATTTCCCTAGCTAACTGCCGGGCCCTCTTCCCATGATATACTGTATAATAGAAAAAAGAGAATAGAAGAGAATTAAATTGAAACGTCATTTTTCAGATAAAAACTGGCCTTTGGATTTACTGCTTTTACTCGTGGTAAAGCTGATTTGTTAATTATTACAGTTATGTATGACTCACTAAACACAAAAGCAACCTCTATCTTCCTTTTTCTGTTTTACCTTTTTTCTTTCTCTATTAAAATTCTACTTGCCCCAACAATTCCTTCCCTTTTATTTCATCTGTCTTTCTTCTTCCTCTTGCCCTCTTGTTGTTTCCCTCCCAGGTGTGTATGTAGAGAAAGTGGGTGACGGTGGTGGCGAAGGCCCCTACATAGGTCTCCTTAGCATCGGTGATGAAATTCTGCAGGTGAACGGAGAGGCAGTGGCTGGACTGAGTCTGGACCATGTGACGCGGCTCATGACCCGGGAAAGCACCGCTTCTCTCCGGATCATACCGGCCCGACGCAGCCAGCGCTGACTGGGAAGATAGGCATGGCACAGAGCCATTTCTCCTTCAGCCATCATAATTCACTATTGCAAACCCTGCTGATGGACTGTAACCCGGGGTGGATAGCCAGTGTGTATTTTAGTGCAGTTTAACATATCAAAATGGTTACATGAGATAACAGGGTTAGCTGTTCATTTGCTATAAATGCAAACTATTGTTCAACAATATGACACTGCAAGGGACTTAAAACGACAAATCAATAAAATGACAAATCTTAAACCAAATAGATCCAGTAGAGGATTACGCTATAGCTAGAAAGTGAATTTCAGAATAAGCCACTTGTTTCTGCACATGGTTGTTATAGGGATCTTTTTTAAACCCTACCAAAAAATATTTTACAAACCAAAAATGGGTTGGCTGCATTTATTTTGACCTAAGTATTTGTGACAATCAAAACAATTTTAACAACTCCACTTTTCTAATGTTCAAATAGGGATTTATTTTGAGACCCTAAATGCTTTGTGATTAAAACTATATTTTGTCACATGTTTAAGATGTAATCCCATTGATTATTTCAGATGATTGACTTGGTGAAGCATGTGCCATTAATGCAATCTTGGCCCACGAGACCCTCAAACTAAAGAGCTATTTCCTATATTTTTTTCACTGGATCATATTCCCCTGGGGCTCCGCAGGGTCCCTTCCTTTTTACTTACACGTGTCACCCATTGCTTTAGGAAATTGATACCTTTTTCTTTTTAATAAAAAGTGTTATATTTTGTCAAACCTTTTGTAACATTCATTAATTATGCCTCACTTAGGTCTGTTGATTTGCAAATTTGGGATCTTTAATTACTTGGGCTTAAAGTATTGCTGTGTTCCTCAAAAACAGAAATCTTGGGACAATGTAGGTTTCCTGAAAAGATTTTTACAAAAAAAACTTTAAGAGGATTTTGTCTGACTGTGTAGTCGAGCACAGGATGTGGGATGATGGTCGTGACTACTGCTTCAACAGGTCTGTTTAAAGGTCGTGACTAATTACGGGGCTTGCTATTTTCTTTAAACATTAGGCTTAAAAAACGTGTAAGATGCCAAGATCATCCACATTTGCATCCATAATGACGCAGTCTGCGCTCCATATTTTGCCATGTCACGAGTTTATTTGACACAATTTATGAGATTATTTAAATTCATAAATGTATTTGACTAAAAGAAGACTACAGAAGATTGTGTGTAAAATCCGTTATTTGGAGGTACCTGCTACCATTTAGGCTGTCCTGAATGTACTCTGATAGCGTGCTGCTCTTTTATCTGATGCGTTCAGGAGCCGATACGCTTTTATCTCCCCCAGACATGAGTCCCCATGGGCCTGGGGGAACCGCCGTCCAACACGAACCATGACATGCAACAGCACATTTATTCATTTACTTTCATTGATTGATAAATAATTGTGTCCCATTTTATTAAGGCATCGTTATCATAATTACCCCCCCTTGTCAATTTAGCAATCTATTGTAGGCTATCAGTAGCACATCCAGCCTCAAGGCGCAGTAATGGATATGGATTAATACTCTTTTTTTAGGACAAAATAAAAAAACGACCCTCTGCTATGATCAGTTATCTCATTGCAGAATAAATTGGCTTATTATCCCCCCTCCCCCCTTTGTTGAAAATAGAAATAGTTCAACAGCTTAACCTGAGCTTTTGTTTCTTTTCATCAAAAAAAATTAAAACACCTCCAATAATAGATCAGGCTACAGTATACTACCTCACGTTGTTACAGGCCGTTGCGCTGTGCCTGTTTGCTTTTTTATTTTTTTTTATTTATTTTTTAAGCTTTGCCCTCCACAAGCCTATATAGCCCACGACAGCCAAATAATAATGAATCATTTCATAAATAATGGGTTTAGGAGCTTATCGGGAATGAAGAGGCCGCAGCCGTGCGCTTATCTCACTCGGCCACATTGCGGCCTGTGTTCCGCTCCCCATACTGAGGGAGCGCACTGGATGCGGTGAGGAATAACTCAGCTACACACACACACACACACACACACACACACACACACACACACACACACACACACACACACACACTGCTCCACAACTGGCAGGAAAAAAAAGAAAAACCTCAGACATGGATGACCCACTCACAAAATGGCTCCACTTACACAGTAACATCAACAACACGGCTGGAACGGTAAGTGCAAAAAAATACACCTCTTTATTCGAACCGGCGTATTCCTTGTTCCTAAAGGCTGTAATTAGACTGCCATCGTCTGATTTTTTTTGCTGTTATGTGCGAAATATTTCGCCTCAATTTTATGCCATTGTCCGATCGGATGGTCGAGACGGTACGGGACGTCTACAGGCTAATAACGGATGCGCGGCCTGTGGAAGAATTCCCAGAAATAAAAGGGCGCTTTTTTTTTATTGACGGTCTGTTGTTCGTTTTTAATAAAAGATGTATTAATTCCTCGGACATTTGTCGAGTTAAATTAGCTATGGAAACACCTAGCAGTGTATATTCAATATGACAAGCCTTTGATGTTCGGCTTTAACAACAACAGCACCATGGCCTACACCGCCATAAAACAAGGATTGGGCTGCACCACCTACTCTGACATCTTTGGAAATGATCAGGTCCAAGTTTTTCTATGGGTTATTTTCTGGATTTGCTGAAGACACAAAAAAAGGAGGGATTTTTATTTCGATGAAGAATGGATATCAAGCTCTCTTCGTGGTCCTGGCATGCACACTCTGTCCATGAGACGATCATTTCACCCCTCAATAGCAGCCGAATTAGCTTTTTAATAGCTGTTTGAATGTGACTTTACGCAGAGCTCAAACGTCGGTTTGAATAGGATACAGTGAGATATTAGCTGGACGTTGTGGACTGTGCTGAAGGCCGAGCCAGCTTGGGATAGGAGATCCATAAAGAGACAAAGATAAAGCTCATTGTTAATAACAAGATAACATTTGAAAAATATCCCTGCTTCCAAGTTTAAAAACTGCAAAATAATTGGAATAATTGAAAATGAATGTATCCCATCCCATCCGGTTTAACTTGAAGAAACAGCTCACAAAATGATAAGAATCCTCTAGAATTAAAGCATTTATAAATTGAGTTGTGATATAGCATCAGTGTCATCATCCCTTGTGGAAAAAATGTCTGCATTCCAGCTTTATTTAGCCTATTTATTTATTCATTTTAGTTTAAATGTTGAACAAAATGTAGGCATAGTAATTAAGAAAATGAACTGGCATAATTAAGTATTTCTTACACCATTTGTTATGTTATAAATATTAAACCTGCAATTGAAAATAGTAATAATAGCCTATAATAATGATAAAAACCTTGAACCAGAATTGTAATGCTCATAAGCTAAAGATTTTTATATTTCTATAAGCTTCCATGCGAAGCAACAGCTTATTTATGTAGACTATATTAAAACTGTCGCATATTGTTCCAATCAATACATTAATCGAGGAATATCTTATTTAGGACGCAGCGGACTCGAGCGAGTGGTGACGGTATCAAAATGATGGAAAAACGGCAGCCGGAGCTTCGTCCTGGAAGTCCCGATTTCAGTCCGGTCCTGGAAAGCGGGAGGACTCGTCCATCATCTCCAGACTGAATGGATGCAAGGAGGAAGAGGAGCCGAGGAGAGTGGAGGGGGAGAGGGAGAGGGGAGGGAGCTTTAAGGGGGTTGAGGAGACGGATGACGTTCCTCTGCAGAACTCAAGCAACGGGACCAGCATCAGCATCATCATCAACGGCGTTGCCAAGGAAACTGCCTCTCACAACGCCCTTGACCTGAAAAGGGAAGTGCCGGTGATCGAGCTCTCCAGGAGGGACGCTATAAAAGCGCTGGAGCAGAGGACTGAAAGCCATTTGGTGCCGATCACGGAACTTCGCAGACCTCCACCGCTGCCGCTGCCGCCGCCGCAACGAGACGACGCTCGAATGGTCCAACTGAGCCCAAACGCGTTTCCTGTCCCGGCCCGGGCCATGCTCTACAACCTGGCGCAGCCTCTCGCCGCCATCAACAGGTAAAGGTGGAGACAGAAAAAAGAAAAAGAAAAATCATAATATAATAATATATAACGCACGTTTTCATTGATCATTGAGAGTGTTCACTATAAGTTTGATGGCTGTTAGATGCTGTCCCATTATGCCCTGCGGGAACAGGCTACTGAAGTGTTAAAGATGCTTGTGAATAGCCTCAATTATGAGGACATTATTTAGCATATGTTCATCAATGGCGATGAGAATTAGCCTATTAATGTGTGTGTGTGTGTGTATGTGTATGTGTGTGTATGTGTGTGTGTGTGTTTGTGTGTTTTTCTGAGTGTGTGTATGTGCTCCTGCTGCATGGAGTGGGGAGTATTGCGGGATATATGCAATAAATGAAATTATCTATGCTGAATTTTTTTTTTCTCATATACCTGTGCACCTTTTGTCTGCTTTCTGTGGCTGTAGTCTCGGAGGGGAGTCGGAGCAGTACAGCATGTACCCCAGCAACAGGGTAAAGCGCCGCCCGGCGCCTTATGAGGTTGAACTCGACGAGGGTAGGCGCATTTTAGATCTTTATAAGTATGGTAAGATGCACTTCTGCTGTGTCCTCCTTCTGCCAATTTAGTCTCCTAAGCGTCCCCTCCTCATCTCCATTGCCATTCATCCACTGACATGGATCTATGCTTACCAATTCTGAGTGTTGCAGAAGATACCTAAAATAAAAAAAAGTGTTTTTAACCCAGAGGAATAAATACACTATAATTCAAATGAATGCTGCCAATCTAAATATCAAATACATGTACCTGCACGCTATTAAAGTAAGCTCTCTTCAGGCATCTTTGGGGTTTAATTTGAAACATCCTTTCCCTTGCTGCCCACTCACTGCCATATTCAGGGGTGGAGAATGGGGGTGCTGCTGCCTCCATGCCAAGGTTTTACTGCAGAGTGGGCTGAAGGATTAAGATAGACTGGGTGTGTTCCAAGGGCGGCAATAGCTTAGAAGACACTATTGTTGAGGGTAGGAGGATGACTACCTGCAGTGGGTAATTTTATCATACTTAAATAAATAGAAAATTACCTAGAAAATGGAATTGGGAGCACATAGTCTCGTCAACACCATTTCCTGGGGTTTGGTATGCCCAACCAAGCATTTCTTGCACTGCATTTGCATTTGGCACACAGCATATTGTTGCATATTTTGCAAACCTCCATAGCTCCATCATCTAAAAATCCATGGCTGTAGGACGGACAATTTTGCATCTTAATTTCTTAGGATTATCAATTAGTTTGTTTTTCCTATAAACAATTGTTTCTCAAAAACTGTGTGCATATGTTCTCCTGTGGCTACTTTTACTTTTTTTTTATTGCTTTACCCTTTTACAGATCGGTTTCAGCTCTGCACTCATATATTATATATGTGTGTTATCCTATCAATGCCTCTTCTTCTTACTCTCTATGTCTCTTTTCCTCCCTGTTCCTCTGCTAGCTGGCCAGCCAAAGATTGTACGTCGCATCTTCACAAACAGTCGTGAACGCTGGCGGCAGCAGAACGTGAACGGGGCATTTGCGGAGCTTCGCAAGCTCATCCCCACTCACCCCCCAGACAAGAAGCTGAGCAAGAATGAGATCCTGCGGCTTGCAATGAAGTACATCAGCTTCCTCTCCAACCTCCTGGAGGACCAGGACGGAGGGAGGAATGTTGGCAGCACAACTGATGGGGAAACAGGGCTGCTGGTTGGGGTCGGGGCCCACGAGGGGGGCCCTCAGGGTGGACCACATCAGGACACAGTGGTAAGCCTGGCCAGGGACGATCTTCTGGAGACAATGTCGCCAGGCTCCAGTTGTGGAAGCCTGCCTGATGGCGATGCCGAGGGCAGTCCTGAGAGCTTTATGGAGGACCAGGACTCACCTCCAGCTCCAAGGACTCTAACAGCTTCACGGGGGCCCCCGCTGCATCTAGCTGCTAGAGATCTGAGGCGCAACGGCCGTCCTACAGATGGCTCCAGTCGCCGATGATGCTGATGCCAATAGACCACGGACACAACCCCTGAGACTGAAGAGAACAATGAGAGGGACTAAGATAGAGATGGATATGCTCAGAACCCTTAGCTTTGAGTCATCAGTGTAGAAAAGAGAATCAATCTCAAACGTAGTGAGATAGTGGAGGACATTCCTGTCTCCACACTACACCTGAGGCAGCACTGATGAATAGCTTGGTTTGATTGGTGAGCGGTTGAATTTGATCCAACAAAAGACTTGTACATTCTGCATGTCTCATGTCTTTGACTGACTTGCGGATTATACCTTTCAGTGTTTTGAAAGTCTAAAGACTGGATACTCTAAAATAATTTAAAAAACAGACAGAAAAAGAAAGAAAGATCAAGCAAACACAACAAGACAACACAAAATATCCATCAAGAGAAACTTAACACATTTGTGTGATGTTGAAATTTGGACTTCACTAGACATTTCAATAGTAGGTTCAATGTGATTGCAGAGTGCTGCAAGTAAATGGCACTAAAACATCAATGAATAAAACCCTGGAGATTTATGCCCATCACATTTAATGTGTTAGAAAAATGACACAAAAGTAAGTTTGCCTCATTTGGAGGCCTTAAATAAACCGACTGGACTCCATTGTACCCATGCAGTTACGTATGTATTGTAAATAGCATCATAATTCCACTGCACAATGTAACAACAGTGACTCAAGTTCAAGTCATGTGGTTTGAGATGTACTGTAGTGTGTTTGTCAATGGGTTTACTAGCAAAATGGTCTTTTGGGAGACATGACATGAGGAAAGAGGAACGAAGAGACGAGGTGAACTCAAAATGTAAAGCGAGCAACTGAACGTAGTACATCAAACGTGGTACCATTTATTTCTGTTACACTTTGGTGGTGAGAAAACGACACCAAATACGGCAACAGACAGTTAAACAATTTCACTGCCGGGAATCAATCTATCTATTTGAAATTTGCTGTGGAGGTACAAGACATGCAGTGTTTCTTAAAGTGTACAAAATATGAGTCATATCATCAAATGACTCATGCAGTCCTTTTGATATGAATGTTCAGTGTTTTTTTTAAAAAAAACTGTAATGCAGTTGTAGTTTAGTAAGGTACACAAATAAATCCCTTCATTGCCGCATTTCACACGCACGCACGCACCCACCCACATACACACACTTACACATACACACACTTACACACACACACACACACACACACACACACACACACACACACACACACACACCACACACACCAGTGTTAATATCATAACAACACCAGCAGTTTTCTGATTAATTCAGTTACGTATTGCTCACTTGTGGTTGGTTGTTCTGCTTTTTTAGCAGGATCTAGTAGCCTATATTGGTACCTTTGGTAACTATGGTATTTTATGAATTGCAGTAAAGGGATATTGTACGTTTGGTAATGACATATTTGTTGTATGATAGCTGTATCTATAAATATATCCAATGTTAAATCAATGACTTTTATACAAAACTCCTGAATAAAACACACAGAGGAAAAGCCTTGTATTTGATCTCACTCTAGCATGTTGTGGGTCTTATTATAACTTAATTCAGTCAAAACATGATACATTTTTGCCCCATTTCATCATATACAACCTATTTTATACCTTTTTTACACTTATTTAAAATTGCATAACATAATTGACAAATTCCTATAGGCAGGCAATGGCATAACATGACATGCAACTGTTCCACACCTTATCTGTCCAGAGTTGAAACCACAACCTCCTCATGAAACTCCCCCAATGGATGCTGGAATCCTCACTTCCTCCCAACAAGTGACAACTTCCTGTAGAGGTTAACATGGCTCCGTGACCTGCAGGATATCCTGCCATTGTGAAAGTGGTTTTGACAGCCTCCGCTGCACTCGTTTGCACACTGTTGTGTCTGTACACATTGTGAAACAGCCACACTGGTTGACACTCCCACCGCCTGAAAGTTATTCACTTACGCAATGGAAAAGTTATGTTCACCAACCTGCGGTCGTTAAAAAGAAATTAGCAGAGGGGTTGTTGCTTTGCCACATAAATGCTACTTTTCTGAAGTCTACGTCCTTATATTCCTTAACTCCACACAGCCAATTTTTTCACCACCACAACAGCATCGGCTCTTTAGACATTTCTGAAAAGTGAAATTGCTTCCAGAGAGCATCAGAGGCATCCAGGTGTTTGGGGACCTCTCTTGTGCTCTGCTCTGGCTGTGCTGGGACGCCACTGAGGGGCCCTCCGGGTTAATACCTGTCAAACATTTACCTGCTTCAGTGTTCCTGGCTCTCCAAACACACACAGACTGAGAGAAAGAGAGGGATACAAGGAGTGTGTGTATGAGGGATTGAAAGGGAGGGGATGAAAGGAGGCTTGTGTGCGCGCGTGTATAAATGTTTGTTAGAGCAGGCTTGTGTGAGTTTGTGCTTGCTCTGCACAGATCTGTGTGTGTGTGTGTGTGTGTGTGTGTGTGTGTGTGTGTGTGTGTGTGTGTGTGTGTTGTGTGTGTGACAGAGAGAGAGAGAAGGTGTGCGTGTGTGTGTTTATCAGCTCAGTGCAGATGGGTGGCAGAGTGGCTCTTGCAGCCAAATGATTCAGTATGCTAATGAGTTGTTATCTGTGGTGCTGCAGGAACAATATACTGTCTTTCTCACAGTGGGAATCCAGCCTGCTGGGAGCAGATTACACGGCACACACTGCCAAGGCAGTTATTTATATTTAGTTGTAGAAAATACATAAATGCACACACACACACACACACACACAAACACACACACACCTATAAACAAAAAAGCAAAACAACATTTTAACACACAGACATGCATACACACACCACCATCATCATCACCACTAACAGCAGAAGTAAATATAGTGGAAATTTGAGGTAAATTTATGTCCTTCACCAGTAGATGGAGATGCAAATCTAGGCTTTCCTCTTTAACAAGTTTCAGTGTTATGTCTCTGATCTCTATTCTTCATAAAATATTACATACCCTCAATTAAAGTTAACTTTTCAAGACCCAAACTTGGCTAGAAATAAAACCATTACAACCTTTAGTTACTATCTAACTAATTTCAGAGTGCCACTTTTATTACTCCTATGCAAACATTTACATATCACATCAGAATATTAATCTGGGTTAATTTATCTTTCTTTTGACTTTAAAATCATCCTCAAATCCAGAGTTTACATGCTGGATTTTGAAGAAAAAAGCTCCTGCTTTTTAATTATTCCTTAATAAAACACACACATTAAACCAACAGGCTCATGTTTGTTTGGACGTAATTAAAAATATAACTCCTCCATGTTGAAGTTGAGACAACTCTGAAGTGCATTGTGTGCACCGATTTATTTCTTTATTGTATTTAACAATCAGTGTGTGAGATAGACTTGGAGAATAATGAAGAAGATATATAATGAATTCATAACTGATTTTGGTGGAACAGTTCAACATCAAAACAGAATATTATGACCAAGTCTATCACTTATCCTATTGACATCTCAAACACAAACAACACCAAAACATTCTGCTTATAAATATAGAGATAAACTAGCAATGTAGATTTAGTCACTCTAATTGTTCCTAATCATTCATTTAATGGGAATTTTAATCTTGTCTTGCGCCCCGTTTTGTTGAAAAAGCAGCCTAAAATATGAAACCTAATATATATAGCTACATTATTACATAAAAATGGCAGGTGCAATCTGCTCAAAACACAACAATATTGATATTAATCAATATTACCAATATCTCTTAGTTATTTTACATGTAAGATTGAGACATGGATTTCCAGTGATAAAACATATTCTTTTCAAATTGTTGGAGATTTTTGTTAAAGTTAGACAAATGTTTTTGGGACAATGTAATAATTTTATAACACTTAACTATTTTAAAAGTGGAGATGCAGTCTCCCCGCTGTTTCTTTTTTAACAAATACACCACAGCTTTAAAATGTTTTAGTAACCTTTCAGAGAAAAAAATGCATAAATGCAATTTATCTTCCAGGTGGATTGCTGTTGTGGACAGGAAAACGAGTCATCATTTTAATCTGGAGAGAGGTCTTAATAGAGTCCAATGAGATAAAGCATTTGTAAAAGTCAAGGCTATTTTTCGTTGTACAGTGTGGGTACACCAGAGTATAATACATAGTGCAAGCATATCTCTCTCTCTCTCTCTCTCTCTAACTCTCTCTCTCTCTCTCTCTCTCTCTCTCTCTCTCTCTCTCTCTCTCTAACTCTCTCTCTCTCTAACTCGAGCTCTGGTGATTGAGTGGGAGTGAGAAATTGTGTAGGAGAGTCCGCAAATATTATCTTTACCGTCCTGCTGTGTGAGTGGAATCTGCATTAAATTAAAGGCTCAAGTATTTATCTCCTATCCCCACATGTTGAGTCTTAATTTGTTTTTTGTGAACTTAAAATGTTTTCTTTTTGAACATCCCATTCTAATTCATTGTCTGCAACCTTTTTTATTACTTTCTCTGCACTGATCGCTGCATTTACCAATCCCTCTTCTTTACATAACTTGGACACCTTACACCCTCTAGTGGGAACCAAATGCAATTATGCATTATTTACAGTTGTTTCCAAATTTGTGTTGGCCTCACTGACACAGAGCTTATCTATTCTAATTGCAATGACTAATGGCTTATGAATTAGCATTTAGCAATGGTTCTAAATAAATAAAACTCAAGGGTCATCCATTTCAAGCGTGGACATTTTTAATGCATTGTTACAAAGAACTGAAGTGTTGCATGCAGCAATATGATCAAGCCTCATCTATCTCCAAATACAGCAAGGCAGGCAAAGCATTTGGTTTGATTAGCACGACAGCAGCGAGCAGATAGCGTAGCAGCAGCATGTAGCTGATTCACAAGATAATTTGACAGGGCAGTGGAATAGGCTGAAGGTTGCAGGGTCTACAAGAAGTTACAATCATGGCTGATCAAAGGTCAACAGTTGCAGTCACACGTTTTCCACGTCAGTAGGTTTGTTATTTGAGTCTGGGTAAAGCAAGAAGCCAGAGAAAGTGCTGTCATCCTCACTGCTGGAGTAAACTCCGTTCCAGTCTCTCAGCGTCTCCAGCCACACCTGGTCGCCTTCAGTCAGATGCATCAGCACGAGGTTGGACGCCTGATCGATGTCCTGGCCGTACAGAGAATCCCGAGTCCGCAGCTTCCGTACCCCGTTAACCACTAGGGCAGCACGCACGGGCCGGTTGCGCACGGTGATGTGGTAACTGAATAAGTAGACCCCCGGGTATGTGGCGTTGAACTTGTTGATTGTTGGGTCCCAGTGCCCCTCCCCATTGTAAAACACCTTATCAAACTTCACAGGCAGGCCGGGCGGAGGAAAGGACCGGCTGGGGAACAAGCCCACACTGAAGGCAGAGCGAATCTGCTCCACGCTCTCACCTGGTGGGCCTTTAGGGCCCCGGGGCCCACGCCCACCTTTAGCTCCCTTTTCTCCTCTCAGTCCTGCTATGCCCCTCCCTCCTGGAGGTCCTGGGGGCCCTCTGGCACCGTTATCCCCCTTCCCTCCTGGAGGCCCTGGCTCCCCTCTCTCTCCCTTGGCACCATCAGTTCCATTAACTCCTGGGGGGCCCCTCTCACCTCTCAGACCAGGGGGCCCACTCTCACCCACGTCCCCTTTCTCGCCTGGTAAACAGTCACCTATAGGTCCCTGTTCACCTTTCGGACCCTTAGTCCCAGCTAAACCAGGGGGACCCATAGGCCCCTCTGGCCCGATGCTGCCCTTAGTCCCATTCAGGCCAGGCTCTCCTCTTTCTCCTGGGTCCCCTTTCAGACTGAGGCCTCGTTCACCTTTCTCTCCTCTGGGGCCCGGATCACCTAAAGTAGGTAGAGAGGTTACATTCACATAATACATTTTTTAATTAGAATGCTTTACTTTTTTAAATGGTAATATACATTTACACAAATAATGTGTTCTTATACATATTTTAATCTAATATAATTTGGTAAGATTAAAAGAGATGACCTATTGTACATCTACACACCTTTCTCTCCTGCTTTTCCTGGGATCCCAGGTGTACCAGGAAGACCCATGGGTCCTTTATCACCTTTGTCACCTGTGGTAGTTTTGATAAATAAAGCGTAGAAAATGACATCCACAACGTGCTTATACAGGACAGCGTTTTGCAAAAAAGGAGAGAGGGATAGATGGACAGAAACGGAGATGCAATCAAAAACTCTCCTGCTGTTAAGCCCCGCTGTACCTATGTCGCCGTTGAGTCCGTTGGCTCCAGGTAGTCCTGCTGGTCCTGGAAGTCCTCTGAGTCCTGTATCTCCCTTCTCTCCTGGTAACCCTGGAAAACAGAGCAGAGTACAGTGTTTCCCTACATTTGTGGAAGACTTGGGTGCGCGAATTTGGCGAGGTGTTTAGGGGTCCTCCCTCAAGAAAATGTTATGTTTTTAAACTAAAGAAAAAACGTAATTTCACATACTTTTTGACCATTGTTATTACCATGTCGGTGTCTAAAACTTTAGAAAACGAGAGGAAATAATAAATGACACTCAAAATGCTTTAATTTAAAATTGGGGACCAACTACAATCATTAGATCTGAGAAAAGTTAACCAGTTCCACATATTCAGGTTAGGTGGTGCCCCAAAAGGCTTGGCTGCTGCACCTTAGCCTTGAAATGGCAGAATGGAAAAATGCTGGAGTATGATGGAGGACAAATATTGACTTCCAAAAGGTAATTTTTCCTGCAAAGGATAATCCATCTCACCTAGAGGGCCCCTCTCTCCTTGTGGTCCAGGTGGCCCCCTTTCTCCCATAGGCCCTACGGGGCCTTTCTCTGGCGGACAGCACTCACAGACGTTGAAGAAGCATTCATTGTAGTCAAGCGAGTAGTTTCCAAGGATGTTCCCGGGGGGCACTACGGCATTGGTGTGGAACTCAGTGGAGAACGTGTCACTGGAATATGTGGTGCTGTCTGTAGGGGACAGGGAGTAAGCGCCCGTTGTGGCCTCAGTTGTCTCGTCCGTGAGCAGGCTGCTGGAAGGGGATGGGGTTGTGGTGGTGGTCCGTCCACCGCTGCTCCCAGCTCGAGGGGGCTTCTTGGTGGTCTGAGGTTTGGGCCAGCGTGTGGTCCGTGCGCTGGAGGCCAGCATGGCCATCAGTACCGCAAGGACAGTGGTCAGGAAAACTAAGCGAACGAAAGGCATACTGAGGGCTACAATAAGCTGTGGGGGAAAAGAGTGGAAGTTTGAAGAATATAGATACAGGTGCAGTGTTTTTTTCCTATTGCACCACAGTGCGTTTTTACAATGCGTAATAAAGCGACAAGTTTGTTTACCTGAAGATGGAAATGGCGTTGACTCTTCACTCCATCCGCTCCAACTACTGATTGATGTGGGCTGCCTGCTTCCTTATATTGGCCCGGTGGCCCAAATAAAGAACAAGGGACAGAACACGGGGGGTTATTATGAGGTAGGTGGGCTGGAAAGAACAGATTATATGACTCCTGAGGGATATGAAATAAAGAAGGTTGTACACAAGGCAAGACTTTATTCTTTGTGATATGGGATAAGGCCCATGAGTGCACGCACTGCTTAAGTGTTGTTCGCACACATGTTTGCTTTGTACACAAACAGCGGAAGTATAATGTTACACACGATGATACACATTCGCAGAACATGTGTACTTACAAATACAGTATTCACACAGAGACTCGCACATTGTTGGTAGTGAATAGCATATCATATGAGAGTTGCTGGGTGTGACACCTTGTAGTGATCACGCCATTTGGCAGCACCTCAAAGCAGAAAATGGATCACCATACACCCAGTGGGAGAGGGATCAATGTCCCACAACAGACGGCGTGGCAACATTAATCCAGCCGTTCACCTCCTTGATCAACCCAAAGAGTCCAGTAGACCTCATGGAAACCGGGCCCCACTGAACCAAGCTTTACTGTACGTGTCTCAGGATGTGTGTTGGATGTAGTTTCAAACCTCTGACATTAAGGTCCTCATTGGTTGCCATGGTTCCACACAAAATCTGATGAGGCGCCATATGATACTGTGTGTGGCAAAAGAACAGATGAACAACTCAAAAAAGCAAAATGGCAGAGAAGGTCACTACAGACATTTTACACTTGCATAGCTAAGAATGTGAAAATCTCCTGACAAATTGCGTGAATCCACTACTTTTCATTGATGTGTTTTATGTAAGCTGGGCTGTAAACAAGAACTATTTGAAATACAAGAGAAAATTGTTCAGGTTCACATGTAATACCCTGAGCATCGTTTGCAATGTCATTGTAAATAAAATTCACAATCACATCATTCAAACAATTAACTGCAGTATTGCTTCCAAATGTTTGAACGTAGAAATATTGTAAACATAACATATTTTATGTTGACTGTTCACGTTTGTTTTGCCCTGTATGTTGAGCCACAAGGCAATTTTCTGTCAAGACGGAGAAAAAAGTTTTCTGATTCTAATTTGAAACAACAGTACAATGCATGGGTGTTCTTACTCCGATCCAAGGAAATCTAGTGGATACAGTGCAGCATTGTAGGTCTATTATAGGAGCGCAACAGGAAATAATGCCTGCCTGCTGCTGTCAACCTTTATAACTCATCTTCCTCATTACATATTTGTCTCTATCAACTACAACGCTTCAGAATAATTATATTTCCACTCACTCATGTACTTACATACTGTATGCACTATAATATTTATTTACAATCATATCAATATCCTTGCCTCATGTCATCTCTGCACTTTATCTAATTTTTACATTGTAAAAATGTTTTATAGTGCAATGCATTCCCACTGTAGTTGTGTTTGTATCCCTCCTTTTCAGTGTTTTTGTATTATTGTGATTGTATCCTATTGTACTGTACTTTGTATTGTATTACTGTATTAAACTGTATTTAAGGTACCTGGCTGCAAAGACATCTTAATTTCCCCAAATGATAAAGTAATCTATCTATATATACACTAAGAAATATGGTTAAATACCAGGTTGTACAAAAGTCGTGTTGAACACCTTACTCAAAATGAAAAAAATCTATTTGATTTTTATTACACATCAGAGCTTGTTT
The DNA here is from genome assembly GCF_008692095.1 of Etheostoma spectabile. Lineage (NCBI taxonomy): Eukaryota > Metazoa > Chordata > Actinopteri > Perciformes > Percidae > Etheostoma > Etheostoma spectabile. The sequence continues at coordinate 6,807,774 of NC_045744.1, forward strand.
AAAAATACAGTTATTGTATACAGTGGGGGAAATAAGTATTTGACCCCTTGCTGATTTTGCAGGTTTGCCCACTTACAAAGAATGCAACGATCTATAATTTTAATCATATGTACATTCTAACAGTGAAAGACAGAATCCCAAAGAAAATTCCAGAAAATCACATCATATGAATTTATTAAAATTGATAACCATCTGATGAGGAAAAACAAGTATTTGACCCCCTGGACAAACAGCATGTTAATATTTTGTAGAAAAGCCATTATTGGCCAGCACAGACGTCAAACGGTTTTTATAGTTGGTGACAAGGTTTGTGCACATTTCGGCAGGGATGTTGGCCCACTCCTCCCTACAGACAGCCTCCAAATCATTCTGGTTCCGAGGTTGTCGCCTGGCAACTCGAATTTTAAGCTCCCTCCAAAGATTTTCAAATGGATTCAGGTCTGGAGACTGGCTAGGCCACTCCAGAACCTTGATGTGCTTCTTCTTCAGCCCCTCTTTTGTTGCTTTGGCAGTGTGCTTAGGGTCGTTGTCGTGCTGAAACACCCATTCTCGACCCATCTTCAGCTCTCTCACTGAGGGAAGGAGATGTTGGTCCAGAATTCCACGATACATGGCCCCGTCCATCCTCCCCTCAATACGATGGAGTTGTCCCGTCCCCTTGGCTGAAAAGCACCCCCAAAGCATGATGTTGCCACCACCATGCTTGACGGTGGGGATGGTGTTCTTTGGGTTGTACTCTGTGTTCTTTGCCCTCCAAACACGACGAGTTGAGTTGAGGCCAAAAAGTTCTATTTTGGTCTCATCTGACCACATCACCTTCTTCCAGGCCTCTTCTGAGTCGTCCAGGTGGTGAATGGCGAACTTCATGCGGGCCTGTACATGTTTCTTCTTGAGCAGGGGGACCTTGCGTGCGCTGCAGGATTTCAATCCATGACGGCGTAGTGTGTTACCAACCGTTTCTTTTGTAACTGTGGTCCCAGCTGCCTTCAGTTGATTCATCAGTTCCCCCCTTGTGGTTTTGGGATGATTCCTCACCGTTCGCATGATCAGGGACACCCCACGAGGCGAGATCTTGTGTGGAGGCCCAGACCGAGGGAGGTTGGCGGTGGTGTGGTGCTTCTTCCATTTCCTGATAACTGCACCGACAGTTGATCTTTTCTCTCCAAGTTGCTTTCCGATTCTCTTGTAGCCCATCCCAGCCTTGTGCAGATCTTCAATCTTGTCCCTGATGTCCGTAGAAAGCTCTTTGGTCTTGCCCGTGGTGGTGATGTTGGATGCTGGTTGTTTGAGTGTCGACAGGTGTCTTTTATACAGGTAACGAGGTGAGGCAGGTGTATTTGATGTAGATAATTGGTTGGGATTGGGGCTGTGTCTTAAAGAAAGACTAACTGGCTTGTAGGAGCCAGAATACATGCTGTTTGGTAGGGGGTCATATACTTGTTTTTCCTCATCAGATGGTTATCAATTTTTATAAATTCATATGATGTGATTTTCTGGAATTTTCTTTGGGATTCAGTCTTTTACTGTTAGAATGTACATATGATTAAAATTATAGATAGTTGCATTCTTTGTAAGTGGGCAAACCTGCAAAATCAGCAAGGGGTCAAATACTTATTTCCCCCACTGTAAGGTTTTGAAATCTAAGTTGCTGTATCAATTAACATCTTTAGATGAGTTCGTGATAAACCATGACACTTCATCACAACCAACTCTGAACTGGGCTGAAGGACAAGTTCAGCTTAATTGAACGTTATTTACTGTTTGTTTTAACTAGAAAATGCATTTCCTGCAGAAAATACCTGTGAATCCTGAAAAACTGAATTGATAAAGCTGGACTGGATTGGTGGAATACTTGCATAAGAAGAAGGTGAAGTAGTGAGAATAATTAAAAAAGCGGGATTGGTTTAAATTAGTATTAATTTCGTCAAAAATGTTAGTGTGGCAGTAGCTCAGCCTGTAGGTAGTTCCCTTATGTACTGAAATACGGATTGTGGACTGGTAGTTGGTCGTCTATATATATTTTTTTCTTCACTCTATAATAAAAAGTCATTGTATATTATGTTGAAAAAAGTGACAAAAAGTCATAGTATAGTTTATCAAAAAATGAAATAAACTAGTCATATAGTGTAGTGTTAAAAAAAAAGTGATAAAAAAGTCATAGTATCGTATGACACTGAGCCACTGTGCCTCCACATAAATTATGTTAAAAACAGTAATGATATGGTATGTTGGAAAAATAAAAACCATTAAAAAGTTATAGCATGGTATGTTAAAAAAAGTCAGAGTATAGTATGTCAACAAAAAAGTGGTGAAAAAGTCATAGTATAGTGCGTTGAAAAAAAGTGATGAAAAGTGATACTATAATATGTTGAAAAAAGTGATAAAAAAGACACAGTATAGTATGTTAAAAAAGTGATATAAAGTTATACTATAGTATGTTGAAAAAAAGTCATAGTACATCACAAAAAGTGATAAAAAAGTCACAGTATAGTATGTCGAAAATGTGATTAAAAAGTCGTACTATAGTACGTTCAAAAAGTGATAAAAAGTCACTGTACAGTTTGTCAAAAAAGTGATAAAAGTCATACTATAGTATATAACAAAATGTGATTAAAAAGTCATACTATAGTACAGTGGGGGAAATAAGTATTTGACCCCTTGCTGATTTTGCAGGTTTGCCCACTTACAAAGAATGCAACTATCTATAATTTTAATCATATGTACATTCTAACAGTAAAAGACTGAATCCCAAAGAAAATTCCAGAAAATCACATCATATGAATTTATAAAAATTGATAACCATCTGATGAGGAAAACAAGTATATGACCCCCTACCAACAGCATGTATTCTGGCTCCTACAAGCCAGTTAGTCTTTCTTTAAGACACAGCCCCAATCCCAACCAATTATCTACATCAAATACACCTGCCTCACCTCGTTACCTGTATAAAAGACACCTGTCGACACTCAAACACCAGCATCCAACATCACCACCACGGGCAAGACCAAAGAGCTTTCTACGGACATCAGGGACAAGATTGAAGATCTGCACAAGGCTGGGATGGGCTACAAGAGAATCGGAAAGCAACTTGGAGAGAAAAGATCAACTGTCGGTGCAGTTATCAGGAAATGGAAGAAGCACCACACCACCGCCAACCTCCTCGGTCTGGGCCTCCACACAAGATCTCGCCTCGTGGGGTGTCCCTGATCATGCGAACGGTGAGGAATCATCCCAAAACCACAAGGGGGGAACTGATGAATCAACTGAAGGCAGCTGGGACCACAGTTACAAAAGAAACGGTTGGTAACACACTACGCCGTCATGGATTGAAATCCTGCAGCGCACGCAAGGTCCCCCTGCTCAAGAAGAAACATGTACAGGCCCGCATGAAGTTCGCCATTCACCACCTGGACGACTCAGAAGAGGCCTGGAAGAGGTGATGTGGTCAGATGAGACCAAAATAGAACTTTTTGGCCTCAACTCAACTCGTCGTGTTTGGAGGGCAAAGAACACAGAGTACAACCCAAAGAACACCATCCCACCGTCAGCATGGTGGTGGCAACATCATGCTTTGGGGGTGCTTTTCAGCCAAGGGGACGGGACAACTCCATCGTATGAGGGAGGATGGACGGGGCCATGTATCGTGGAATTCTGGACCAACATCTCCTTCCCTCAGTGAGAGAGCTGAAGATGGGTCGAGAATGGGTTTCAGCACGACAACGACCCTAAGCACACTGCCAAAGCAACAAAAGAGGGGCTGAAGAAGAAGCACATCAGGTTCTGGAGTGGCCTAGCCAGTCTCCAGACCTGAATCCATTGAAAATCTTTGGAGGGAGCTTAAAATTCGAGTTGCCAGGCGACAACCTCGGAACCAGAATGATTTGGAGGCTGTCTGTAGGGAGGAGTGGGCCAACATCCCTGCCGAAATGTGCACAACCTTGTCACCAACTATAAAAACCGTTTGACGTCTGTGCTGGCCAATAATGGCTTTTCTACAAAATATTAACATGCTGTTTGTCCAGGGGGTCAAATACTTGTTTTTCCTCATCAGATGGTTATCAATTTTAATAAATTCATATGATGTGATTTTCTGGAATTTTCTTTGGGATTCTGTCTTTCACTGTTAGAATGTACATATGATTAAAATTATAGATCGTTGCATTCTTTGTAAGTGGGCAAACCTGCAAAATCAGCAAGGGGTCAAATACTTATTTCCCCCATTGTACATTCAAAAAGTGATACAAAGTCACTGTATAGTATGTCAAAAAAATGATAAAAGTCATACTATATAACAAAATGTGATTAAAAAGTCATAGTATAGAATGTCGAAAAAAGTGAAAAACATCACACTGTAGTATGTCGAAAAAGTCCTAATATGGTATATCAAACAAAGTTATAAAAAAGTCCCAGTATGGTATGCCAAAAAAAAAGATAAAAAGTAATACTATAGTATGTCAAAAAAAGCCATAGTATATTGAAAAAAGTGATCAAAAAGTCAAAGTATAGTAAGTCAAAAAAGTGATAAAAAATCACACTATAATTTGTCCAAAAATTTGATTAAAAAGTCATGCCATAGTATATTGAAAAAAAGTCATAGTATAGTACCAAAAAAGTGATAAAAAGTCACAGTTTAGTATATAAAAAAGTCATAGTATAGTACATTGAAAGAAAGTGATAAAAAGGCACATTATAGTATGTCGAAAGGTTATAGTATATCAAAAACGTGATAAAGAAGTCACAGTATAGTATGTCAAAAAATGGGATTAAAAAGGTATAGTATAGTACGTCAAAAATTCATAGTATGGTATATTGATAAAAGTGATTCAAAGTTATACTATAGTATGTAACAAAATGTGATTAAAAGTCATACTATAGTGTGTTAAAAAAAATTCATAGTATAGTACATAAAAAAAGTCATAAAAAGTAACAGTATGGTGTGCCAAAAAATGATAAAAAGAAATACTGTAGTGTGTCGAAAAAAAGTCACACATATTGAAAAAAGTGATAAAACAGTCATAGTACAGTATGTCTAAAAAAATGATCAAAAAGTCAAAGTATAGTATGTCAAAAAAAGTAATAAAAAGTCACACTGTAATGTGCCAAAAAATGTGATTTAAAAGTCATACAATAGTATATTGGAAAAAAAAATCATAGTTTAGTACCGAAAAAGTGATAAAAAAGTCACAGTTTAGTGTTTCCAAAAAGTCATAGTATAGTATATCGAAAAAAAAGTAATAAAAAGGCACATTATAGTATGTCAAAAAGTTATAGTGTATCAAAAAATGTGATTAAAAAGTCATGCTGTAGCATATCAAAAAAGTCATATAGTATGTCTAAAAAAGTGGTAAAATGTCATAGTATAGTACGTCAAAAATTCATATTATAGTATTTAAAAAAAAGTGATAAAAGTCACAGTTTAGTATATAAAAAGTCATAGTATAGTACATTGAAAGAAAGTAATAAAAGGCACATTATAGTATGTCAAAAGGTTATAGTATATCAAAAAAAGTGATATAGAGGTCACAGTATAGTATGTCAAAAAATGGGATTAAAAAGGTATAGTATAGTACGTCAAAAATTCATACTATGGGATATTGATAAAGTAATTCAAAGTTATACTATAGTATGTAACAAAATGTGATTAAATGTCATACTATAGTGTGTTAAAAAAGTCATAGTATAGTACATCAAAAAAAGTCATAAAAAGTCTCAGTATGGTATGCCAAAAAATGATAAAAAGTAATTCTGTAGTATGTCAAAAAAAAGTCACACATATTGAATAAAGTGATAAAACAGTCATAGTACAGTATGTCTAAAAAAGTGATCAAAAAGTCAAAGTATAGTATGTTGAAAAAAAGTAATAAAAAGTCACACTATAGTATGTCAAAAAAAGTCATACTATACAGTTGTATGTCAAAAAAGTGATAAAAGGTCATACTATAGTATGTTGAAAAAAGCGATAAAAAAGTCATAGTATAGTATTTCTAAAAAAATGTTAAAAAAGTCATAATACAGTATCTTGAAAAGTGAAAAAAGTAACATATGGTGTGTCGAAAAAAGTCATAAAAAGTCAAATAGTATGCTAGAGAAAGTATGGAAGAACATGCCAAAGGGCCAGCTCGGACTGGGAATCAAACTTTGGTAAGAGTCTGCCTAATTTCTAGTGCCACCCACTATCTCACCAAATAACTCATGTAACAGTCGTAGCATAGTTTGTAGAAAAAAGTGATACAAATGCCACACTAGATCATGTCAAAAAAAAAGATTTAAAAAGTAATAGTATAGAATGTCAACAAAAGAAATAAAAAAGTCAGACTACAGTATATAATTTTTCCCTGTGTGTGTGTGTGTGTGTGTGCGCGCGCGCGCGCTTTGTGTGACTGAATTGCCTTGTGACGTTAATGGGACTGTCAGAGATGTATTACTACAGAGAGCCACAAGGGGGCGGTGACGAGTGAAAGCAACGACTGCTGTAACAACATCTGAACAAAGGCCCAGTCTGACATTAATCACTGAGCAGTAATGATCTATATTATAATCTATAATGAGTTATTGTTGTCATTACATTATAATTTGAATTCACCACATGTTGCATGTGGGCTATTTACTTGATGTGCGTGTGTCTAGCCTACATATTATATTTTGAAGTATATTCTATTCTAGTCCTAGTTTTACATTCATATCCAGTTGGTCATAACAAGACAGAAGGGCACTAAAATGTTCCGTGATGAATGGAAGATAATATGGAGTGAAAATGTATCTAGTTTCTTTTATTTATTTTTTATTTTTTTGGGGGGGGCGGGGCGCATTTCCGCCTTTAATGGCCAGGACAGCTGAGATAGGAGAGAGCGAGAGAGAGAAGCCATGCGGGAAATCGAACCCTGGACCTCAGCGTCGGGGTATAAACCTCTGTGTGCACCCGCTCTACCACCCTACCAACCCGGCCACAAATGTGTTTCTAGTTGTGATATCAGTATGATATGTAATGACATCATCATTTCATTCCTGCAGCTGCGCGCGCTTGTCAGCTCCCACTAACATCAGAAGAATGAGCCAGTGACAAGCTGGCCACTAGAAAAAAATCTACTTCTGCTAACTACTTTCAAAATAAAGCCCCGGCTTTAAAACCATCCATTGTTCACTGGGACCAGCGCCGTCTCGTGTTTTGCTTTGTTAACACAACCACATATGACTTCCGGGACACCTGTCTTATTCTCACTCTCCTTTTGTGGTTTAACACAACTCCAAAAATGGAGGTGTGTGTGTGTGTGTTAAAAAAAAAAAAATGCGGAGACTGAATAGACACAGGCTATCCGAGAGAAGACACGGGGTCAGCGGCGGAAAGGAGGACATCGTCGGCTCTCGCCCCCCGGTGACTCCCATGTCTCTTGTCGGGGTGGGTCTAACCCAAAATATTCGTCATCCTACAATGGGCTGTGAGAGATCTCAACTCGGAGAATCCTCTCGCAGCTGTACAGCCGAAGATAGGACCAAGACATCGGATCGAGTCGATGACCGTGGCCTGTCTTCTTTTGTTCTGCGCCTCTCGGCCCGGTGTCCCGGCAGCTGCTGACTAGTCTGCCGTGCTTTGCGCAAATGCGGTCGGCGTAGAGAAGACAGTCCTCCGAGGAGCATTACTTTCAATGTTGAAATCCAGCCTTTGTCAGTCAGCGTAGTATCCCAGTGAATCGATTTCTTATAGTTCCGCTGAGCGGATGGAGTGAATTGAGCCAAAAGAGAGAGAGAGAGAGAGTGTGTGTGTGCGTGTGTGTGTGTGTGAGAGAGAGAGAGAGAGAGAGAGAGAGAGAGAGAGAGACGGACTGCAGTTCTGTTGCGTGTGATGATAGGAGACACAATGACGCTCTTGTCTCTTCTGGGTCGGATTATGCGTTATTTTCTCCTCAGGCCTGAGACATTGTTTCTGTTGTGCATCAGTCTGGCGCTGTGGAGTTATTTCTTTCACACGGACGAGGTGAAAACCATCGTCAAGTCCAGCCGGGACGCCGTGAAAATGGTGAAAGGGAAAGTGGCGGAGATGATGCAGAATGACCGGCTGGGGGGCCTCAGTGTCTTGGACGCAGAGTTCTCCAAAACCTGGGATTTCAAGAATAACAACGTAGCCGTGTACTCCATTCAGGGGAGGCGAGATCACATGGAGGACCGCTTCGAGGTGCTCACCGACATCACCAACAAGAGCCACCCGTCCATATTCGGGATATTTGACGGTCACGGTGGAGAGGTAGGACTCGGAGGGACAGGGTACGCAGGCCGGTGTAATCACTGGGCTTGTTTGGACTCAGACCCAAAGATCTGCTGCTGCAGTCGAGTTCGCATCATTTGGATTCAGAGCAGGTCGAGACAGGCTGGAAGATCGCAAACAATAGATTAGTATGTGCTGCTTTTTAGGCTACTCAATAAAACCTGTTCTAAATCCATACATCATTTATATAGATTTATCATATAATGAGATAGAAAATAGGCTAACACTAGGACAAGGCCAACTCTCGGTTTAGCACCATTTCAGTGAGTTGTTTTTGGGGCACAGACATGCCACTTGACTTCCTCACTGTGTGTGTGTGTGTGTGTGTGTGTTTCCATATCTCAGGATGATGTTTGTGCATTGATCCATTGACACTGTCATAGCTGAGTCCAATGTCAGAGTGACCCGTTCTTATTTAGTAGGAACAACATATGACTACTGACAAAAAAAAAGGAGGGAACAAAAAAACAAACTGACATGAACACATAGATTCAAAAAAGAAGAAAACCTTAGAGGAAAGAAAGAGTAAAAATGAGGGAGAACGAGTGAGAGATGTCAGGACAGACGGGAAAAGTAAATATTTGTATATGAGACAGGAATAGAAGGGGCAATCCAGATAGGTAAACACACTCCTCTGTCGGTTGGTTCCCTCTCTATAGTCAACTCTTGCAACCAAGTAGCAAACTACCTGTTTGCAACCTTGCAAACAGGTAGTGTACTGAGTATGTTTTCTCTAATCAAATGAGTGAAAATGCAGATTGTCAGACAGAGGGGTGAATGGGAATGACTTGACACTAAACCGGCAGGAGAACATTTGAATTAAGAGAATGTGAGAGATATGATAAAAGTACTAGTATGCTTCACCATGCCAGTCATCTTTAAGTTATATATACTACTTTGTACACAGAGCCTGAAAGGTGTTTTTTCGGAATATTCTTAGATATTCTTAGATTAGTCCAACTAGAACTGAACTCAAATTAGAAACCAACCTTAGTTGCAGCTGCAGGGACTTTCTTTACTCAAAACTAAAACATCTCATGCAGTCAAGGAAGACCTCAGAAACCCAAAGAATGGGGGAGTCATTTCTTAAGAAAAAATGTCATCACCGGCCTCTCAAATGTGAATTTTTACTGTTTTTCTCAGACAAAAAAAAGCATCCCGAAGATGTTACTGTGGGAAATTGTGATGGACTAGTTGTTGTTCGACTCACTATAGATTTGCTTTCAATCTAAAAATCTGTTCTTATGTCTCAATAATGAAGAAACAACAATAGGCGATGTGAAACAGGAAGACTGGGCTCTAAATTATAAACGCAAGCAGCATCATTAGGTGAAATCTGTCGTACACTGGAACCTCTGGGGACCAGGGTGGGGGTGTGACAGATGGTGCCCAGGACATATGGTTTATAGGCAGCCATGAGAAACCAGTGACCCTCGGCAACACAGGGGAATGGAGGAAAGAGACAAAACCTAACACACACACACACACACCACACACACACACACACACACACACACACACACACACACACACAAAGTGTTCCCAGTCCAAAACCTAAGCACTAACAAGTAAGACATGAGTCTAATGCTCATGCTGGGAAAGCATGTGTTTACCTGGGACTCTCAATGCTAATGTTTTCAGTATATTTTACTGCATGCGTGGATCTCCTAGGGCATTTATGTGCTGTGCATTTTCATGCAGTTTGGCACAACTGTAAACACAAACTCACACAAACCTCCCCAATACTAAATGAAGCCTTGCCGCCAAACCAAATATGGCCCGATAGAAAAGGCTGTCTCTGCCAGTGCAGTGTGTTCTGGCTCTGAAAATATGCAGGACATTGCAGGATATTTCTCAAACGCTTCACTGTTTTCCTTCTTTTTTTTTTTCTGTATTTTTATCGAGATGGTAAGTTATGGCCCGGAATTATAAAAGTCAGCACAAGCAGCTGCTCCCCTTTTGCCGTGATTTACTGAGACTATTTGCTGTTGAAGCAGGAACTTTTGACTAGGTAGCAGGTTTTCATACTGCTTTGCTGCATAAGATTGAATGTGTTATACGACTCGAGGGGCAAATAGGATTTAAATATAAACAGCGATGTCAATAAGAGATACAAATTGCTCAACCTGTAATATAACGTTGGTCCAACGTCTTACATTCCCCCATTGAATCCTCAGACAGTGAAGAATTTGTCTAAAACTGCACTGGCCCTGGCCTTTTTAGCTCTTTACGACATATGGAAATTTACACTTGAAGCACTTTTCCTGATCAAGGCTTACTGAGTGCTTCGCTCTCCAATTAAATAAATGAATTACACTTGTCAGTATATGGGAAAGAGAGAGGAAGAAAGGGGGGGGGGTTAGTTGGAAGAGATGGCCACACTCTAGTGATCATTAGGAATATTAAATCATGTCCAGGTCTCATTACTTTGTTGCATTTTACTCCCGATACCATTTAAGTAATGATACACATTCTCAGTAGAAGTAGCGGTTGTCAGTTTTAGTTTGCGTATGAAGAAAATGCTGCAGAGACATTTAAAGTCAAACTCTTGCGCCACATAAACTAAAATGCATGGTCATGAATGGTCATGCATGGTTAGAACATTAGAAATATGAAATATGTCATCTGTATCAACCGGGACATTAAGATTGCATTACATTTTCCCATTTCAGATTTGATGCGACAGCATTAGCATAATGGAAATCTTGGCAGAGAAAATGAGGAAGGAAGCAGATAACTAAGGGCAGGAGGAGGAGGGCAAGTGGGATGGAGAAAGAGGAGATTGTTCAATAATTCAGCTAAGAGCACGTCCTGTATGAAATGAAAAAAGCACTTCTCTAAATGAGTTGTAGACCATATTACCTGGCAACCCCAGGGGGAAAACAGTCATAACTTTGCAACATTCTTTATTCCATTCTGTTGACCTGTTAAACTGAGGAACGATCATCTGAAAATATTATATATAAAATGCAGTGCAGCGACTTACGTGAATAGAAGAAAGAAGAACATGCTTTTCTTAGCTTAATAAGTAGAAAATGAAAGCACCAAAAATAACTGTTTTGCTTTAAATACATCTATACGTTTTATACGTTAATATGTATGTATATATATATATATATATATATATAATGTATATACAGTATTGTATATTAACCTAATAAAGTTGTGATGTTGAACATGCTAGTGAAGATTTGCCTATTTAAACATTCAGACTGATTGTATTTAAAGTTGGATCTGAAAGGTGTAACTTTCTGTAGGGTTCAAGGTAACTGCTTTGGCTTTACTCATCCACATGTCTTCCTCCCTTTGTGCCCCCCTCCTCCCCAGGCTGCAGCTGACTATGTGAAGGCCCACCTGCCAGACTCCCTGAAGCAGCAGCTGCAGGCCTTTGAGAGAGAGAGGAGAGATGGTGCTCTCTCCTACGGCAGCATCCTGGAGCAGCGCATCCTCACCGTGGATCGTGAGATGCTGGACAAGCTCTCTGCAAACCACGATGAAGCAGGTCAGGGGAGTGTGTGTGTGTGTGTGTGTGTGTGTGTGTGTGTGTGTGTGTGTGTGTGTGTAGAAAAGAAGAGCTGTTTTGCGAAATGAAAATAATCAGCGAAAGTATTTAGTGAAAATACACCTCAAACTCCCACACACATTTATGAAGGCGTATCCTTTTGGTGCACTTTACATGTATTGTAATACAGTTTAATCCAAAACATTTGCATGAAATATTTAACACCCTGGCCCTGGTTAAAGTAGAGAAGTTGAAATTACTTCTTCAAGTTCTCGTCTCTTTCAGCATCCACGCCCTCTGCCTCTTACAGGACATGGCGTGTCACAACACCTCAGTGATCACACTAAATCTCACAATTTCCTGTATCATATCCTCTCAGCACAGGTTCCCTCTATTTACACTTATAGTAATATAAGCATAACTGCTGAGTTGTAACATTATGCTGCATTTATATTATGCTGCAGTTGATACTCTTTGCTCTGATGTAAAATTCAGAGCTACGGACCACATTGATCTGTTGGTGGCATTTGATACATCTACCTCAAGAAGCGGTTGTTTTTGGCCCATTGTTTTTCAGTGTTGATTGGTTTGGTGGCAGTCTGACATTGTGTCAATTCAGCATATGACACATTTATGACTCTCTCTCTCTCTCTCTCTCTCTCATCCCTATAAATCACTGTGTTTCTTATAGTGTGGAACATCAAAGGAAATATAATAGTGACAGATACTATCATACCAGAGATCTCTTGACCGTTTAATTCCTAGAGATATATTATACTGACATTTTGGACTTTGTCCAAGAATGTTGTGAGTCTCATTGTTATCTTTGCCTTTTACTGCCTCTGTATAACATCCCAAACCTTAACCAATTATTGACTTTCTATCTCTTTTATTTGCTCTCAACAGCTGCCGTAAGCAACACTTGTTTTGTTTTGTGTGCTAAATGTAATCTGGCACAAATACTTGCAAATACCTGTTACGGATCATTTTTAACTTGCAACGTAGGATACCAAAAAAATGTGGTCAACCCCCTAGCCTCTGTTATTGTTTCAAATAAACACGCAACCAGATTTGATTCAGAATTGTTGTAGCATTTACTTAAAACGTATTTCTCAGCTCTCATTTTTGTCTTTCTCTTCTATATATCCGTGCAGGAACGACATGTCTTGTGGCGCTGCTGTCAGACAGAGAGCTCACAGTGGCTAACGTCGGAGACTCTCGTGGTGTGTTGTGTGACAAAGACGGGAACGCTGTTGCACTATCACACGACCACAAGCCGTACCAGCTCAAAGAGCGCAAGAGGATCAAGAGGGCAGGTAGATGATGAGAGAAACAACCGTGTAGTATACATCCCATACTGAATTTACCTGCACTGCACTCTTATGTGGATGAATGTAGGCTCCTTGGACGCCATCTGTGGGTGTGTTTAGGAACAGCATCGTGTTAAACAAAGCACAGATTTAGATTCAGATTTAGATGAAATAGACACCTAAGCTGTGTGATTAAAGGATTTTTAAAGGTGAGCTCTGCCTATCAAGTTATCACAAATCTTTCCAGTATTTATAACAGCTTTTTCCAGCTCAGTCTAGTTTTCTGCCACTTCTGTCCAGTGATGGAATGTAACTAAGTACATTTACTCAAGGACTGTACATAAGTACACATGTAAGGTACTTTACTTGACTCCTTTCTTTCTGTGCCACTCTCTCTAAATTCTACTCAACTACATTTCAGAGAGACGTATTGTTCTTTTTACATTAATCTGACAGCTTTAGTTACTTGAGTTACTTTACAAATTAAGATTTTTGCACATAAAACACATGCAATGTGTAAAATACAATGTTTTATTATAAATGTAATGTCCAGCTGAAATGATTGGCCGATTAAACAGTTATTTTACTTTAAAATACTTTAAGTACATTTTCCTGATGATACTTACATACTTTTACTTAATTAACATTTTCAATGCAGGACTTAGAGTATTTTTCAGTGTGGTATTTGTACTTTTACTTAAAGCACTTATACTTCTTCAAGTATTTCCATATTAACAGATCATAAACTGGGCCTAACCTTTGTTGTTCTTATTTCTTCACTTCCAGGAGGTTTCATCAGTTTTAATGGATCCTGGAGAGTCCAGGGAATCCTGGCCATGTCCCGCTCTCTAGGGGACTACCCGCTGAAGAACCTCAACGTAGTCATCCCCGACCCCGACATCATGACCTTTGACATGGACAAGCTCCAACCGGAGTTCATGATCCTGGCATCTGATGGCCTGTGGGACGCTTTCAGCAACGAGGAGGCCATTCGGTTTGTCCGCGAGCGGCTAGACGAGCCTCACTTTGGCGCCAAGAGCATCGTCCTCCAGTCTTTCTACCGCGGCTGCCCCGACAACATCACTGTCATGGTGGTGAAGTTCAAAAGTGGAGCTGGGGGGAGCAGCAAGGCGGGGGAGTAGGTCAGGCTCAAGTTTAGGGATCATATTGCGATCAATGTTATCAATGATTTTCCACATCAGGACCGGAGGAAGTTAAAGGTTACTGAGAACTGTACAAGTGCACGCACACACACACAGACATACGCACACATGTAAAAACACGTGTCAAATTAGGGTTTTGTTTCGTTTGTAGGTTTCTGATTGAGATAAGGGCATTCAAACACAATACAGACATCATAACCATGTGCAAACTTAATAACGAATACATGAAAAAATACTGAAGTTCTCCAACAGTGGAGATGCATAAACACAGCGTTTTCCGAGCAGCAGGGGATACTTTCTCTTAACCAGCACACTTTAGACTGTGATTACTACTGTATACCGTTAATGCACATGAATGGTACAGCTCCACTGGAGGCTTCAACTAGTGCCTATTCAAAAACTACTGTGCAACCACAGGAAGCTATTGAAAATGTATTTGCTAAAACACCACCCTGCTTGCTGCTTTTTAATGATGCTCTCAAGTAATGTATGTGTCTGTTACATTTTTTATGGGGATAATGTCAAACATAAAAAGACTCCAGTGGATCCATACCTTTATTTAACTTGAAGTAATGCTGCACCTAAAATCTAACTTTTGAGTATCAACTGCTGGCCGCCTGTAGACTTAAATGGTAGCTGTTAACCATCTGTAGTTTCACCCTCTGGCTGCAGGCAGCTGTGAACAGTGTCACAATACTCAATCACAATTCTGCTACTACTCTGTGGGTTGGAGTTCATTAAACATTTAGGTACGGACACATCTATAAATAAAAGAGTACTGTCTTAAGTTCAAGCAGACACACAATTGCAAACTGTAAATGGTTAAGCAGGAAACTAAAGAATTGAGATGGAATATGAAAAGTGGACACAAGAGTAATTTGAATTACAAAAAAACTTACATTTAAAAGTTTTTTTTAAATCAATGGGTTTCCATTTTAAAATGCAATTACTAATTTATCATTTAAAGATGGAATAAGAAATTAAATTAGTAATTGGCATTTCTTTTTACTTTGAGTTTTTTAGGGATTTTAATGTAGAGTAACTTAACAACTTATAACTTTATTTTTATTTTTAAGTAGACCAATTTATGGATGGGACTGTTTGCAGCAGCCAACCAGCAAAATAATGAATGAACCAATGAATGTGCTGGAGGGGGGCTCCTCAGGCCACTTTTGTTCTTGAAGGCTGAAACTGCTAAATTTACTTCCGCTTTTTGAGTAAACCAAAGGTTAGTGATACTCAGAAGTTATATTTTAGGTTGTAGTATTTCTTTCTTCATACATACAACACATGCACACAGACACACAATCAGTTATGTCAAAAATTGCACTTTTCAAATGTTTATTTTTTTGGAATGGTGAATTGTTACATATATACTGTATGTCCTCAGTAATACAAGAGGGTTTTAATGTATGTACAACCTGATTTACTTGCTGACCTTAACCTCTTGGCGGAACTAATGTAAGCTGTTCAATCAAAGTTGTTTTACACCATCTGTATCAGGGCATGTGCTTCGGCTTATCCATGTTCATGAACAAAGTACTCACATACAGTACGTATCCATTGACACAATGTTGGCTGCCTTTTGACCTGAAAGCACGAAACAGGAGGTGCAACAGACTTCCACACCTCTTCTACCAGGAGAAACCGGCGCATGGTGAACTGCACAGCCGGAATGCTAGTAGCTAGTGACATGATATGCTCCTGAAGCAATACAACTGGTGTCATCAACAGCAACAACCTGTCAAGGAAGGTTACAGTAAACCAGACGTATACCTTTTGTGTTCAACTATGTTTTACAACTGTTGCATGACCTTTGCATCAATTGAGAGAAGTCTTTTTTTTTATTTAAGGTTTTACCTAATGCCTTATTTGTTGTTGATTTTTTTTGGGGGGGGGTGTCTGGCGGTTTGCCAAATCAATATACTGTACATTAATTTTTTGTCCTTCTGTACATGACCAGAAGTTTACAAAAAAGGACCCATCCCTTTAATTTGAAAAGCTGTCAATGATTCACACATGGTGAGCAGATGCACAGTGTAAAAAGAAAAAGCAGTGTAAAACAATTCTGTATGCAAACTATCAGTATTAAACAAACTCTTTCATCTGGAATGTGTTTCCCCCCCCTTCAGTCTTTATTATCTCAGAGCCAGCTGGCCTGCATTAACTGTGCATTACTGTACTTATATATACACTACCGTTCAAAAGTTTGGGGTCACATTGAAATGTCCTTCTTTTTGAAGGAAAAGCACTGTACTTTTCAATGAAGATAACTTTAAACTAGTCTTACTTTGAAGAAATACACTCTTACATTGCTAATGTGGTAAATGACTATTCTAGCTGCAAATGTCTGGTTTTTGGTGCAATATCTACATAGGTGTATAGAGGCCCATTTCCAGCAACTATCACTCCAGTGTTCTAATGGTACAATGTGTTTGCTCATTGGCTCGGAAGGCTAATTGATGATTAGAAAACCCTTGTGCAATCATGTTCACACATCTGAAAACAGTTTAGGTCGTTACAGAAGCTACAAAACTGACCTTCCTTTGAGCAGATTGAGTTTCTGGAGCATCACATTTGTGGGGTCAATTAAACGCTCAAAATGGCCAGAAGAGAACTTTCATCTGAAACTCGACAGTCTATTCTTGTCCTTAGAAATGAAGGCTATTCCATGCGAGACATTGCTAAGAAATTGAAGATTTCCTACAACGGTGTGTACTACTCCCTTCAGAGGACAGCACAAACAGGCTCTAACCAGAGTAGAAAAAGAAGTGGGAGGCCGCGTTGCACAACTGAGCAAGAAGATAAGTGCATTAGAGTCTCTAGTTTGAGAAACAGACGCCACACAGGTCCCCAACTGGCATCTTCATTAAATAGTACCCGCAAAACACCAGTGTCAACATCTACAGTGAAGAGGCGGCTGAGGGATTCTGTGCTTCAGGGCAGAGTGGCAAAGAAAAAGCCATATCTGAGACTGGCCAATAAAAGAAAAAGATTAAGATGGACAAAAGAACACAGACATTGGACAGAGGAAGACTGGAAAAAAGTGTTGTGGATGGATTAATCCAAGTTTGAGGTGTTTGGATCACAAAGAAGAACGTTTGTGAGACGCAGAACAAATGAAAAGATGCTGGAAGAATGCCTGATGCCATCTGTTAAGCATGGTGGAGGTAATATGATGGTCTGGGGTTGCTTTGGTGCTGGTAAGGTGGTAGATTTGTACAGGGTAAAAGGGATTCTGAATAAGGAAGGCTATCACTCCATTTTGCAACGCCATGCCATACCCAGTGGACAGCGCTTGATTGGAGTCAATTTCATCCTACAACAGGACAATGACCCTAAACACACCTCCAAATTGTGCAAGAACTATTTAGAGCAGAAGCAGGCAGCTGGTATTCTATCGGTAATGGAGTGGCCAGCGCAGTCACCAGATCTGAACCCCATTGAGCTGTTGTGGGAGCAGCCTGACCATATGGTACGCAAGAAGTGCCCATCCAACCAATCCAACTTGTGGGAGCTGCTTCTGGAAGCGTGGGGTGCAATTTCTCCAGATTACCTCAACAAATTAACAGCTAGAATGCCAAAGGTCTGCAGTGCTGTAATTGCTGCAAATGGAGGATTCTTTGACGAAAGCAAAGTTTGATGTAAAAAAAAATCTTATTTCAAATACAAATCATTATTGCTAACCTTGTCAATGTCTTGACTCTATTTTCTATTCATTTCACAACGTATGATGGTGAATAAGTGTGACTTTTCAGGAAAACACAAAATTGTTTGGGTGACCCCAAACTTTTGAACGGTAGTGTATATTTAAACACCACATGGGGTTTTAACACATGCGCACCCACTGAAGCCGTTGAGTAAGTGCCTTGCTCAAAGGTATTTTTCCCCTCTTCTGCGTTTTATCACCTCTCCAGGACTTTGAATCAGCTGTGCTTTCTTGCCACCAACCACCTGTCTCAAGTTTACTTTGACTTATTTGGCGATGCACAATCCCAAAAGAATGAGGAGAGAGATAGAGAGAGTAAGGTTGAGGAAACTAGTGACGCCTTCTGAGTGTTTCTGGGATGCCTCTGTTGGACCACAAATAGCTTTCCATGCCATGACTGTGCCATTGCAACTCGACACCGCTGCAGCCCCCAGGGGCGCGGGCATCTCGGAAGCGCTCTGTCATATCAAGTTTATTGACGCTCTTTACCAGGTGGAGGGACTCAGAATAGCTCGGACATGGACTCATGCAAATGCCTAAGAGCCGTGTTGCCACATTCAGGCGATTGACTACAACCTTACGGGAACTCGTTGTCTAATGTTATTTAGGCTGGATTTGCCTCTTAATAAGTGAGACAAGTGGGGTCAGCCACCAGAGGAAGAAAGTTGACATTCAGCCAACCCTCAGACGTTAGCAAGAGTTAAACTATTCTGCTTTCGATTCTCTTTGAATTTAAGTTACAGTATGGGACAGCAAGGCTCCAAATCCTCCATTGAAGCGCGGGTGATTTTCCACAGCGTTGGCACGGTGGACATGGGTCAGCGGATCGACGCTTGTTGCACTCCAGCCTCCGTTGTCCACATTCAGAAGAAGGTGACCAGTCAGTCGGCTTGTCTTCACTCTTCCCCCCGTGCAATAGAGAAGTCAACACCCCATACTTGGACCCAAAGCCGCTGTGACGCCGGGGGGCTAGTGTACGTGATGGACAATCCGACCGGTGGAGTGTGGGTGAAGCCGGGAGAGAACTGGCTCAGATCTTGATACAAGACCTAAATCTCCACTACTGGTGATATTATTCGATGGAATTAAGGGAAGCGCCCCCTAGGCTACTTGGACACTGTGTGTCATTTTTAAGCTCTGGCGTTTTCCGAGCAGCAGGATGCCACTGATGCTGATTTGGGTTGGAGATGCGCCGTCATGGCGCATTCACACTACAGCGCGTGGAATCAAGGTGGATTTAAATAGTCTTCGAAACATGGAAGAGTTGGCTGGACTGATCACTATAATTTATTAATTTAGTCTAAACGAGACATTCATATATTAGTGCCAGACTGTAAGAGAGGAAAATGATGAGAGGAGGCGAAGAGAGAGCCATGTGACATGCGCACTGAGATAACGGTTTTTCTTTGGGAAGTTGCTTGTTTCCAACATAACTGAGTTATGTTTGTCTGAGTTAGAAAGAATGAATACACCTAAGTCATTTCTGTTGTTGAATTTTCAGAGGAATGAGGAGTAGATCGAATGAAAGAAGGGAGTTTGGGTTGAGTAAGTAAACACATTGTGATGACAGCTCTCATCAGCCACTCTGCTATAAAGAGGGGGTTGTAATCACAGTGCACTTCGGCCCACTGTGCTAAGGAAAACAAGTGCATCCTTTCAATGGTTGACCAACCTTCATTTGTTTACCTTCCTTTTTTATTTGAATACATGCTTGTATTGTATTTATTTTATTGATTTGATGGTATAGTTTTAACGTGGACTGGAGGTGACCCACCTTTAGATTCAGGACAACCAAACAACTGAAGGGGTGTCATATATATATATATATATATATATATATATATATATATATATATATATATAATGTATATACAGTATTGTATATTAACCTAATAAAGTTGTGATGTTGAACATGTTAGTGAAGATTTGCCTATTTAAACATTCAGACTGATTGTATATATATCAAAAGGGGTTTATGTCCTGTTTTTGAGAAGCTCTGGAAACTTTTTGGAAAGGTTTGGTATAAGTGGATCGTCTGAGAACTACAACATCCACTTGACATTTCACTTCAGGTGGATGCACTTTTTGAAATTGTTTTGTATGTTGAAATAAAAGATTTATTATTATTTTATTTATTTAAGAGCAGGACAGCGCTGGTTCGGTTAGAAACTGCATCTCTTTCTTTGGCAGGTGAAGTCCAGATAGTGTTCCCATTGATTGTCACCTGCACTGGGGCAACTTGTGTTTTATATGATTAAAATGCCTGAACTGTGTCAGAATGGTAATTCAGGCAAAGTATTGCATGTGTGCAATGTATCAAATGCACTGTGCGACATGGTCTTACATAAATAAATAAAACATGTCTCCCTTTACCTTTATTCTTTCTGATTCAGAAGCATAGAGTGGGTTTTATTCACAGAAATATTAACAGCCTATAGCAAATCATGTATGATTATCCTTTTTGAATAGGATTTTAGACTGTGAACGTAGGCAGCAGAATGTCTTTTGCATAACATGCTGAACAACATTGTTTTTACAGATGCAATAGCCTACGTTTGCATAACTCTACAGTGTATGTAAACAAGGGATATCCTTGGGTTGGTGCAAACTTTGCCCCCTGGTGTGGCACCTTATCGGTGAGCCGTGAGTTACAGTCAGCATGCAGCGACCGGCTTATCTATTAAACTCCGGGCAACGCATTAAGCAAACACTACGTCAAAAGACACTGTAAGTGGAAGATGTGCCCATCCCATGTCTTTACATGTGCACGTCGCCATGGGACTGCGAGGATCTAAACAACCAGAAGCCCAGGTTCTCCTCCTGGGCCTGGACAACGCTGGGAAATCGACTCTCCTCTACAAACTGAAACACAACGCGTGCGTCAGCACCGTTCCTACCATCGGCTTCAACGTGGAAATGTTTGAGGCGAGAAAAAACATGAAGAACATCGCCTTAACAGTGTGGGATGTCGGTGGCCAGGGAAAGATGCGTGAGCACTGGACGTGTTTCTACCAGGACGTGGCAGCTGTGGCGTTTGTTGTGGACAGCTCGAGCAGGGTGCGCCTGGAGGAAGCGCGGCGGGAGCTGGAGAACATACTGAGGAGTGAGCAGCTGCGGGGCCGTCCGCTGGTTCTTCTCGCCAACAAACAGGACGTGAACGGCGCAATGACTGTCACTGAAATCAAGGACAAGTTTAACTTGAGAAAGATTTGCTCCGATCGGGATTGGTTCGTGCAGCCTTGTTCCGCCTCGACAGGATTTGGAGTTGAAGAGGCCTTCAGACGAGTGGTCCAGATGGTCAAATAAAACATAACTGTATATGGAATGTGTTCTTTTCAAACCACTGACAATATGACGAACTGAGTTTTAAAATTTGTTGGTAGATCTAAATCCCTTTAAATGAACAATCAATTAAAAGGATCAGACCGTTTGGTTAAGTCTATAGGCCTACACGTCTTTAATGCACATGGAGGCCCAGTGTACCAGGTGGGACTACAGAGTCTTGCAAGCTACTTAACTTTAGAGGGATTGAAGCTATTAGGCTACGTTTGTGACACTATTATACCACAGGAAACACAAGATACCATGACGTCCGTCACTGTGCATTACAACCACACACACACACACGTTAATGTAGAAAGGATTTTAGCCATGTGCAGCATCTTCTTTCAATTATTAAACATAAATCAATTGTCTCACTTAGCCATGGACATTTACATTATTACAATAAACTTAGATGCCTTGAGGGAGGCATCTCACTGACGCAGGATCAGCAAGATAAGTAACAAATTAATTTCAAGATAATTCATTAAAAAGCCAAAAACACAAGGCGAGTGTCCAAAGGGATTTTTTTTCACGAGATGGGAACCCCCAAATTGTTCTAATTAAAGGGTTATTACTGATTTATACACCATAGCTATAGATTAGTTAGTGATATTTCCATATATATTGATAAAGCGTGCCTTATTCAAAAATATAACTAACCTTGAGCACTCGCTGATTCATTCCTCAGAACAAATGGAGCAATAAGCGATACAATAGTGTGTCATGCGCTTCTTGCACAGAGGCACAGTAATGAGGCTGCTGGGAGATAGCAGACAACGTCCTGGGCCGTTTGGTTTTGTGTGTTTTTGAAATGTCCATTATGATTAGGCTATATGAAACACAATCTCAAAACTATAATGTCATATGGTAAAACCCTAATTCATCCAAAGGACGTCCTTGTAGCTTGTCCCACGTTGAACTCCGGCCGCCCTCTGCTCCCATCCCGCACTGTTTCTTCATACGTCGGCAGGCGTTTGCATTCTTCATATGAGGGCAGTTGAGCAGCTGGAGCGGGATGCATTAAGCGGTCCGGTGTGCTGCTCTCCATGAGCGGGTCCTGTGACGTGGTCACGGTTGGGTGTCCGTTGTTTGGCGGGGTGAGCTGCCTGGATCTGGAACACAACATTCGCTGGACAAAGTATCCCACAGCGAAGAGAAGCAGCATAATAAGCACCCCAGAAAGTTTCCGGGTGACCATGGCGATGTTGTAGTATGTGTTGTCCACGAACTGCTTGCAACAGGTGACGGCAGTGGTGTTGTTTCCCTGCGCGCAGCAGACCTGGTCATCCCGACAAATGTCCTGTCCACATTTTCGGATGGAATGAACTACTGTGCGAACAAGAAAGCAAACTGTGAACACCGCCGTTGCTTGGCATTTGTAGAAAAGCATGATGATGTTCAAAAGTAAGAAATGATCCAGTGAGCCTCGATGGTAAAGCCGGGGGAAAAGGGTGCAGGCGAGTCACTCAATACGCTGAAAAATGCTATGGCTGAACCGCTGACGCAGAGCCATCATTAACCACAAATACTGAAAGGAAAGAAGGGACACGAATAATCTAAAACAATGTCGAAATGTTCACTCATTGAACAGTCAGCTCTCAGTCTTCACCAAAGTACAATTGGAGCTGCAGACAGCTGAATGCCTCTCTGCAACATCTGAATATGCTAATAAGCTTAACATTAACTCCTAAGTGT
Organism: Etheostoma spectabile; assembly: GCF_008692095.1. Taxonomy (NCBI): domain Eukaryota; kingdom Metazoa; phylum Chordata; class Actinopteri; order Perciformes; family Percidae; genus Etheostoma; species Etheostoma spectabile. The sequence goes on from NC_045744.1 coordinate 6,830,737, forward strand.
ACTTCAGTGTGCCATTGATTTGTGATGCACTTAGCGGGTGTATTGATGCTGTCCAGCAAATCGCAAACACAGCCTCCCATACAATGGCTTATTCATTGGCTGTTAAGGTAAACAGGCGCCCAGGACATCGACCAGTCGTGCCGGGAGCACCAAGAAAAGACCCTAAAAGGTGGGGAGGGGGTATTTAAAAAGCGGCTTGCAGAAGCCAATGTTGAGGTTTCAGGACCAGCGACAGGGCGCAACACGCCCACTAAGGGAAACATTGAGGGGCGCTGTCCGAAGTGCTGACACAACTTAACCCAAATATAAATGTTCTAGATGGCAAGAGGACGAAGAATTTCCATTTGCAATATTAATACTTGTGTACATTAAGGGGTCAAGTCAGGTCTTTCCTTAAAAGCGTGCAATGGGTTGGCAGACGTCCATATAAGCTGATTAGAAGATATGATGCGTGAGTAAAAAAATGCTGCCCCTGGCAACAAGGATTTTTGGCTACTGCTAGCAGTCACACTAGCCAGTAGTAAGCATTTATCATAAAATAACTTACAAGAGTTAATTGACCAGACGTGTTCAAAATAAAATCATCAATTTACTGGATGTGATGGGCTAAGACAACATTTTATATTGCAGCATATCCCCTGACAATGACTAATCAATACAGTGACAACGTGATGAGTAGGCTGCGGGTTGTAATGGAGGGAAGTGCTCCCTAATAGCATGTCTGCTGTTCAAAACAACCGGAATTGTGTTAGATGAATCTTTACAGGGGATGGCAAAAGGAAGCATGGTGTATTGTGTGCGTATTTGTGTTAAACACAATGCATCTTTTTGACATCCACTTCTGCTCGGGTCCAATGACTTTGAGAGCTTAAAACCCAATGCTAATTAAATTTTTTGCTGAAGGCACATCTAGTTCCATTGAAATAACTACAGCATGCTGGGTTCTTAAAGATCATATATCAAATAGAGACAACTGTAATGCTTGTGTTGTGTATAGCAGGGGAAACAAAGTAAGCAAAACTCTTTTATCCTATTTATTGGAGAGAAAAAGAGGTTTTTACAGAGAAACACTTGGAAATGTGTAAGCACTTTCACTTAGAGTTGACAGTCACCTTCACACAGGTGCAACCTTATTTCAGGTGAGATGGTATTTTGAATTACAAGATTAACCACTGCATGCATGGTTTTTTTTGTCAAAAACGTTTGCCCTGTACAAGGCAGCAATTTTTTTTTTCCCCTCACATCCTCAGCTTCAACTGTGCTATCCTCGCTGGTGGTCCTGGTCTTTGGTAAAAGTAAGGCTTTAGAATCTGATGGTCTTGTCAGTTTTGTGGGGTGGCAGGACAGTAATGGGTCCCAGCTGGACAGTGCGATCTGTAAATAAGAAAAAATAAGTAAACTCTCTTTAAGCTGCACTAAAAGTTAAAATGGGACCACATTATCTAAAATAATTCAGTTCATCAGTAAAAAAAATTTAGGTGGAGCATCTGTCAGTAAATCATGAAGTCTAAACTGTGCAGTTTAATCTTATATGGAAAAAAAGGTTAAATACATGTATGACGTTCTGCTACTCACCTGCATTGTACTCCGACCCCCTTTTTGTCACTCCGGCAGAGGATTGTTGAGGTTTGCTGCGTTGGCTCTGGTGCGTACTTGGAGGAAAGCGGTAATAATTGTCTGGGTGTTGTTCAGGTCTGCTCTGGACTGAACTCTGCTGTGAAGTCTTGGAGGGCCATGCTTTCGTTCTGATGGTAGTTTTGGGGCGCGCTGTGGGCAGAGGCTGAGCAACCTGATGGGAGACATCGCAGCTTCTACATGCCTGGTCATTCCCGTCAACTGACCACCATCTGGATAAGGAGGACATTTTCAAAAATGAAGGGAACTCACTTCTGTGAAGTAAGTGAGCTCATAGCACGTTTTAAACATGGGAGATGATTTACAGATGAAATTGCATCTACAGTAAGAGGTACCACATCACTCCTTAATTTCTGATAAAATTCACTGCAGGAAGATCTGACCACGCATCATTAGCATAATACCTGTTGTTAATCAGAGAGCAGGCCCTGTTTTGAGAGCTGACAGTTAACTCGGCTGGAACAGCCTTAACGTAGCAGGTTATGTAGACCTGAGAGAGAGAGATTAGTGTGAAAAAAGCTCCTCTGGTCTCATGTATCTTGAACAGAATAAACTAACTAATGCAAGTCTTGCACTTTCTAATTTAAAAATGGGTTAATATTAAAAAAAGTGCATGCCAATGAAAAGTAAAGTGACCAACCTGATTGCTGTTCTCCTGGTAGAACCTGAAGGCCTCCAACTGAAACCTAAGCTTGTGCTCTTCAATTCGTGGCAGGAAACGGGAGTTGGAGTTTGTAAGGTAAGTGTCGGCAAGACATCTGATAGGGCAGCAGATGACAAATATTAGGAATGCAGTTGCATCAACTCAACAAAAAAAAAACCACAAAAAGTAGACAGAATTTTAACTGTACAAAAAAAAAAAAAAAATCTTGGAATGTTAGGTTGTGGAGCTCACCCGTGATTTTCAATGAAGTCATATCTTTTTGTAGTCTCTGCATCAGGAGTTGCTGTGGCAACACAGTGGTCAACATAAACTCGCAGGGGAATGTGGTTGCCAATGACGGCAGAGACTTGAAAGTGAATGGGGTCGCCAAGAAAGTAAGAATACGATCCCTTCTCAAACTGCCAATCTTCTGTAAAGATACAAATAAGAAATCCGGACCTTCAAAAAGTAATATAATGTGGTTGTATTACAGGCATCTTTAAAAGAGAAGCATCACGAAAACGTAGTAAAACAATTCAGAAGATGCATGAGAATAGAAAAAAAAGAAAAAAAATGCCCCTTCAGTGATAATCATTTTTATACCAGTCATGATTAGCAGATTGAAGTCTATGTGATCCTCTGCAGAGATCCTGGAGACAGAAGGAACCCAGATGGGAAGCAGGGAAATGCCATTGACAGCATTCCTCCTGGAACATTAAGATTGATTAGCACTGTTTACATGGCCAAGAAGTCACAATGCAACAATTCCAAAAAAAAAAAAATGCTCCCCAACAGTAAAAACTGTCAAAATACACAGGACTTACTTTTCATAATGACATGCAACTGGAATAGTTGCCCCAGCCAGTCTAAGCAAACCACCAGATGAAGGTTCAGGTGAGTAGACCAGAACGTTAGAATAGATAATCTTCTCTCTTGTCGACTGCAAAGAACAATGTAGTATTTCAGAATGTCTACAGAACAAGATTGGCTACACTTAATCCTAAACACAGTCACTGACTGAACCCAGACTTTCCACAAGGTCCCCCAGAGCTGCATCCCATTCAAAAAAAAAACAAAAACAACATGCTTACTGAGAGTTTAGTTCCACAGTCGCTCAGGTGGGCCTGGATGGTGAACTCCGCCTCACCTGACGGGACTGCTCCGCAAGCACTTCCTTCACTCAGTGAGCCTGAGCCCAGGCGCAGGTGTGTGCCTTCCACCTGGAGGCCCGTATCAAACATGTCAGCCTGCACCACAACCTGCATCCAGCCCGGGTAGCAGCTCACCACGACGGACTGGGGCCGCAAACTGAGCCCCGTGCCTGGCTCCGGTTGGACCGCGGTCAGCTGAGGCTTCATGTTACCATGAGTCCTGCCCCGCGTGGAGAAGTGGCTGGACGGTGTGCTGTACAAAAAGTGTGGGAGTGTGGAAATCATGAGAAGGACGAGAATCCAGCGAGAATTGGTTCTTGGTAGTTTGCTGTCCATTTTAGGCTTTCGACAGTTTTGGAAACTGCGGACGTGCTCTGGGACTTGAGAAAAATATCACCACAGCTGTAACCAATCTTAGGTGATTTAAACTCCCCAAACACACCTTGGAGCAGGGTTAGACTGATTAATCCCGTTTCACTGCGCATGTCTGTTTGTCATCCGTTGACTGGGAGACACTACAACTGGGCCATCATTAGTTCCATCGACACTGTTAGAATGGAACTGAATTAAATAAAGTAAATCTTTCAGGTGTAAAATGTTTTCTCTTTAATTGCTTTGAGGTTTGTCCTATTACATAAAAAAATACAAATAGGAGAATGGTAGCAACACATTTTGTAATGTTAACAGCCTGGAAGTTTAATACAGACACACAGAAAGAGGTTTCTTTGGAAAAAAGACCATTGGTTACTATTCTCTTACAAATATGCTGAATTAAGCATCAGTCAGATATAAGATATCAAATTACAAAGATCATTGTAGAAACCATGCCAATGTACAGTGGTGCTCATAAGTTTATTAACCCATGCTAAAGTTGATTTAAAAGAAGAATAAAACTATCATCTTTGGGAAATTGATCGTAAGGCCTTAATTTAAAGGCGTGTGTGTGTGTGTGTGTGTGTGTGTGTGTGTGTGTGTGTGTGTGTGTGTGTGGTGTGTGTGTGTGTGTGTGTGTGTGTGTGTGTGTGTGTTTGTGCGCGCATGTGTGATCAATTAAGCATTTTGAAGGCCTGCACCAATAATTTTGTGTTTTAGCTTCTGACAGCTGACACAATAGATCTTCAGATGTTATGTTCTCCCATAATTTATTCTTAGATGGATGCCAGGGAAACAATGAGATACTCCCTAGATTTAATTAATTATTGATCCACAGAGAGCCTAATCTATTTTAAACCCTGAATGCAAAACTAACTGTAGGTTTTGTAGACCTAATGTGCCACCTGTATAAGGAACCTCCTCATATAGACCACATGACTCACCCGTACAAGGTATTCATTATTACATAGCCCACCTATTGGCAAACCAATACCAGTCTAACGCTCTTGTGTATATTGATGCATATAAATCACTCACTCACTCACTCACTCACTCACTCACTCACTGTTCTTAGCATCTGCAACAGCTTGAGCTATCCACATGGCAAATATAAGCAGCTATTCAACAGCCAGGAGATGGAGCTGTTCAGCAGCTCACTTTATTCATTGACTAACAACTAAAAGCCCAGAACACATAAATCTAAAAGATAAAGCTGATTGGATTGGCTGGTTGGCTTGTAGGTGCAAAACAGTAAATGACAGCGCATCCTTTGTGGGAATCCATTTAGAAACAGTGAGTCACGTAGTAGACAGTGCAGTAGGTTGTGCAATGGCAGTGGGTTGAGTTATCCTCTCTGTGTATAGACTTAGCAACAAACAAGGGATTCTTCTATATCAACATGTCATACAAGGAGATGGAAGGTTTCCCAGAAAGCCACAAGACTTTCCATAAATACATCTCTCATTGTAAATCAAACAAGCTATTAGGCTAACTGAAACAAAAACCATGCCAATCTCTAGGTATAGTGAAGGGTGTGTGATGATTTTACATCCAAAGGCCAAGGGAACTTCATATGATGCATAGTATCCTGGCTCGATGAAAATAACTGGCCTTTAAAAATAAAAAAAACCTGCTTGCCTCTACGGGAATTTAACATACGGGTGTGTACACTTACTGTATGTCCCCTGTATTTTAAGGAAGAACATTTTTCTTCTTTTTAGTCAACTTTAGCATGGGTTCATAAACCTATGAGCACCCCTGTGACATAAGTAGGATATCAGGTCTCTGTCAATGAACATGCTTTCAAGAGGTTAGTGTATTAATAACACAGCAGTGTACACAACATTTGAATGTTTTTTAAATTGTTTTGTAAATGCAAGGAATAGTATCCCCCTTGAAATCGTACTTTGTCCCTTTTGAGTCCCCCTCTTCTGAAACCAAACCTACACCTTTGTGTGTAGGGCTGCAACCAACCAGTATTTTCATAGTCAATTTAATCTGTTGATTTTTTTCTCCAATAATCAGTTCATTGTTTGATCTAACAATGTCAGAAAATGTTGAACAATGTCTATCAGTGTTCCCAAAGCCTAAGAAGACATCCTCAAATTTCTTGTTTTTTCCACAACTCAAAGATATTTAGTTTACTCTCGTAGGTTTAAGTTGCTGGAATCAGAGAATTTGGACCTTTTTCATCTTTTCATTAAATGAATCAATTAATCCTTGCAGCTTTGCTTGTGAGTACTGTACAGAGAAAAGTGGCCTATATGGGTTCCTTGCTGGTCATTCAGTATTTTTATACATATTTTCTATTGTTATGAATGTAGTATTGATCATTTTAACACATCTGTCTACAAGTGTGGTGGGCTTTGTGAAATTGGAGAATCCTTAGCCCTTCATCACTTTTAGGCCCATTCACATATCCTGCTCTTTCTTTCTCCGGTGTCTGACTCTGATCCCCTTTTCAGTAAATTGTCTCTGTCTCACATGTTTTCTGTGGCTAAGAACGTCATAGGTCTCTCTCAACCCCGGCAGCCACAAACCTGTGTGCCACTTCCACCGAACACAGAACGGATTGCATTGGAATCAAAAAGCTATATTTCACTTTCAGTAAGGATTTGATGAGATACAGATACACGCATGGTGCCTACCTGCTTTTTCCATACATCATATCCCATAGTCAAGTTCCCAACAGTGCCAACTGAACATTGAGCTCAACAAGTAAACACAAATCAGTTCACCTAGTTTAATGATGAAAAGATCAGAGTCTATAGCTGATTAAGAAAGCTCTATGTGGACATTCCACTGTTGATACTGTGTGTCCAACAGAGTGATACAGACTGACTATCTGCTGTGTAGAGACTCCAGATCTAATCTCGACCTAACTCTGACGCCATTTCAAATATTATTTCATTATTATAAAAAAAACTAGCCAGACAATGGATATGTTTTGACTGACTTTCACATCCTTCTGAATATCAAAATATGTCTGTCTAATATTATTGTGGTCACCTGATAGTTAGTTGACTATTAACACTGGACTTTCCAAATGAAATGTGAGCAAACACTGCATTCTGTCACATTATTTCTCACAAAGCTCAGCTGCCGGGACTGAGGTGGTTCCAGGAAAACACAGTCAGGCGGGTTGCATAGTCCATCATAAAGCAAATTCAAATCTTCCTGCAGATTACATATGTTGTTGTTTTGTGGCTGCACTGGATCAACTAACTGGAGCTGGAGCTGAAAGAAGGAAAGCCTACTATCACGTACTGACTGACTGTGATAGAAATACTAGCTATGACTGTGAAGTGTCCATTTGTCTTTATCAAGGATAACATTACTAACATCGTCTCAAAGTAATACTTTTGGAATCAAAGTGAAAAATTCAACACAAATGAATGATGAAGCAGCAGAATTTATGCAGGAAGAATATTTATTTGGTGATTCTTGGAACCAAGTGAGAAACACATAAACAATAAATAGCTGAAAATAAATAGTCCAAATATCATTAATAAATAAATTAGCATATAGTCTGTAAATACACTTTATAAAAATCTTGACATCTTGATGTCAAATATATGTTACATGACTACATAAAAGCATAAATATACACTCTTAAAAAAGTACTTTAACACACCATTTTGATGTCCATTATAAGTTACAAGACTAGGTAAAAGTATAAATATGTACTGTTAAAAAGCCATAAAGTAGACTAAAGTGTTTTCTAGAGAATGTGAATGTAACTTGTACAGTTACTGTAGTTTATGTCATTAATATGTAAAGTGGTTCTGTGTAGCGTTCCTAAACTACTGCTCTGTTAGAGCTCGGTGGATTCTTTAGCGTGTTCACCAGAGGCCATGTAAGCTATGGCTCTGTTGATTGTTATGCTGCGGAGCTGGAAGCCCTTCAGCACTTTGCAGAGCCTCAGCCTTTCATCGTAGGTGCTGAGACGGTCCGCAGCAGCCTTAAAGAAACACAGAGCAATTATGACATGATTTATTACAAGTATAATATGACTATTCTTCCAAAAGAAGTTTTCTAACAATCTTTGAAGAAACATACATATTTTAAATAACATGGCGAGGGATACTTTTTTAGTGATGTGTGTAGAAGCACCTGAGTCAGTTACAAGAAATAAAACACAACTTTATCTTAAATCATGGTTATGGCGTGCATTGAGAGATCTCTTACCTCCAAGTCTGTTGGCTTTGACCATGCAAAGCAGTTCTGTTGGGAGCAGATGATTCATTTTTAATATTGTTGACACAAACAATTGATCAATGTAGTGTTGTGGCATGTGTGGCAGCTGATTATCTCTTACCAGAAACCTCCCTTTTTACAGTTCTGAATTTTTTTTTTTACATGAATTATACAGACGTATCAAATCTAAAAAAAGATGACGAGGTCTGTAGTATTCGGCCCCTAATGAAACAGTCAGTGTTAATGGTAATTGTTACTTTTCACACTGTAAAAAACTCGGAACAAATCCTTATCTGTCATAATTGGTACACTGTTTTCTTCCTGGAGATGTATCTGATTGAACCTCCCACGAATCAATCATTCCTTCCTTTGATGCCTCTTTCTTATCTATCTACTCTCATGTCATCAAAGTGAATGGAGCACTTGTTAGCCGGTAGATGATAGGATACGAACCACAAAACTATGGTGGTCGGATGTTTAAAATTTTTTTTAACAGTTATGCAGAATACTGTCGGTGTTGTGTAAAATGAGTTACCTCCATGAGCTCTCTGAGCGACAGTACAGTTGGAGTGAGCAAACTGTCAGGGTCCGGCTGAGCAACTAGAAAGGTGTAGTAGTGATACAGATCCCCCCCAATGTTTGTCAGGCACGCGTCCTGGAGGAAAAAGCCGCAAAGACAATCGTCAAGACAATAATTTACATAGTCATACACTCATTCATTCTACAATCTACTGCAGTTCAACAGAACAGCCCTGACGTAACATCAATCTTTACAAAGCTCGTCATGTTCAGTTTTTGTTGACACTGAACAGGAATATGTACATAAAATGTGTATAGTTGATGTCAGTGTGCATTATGTTGACAGGTGTTTCTACTTTTTTGTTATTTACATACAGAATATTATAAACTCTTCTGAATATAACAAAAAGGATAAAGATGATAATATCTTGCCGTCCTGTACAACACTATTAAAATATACTTTGATCAACACACCTCTACGACAGTGGCAACACAAACTGAACATTATAGGCCAAATATATAAAAACTAAATGCATTACATGATAGAGGTGTACCTAATAAACTGAGAACTGAGTATTTAAACTCAGCAAAATAAAGTCGCTGTAGATGACATGTCAAATGTATATATATTTAACGTGTACATTTGAGATTCTGACTGAAATACATTTCTCTTTAAAGATACATAAAAGTAGAAAAATAAAAGCGTGAAAAAAGTATTCTTACTGTTATATATTTTTCACAAAGACAGAGTACAACTTACCTGATCAAATGTTGACGTGGCGATTCCTGAGCATGTTGAATCCTGTTGGATATCAGTTCAATTTTCATTAATACAGAGGCATAGAATGCTGTTGTATGAGCTGTCAGCATTATTATAAAGTACTTGAATTTGCAATACTCCTGAGAAAATGTCTTAAAGCATCTGATAGTTACTGTACTTTAGTGTCATAAGTAATTTTCTGATATTAAATGTACCTATTCATTAGAGGTATAACAACTTTAACTTTGAACAAGAACTCCTTATTTTCATTCAAGCCATGTCTCAAACTTCAAGCACATAAAAATCCAATTAACATCTCTTTTTAAGGTTCATCATTTACCTTTGGTGCACACACAAATGGGGTGTTAGTCTCCATGTGTAGCTCCACACTCTGCTCTGGGCAGTCAATTGCACTGAACAGGGTTTTCTAGCACATGGAAAGATAATGTTTTGAACTATAAATCAAAGACACATTCAATATAACGGTGTGTAAATCAACCCTCCTTCAGTTTCGTGGGGGTATACCTGTGTGAGTGCATGAGTGACGTTCTTTAGAAGCGTCTGTGCGTGTATCACACAGGAGTCTGTCGGCTGCCCTTTACTCATCACTGGCACGGACCGGCTGACCTGAGCACAGGTTAGCACGAGGAGCAGCAGTGCAGAAGGGATGTCTGAGAAGAAAGAGAAAAATATAGATCTCCTAGTAAATCTTCAGCTTTCAACTTCTTTGTTGCAAAAAGAAAACACTGTTCAGTCAGGGTACATTGTACTCACAGAGCTTGATGAGGGGCATCTTGGATAAGACTTCAGAATCTTTGGTGTAACTGACTGAACTTAAGAGTTTTATACCTCTGATGCAGGGATTTCCCTTACCGTACGGCAATGTGTTCACACCGAACTGTAAATGGAAAGTGCACAGTCAAGGTTTCATAGTGTTTCCCCAATATCGCCAAATGCTTTGGTGAAACTGGAATTAACACAAACACTGATGAGTAATGATGCAACATACTAGCAACTGTTCATTGTTTAACCAGAGGGAAGAGTTAAAGCATTATTTCATCTGATATTTTTGTGAAATCCTGCACAGTCAAATTTAACCCTCACGTTGTCCTCGGGTCAAACTGACCCATTTTCCTGTATTAATGTTCTTTTAAACTACCCAAAATGACATGATTGAGTCCACACAATGCTTTTTGGCACGTACAAATCTCTTTCATTAATTTTGGGGCGCCTTATTCAATTTAATAGCATTTGAAAAAACCAATTGAAGTGGTTTTGAAATAGTATTGAGTAAAAGTTGACATATTCCAGTCTGTGATTATCCATCAACATACATTCCTTTAATTTTAGTCCAAATAATTCCTAATGTCTGCTTTACTAACTCAAACATTGTAGGTATAATTTCCTATAAATGAGGTTTATTGACCATAAATTCCAAAAATAACTGTGAAACTAAAGGTAATAAGTTAGTGTAAAGTAACATTGAAAATGTAAAAAAAAGTGACAAACATTGAAAAAAGTGTCAACAAAAGGGTTGATTTTCAATTTTGACAGGAAGACAACACAAGGATTAAAATAGTGTTAAGTAGTCAATAACTTAAACCAGAATGTCATGTCATGTTATCCATGTATGTATTACATTTTGGCTTTGAGTGAAAAATATATTTGCGTGTACTTATTGTTTTATTTCAACAGGTTTATTTGACATCAGTGTTACATTTTTTTAATTTATTAATTTCAAACAATTAAACTCCAAGCAGCCATTGAGGTGGAAATAATATATTAACTCTTGTAGGTCAAGTGTGTTTAAGTAAAAACTTGTACTAAATTATAAACTGATTTAGTAAGTTTTTAGTAAGTTGAGCTATTATTACTATTATTGTTAATGACCAATAGAAGTTCATTTGAATGAACAAATGAGTGTAACTTAGTTTTATTTTTGTCCCCACAGTCATTTTTTGCTTGAGGTAATCCTCCAAAAAGTCACTTACATACAGTAAGTGTCAACTCAAGTGTGAATGAGCAGAGAAACTCCAGAATGCCCCTCTGTGGCTGAATATGGAAATAAGAGCATCTTCCCAAGCATTACTCACTTAATGAAACAATATTTCTGGTTTGAAAGTGAATAATGTAAACCTATGGAGAGAACATAAAATGAAAAATGACTCTCATGAAAACCAACCGACACACTTCAAACATTTATTACTGGAGTTTTGTTTTTACAATCATTATATAGTACATTTATCAATGAAGCATATATTAGAAAAAGAAAGTTTGATTTTGTGTTAAATAACATTCTTCAACAGCTGAGAGTGAAAACACAGCCAGACAACAAGGCATGTTCTTCATACTTTTAATAAAGTGTCTTTTAACATTTACATACAGTATGTCCATAAACCCTCTGAACAGATAAAATAGATATTTATTTAGGTTGAGATTTATTCATATATTTGATTTACGTTTACCCTTTTTTTTAGCATTAGTAAATTGAGCATACCAAAAATGACTGTATTTTTATTTTGGGGCTATCATGCCTCCAATTTAGCTTTTTCTATCCCTTTTGATTAATTGATGATTATTTAACCTACATCTTGTCATTTTGTCTTTTGTACTGAGTAAATAAAAGCATATAGTTGACAAATACAAATTTGTCTAATAAAGTTCAAAATGTTGTCCAGTAAAGCTCTAAATGCATCTTTAAAAGCAGGTGAAAAGTGGAGCAGCTATCAAATTACAAGACCTCTGTGAAGCTGCTGCAGCATTTTAACACCACTGTGAAGCTAAGCTGCAAATCAGCGCAGAGTGTTCACCATTTTCTATTGCAACAGCTCAGAGACTTTTATATTGAATTTGTTATTATATCTTTTTAACAGTGAATTCCATTGTGAAACAGAAAGAATGCGATGCTCCTACTGAAAGTGATGATAAACAGTGGAAAAGAGCAAATATGAACTGACTCATCTTGATTATTATAAAGACATAAGTTCAGTCAGGCTGGGCCCCTGGGAGTCATCCTCCTTTTTCGGATAATGGAGAAACAAGGCGTGCAGGCCTTCTCTTCCACCCAGCCTTAACATACATTAGTGTACCGTGCAAAATCATGGAGAGGTAAGTCGGGGTTAGGGGATGCCATTACAATGAGAGGATTCCCTTAATTCAATAAAATATAGCATGATAAATCATGCTGAGTGGAAGTGAAAAACCTGCACAAACTCAACTGTGTCCACACTGAAAGCAGCTCAGCTTCTTTTAGATGTCTTCTGTCCTTTGACAACATCCTGTGGTGCAATACATTATGTGGTGTGTGTGTGTGTGTGTACACTACATGGTTATTTTCAGCACAGATGGAGTTTCATTAGTAACACTGGTGACAGTCCATGGAGCGGGAAGTAAGAGGACGTGCATACGGACACACGTGTAGTCGGGGTGTTTATTTCGAGATGGCTTTCTCTGCTTGGTGTCGCTGATGGCTGTGAGCATGCCTGTCCCAACACAGAGAGGATGTACATTAGAACCAGCCCAGGACGTACAGTAAATGTTTAACATATGGGGTAGAAATGGCGAATTTGACAGATATTGCTAAAAACAAAGACAGAGAGAGGTGTGAGAACAGGGTGTTTCACCTGGTGAGGTCCTCTATGTCCACCAGCATGGCGTCTTGCTCCACGTGCAGCTCATCCCTCATTAACAGCAGCTGCACCAGCTCCTCATTTAGACCTGTGTTAGATTATGCATGTCATTAACTCTAAATAAGTCTAATGCATTGTTGAAGGTGTAGCTGTTTTGGTCAACAGAAAGATTTAGGAAGAGAGAAGGAGAATTTAGGAGCCGGGTCTGTGTATAAATATTAGAAAATGCCCACATTTTAAGTATACCTTTTTAAAGTTGATTGGTTGTTAAGTCTTTTGATATTTTGACCTCCATTGTATACTATAAAACTGTTTTAAAATCAGTAGACCGTTAATATAAGAGGATAACTGGATTCAAACTAACATAATTTCTCAATGGTATACTTCTTTGACAACTAACCCACCAGGCCACATACCAGACCTTAGTAGCATTATCAGCATTGTTAATGATATGCCTTGTTTTCAGGTTATTACATTTTTTTTATTAATATTACATATGGTGAAGGTCTGTGATCCTAAAGGTTTGTCAAACACTTCCAAACCATTGCTGTTATCCTTAGTTTTTAAAATTTGACCTAATTAAAATAAATGTTTTTTCACCTGCCAACAATGGTATGCAACTAAAATGAGAGGAAAGTAATGTTTGTGCGCGCGTGTGTGTGTGTGGTGTGTGTGTGTGTGTGTGTGTGTGTGTGTGTGTGTGTGTGTGTGTGCGTGTGTGTGCGTGTGTGCGTGTGTGTGCGTGTGTGCGTGTGCCCGCACGTGTGTGTGTGTGATTTACTCACTCTGAATCTGTGAGTGTAAGTCATTTGTGATGACTTGCAGCTGTCCCAGACTCATGTCCCTCATGTCCCCTCGCCTCAGATTCCTCTTCATCAAGCACTCGCTGATGTGGGGCAGATGGGGAAGCTGAGTATTTAAACACACACAGACAGAAAACTGCATGTTAAAAAATGTGCAAAATGGCTCATAATGTGATTAAAGACTAAAATGGTTTTATTCAATATTAGTCAAAGTAAACTGGATTAATGTGTCTGTCTTCTGCAAATGGGGTTTTCTTTAGGTCGCACACACACATCCTTACAAACCCTGACTGACCTTCTATTCAGGCAATGCAAGTCCCTTATTTCACTTTCATTTTGTTGTGCTTACGGTAACAGCAGTTATAGTAAATCATTCTATTATCACAGTTTTTTTCCCCTTAACGTACAGTAAGGATTTTTCCTTCTGGGATTTTCTCCTGAAAAAAAGCATGTTTCATTGAAGTGAAGAGTCAATCTGTATTTCTCTCTCTCTCACTGACTAACCAAGTCAGCCACAGGTGAACGTCTGTGCAGCTGGATTTTCCTCTCCACTTCCACCTGCATGCGGGCCATGGGTCGAGCCAAAGCTAGTGCCACCCTGGCCTCCTCCTGAAGCCTGCGCTGCACCCGCCAGAACCCGCCGCAGTCATCTAACGGGTCTGAGTCCTCCTCCGCCGTGTCCCGGTCCGATAACGATGAGCTCTGCTTGCTCTGGAGAGGAAGTAGCGCAAATGACATCATAATGTAACAACCAATTGTTCTCACGCGTGGTTATTCCAAAGAGCAACGAGAGTAGTGAAACAAGACAGAAACAAACATGGAACACACACACACACACACGCACACACACACACACACACACACACACACACACACACACACACACACACACACACACACACACACACACACACACACACACACACACACACACACACACACACACACACACACACACACACCAACAACACAGAGACTGTCTAAGCCGTGCATACCACAGGTGACAGCGGTGTGTCCAGACTGGTCTCTGTCCTACTGTCCTCAGCATCGCTGTCTTTGTCACTGCTGCTGTCATTAACAAAACACACCTGCAGGTTCACCCCACTCTGCAGGCTGAGAGGAAAAACACAAAGAGGGAGAGAATGTGAGAGTGTAAATGTTGATCTTTAGATATAGAGAAAATGTCTCCTGGCGCTATGACCAAGTCTTAAGGTCTTTGGCAGACACAATCAGCACAGCGATTTCAAACAATAAGAATCAGCACACCCCCTAACAGTCCCATCACCTGCATCAGAGCCGGGGCAAAGGCACGCTACCAGCCCAGCTCCTCGGGAGCACTTCTTGCCACCACACTGGACTGGCAGCTCCAAGTAAACCTAGGAAGGCAGCTTAAGTTCCCAAACATGGCAACCACTCCTCTCCACCCAGACAGGGTGTTAACTTCAGTCTACAAAGCAAGTTGTCCTGCAGGTACTTTTGTGTCCCCAGGGAACGCCAGATTGAAGAAACCAACAAGTGCAAAGGGCTAAATATGAAGGTCTTGTTACAGAGTGCTGGAGAGCCTGCTCTGAGCCAGTCAAAGTTGGATTTAGAGGCTTTGACCTCTCAAACTCCTTGGAGTAAAAGGACTGCAGTGCAGAAGAGCCTGCTGGAAAGGCATAACGATGGCTGTGGATCCAGAGGGTGGATCCTTGAAGCAGGGCCCCTCTTGGACATAAGTTGCGGGCTGATCACTTCCCTCTGAGTTAGGGTGTCTGATGATCAAAAACCTGAAACACCCCATAACCCCAGGTTCATCACTGATGCTGGGTCCAAGTACCATTACAAGCTATCCGCAACAAGACGATCCTAAGACATTTTACAAAATTGTGCTTATACAATTATGAAGAGAGGAGTGGGAAGTGGAAAGGCCCAGGAAACATTTGCACTTGACTTTCAAGCATTTACAAAATTTGAAAAATTAATAAAAACAAAAACACATAACTTAGACAATCATTGTAATTTCCACAAAAAAAAAAAAACTTTCATCAAAAGATTTGACAGCTCTCTATAATGCGCTGTGCATTGTGTGCCAGATTTCATTTTTGTACCTGCACAATGGAGGAAGGTCACTGCTGTGTTTTTGTTTTTGTTAACCTCAATGGCAAATGGGGACACTCACTCTCTTTTAACACACTGCATATTTAAAAAAGAGGACCCCTTTTTTCCAAAGATGCTCAACAAATGCTTGTGGGAATAATGCTGGGTGACCAATAGCAAAAACAATTTAGTGTCATAAAAAGACAGCAATACTAATAAGCTGATGCGGAATAATGTCAAGACTATTATTGCTGTTCAGTAAAACACATCCTTTTGGTATGTGAGTTTCATGATTTGGGTTCAGAAATCCTAATGCTATAGCATATAATGAAATGTTAGGATACAATGGTGTGCTTCAAACCTTGTAGCAACAGTTTAAAGTGAGATCATGTCACCTTTCAACATAAATGAGGTCTATAAAGAATGGTTTTCCGGGAAAGCTTGACTGGCCTGCACTGAGCCTTGCCCCCAACCTCATCAGGTATCTTGGGGATGAAATGGAGAATCAACTGCAATCCTGTGCTGGCCAACATCAGTGCCATACCTGACCTCTAATGCTCTAGTAGCTGATTAGGAGAAAATCCCTGCAGCTTGCTTCCAACATCTTGTAGGAAGCCTTCCCAGAAGAAGACTGGAGGCTGTTATAGCAGCATGTCAATGCCCATGGTTTTGGATGGATATGTTATACAATAACACTTGGTCAATGTTTTGGTGTCCAAACACTTTTGGCCAAGATGTGCATTGATGTCAGTAATGTCACAGTCTGTGACCTCAAATAGTAAAAACAAAAGGAATTGAGAGCTTACAATTGACTGAAAAAAATAAAATAACACCTGGCTCTTCAAAGCAGTTGCACCTCAACCTCAGCCTTTCCAGGAGCTCAAAACACCATTCATTCAATTCCAGATTATGACTGACTCTGACTGAAAGAACCTAACAACCCAAAGAGACCTCCCGACCTACACTGGGATAAGAACAATAACGTATACAACATCACAAACTGGACAGGGAGGTGTTGGAATTTCCACCCCAAACTAAAGTCCAGAGGGTGCAACTTCACCTCCAATGGAGGTCACATGACTCCAATTCCACCAATCACAGACAAGGTCTTAAATTAGGCATCACTTCTTCTTTCAGTGAATTTGGGCCACAGACACAACAGCACTTCCTCAAACAGCAGCCAGCATTAGGGGCGGCCCCGATGTCAATGTAAACGCCTCCTCTAAAGAACAAGTGCCAGAGAGTTACTGCAGGTCAGACCTGTCGTGAAAAGAAAGCAGAGAGCTTTGAAGGTGCAGTGGCTTTGGTTAACCAACTTGTGTCTGATGTAATGCAACTCTTTCCACTGTGTGTGTGGTGTGGTGTGTGTGTGTGTGTGGTGTGTGTGTGTGTGTGGTGTGTGGTTGTGTGTGTGTGTGTGTGTGTGTGTGGTGTAGTGTGTGCGCGCAAATGTGTGTGCGTCTAAAACCTCAATATACAAATGTGAAATATCAAATTACGTTGGACAATGGTTTCCTTTAGTTTCATTAAATATGTCATTTACTTAGTAATTTCACTTGTCATATAACATCAGGCAAAGGGACTGCCGATGAAAACCAGCCCACTTTCAGCTAACTCTGGTACATTTACACTCACATGTACTGTACATGTCGCTTTTTTCAAATAGAAATGATTATTATTATTATTATTATTATTATTATTATTATTATTATTATTATTATTATTTTATTGTTGTTGTTGTTATTTTTAATGTGCGTCTAATTCAATCTATATTGTCATCACTTCTGCAGTGAAATTTAGGATACACAATATTCCTAAAAAATCTATTTGTTGGGCAGTACAATAAAAACAGTAAGACAATGGAAGACCAATGCACACACGTGTGCAGTAGTATTGTGTGAAACACAAGAAGAAAAAAATGATGTATACAATTTTTAAAGGGAAAGCATTTATGTCCCATCGTGAGAATTTCTCCAAATCTGTGTGAAACTAGGGCATCCCTAACTTTCTGTCTCAGCTGTGATCACACACCAGAGGTTAACCACTGTGCCACCTCCTCTGCGCCTACTCTTTCCATACTTGAGTTTCTTTGTTCTGTTGCTGTAAATGTTGTTGTCCAATGTCAATTCCCTTCAGACTGACTAAACAGCCTTGTGACTTTCTGGGAAACCTTTCATCTCCTTTTGACGGTCTGTCCGATGTGTTAATCACTTGTTTTCTTCCTCTGTGTGTTGCTAAGTCTTTAAACACAGAGAGGATACATCCACTTATTTTCTAAACCTACTGTTATTGCACAACCTACTGCACTGTCTACTACCTGACTCACTGTTTCTAAATGGATTCCCACAAAGGACCCGCTGTCATTTACTGTTTTGCACCTATAAGCCAATCTAATCAGCTTTATCTTTTAGATTTATGTGTTTTGGGCTTTTAGTTGTTAGTTAATGAATAAAGTGAGCTGCTGAACAGCTCCATCTCCTGGCTGTTGAATAGCTGCTTATGTTTGCCATGTGGATAGCTCAAGCTGTTGCAGATGCTAAGAACAGTGAGTGAGTGAGTGAGTGATTTATATGCATGAATATACACAAGAGGGTTAGACTGGTATTGGTTTGCCAATAGGTGGGCTTTGTAATAATGAATGCCTTGTATAGGTGAGTCATGTGGTCTATATGAGGAGGTTCCTTATACAGGCGGCACATTAGGTCTACAGAACCTACAGTTAAGTTTTATGATCAGGGTTTTAAATAGATTATGCTTTCTGTGGATCAATAATTAATTAAATCTAGGGAGTATCTCATTGTTTCCCTGGCATCCATCAAAGAATAAATTATGGGAGAACGTCTAAAGATCTGACGTGTCAGCTGTCAGAAGCTAAAACACAAAATTATTGGTGCAGGCCTTCAAAATGCTTCATTGATCACACACCACACACACACACACACACACACACAATCTAAACCCACCGAGAGGATAGGCCATTCTTGCTGCAGCTGGTATAGATGACTGGCTCGTCGTCATAGAAACTGCCAAGGGCAAGTTTCTGCCTGATGCACTCCCTTTCATTCCTCTGGGCCTGCCAGAGACAAGAGAAAAATACATGAATGTAAAAAATGACAGTGCTGATGCTGCTGCTTTAGTTCCATCTCCGCTTGATTGACCAAGTGGGTTATATTTGTGAGAAGAAACATTAAGTGTAGTTTGCAATTTAAACTAAAGCTATAAATAAAGTCTATGGAGCTGGGGGGAAATATGGATTATGCAGGTAAGGTGGATTAAAAGAGTGTGGCAAATCAATCCAATTCCCTGTCTTTCACACATTAGGATAATCCAGCTGTGGGCTCATAATGTCATTATAATTGTAAAAATATGTTTACCACACTATCAAAACTTAGCTAAAAACGCAGTTATTCTTTGTTCTCTCCTACGCTACAAAAAAGAAGATTATTAGATTATAGGTGCAGCTATGTCTGTTAACACTCCTCTTTTTTCCTATTCTGTCAACAAATGATCAGTTATGAATGAATCTCGCTGATTTTATCCTCATTAACAGTGCCCAGACAACATTCTGTTTTAACATGGAGAGAAAGTATACTTTAGTTTTTTTTTCACCAGACCTAAAAAAGAAAATAAATATCTATACTGTTTTGAAGCATTTGTCCAATTTTTGTAAATGCCATGAACATAATTCTAACCAATAACAGCAATCAAGGCATTTTCTCTCCACTCTTATTTTTTCTTCTGGACCAGAAATGAAGATTTACTTAGTTTCTCATCTTCTAGTTTCACTGTCCTGAATTAATGTTGTCATCGTTCCTCTCTTCTTTTTGTTTGATTTCCTTTTATGTCCTTCCCTGGATCATTTATCATTATCAGTAGCTGCCATTAGATCTCTTGATCTCTCCAACTAGGCCTATGTATATTTATATTTTTCTATGTAATACAATATCTTTTTTTTAAATGTAGTAATTTGAGCTATATGAGTTTCTGTACACAAATCTATCTTTTTTTTCTTGAAATATACAACGAAAAGTTTCACCATGACATGATTTCCAATTCTGGCTCCATAAGTATTTTTATATTCTTGGATTGTTCCAAGTGCCCACATCTCCCAAGGCTGCCTACTACTCCATGTCTTTTTGCCTGTGACACACCGCCATTGAAAAACACCTCTAAAATTAGAGGTGTTTCTGTTATCAGTCAACATGTTCTCTCTCTCTCTCAAAAAACTCAAAACCTTTTTTTTTTGTCAACCATAATTAGATAAGGCTGGGATGTAAGAACATAAATCCCAGTCGATCGCCTTCACTCTTGCAACCAACGCTCTGCCTCCATCTCATCCATTTCAGATGTCCTCCTTAATAGCAGACAGTCTACGTCACACCAACAACCTATTTTACCCTCCTAGAAGAAAGTATGTAGTAAAGCAAAACTGTAAATGATGTCAAATCATCTTCATTCATGGAACAAAGCATGTTATGAGATTACACACATATCCGTTATATGAGAGATGACATGACTTCACTGAGGAGATGCAAAAAACAGAGATTAACAGGTAACGACCACATATTAACATCCCTATGCCACCTCACATATACACAGCCGCTCGTCCATTATGGCCGACTCATCTACAGCAGATAACCCATGACGACTACTTCCCTGTAGATATCATGTTACATATTCTACACCTTTAGAATCACTAATTCATACAAACACAACTCCACACACCTGGTAAACGCGTTTCTCCTGATGCACCATCCTTCAGCGCATCGTACTGAAACAGCCGCCCTGCCCTTCTCTACACTGCAGTGAAGCTAGACCCAGGAGACCCTTTCGTATATTGCAGCTCCGTGTAGGAGAGCGAGGGAGGGAGAAGAGAGCTGTTAGGGGAAGGAGGGGAGGCAGCAGAAAGAGGAGGGGGGGGGGATGTGGGAGCAGGAGAGGAAAGAGTGGGAAGAGACGGAAGCGCAGGAGGAGAGGGAGATGGAAGAGGGAGGGGAGAGACAGACCTGCTCAGTGCTGCCAGTGCTCTCCTGATCCGTTATCAGCGCCTCCCTCATCCTCACTTGCCTTCTTTCTTTCTCCTCACCTCTTCATCTTTCTTTTAATCAAAAGAAAGGAACAAATGGCAGCTGCTAGAAAGCTGTGTCCTGACAATAGCAGATGGACCTTAGATAGATTTACAGATACAGGGGCACATGATTGATGGTGTGGTGGGTTAAAAGCCACATAGCCTGATGAATGAGACTGCAACACTGTAAAAAAACCATTAAAAAGGCTGATCAATAATAGCTCCTCTAATGAACGTGAGCACTTTTTAGCAGCACTGACATTTTGTTTTGTCTCCCAAAGGAGTCTCATCCAGCCCCATCCCACATCCCAGATTCAAACGTGATGAGCCGTGAGAGAAACCAGGAAGGGTGTTTGTGCCCACACGTGCGAAAGAGAAACACAAATACACACACACAAAAAGCATGTAGACCACACAGTTCCCACAGTGCTGTGTCACAATGTAGCAGCAGGCTGATCACAAAGCGTAACATTTTTAGTCAATTTTCATCAGGATCAGAGGCAGACTATCCTCAGTATACACCATTAGGATAATCATGGACAGTATAGTAACCAGATGTGTATAACCTCATATTGCAAATGCTGTCATGTACATTTTCTTTTATGTAATCAACTTTGCTTCTTGCTACTGGAGAATGTTTGAGTTTTTATCATTTGTCTGAGAACTGTAATTTGTATAGAAACCTGGACTTTTGCCAAATCTCTGAAAGATACAGTGGAATTTATCAGATCAAATGGTCTCTGAGGGAATAATTCAGTGCTTGTGTGGCTCAGACAGAAAGAAAGTCACTCACAGAGATGCTGGACAGTCTGGTTCTCCCTCCACTGTAACAGTCTTCTGCCTGTGGTGCAAAGATATACTGGAGTTCCTCGGCCCAACTGCGGCTGTTTACCATGCAGCCTCTTCCTCCTCTCTGGTGTTGTGTGTTGCCAGCGTCTCCACAGTCCTCCCACCAGTGGCCTGTTGTAGCCTTTCTAATGAACACCTGTCCCTCCTCTTCCTCATCCATGTCCACATCATAATCCCCCATAAAGACAAACTGTATGGAGAGGGTGGAGCAAAAGTCAGAGTTGGGGGAGGGATTAGGTGCCCTGGCTGGGAATATAGCCACAGATGGACTGAAGATATTCAAAAATGGGACACAGATTACTGACTGGAATCAACAGCTTGAATGCTTGCTGTGTCAATCTTGATAAAAAAAAAAATATCTTTGTGTCCTGTGATCATACAAACAATAACATAAATAGCCATATTCGTTGTCATAATATTTCCCATGTAGATGCCATGTTCCTAAACCTTTTCATTTAGTCTCTGTGAACAAAAGTCACAAAACATATTCTGTAAAACATACTGAACACAAATACATAGCATGGTCCATCCTAAATACTAAATACTGGTAAAATAAAAAGTCAAATTATATTTAGCGCATGCTGTAGATAGGACTTACCTTCAGTGTAAAGTGCAGAGTTATCAAGATACTTGAAATAAAAATTCAATTCAATAATAACAAAACAGAGATAAGCACAGCGTTGCATAACAGGACAATATATTCTCCCATGATGGACAGGCGATGACCACCAAAGGATGGATTTTTTAGTATTTCTTGCTCCTCTTCATAAAAGTTGTTATCCCTGGCTCAGTGTTCCATAATTCCAGTCGACAAATGCAAAAGAAAGGGAATAGGAAAAAATACAGACGTGAGCCCTTGCTTTCAAAGACCACCATTGCCTGTTTCTGTTGTCACGTGTGGCTTCGTTTCAGTGGTGTGTAGATTTGTGTGCGTGTGTGTGTGTCTCCATCGTCACGAGGTGCCCAGAGGAGAGAGTACCATGTGGAAATATATAGGAACAGACAGAATGGGGTGTGTGTGCACGCTGTACATAGGCACAAGGGGGATTCATATAAAATAACTAGAAGCAAAATAAGCTCGAGACATGGCAAAGATTTGAAGAAATCCAACCTTAACCAGGTAAAATTATTCTTCCTTCAGCTGCAGTACACAGTGTGATATTACATAAAATCAACCTTGTAACAGATCGTTTAATAACATTTCCTGAAACTGTAGCTACATTTCTCAACTGAAGGGTTAACCATTTTGTCAAAACTCCACAAACGTCTTGCAAAATGAAACACTGCTATCCATTCTCTCTTCTCAAACCGATTCTTTGATTACTTTATTTAAAACATTCCTCTATTTGCCTTCCTCTTACTCCGTTGTCCATGATGCTTGCATTTTTGTAATTTTCCAGGTGAAAAGATAATGCAATTAATTACTTTTTGCAAACATGGGATTTAGAATGTCTATGACAATTGAATTGTTCTGAGGGTTTGGCAGTCCAGCGTCTTATACATGAGCTTCAAGTTCTTGGAATTGTGAACGACAACCAATCTGAACTGGCGGTGCACAAATCTACCTCAGATGTGATCCACCACTTCCCATAATACTCAGAAAGTGACTTAATTTACTTCACCGCGAGCAATTGAGCATGACACGTCATAACAGACCAGCAACAGCGCAATTGTGACTCTCATTAGATACTGCCAGTTGCAGCATAGAGTAAATATCATGCAATCCATTGCTCCGGTTCATTTCAGGGTTGATATGGCTTTAAAGTTTCTAAGGCAGCCTTAGCATAAAAACTGAGTTGTTCTCACTACCACGATGTACAGTTAGGTATTAGTAACAATGTACTTATTGTTGGCAACCTGGAAATATAGAGGCCTTTAGAGTTAGCAGAAGTTGCTTCCCCCAGGGGTTGGTGCCATCATATTAGGTAATGGTAATAAAGATTGTACAGATTGTACAATCTGTAAATTGTTTGTAGATAGCTTGGTCTTTACAGTGGTTGCGTCAGGTGTAGCAGTAGTGGCATTACCAGGGGCAGGTGCCATCATATTCATGGATAGTAATAGCAATAGCAATATGCACTGCTCGGATTGTAATTGGAAAGAGACTGTTGCGTGACGCTTATGACGAGTCACGCTCCAGGGCTTCAAAGGGACTGGAAGTTTCCAAGGCTGCTGAGCAGGCTCAGGGGGTAATAGGTAGAAGCAGGTGTTCTGGCAGATCTTCTCAACATGGGGCAGGTGAATTTAAATGGAGTCTTCAACCAACTTAATGGCAACAGGTAATTTCTATCCTGAAAACAAGAATAAACAAAAATCTTAGCTGATAAGAGTTTAGCATTTGTAAAAAAGTTGGGTTCAACTCACTTTAACAGCTTAATAAACTGGAGCTGCATTCATTGATATTTTGTTTTGCAATACCATAACTTTTACTTAAAATGCCTTCCATCTTCTAATCCAATCCAATCCAATCCACTTTATTTGTATAGCACATTTTACAAACACAAAGTTACCAAAGTGCTGCACAGAAAACTCAAACATACAAAACAATTAATGTAAAATATGGTAAAAACTAAATAAGAGCATCTGGTTTAAAAAGTTAAAAAAAATAGATAAAAATACTAAATACTAAAATACAATAAAACAGTAAGAGCCATCAGAGGACCACACAACTCACATGGAGTTAAAAGCCAAAGAATAAAAATGTGTCTTAAGACGAGACTTAAAACACTCAACTGTTGGGGCTGTTCGGACATGGGGGGGCAGAGCGTTCCAGAGTCTAGGTCCAGCCACAGAAAAGGCCCTGTCCCCCCGAGTTTTAAGTCTCGTCTTTGGGACCACAAGCCATTTGGGACCATAATGGCTTATACATTGTTCTAATGAATTATAGATTATAATTAAATTGTATGTAAAGCTCTTAGCCAGTTGTTAGAGTATCACATTGCAGCCATCATAGGAAACAACCAAAATGAGGCCCAGAGCATTTTGCCATATTGAATGGCCACATGTTTCAGACACCTGGATCAAAGGTAGGAAACATGCATTGCCTGAAGGGAGGGAAAAAAAGGCCATTATTGGCCATATTTGGCCAACCACTCATGCGTCTACAGCTTTAACCAACTGACATTGTACAAGCTTGGTTGTGTTACAAAACAACCAACAATGTCGAGCTGCAAGCCAGCAGCTCCAGGTCCCGTGGCTTTTAACTTCATCTCACTTTGCCCACAGCGCAGGGAAGAATTCAAGCACCTCCATGCTGCTTCATCTGCCATGTTGACCACCAGCTGGGATGTCTGCTTCAAAATCCCTTTAGGAGTTAAAGAGTTCAGATACAAAGTTCATACTGGCCATATCACCTTTGTTTGAGTGCCATGTTGCATTTACATAATATCGAGTTAAGCACTTTTCCACTGAAGAGAATTCTTCCTGGCCTAACACTGTGCTGCACGTTGATTTGACCTGCGTCTCCTTCCATCTTTACCTGCCATACTGGAGATGCAAGCTCAGAGCATACAAAAAACACTTTGAAGCAGAACAACTGAGTCACAGGTTTCAATGCTGGGCACGTATAGCACCAGGTAATCAACCAGTCAGGTGCAACTTCAATTTAATTTATAGAATCAAATCATATCAAAAGTAATTCCCCCAAGAGCAAGCAATTAGTGTGACAGTGGAGAGGAAAAACTCCCTTTTAGGAAGAAACCTCAGCCAGACCCAGGCTCTTGGCAGGCGGTGTCTGACGGTGCCAGTTGGGGGTGTGATGCACAGCGGCAATAACAGTCACAATAAAAGTAATGGAACCGTGACTACAAATGGTAGTAGTTCATGTCATAGCAGGGCAGTGCAGGGCGTTACAGCGTGTACCTTGGCATAGCAGAGCATAGGTGGACACAGCGGGATGCAGCAGGGTTCAGCAGGACACTGCAGGCCTCACAGAGCGTAGCAGGGAGTGCAGCAGGATCACGGCAACAGCTGCAACCAAGATCTTGTTGCCAGCCTAATCCAAGAAATACAGTGTTCATGGAAAATCATCATACCCTTAAAAAATACTTTTTGCCACATTACACCTTGGAAATTAAATCTAACTATATCCTGAGGTAATAACACATTAAACCGCTTAACATCAAAGTGACAACATTTTGAAACATTTTGACAATTAATCAAATGTAATTAGTAAAATACCTGGTTTGGATTAGTGATCAGCCCCTTAGAGTGATAACATCATTACTTGGATACAACCAGTTAATTTCCAGATCACACACCATGCTAACTGCCGCCCACCTAACATCAATTGTAGTGATTTTGCAAGGCAACGCAAAGAACACACCATTGTTGGAAAGGTGCTTTCAAAAGGGCTCCGGGATAAAGTTGTGGAAAAGAGCAAGTTAGGAGAAAGATACAAAAACATTTCAGAGGCTTTAACCAGCCCTTGGAGTATCTTGTAGAGCATTATGAAGTGGAAAGCTTATGGCACCACCAGCACCTTGTCTATATTGGGCCGCCCCTTCAAACTGGATGACCAAGACAGGAGGACAATCAAGCTATCAAGAGGCCAATGGCAACTGTTGAAGGATTTACAAGTTTGAAAAAGGGCCACACAGAGGCTTGTTTGTGCTTTGCGAGGAAACATACGTAAAGGTTCTAATGCCATGTGGAAAAAGATTTTATGTTCAGATGAGACCAAGATTGAACGCTTTGGACTGATTTGCGTTATGTTTGGTGAAAACCAAACACAGCACACCACCCAAAACACACCATACCTAGTGTGAAGCACGGTGGTGGCAACATTATGTTGTGGGGGTGTTTCTCTTCAGCAAGGACTGGGCAATTGGTCACGGCTGAAGGGAAAATGGATGTTGCCAAGAACACTGAAATTCTTGAGGAAAACCTGCGGCCCTCTGCTAGACAGCTGAACTTGGGCAGGTGGTTCACCTTCCAGCACGACAACGACCCTAAACACACCGCCAAAAAAAAAAAAACTATGCAGTGGCTTAAGGCTAAGAAGGTGAACGTCCTTGAGTGGCCAAGTCAGAGCCCTGAGATAAATCCAATTGAAAATTGGTGGATGGACAGCAGTCAATTGTCAATGATTTTCTAAAGAATTTTTCTGGGCTAAAACAAAGGACTCTGCTGAGTAAACTTCCCAGAACTAGGTTAGGAACAATCATTTCTGGGACAGGACACACACAAGTAGAAAGGGAGAGGAGAGAGCAGCTCAGTGTACCCAAAAAGGAAGGAAGGAAAGGAAATCCCAAGGGGTCTAGAACTATAACAGCCTAACAGAGACAAGGAGAGGTGCCAGGTCAGGATAGAACTCTCCCCAGCTGGACCGGGCTGTACTGGCCAACCTCACTCTACTTTTATGATATGGTAGATGAATCTGATTACTAGGACGATAAGCAGGTGCGCCTGGCTAGGCGGACGCTGCAATTCCTCACTCCCTAACTATAAGCGTTAGCAAAGAGGAGGGTTTTCAGGTTATTCCTATGTGGTGACATGTCTGCCCCCGGAGCCCAAACTGGAAGATGGTTCCACAGGAGAAGAACCCGATAGCTGAATGTTCTGGCTCCCAACTTACTTTTAGAGACTCAAGGAACCAAAAGAAGCTCTGAATTCTGGGAGTGTAGTGCTCTAGTGGCACAATCTATACAAATAAATTTGTCATGAGTTTCCTGTTTATATTAAACGTATTGCTTTTAGTGTAGACATCTTTCTCAGGAGATCACTTAAGTCCAGTAGATTAAAAAATAATTATAGCTACTTCTAATGTGTATCAAACAATTCCGTCAGCTCTTTGGTCAGTTATTCTTCTGGATCCAATGTTGGGGAAGGGTGACAATGCACAAAAATACAGCATGTACAGTGTTGGAAATGCAGTGGTGCCCTTCATCATTTCAGAGAAATGAAGTTTCTAGAAGCCAGGCATCACTAGGCCTCCGCTAAATTGATTTTGAAATATAACTGAAAAAGAATATAACATTTAAAGCTGAATTTGTATCACTTTTAAATAGTCCTCCTTGTCTAAAAGCACCCGAGGTCACATAGTTCTGAAAAACTGGGCCAGACTTCCTCCCTTAAACTCCCTAGTTTCTCCACACTATTGGCCCCTGGGGCAAGTGAAAAACAGTTAGGGACTTTGTCATCTTTTGGTAATTATATTTCTAACCCTACCAAGTCCTTCAATGAAGAAGGTGCACAAGGCTACAATCTTGACTGAATGTTAAGAACGATTATCAAAACCAGAGGCTTTTCAGATGCCAACAATCATCAATTTCATAAGTGAAAGGGTTGATTCTGCACAATTCTGTATTAAAAATAGCTCCGTTGCTCAATAGTAAAGCATTTTAATATCTGTACACCTCATGTACAGAGAGCAACATGATCATTTCTGGGGAAGGTGAGGGTTAACATATAACGTATAAAGAACTGAAAGGCTCACTCATCCAAACAATGTATAAGGGTGCAGCAGGGTAGCCTGAAAAAAGCAGAAGATGAGGAAATTGAAGGTTAACTTGTTGAAGTTGATCCATTTTCTTTGTAATTTGTGTAGTCAATCTGGCTCAGGAGTTAGATAATAGGAATGCCAGGATATAGAGGAAAAGGAGAATGGACATCCTGTCCTTTATAGCAATCAGTTTGTTGTAGCAGTAGGTGTTTCTGGCTCAGGAGTTGGATAGTTGGGATTGAAAGAATGGAGGGGGCTATACAGGATAGTAGGGATTAAGGATATTTGTGAGAGTGGACATGGTGTCCTTGAGGGAGAGCCATTGGTGGTGTCATCTCAGCCTCAGGAGTTACATATTGGGGATTGAAACGATAGTAAGGGTTGAAAGGATTTTTGTGAGAGTGGTGGTGATGGTGGTGTCCTTCGGGGAGAGCCACTGGCGGTGTCATCTCGTGACAAGGATTAAGGATTTTTGAAAGAGAGCTCAAATTTTCTCAACTATCTGATGACACAGTTCTTTTTTTTAAAGGATAAACAACAAATTGAAAACTCAATCAAAGAAATACAATCCTTCTTGCTGGCATCAGGTTTAAGACGTAACATTTCAAAGTGTGTAATTCTGTGTCTGTATAACACTGATGAAACACGTGTGATATACCAGTGACAAATAGTATTAAATAGATTGGAATTCATATCTCTAAAGATCTAAAGGAACGACAAGAAAAGAATTTTAAGTCCAAAATACAACAAATTAAAAACATATTCAATATGTTGCTTCAGAGAGATCTGTCCATGTTATGTATTCTGAGTAAAGCGGATGGCATTTCGAGATTTATTTATCCTACCCAATCGGCTGGGAGGAGGCCTCGGGAAAGACCCAGGACTAGGTGGAGAACCTGGCCTGGGAACGCCTCGGGATCCCCCAGTTGGAGCTGGTTAATGTGGCTCGGGAAAGGGAAGTTTGGGGTCCTGCTGGAGCTGCTCCCCCCGCAACCCGATGCTGGATAAGCGGATGAAGATATATAGATGGATGGATGGATTGATGGATGGATGGATGAATGGAATCTCTGTTTATCCATCAATCCCTCTGTAAAGAAATAAATGACATTTCAATTAATTCTATTTGGAAAAACAAATGCCACCGTTTAAAAAAGGAATTTTTAGCAGCCCCAAGAAATGCAGGTGGCATGTAAATATAAGACTTTATGGATGTGAACAGTTAAAATTAAATTAAGTTACCGCGAAAGCTATCTGAATTTCACCAGCAGGTGCTCAATGCTGCAAAATTATGCTTTATACATATTTTTTCTTCTCACAGAACTATTATTTGGTGTTCATAACCAGAAAGAATAAATCTTTATATATACACACAACATTGGGTTGATAAGAATATTATTTTTATTGCAGACTTACAAAATTATTTCTTCTAAATCACTTCTTAATTATGAGGACTTTCTTAGGTCTAAAATCTTTCCTATCACCTACAAAAAATACTAAATGGTAACAAATGCTAGACCTAGTGGAATTCTTCAAATAACAAATGTCACTCTAAGAGACAAGAATTGGATCTGGCTTTCTTGGTTGATGGAATAAATATTAAAAGTCATAAATGTACAAATAAACATAAGGAATTACTTCCACAGCAAAAGGAAAAATCACTCCACGGGGGGAATTTGTTTGGAACTCTTTATATTCTAACATACACTGGGAATCCACATAGCTTCCACCATACAAATTATTTATCCCCAATAAATTGAAAGAATTACAATTCAAAATACTACACAATATTTATCCTCCTTACAAATTTATTTCACGATTTGCAGCTGTGGGTAGTAAATGTGAATTTTGTATTGTATTGAAGAAGAAACTATTATACATCTATTCTGTGAGTGTCGGTTTTCTGTGGAGTTCTGGGAAAAAAAATTGATAATTATCTAAATATTAAAAAAAAAATCAAATTAAAATTGGAAGCAAAATACGTTATTGCTAAAACAAAATACATAGGATAGTTAACCTACTAATTCTACAAGGGAAGTGTCATACCCATAAAGCAAAATTTGCTAAATCTCGGCCAGCTTTTACTCACTTCAGAATTTAATTTCTGAACTTTTGAACCTATCCAAATTATTAACACTTGTGTTGTCTCCAGTCAAAATTGAAAATTAACACTTTTGAGTGTTTTTTATGTTTAACTTTAAATTTTGGTCCCTTTTTTAAACACTTGACATTTCACTGTGTCACTTCTGACATTTAACACTAAATTAACTAGTTTTACAGTTACTTGCGGAATTTATGGTCAATAAACCTCATTTATAGGAAATAATACCTAATGTTTGAGTTAGAAAAGCAGAAATTAGACTAAAATTAAAGGAAAGTATGTTGATGGATAATCACAGACTAGAACATCAACTTTTACTCAGTACTATTTCAAAACTTCTATTCTTTTTTCAAATGCTATAAAATTGAATCAGGCATCCTAAAATTAATATAAGCATAGAGTTGTACTTGCCAAAGAGCATTGTGTGGAATCAATCAGGTTACTTTGGGTAGTTACAATTGGGTAGTTAAAAAGAACATTGATATAGGAAAACGGGTCTATTTGACCTGAGGAAAACACAATGATTAATGTAATGTTTATAAAATCCAGTCCTTTCACATCTGCTAAACTGAGTTTAGAAACCTGAAACATAGAACCAAGTCCTTCAGTAAAACTCGCGCACACGCACAATGCCATTACCCCGATTAAATGTTTGTTAAGCCGATAAGACAAACTAGGAGATTCAGATGCGATCAATTTCATATTGAAAGGTTACATTGTAAGTCATCAAAATGTTACGTATAAGAGGAAAAGCTCAGTTGGTCAAGAGTAAAGCCTTTTAATAACATCTGTTACTTATGTAGACAGTGCCCCAATTTCTGGGTAGTTGAGCAATAACAAAATATAAATTGAGGGTCATTTATTCAAACTTATCAAAAGGGTATTGGTGAGAATGGACATGTGGCCCTTCAGGGCCATCAGTTTTTTTTCATTGTAGTAGTCGGATATTGAGTATTGAAAGGAAAGTATGGATTGAAAGGATGCTTTTGAGAGACAACATGGTGTCCTTCAGGGAGAGCTGGTGGTGTCATTTCTAGCTCAGGTGCTGGATATTGGGGAAAGAAAGGATAGAAGGGATTGAAAGGATATTGGCAATCTAAAGGATATTCGGGAGAGTGATGGCGTCCTTCAGGAAGAGTCATTGGTGGTGTCGTTTCTGGCTCAGGAGTTGGATATTGGGGATTGAAAGGATAGTAGGGATTTAAAGGATATTGGCAATCTAAAGGATATTCGGGAGAGTGATGGCGTCCTTCAGGAAGAGTCATTGGTGGTGTCATCTCAGCCTCAGGAGTTGGATATTGGGGATAGTAGGGATGGAAAGGATATTTGAGAATGTGGTGATGATGGTGGTGTCCTTTAGGGAGACCCACTGCTGGTGTCATCTCAGATTCTG
This sequence comes from Etheostoma spectabile, assembly GCF_008692095.1. NCBI lineage: Eukaryota > Metazoa > Chordata > Actinopteri > Perciformes > Percidae > Etheostoma > Etheostoma spectabile. Next base: position 6,862,375 of record NC_045744.1, read on the forward strand.
GAGTTGGATATTGGGGATTGACAGGATAGTAGGGATTGAAAGAATATTGGCGATTGAAAGGATATTTGTGAGAGGGGTGATGACGGTGGGGTCCTTCAGGGAGAGCCACTGGTGGTGTCATCTCAGATTCAGGAGTTGGATATTGGGGATTGAAAGGATAGTAGGGATTGAAATATTGGTGATCAAAAGGATATTTGTGTGAGGGATGATGGTTTTGTCCTTCAGGGAGAGCCACTGGTGGTGTCATCTCAGCCTTAGGAGTTGGATATTGGGGATTGAAAGGATAGTAGGCCTTGAAAGGATATTGGGGATCGAAAGGATATTTGAGAGAGTGATGGTGTCCTTCAGTGAGAAGGATAGTTGTTGTTGTTGGTGGTGGTGGTGGTGGTGGTGTTGTTGTTTCTGGCTCAAGAATTGGATCTTGGGGACCAAAAGGATATTGGGGTTGAGGAGGGGCTGGAGGTTTGGGACACCAGAGTGAGACTGGACGTCCCTGCCAACGCATAGGAAGCACATAACTTCCATCCTTGGAGAAAAAAAACAAAAACAACACAGAATAACAACAGTGTATAAGTTTGCTTGAGTCAATTACATCTTTAGTATATAAAAAAAGGTTGTTTCATGTTACACTGTATTATACACGACAACATGCACTAAAAAACACTGGAACCATCTAATGGCATTTTTGTATGAATCACTTATCAAAATAGTTGCAAATGTCAATAATTTCAGCCCTTGTTACACCATAGTTGTTAGTTTTACGTTGCCAGGATTAGCCACTGATTGTCAAACTCTCCATTCTGGAGTACAGCAACAGTTAGCATTAAAAAGTATTACCTTTTGAACCATGTTGCAGCCATCATAGGGAACCAGTATGACAAGCCCAAAAGAGTTCCTCTGCATGGTGTAGCCACAGTTGGAAGGAACTTGGGACAGAGGTAATGGAGGTGCATCTGCTGTGGGGGATGAACATATCATTGAGAATATACAAAAATTAATGGGAATACCTACATTGTATATTTTTAATTAGGCTTTAGATTTTATAATTAGAATGACCTTGTTCCACAGCAAACTGTGAAGCTCCTGGTCCCACTGCTCTGAACCTTAACTGGTCCCAACCACACTGCAACGAGGGCGACATGCGCTTCCATTCTGCTTCTCTGGATCTACCATTTTGTGTTCGTCCTTTCACCCAGCCTGAAAGGGGACACTGATTATTTTACATTGCAACTTCAAATGTTCTACTCCAGTTTCTATGTTTTGTCTTGTTTCAGAAAATGAATCAGACCACCCTTTCACCTAAGCAACACTGATAATATAGGTACAGTCTATACATTGGAATAGAAGTGATTTTTCTTTACACATTGTATAGGTAACTCAACTGGGATATTTTATTTATTTAAAATCACTTTTTTGATGTATGCATTTCAGATGCAACCAGACGTTTTCTTCTTTGTGATTTTTACTGTGTTGTACTGTTTTGTATTTCTCAATTCAGTCAGAAACTGAACACTTCAATACATGAAAGTTAATGTTTACCTGCAAATTCTGCTTGATATTCAGCATCCTCCTCCCAGAAGTGTTTGAGGTTGACTTGCTTGTCCTGTCTATGACTTGTGGCCAAGACCTGACCCTTTCTCAAAAACTCTCCCAAACACAATTTGCCCCTCTTTGAAACCTATCCTTCTGGCTTTATCGGCTTTTTTTTGCCACTCTGTTTCCGTCAGTCGATTACAGTCTACTGTTTGCTCCAAATAACACATCAGAATAACAGCTGCAATCAAGTAAACAGTAGCGCTTTTCCCTTTTCCTTCATACAACATTCTGTGGCACATGACTCCTAGAAATGAGGCAAGCTGATGGATTGTACGCTGCCACAACTTCTTAAGCTGGAACATTCTCTGTGAGTGGCTGCTGCAACAACCAATCAAAAGCGGCCAGAGGTGGGCTTTTTGATGTGGTTCTGTAATCAACTGACATTTTTTTCACCTGGGTAATGCTGTCAAGGAATCTGCTGTTCCGCATCCCAGTCCGGTAGGTGGCGGTAATGCACCTTAAACTGGTGGTCAACCGCCGATAAAAAGTCAGAAGAAGAAAAAAAATTAAAAATGATGATGATGTCAAGGTTGCTATCAGAGACAGGCAGCAAGGTACAAAGAGTGAGCTGGTTATTTTAAGATGTCATTTTCAATGTTTGTTTTCCCAGTTCAGAACCAGATTTATCTCACTAAATAAATACATAATAAACTGCAGAGTCTTAACTGAGAGGGGCACAACCACTCCAGAAAAACTTTAAAGCATGAGTAACCGCGTGAAATTGTGGATGGAAAAGTAGGTTTTGAAACAAAGTGGAAAAGCATATCCCTTTACAAAACCTTTAAAAAAAAACATCAAATAAAAACCTCATAAACTGTTAAAATGGCTGTGTTCTCCTTTACCATTTACATAAGAATTACTTAGTAGAGCCTAAGAGATCACTCTTTATCTAAAACAAAGATAATGTAATACAACCATGAAAAGGACCTTGAGATTATATTGTTTGGTAAATCAATAAGGAACTTTGAAGATCAACAGTTGCCTAGCCCTAGTCAGGAAAGCAATGGGAATTTGAACATGTACAGCTCCATGACAACTGGGAAACCTTCATCTGCAGAGGAAGCTCTAGAACAGCTCTGGACCTTGAGGTGAGGTTGTTTTGTCCTTTTTTTTTGTTGTCTTGAAATCGACTGAAACATTACCGATCTGATTTTGGCATATTCATTTAAATTTGGAAATACCAGTCAAACACTCAAAACTCAAATAAGTAGCAGTGGATGACTACATCTACATATTAAAAGATCTAATTTGGATAGATTCCAAAATAAATCCAGATTCATCCTAACGAGATTTGAAATTGTATCCTTTACAGGAAGTGTACTTCTTTTCTGCAGACCACGTTGATGGAGATTACAGTCAGCACTGTGACAATATTGTACAGTATATTGTAATTGTGTTGCATAATATTCATGGGTATTTAAACCAGTCAGCCAGTGGCCAAAATGATAGTACCTTTACACATTGCTATTTCATCTCCAAGGTTACTGACAACACAGCAAGTGTGAGTCATTGGGGTGAGTGCATTACTGTACAACGTATGTACTTGTGTTTTTTTGTAGGTGTGCTATTTTTATTGCAATATGTCCCACTCAAATTAAGATATAAATTCAATATACTAAATACAGTTAATAGGTGTACTGCTTTACCTCATATTTATTTTAGGTTTTTATGTCAGTCTGACCTTTGCCTGTCTCCTTATACATGTAAAGTGATTACATATTTTGGAAAATATGAAGCTGATTAATGTACTGTATAAGTGTGTGTAATAGAGACATAATGTGGTTCAGAATCTTTGAGATGTTTTTCAAGTGATTGCTTCCTAATCTATTTTCCGGTAGCCTATACTGTATATTCATCTTCAGGAGGAAAGAACACAGTAACTTTACTCCAGTCAGAAGGACAGACAAAAAGATGATGTCCAGCTCTTCCTGTAAGTCTGCTCCATTACATTTAAAATAAATGAATGAATTATTAGAAAATAAAGCTAACTGCAAAGGAAAATCTTTAGGTTCCTACCTTTTCACACCAGTGTTTACTATCAATAGTAGGACTTGATCCAGCAATTCAACAGTAACTTTTGTTTACCATTAGATCATTTAATTTATTTAAACTCTTTATTGATCCCCTATGGGGAAATTACAATTTAGATGCTGTTGCCGCTACACTAGAGCATGAGCTCAATGTGCCACAACCAGTCCTGGATGACCACGTAAGACAGATCAAGTAGTAGACAATACACAATTGTTTTTTTTTCCTTTTCAGCTCTGTTTTGTAATCAATACATGCATAATATATCATAGTTTTACTTCATTTGATTTGTGTTTTTCTCTGGGTTTGGTAAGCGGATACCAGAGGGCTGTCCACAGTCTGTCAGTGACCCACCCGCCTATTGTTTCAGAGCAGCAGGAGTTCTGAGGTACAATCGGGAGTCTGACAACCACAGGATAAACTTAACAACCATTCTTCCAGCGGTACTAAGATCACATATCTATTGGAAATTCCCGCACAGAAACATGGCTTTATGTCACTGATTAGTCCAGTTTAACACTCTCTTGTCCAGTCCCAGCCTCAGACAGAATACCCAGTGAAATGTGAATACTGTGGACAAAAGGCCCAACCTCCACTGGATCTTCCAGGGGCACAGGGGCCAGAGGTGAGAAAGAGAGTCAACAAACACATTTCATGTACATGTACATGTACCTGATGCACTGCTGACCTCCTTGCATCCTCTTTTGTGTCCATCTTAGACCATGCCACTCTTCTGCTGTGTCCAGTGGCAGCAGCTGTGTAAGACGCTGGTGAAGTGGAACCGTTTGGTTGAGAGGAGATGTGACCTGAGGGCTAGTACTCCAACATCATCATCAGGAGACCAGCCAGCCACAGAGATAAACGAGCGTCTCTTCCAAGGCAAAGAGATGGAGGATTACAACAAGTTTACCCTGGATTTACCGAGTGGACTTGGGTACAAATTGGCATCTTAAACTGTTTGTTTTTTTTAAATCTAATCCAACACACATAAACACAAACATAGTAAAATGATAATGTTAATACAGAAAACCTTACAGCATCAAAGTCAAGAGCAATGTGATCTGTATGCTTTATTTTTTTAGAAAAACAGAATTGAGTATCTACGAGGATTTCTCAATCCAACTACCTGTAGCAGCAACCTGTGAGTAACGGCTCAGTAAGCAACATACAAGTTGACAGCTTTAAATCTGGTCAAGATGAACAGAAATTAACTGGCATAGCATGTGCAAAAGGTATCTATGTGACTTTAGATTGTGACCTTAAATAGGTCTGTGAAACTGATGTGAGTTTGTTCTGTGCTATTGTTTAGTTGCCCCGAAATCAAAGGTACTCACCTTCCGGCTCTCTTGTGCTCCAGAACAAGGATGCTGGACAGTGTACCCTGAGAAGCACGTGAAAATAAAAGAGCAAGAGGAGCAGGTGTTAGTCCCTTTTTGTGCCCACAAGCCACTTCAGTTTGGCGTGTGTCATTATCAGGTATACCAGATATCAGTTTTCCTTTATTAAAGCCATTATACCTTGCCTTAATTGAAGTATTAACAAATAATCTTTTTTTTTTAAAAAGAAGTCATAGAAGTCTACAAATATGTATATAAGTTATCTTTGCACATAATTATAAAAAAAAAAACATGTGGCCACACTGTGTATGATCAATGCATAAATCCCCAAACACATAATAGTTGTTCTTAACAAATGTTACCTTTTTGTTATTGTGAATAGGCAAAACATTTATGATTATAACCATTTATGGCTATTAAAGGGTTCCTCCAGCAATTTGTGATTCATAAGTTAGATGACAGACAGATTTTAAAAAGATTGGTCAAAATCAGAGCAGCAGAGACCGAGATATCTTGATTTTTTTTTTGTCCCTATTGCTCAGGCTCCAAAGAAACTTGATCTTACATTTCCCATAATGCAGTAGCTTCTCTTGTAGTGGAGGCTTTCTATTATAAATTTGTGGTCAACATGAACATCTTTTGACCTTGTATATGTAATTCTTATATGTTCACAGGATGGAGCAGAATTTCTCAAGAAGTATTATTCCAATGGCATGACATTTCTTACAGTGTTCCCTGATGGCTCTGCTCAGGTCTTGTATCCACTCACAAAGTAATCTCTGTAGCAAGTGGTTTCTGTTTTAACTGGGTTTTGGCATGGAGACAAAGAGTGTTTTACTGTATGTGCAATACTGTGGGTGTTCCTATCCTTATCGTCATGGTAACAGCTATCCCTCCGGCCTCTTGGCTCTCATTGTCGTGGTCACTGAAGTAAATGGTAGGGTCTGCATCGTGTATGATGATAGCAATGCCTCCTGTCAACCAATTAGAGCAATGTTCCAGTCTGATGGCAGGGCGACGTGTTACCACAACAACGGAAACATATGGTACTAAAAGGGTTTTTATATAAAGAACTCCATTTCTTTATTTAAAATGTATAGCATTAATATTACATTTGTAATACATTTTTATATTTAGGTGAACATAAATTTAAAAATTAGGCAAATTAATATCCTGTTTCTGTACTAATGGGTGTGTTTAATGTATGGTTAAGCATAACCAATAATGTGTGATGTATGCATGTGCATTTATGTTGCAGGCTGACCTTAAACAGTTCAGGCGGCCAGTGTTTGGATGAGGCGGGTGCCAAGGTTCGTCGGTGGAGCTGGAGCAGTCCCACTCCCCTGCAGCCAGTCTTCCTGTCCATTAACAAAACTGTTGGGGTGCGAGTCCTCGAGAAGGAACAAGTGTTTGTTTCTTTTCTGGCAAAAGGCCAACAGACAAAATTCAGTGTGGGTGCCTGCTGCGCTCAGGTGAAGCATTGTTTCCTGTTTCTAACCAACTTCATGTTTTCTGTCCATGTTCATGTAGCAGTTGACAGCATTTCCAGCACTGTTTCAGTAACTTTTTTTTTTTCCTCCAGTGTGAATGTAAAACAGATGGTTCAGGGCCATCAGTATTAAAGGAAGAGTTTGTGTTGGCAGCCCGGATTAGGATCAACACGGCCCTTCGACATCTCAACCAGTACCTGATGACACCCTCACATCAAGGCCCTCACCTCCAAGCTTTTCAGTCTAATGAGACTTAATTCAGCTTAAAGGTTTATGCTATGGAGGAAGAAAGAGCCTTCATCCATAGGTGCCTTCAGTCTTTATGTACCATTAATAAAGTACATAGTGACGTGACAACAGCAACTATTCTATGGCATAAAGACAGTCACACTCTAAATAGCGGTTCAAAAAAAATTTGTTTCCATTTTTTTTGTTTGACTTTGATTTGAATACCAGAGTAATTAAAAGGCAATCAGACAACATATCAAACATTACCATAAAAAATTTGTTTTTTCTACATAACTTAATGGTTCTTTTTAGGAGGTATGATGGCATTTACATTACAATACTGCACTGTTTTCACTCCTGGATACTATTTTGAGATCACAAAAACTAAAACTAAATTCAGTTTCATGAAACCCATAGGGAGTGATCTCAAAAGGTAAACAGTTTTTTGTGCATACTGGATTATATTGCCAACAAATAAAAGTTATTGTAATTTTGTTCCCTAAACTTTCTTCACTTACTAAAACTCATTACCAAGTTATGTGACTTTACTGTCGGGAATATCCAAAATTCAAGGGGTGTGTATGGCACTGTGATGTCACAAAGTTGTAGTCTTACATTGTATTAGCCCTTAATCTGATTTGTGTCCAATCAGTGTAAACCCTCAAGTCTTCCTGAGGTTGAGCAGATGGCTAAGAGATGTGCACTAATGAATCAAGCAGGCCGCCTGCTTTACCAAACAAACAGCAATATCTCCCAAGATATTAAGATTTCCTACTTTTTCTCTCAGGTAATTTAACGACTGAAACTCAGGATATCATTTATAATACCCGGTTCCCCCACAATCAATCCGTAAACCTCGACACCACACCACTACCCCGCAGTTGAATAGTTACAATATGTTTTATTAATCTTCCTTAAGGTTATGCAAATATAAAAATTATTCAGAAATCATATCAAGACAATTTCCCAATGTTATTTTCACAACAGTGATTGTAAGTGTTGCATTTTCTACACGACTAAGCTATGTTTAGAACAATAAACTTAAAATTCTACATGTGGCTCAGTAGTACAAATGACACGTTTTTTTTTTTATATATTCACATAGATAAATCATACGCAGAAAGTTGTAAGAATCAATGTTAAATCTCTCCTTAAGGGACCACCAAAGTCACTTGGATGAAATCTGCAGTAGTATGAATAGTACAATTAAACGACAAACTAATGGCCGGCACTGTTGCCATGGATCCCACTCTGGCGTCAGGGGCGGGGTGTCTCCAAGGGGCATGGTGAAGATTGATGGGACATCCAGTCTGTGCTAGCAGTCTTCCTGCCTTCAGCGCAGACCTTCATAAACATCACTTCACAGCCCAATGAGAAACCCACCTCAAACCTAGACAGGAAGAGAGGGAAAGCAGATCAAATAAAAGTAAATAAAAATAACTTTCCTCCGGCCAATATGTCTAAAGTAAGGAAAAACATGATTATAAGCAAAAGACTGATTATACAAAAACACAGTGCTATGAACACTACTGTACTTACATGGAGGGGCTTTAGCTCAAGCCAGGATGTGACGAGTAGGGTTAGGAGTGGTGGTGTGATCCTGTGTTCATGTGAACATTCATCTTCATCTCGTTGTCCAGAATTTGCACAAGCTGCTGCATGGAGGGAAGGTGACCCGACTCTAGTTTTGACCACACTGGAACATCTAAAGAAAGATAAATTACTCCACTGTAATTCCCTGCATGTTGTTCCATCGCCACGCAACTTTATTCATATGATATTGTCAACGACTCAATTGATTTGGAACCAAAAGCATTGGGTTCAGTCAATAATCCTATTGTTGTGAATCCCAGACTCACCATTTAATGTGATTTCAAAAGCTCCGGTAGACATACACTGGTTTTCAATCATATTGCTGAGGAAGAACACCATCATGCAGGCATATATCTGAAAGAAAGTTGAGTTAAAAAGTTCTGCACGAAAACTTTTTAGGGGTTTTTAGGCTGAAGATTTGATTCAGAAATCGATTTTCGATTCAAAAACGCTTCTAACAAAAAATTTGATTTTTGGAATTATATTAATTGATTTTGAATTGGTAGAGCTTGAATCGATTCATGAATGTGACTGATTTTTTGCACACCCTTAGTAGGTTTAATAATGCATTCTTAGTAAAACATTAATCTGGTAGTTCAATTCAAGTCACCTGTAAAAATTATATTTGTTTGTTAGGATTAGCAAAATAAGTTCAAACCAAATGCTTAAGTCTCTGCTCTGTATGCAATTGTAAGATTGTTCTGATAGTCATCCGTTTGAAATACATACAAACCCCATTACATTTTATCAGCCTCAGCTTTCTGTTCTTTTTGTTTTGTTGGAAAATATCAAATCTATCTTTGGGGATAACAGATCCAAGCAAAACAATACCTAAAAACACAACCTGAAGACTCCGAATGAGCTAATTAAACCCCAGGGGTTTGAGTTGTGCTCGTCAGTGTGTATGTACAACTGAATAAGATCAACACAGCCAAACTAAAGCCCACTTTCCTCCATTTATAAGAATCGTATGCTTCTGTGCAATAGCTTTGGTGATGACTAGCAAAATAAATGCTCAGCTGCATCAGTGCAAATTCACCAATAGGATCAGACCTTTTATGAATCCTATAATTCCAGTAACCTTACCTTATTTCCCTGGCCCCACTCCCAGATGCCTGGGGCTTGCATACCAAAAAGGGCGAATGGGTCCCTGCCGATAATAATCAGTCCAATCACCAACAGTTTGAACACAGACAGGAAGGAAGCAACGTGTCTGAGGAAAAACAAAACAAAAACTGTCTTTTAATACAATTTCTAGACAACAAAAGATTGTTAGAGATATATTACAGTTATCTGGAGAGATGAGAGTCTGTAGTTTGTCTTAGAGGACGTTAGTCATGTTCAATAAATAAAATATGGTTTCACTTCTGAGGCAATTTTAACGTTAGTTGTACACTGTGCCGACGGAGAAAGGGGGTGGACCATGATTTACACAAATTAAGTTCCATTGTGTTGCATAAACAAGGAAATGGAGTCAACTGCAGCACTGGCTTAAACCTTGTTTAATATTGTCAATGGAGTTTTTTGTCGGGTGCAAATACAGCAATGTGTATGGATAGATCTGGCAATGCGAGACAACACTTAACCTGTAACACAGAGCCTAAATCCCGTTTCATCCGGTTTTACTACCTTCAAAGTGGGTAAACTACATCCTGTTGGCGGACACATGGTTATTCTCCCAGTGACGGAACCAGAGATAGACACGGCAAAAACCAAAGAAAAACACTGGAGAATTTTAAACCCAGGTTGTGATACGGTCATTTCTTTAAATGGAGCTAATCTCTGGTGTGTTATTAAGTGCAACTGATGAGGACCTGAGGGTCTTAGTGACACCACGCCTTTAACTACAACACCTGGGACAAATGCAATTGTCACACATAAGAGACCCAGGGGCTAGATTATAGGCCCACAGTATGTTCCTTATAATACTCTTATTTAGACCTTTGTTCCAAAGTAAAAAAAAAAAAAACAACATCCCCAAGTTAAAGAAGTGTGTTAAGAAGAACCCTGTTTGGCTTCCTTCTGTGAATCTAGAGCACAGAGTTCCCCGCAGAGCAGGATCTGCCGAGATTTGCCAGAAGACGGGAAATGTGCCTTGCCAGACGTCTGCAGCTCCACCCCCTCCATGCACTCGTGCCCATAAGCACTTGCGCCAATTTTCAAAAATACTGAGCACCCGTGTGTGCCAGACTGCCAGTAAGCTACAATAATTTTAAATTAAACATTGCTGTTGGTGCTAAGTGGAGTGTCTGTCATAGTGTGATTGGTTATGTTGCTAGGCTACTAGACAGTTGGTATTGATTCTTAATTTCCCACAAAGCTGATTGCAGTTCCTTGTCAGTTAAACTTTTCATCTCCAGTCCTATCTGTTTTAGTGAGAAGTGGCACTGTCCTGAGTTGAAAGATTATTATTGAGTTAATACGCACGTGGGTTTGTGTCAGCCATTGTCTATTTCCCAAGGTTCTAAAACACAAACATTTGACTACTTATTTACTTCTTTTAAAGGGTGTGTGGCCATGAGCACCCACGGAGGAAAACATAAATTGGCACCTATGCTTGCGCCATGGAGAGCCATACACCAGTCATCTAGAAACCCTGCCTACAAGAAGAGACAGATCCGGTAAAAATGTATTCCTTTCAACAGTAAGTAATCCAAACAAAGAACTACGTATTTTTATTAAAATTAAATTAATTATGCATTTTGCTGATCATCTTTTCCTTATTGGCTATACCCCTCCAGTGTTGGTGAGTAGTTTGTGTTATTTTAGATTTATATAGTTGTTATAAGGCATGGCAGCTTTAGTTGTAGAGCACATTTAAGCAACAGGGCAATTCCAAGTGCTTTGCACAAAAACAATTACAAAATAAAAACAGATAAAACACTAGAAAAGTTACAGTGCAGTATAAGAAATTAAACTTTAAAGATATGAACAACCATTTAAAAAAGCAACATCAAAAAGAAGGGTCTGAATTAAAAGAACTGAGGCTGAAATAATTTCTGTTAATCATGTAAAGTTCAAGTATTGAGTTTATGAATGTTGTGGTGTTATTCTATTAGATTGTTTATCCATAGTGGATTAGTAACCAATTATTAATCCATACTAATAACATGGTGTACCCATGAGCTACATTCTTCATTTCTAGCCAGTAGTTCTAGGGTTGGGTATTGTTTAGATTTGAAGCACTGGGTCAAAACGGGTCACATACTTATTTTACAGAAAAAAAACACACTATACAATACATATTCACAATTAACTTGTTACAGTTTATGAAGGGTTCAACAATAAGGGTTGCCTGATGGCTTGGGGAAAGTGAACCGCCACGTCAGGCAAATGCGGTGTAATAATCTTGCAACGATAATTTGCATTGGTGTGAACTGGCAGGTTGCAGACCGGCCAAGTTTCAACTCGCCTCGTCGTGAATCTTTGGTCTGACCTGGGCTTACGTCAATACAACTACCAAATAAAAAATCCATGGGCAGATATGCATGAAATTCCAATTCTTCAGTCGAATCCCAGCTAATTCAAGGCAGCTTTCAGGCTGCTTTAATAAAGCTGCATAAAATCCACTTGTAACTAGGCAGACAATCTCTCTCTTACCTATAGAGGGGCACAGGAAGATAATTCTCCCCTTCAATACGGATGTCTGGGTACCGCTGGTACAAGGCCTGCGTGTACTCCTCAAACACCCGCTTGTACCCTCAGGAAATGCTGCACAAAGACAAACAAGCTGTTAGAAAGACATACACAGTGTGCAGATGCAACATCAAACATTGGCCAAAGACAGTCACAACATTACAATGATCTCTAGGGGACTTTGCGAATATAGACTTGAGATCTGGCACATATGAATCCCATCTGTAGATCGTTTTTCTTTTTGGCAAAAAACGTTTAGTGATTTTTTTTTGGTGGTTTAGTGTGACATACCACAATAGCATTTTAGCCTACTTTAAATGCACGTTTGTGGCATAGATATGTTTGCTTAAAAGACAGGCTATGCTTATGACCAACTGTTCATAAAAAAAGTGTCAAAAGTATCTTCCACAAAACTAGCTTACCTAGCTAGACTTGTCAAATCAGGACTTACATTATCGCAGAGAGGCTAAATATTCTCATAAAACAGTTTCAGATTTGTAAAAACATAGCTAGCTAGCTAATTGTATTTGTGAAAATTCATTAACGGGAGATTCCCTGTATTTTTCACGTGTATATAACACATTAGACCAGGTCTAGATAAAAAAAAAAAAAAACACTTTATAGTCAAAGTCGACAGATTTAATGCTTTAACGTTACCTAGCAAAAACGTCTAACGTTAGCTACTAGCTAGCACGCTTTCACAACATAACTAGTTGCAAACACGTAGGTTCAGTCGCTAAGCAATGCCGAATCGGAAGCTTTCGGCGTTAAATTTCCTATCTGTTCAACTGGAGGATGCAAAACGGAAGCTAATTCAAGCGTTGTAAGCGGATGTTTTTGACGAAATGTTCATGAGAAGAGTCAAAAATACGGAATTTACACAACATTTACTCACCCAGTGTTTGAATATGGTTGAGTAATGCTATTTCATTACTAAATAATGAGCCTAACATTAACTAACGCTCCAGCTCCTATAACGTTAACGTCACCCTCCTGTTAGTTATTTTCGGCCTACTTCGTTATCCGGGATGTTTCACATTAGCTAGCTAGCTTACAATGACTCGCCAGGTTTTTGCTTATTTGCTCACCAAATTTGAAACTTTAGAAGGGGTCCCGTAGCAAACTGCATCTTCATCTTCTTCACGCCGCTGTTGTCACCAGAAGTGGCGCAGCACAGCGAGAAAACCCCCAAAACGAGGAGCGAAAAACGCAACCACTTCATGGCAAACCGTTCCGTGGTTTGCTTCCTCACTAGGTAGAGAGGCAGGCCGCAGGTTAATCTGTTGCTAGCTAGCTACGTCCTGTCCACTGTCTATGGTCCCACCCTCCTTTTCCTCTTGCTCTAATCTTGGATTTTAAAACACAACTGGGCAACATCTTTAGCACCACCTATTGCTCTGGCTGTTGCAGCATAACTGTCTGATGTTGTTACAGATTGGTGCTTGTGTTGTGTAGAATTATGTGTTGAAAATGTAGCTCTACACTGAAGATCTTTAAATAAATAATGAAACATTGCTTAGTTTAGCATTAAGTTATTTCCTCTCAAACAAACCTAAAATAGAGTTATTATAAATACATATCAAGCGACACCCTGAGAACCCATATTGAATGGTAAAGTACAACCAAAACACTAGCTGGCATAGTGACATTGAACTCAACAGAGTAAGAAATTCGAGTATACTTTCCTGAGTGTATTATTGGCAAAGCCTATGGAGTACTATAACTAACTATAAACTACATCACATGACAAATCAGCATTTTATTTTTAGTTCAATTAAACAAGTTAACCTTTGGGAGACGCAATTACCCATTGTGCTACTGAAGGACATGGCCTCACTTCTACTCCATATAACAAAATACAAATTTCTGTAAATTCTGTATCCGAAATGTTAATGTACTCAGACCAAACTGTTTATATATATGTGTAGTGATTACTAATAAAAAACTGAATTGTAATTTCCCCACTGGGTATTAAACAGTAAAAATTATATTGAAAAGTTACTTAAAGTACTAATTAAGCAGAGTTTCGGATTATAACAATTTATGCATAATGCATCCATCACTTTAATGTTCAAGTTGGTAAAGGTAAGGTTATTTTAACTACTGTAACTGCCGGGTAGCTTGAACATTTCCCCCAGGGACCAGCTATATTTAATTTTAATCTATATTATTACACCATCATTTTATAGTAGCAGGAAATTAAAATAAAGCAAAGTACCTCAAAATTGTACTTAAGTAAAGTACTTAAGTAATGTTCTTAGTTGTCTGAATTTTACATGAGCGTAAAAAATGTGGTCATTGTTTTGGGTGCATGAATAGTCCTGGTAAGACATGAAAATAACCACAGTGAAAAAGTGCTGCATCTAACAATATAAACAAGTAGTTCCTAAAGAAATGTCTTACAAGACTTGAAACATGTTTACTGAAATAGGATGAAAATATATACAGTTAAAAAATTTAACACAAGTTAAAACAATTTTATAAAAACATGGTTCTTACAGACTTGAACTCATGCTTACCTGAACTAGTTGCAAAGCTTTATGTGTCGTTATTAAAACAAAACAGATTGAAAAAAAAAAGACATTTAATAAACACACTTTGTGAGTTAGAGTGTGTGGTTCTCTCGTACTTTGCCTTGCATTCTCTCCTGTTCCACGGCAGTTTGCAAGCCTGAACGTGTTGTGATGAAATGAAAAAAGGCATAAAAATTAAAACTAAAATAGATTTAAACGAATGTTACCACATTTTTGGAGTTTATTATGCACTTTTGCATTAATCTCCCATGGCATTTGATTTATTGTAGTAATTCGCTACACATATACCAGATCAACGTATGTTGTACAAACCCTAATTTTGCAGATCCACCATGGTGGGAAAGTACATTCCTCACAGTACAGTTGCTCAATGCTTAGTCATTGCCTCCATAAACAAAGTTTGAGAAAAGTGATTCAAGACAAACATATTTAATTTCTGTATTCAAGTAGTACTTTAAGAAAATCCCCACACCCTCCCCAATGGTCATTGAGTATTTGTATAAATGTTAACAGACTAAAAAAACAAGATAAACTGTGGTTTACAAAACCATTAATTTCTTTGCATACCACCAGGTCGGGGAGTCCTTCCTCAACATTGTAAGAGGTTGGCTCATTGCCTTGAAGAGTTCATTGGCCTCTGAGAAACAAAAGTTTGAGGACTTAAAAAGTTGATTAAAAAAAAGAAAGAAAAAAGATTCTCACTATTCCTGTATGCTGCAAAGAAGAGCCGACATAAGAAAATTACCTGAAACTGTACATAAACCTTCTCCTCCAGCTCTGCCACTTGAGATATTGCATCATAAACACTGGTATCCACAACAGATTCCTACAACACACACACAAGCAAAAAACCTTAGCAAATTATACACATATACACAATATAATCAATATTAACTATGATTTTGTGCAAGCTGACCTCCTCTGTGGAGCTATTTAAAGGCTCTTGTGCCTTAGCTTCTCTGTTGACCTTGGATTTGCCATTCAGTTCCTTCACTCTGCCAAAGACCGGAAAATCTGTTTCAAGTTTCATCTTCCCAGGCATGATATTCTTTTAATGTTAAAATGTAAGTTTCTTTCACACAATACACATAACTGGAATTAAGTCAAACTCCATAGGATAAATATGTACCTGTCAGCATAACGTAGTGTGTTCATCGTGTATTCACATGAAGTCATGCCTGGAGACACCATGGCAATCTATCAAATAAGAGAAGGAAAAATATGGGTACATACGTTCTGTACTTAAACCCACACATTATTCACAACAGATTTAGTGCTTGTTTGGTGTGAATCTGCATCAACCATTACAATGTATACAGAGCATAATACGCTATATGCCAAACTCAAAGTCAGTCAAGTATGGTGTTGTAACGTACCATGCAGGTCTTGGACTTTTCTCCAACGAAGGAGTCCCTGAGGACTTTGGTCAAAGTGCTCATTCGGAAAGGAATGTGATCGCTGTTCATTCCCAGTGAGCGAATACACTCCTACAGGACACAGGAGTGGACACACAGACATGTTAGGTGTCATTTTCAATATCTTATTAGGTGGTTTGCATGCATATTCTATATATTAGGACAGAGCTCTGAGAATGCCTGAAGTTAAGCATTTTACTCTTCTTTACAGTCTCAATGTGAGAGCCATGGTTACATGGCATCTAGCTGAGGTGTGAGAGAGAAAATAGGCTCTTCTCACTTTTCATCCACAAATACTGTATGTATCTGGCGTGTGCACGCCACAGTCTACCTTGAGAGCCAGCAGGCTGCGGTTGATCTCGGCAGTCTCCACTAAAGTGCTGCGGTCATTGCTACTGACGTCAGTGCCGCGCTCATTGCCAGCCAAGTCAATCAGTGAGAATTTGCCATGCAGCGTGGTGGCGCGGTCATTGCGCCGCAGGATGATCTGAAGGATGGCATGAGAGCGGGATGAGTTGGCGTTGGCAGAGGTCTGGCCTGATGTTCTGGAGAGACAGGACAGAAGGGAAGGGAAAGCAGCCAGGTTAATGTACCGGTAATATATATGTAATATATTTCATGTTTGATTCTTAAGTTACCGATCACATGCTCAGAGCTGGACAGTGCTATACGCTTCACAAAAATCTGGCAATGAATGAAATCATCGCACTAGCACCTGAGCAATTTTTGCGCTGGATGCGAGCAACAAATGTGATTATGAAAACAATGTACTATGTTCATTTGAAAGGTCATGAAATAACTTCTTTTTTTTTTTTTAACTTATTTGATACTTCTTCCCTGTGCTACACACCTTTCAACCTCTGTAGCACCAGTGTTTTGTGCAAAAAACATGAACCTACAGCCCAGAAATCTTTGTCTTTGACGTTGCAACATAAACGTTCCTAAGACAGAAGTACCTGCATGCACTGCCCTGCTGGATCATCTTGATGACCTCTTCTGCATTGGACACATAGACCTCCTCCAGGCCAACCACCTGAACCTGCTGTCGCTCGTCCTCCAGAACACGGAGCATGGTCTTCTTATTCAGCAGGTCATACACCTGAATCAAAAAGTATATTTCACTTTTAAAAGGTGCTCTAAAAAAGAATGGGTGATGGCGCTTCTTGTTGACGTTCAAAGTATTTTCAAAAAAAGAAGAAAATAAAGGCTAGATTGCCGTTTTTAGACCCTGGGCTGTCTACAGAGAACACTTTTATTTGACAGTGTGTTCCGGGGGACAGGCAGCTCTGTTAGCGAGGAGATGTTTGCTATTTGTGACCAAAAGAAAGTAGCCTAAGAAACATGTGACTTCACTTAGGGCACCTTTGAGATAACTTGAATGAGCTGATTTTATTGTAAAACCTTCTTAATAAAAGTTCATGGCGGTAGAAGTTTTTTTTTTCTTACTTTTCCATTGTAAATCTCAAAGAAGCTGACATAAGCAGAGACGTCCAGGTGAGCATATCTCCGGTGGTTCAGATAGGTAAAAACATCCTGGGCTAGAAGGGAAAGACTCAAATTATTCAAAATAAAGTTAGCATGTAAAAGGACAGTTTTAGACAATCCCGGGTGTAGTTTACACTTCTGTTTAAAACAAATGGAGATGCAATGAGACTCATATCTGAGTTAAATGGAACACATACAAAATGATGCTGATTTGATTGATTTCCATTAATTATCTTAAAGTGAAAACCCTGATTTTGTATTTCCTTCAACACAAAGTGCATGTACAGTGGCTTGGATAAGTTTGCACACCCATGCTAAAGTTGATTAAAAAGAATAAAAAAAACATCTTTTGGAAATGGATCTCAATGCCTTAATTCAAAACATTTAGGAAAATCCAACCTTTTAAAAGGACACCAATTTTCTTTGTGAATGAATAATGTATTGTAAATAAATAAATGTTCTTCCCTAAAATACAGGGGACATAAGTATACACACCTATGTTTAATTCTTATAGAAGCAGGCACATTTCTAGTTTGGCATGGTGTTAGTTCAGTTAGCTTAACAGCTGGTTTGATTTGCATTGAGAGATGATCTTATGAAAAGTTCCAAAGGCCGAGAGAACTTTGTCAGGATCCAAATAACTGGCCTTGAAAAATAAAAATGTGCCTACTTCTATGAGAATTTATTTAAGGTGTGTACATGAACATGTATTTATTTACAAAACATTATTCATTTACAAAGAAAATTGGTGTTGTTAAAAGGTTGAATTTTTCTAATTTTTTTTTAATTAAGGGATTAAGATCAATTTCCAAAAGATGTTTTTTTATTCTTTTTTTTGAGCAACTTTAACATGGGTGTGTAAACTTATGCAAGCAATGTAGATCCATTGAGTGGATGGTTACGGCCCTACCTGCCAAGGCGTAGATTCCTTTAGCGCTGTTTTGCTGCTTCCCTGTGAAATCACCTCCCATCGTCTAGGGAGATAATGTGCCAAACAAGCAAAAAAATAAATAAATAAATTTTACAAATGCTGCTTCAAGACAAGTCATTACCAAACAGCATGGCTTACATGAGTCTTCCCACTCCCAGTCTGGCCGTAGGCAAAACATGTTGCCATTCCACCTTCAAAAATGGAATGCACCAAAGGTTTGGCTGTGAACCTGAAAAAAGAAAAAAAAAAGCATTTGTCATAAATTGAAGACTTTGTAAAACCCAGAAAAAGACAACAATGGCATGTTTAGATATTACACCTCGAGTTTCCAAAAGGTTTTCCTCCTAATCAACACTTTACCGAACAGATACACACTACAGTAATCAAGGGAGTTTGTTTCCAACTTTTGAAAGTTAAAAATAAAATGTCTTAACATGAATCCAACATATTGTTCTAAAAAAACAAAAAAAAATCAGCCTATTTGTAAAAAAACACTAATGGGCTTACTGGCGTATAGGTAAGGTCGTCACTAAAGTTATCATTCACTGATGCAGTTAATCCTAAAGTTTTACTGTCACATGTATGTTTAACTTTAAAACATGATTTGTAAAATCATACCAACAATTATTTTCATAGCTTAGTTTTCTATGCGCTAAAAGGAACGTAAAAAGGCTTTAGGCCGCCCACACATTATTGTAGGCCTAGTTAAATATGCAACGTAACCTTATAAAATATGTAGTGGGGGTCCCTGCTCTGTCCCTCTCTCAGATAAAGGGTCCATGCTTTTCGTGAAATTTCTGTGAAAGCTTGTAAACACACTCCATCTCATTGAGGAAGCCTGCAATCAGATCCACCTTGCTGCTAGTCTACAAAACAACGTTCCGTTTACAGGATAGTTCCCGTGCCGCCGGAGGATGTCCCTTATTTTCAGCTGGATGTCCCTTACTTTCCGCTTTCTTTGTGCTGGTATTCTAAACTCATGTTGATTCAGGAAACACACTCAAACTAAAACCGACAATCCAATTATATTTATCTTTTGAGTAAAAATCTCGTCACATATTCCACAGCCATTCCACAGCTCGCCTCCCTATGTGAAAATTTCCTCCCTAAGGCTGTTTTGCAGAGGCACCATATCTGCATCTGGCGCTTAGCGTCGCCCAAGACGATTGTGATTGGTTTAAAGAAATACCAATGACCCAGAGAATGTTTTTCAAGGAATGTTGTGTGGACTAGCCAGACCTTCCTGTGATGGAAGTTTTGTGTGAGACTACATTGTTGCTAAATAACAGGACAAATGAGGACATTACTTGTAGACCAGGTCGTTGGTGGCAGTCTCATTAAAGGAGTAGTCAAAGTGGAATATTTGGTTCTCCAAGTACTTGGTGAGGTCCACCTTCTGTTTTGGCTCATGGGCAATCAGAGTACCATTTCCAGGTACAGTCACGACATCTATCTCCTTTTTATTAGTCTCTGGAATACACACAAATGTCAAATTCAGCAATTAAAAACAAAAAAATCTTAGGGGAAATCTTTTTACACGTGATACTGTATACAGGATGTTAGAAATCACATACCTTGTTTGTTAAGGGGGCGCTTCCGAACGCACACACAAATCCTGTGAGGTTCAATCTGTAAAAACACAACATGTGCTGTAAGTATCGCGATACAACTTCCTACAAGGCCAATCACTCGAGTCAAAACTTACATGCTCATTTGTTAATAAGGGGGTTATTTCCAAGGTCTCTCTGAAGTCTTGGATCATCTCATAGAACTTCTGGTTTGGTCGGGGAGCCTCTCCAAACTAAAAAAGGAAACAAAGGGAACATACATACAGTGTGAGATGGACCTTCTGGGTATAAAAAGTTTCCACCAACTAAAAACAAAACAAGATAGAATTGGCAGAATAGGTTTTAAAAAAAGGCAGAAAAAAAGCTCACCTTTCCTCTCTTGGTCTGCGTGTCGTGGGGCTTTACAACACTAGACAGCCTTTTGTTGCCTTTGTTTAGCTCTTTGGAAACCACAGATTTTCTTCTGCCTGAAGTGCATACAGATGATGTATACTTTCCTTTTTTGTTAGAGCAAAACTAAACTACTAATGAATACAAATCTCATTCTCATCACCGCAACATCCAACAAATCTAGTTACAGAATTCCTTGTGTGTACCAGATTATTACCCGTTTCTACTTATACTATATTATACTTATATACTACTCAGAGAACATGGAGTTGATACAATCTATGTGTGCCTTACCCCCATAATATTAATAAAACATGAACAATTGTTTAAAAAGGAGAAAAGGGAGGCTGCACGTGTGACATTCATGTGTGGAGCTTTCTATCTTTGTATGGGGTATGCTAAGTGATCCAATGAATAACCATGATATCATGTTCATGTAAAATGTGTAACTGACCTTTGACTGCAGGCGGAGGAAGCGTTATCTCAGGTTCATTTTCCTTTATTGCCTCACGGACAAAAGGAAGCGACTGTGCTGGTTTGGGCTCATTCTTTCCATTGCGCCGATTATGAAGTGCTAGATAAGGCAAAAGCGTGCAGTTTAGTAAAGACATAAAATTATAAAGTACAAAATATTTGGAAATTACCGAACAAAGACACCATTAAAAGGATTAGGTTGCACATAGAAAATACCTGAAAATCTACTGTAGCCCATGCAACAACATGTTCCACATCTTGTGATACTACTGCTAATGTGTCATGTGGATGTGCAAAATATACTGTATGGGCAGGTCCTGCAATTACCTGTCAATGAGAACAGTAGTACCCAGATGTTGAAACAAGTGTGTGTCTTGCCTCAGTTTGTCTCATGTTTTTGGGACAAGGTTCTAGTTTTTGAATTTTTCAGTAGATAAATACCAACCGGAGTTTGTGAGGAGCGATGATGAAGAGGGGAGACTAGAGTGGACCGTCTCTAGGCTTGCCTGAGCTGAGTCGGAGGTCGGGACTGATGCTGCAACAGGGGCCGGGACTTGGAACAAACACGTCTGCCTAGTCTGAGACCGATTGGCAACTGAAAGGAAGACAAATCCAAGTCAAGCAGCTGCAGTATGAGTGTCAGTGTCTTAAATTAAGTATTGCTAGCATGGTTATCCTGGGGTTAAATGTAATCCAAACCATGGTACAAAAGAAGAATACACTGTACATGACTGGAGTGAAGAGGGACAACAGAAACAAATTTGCCATTTGGGAAAAAAAATCCTTCAGCGACCCAGACTGACAGAGAAGTAATTTGACAGGTGCAGAAAAGTGGAAACTAAAGTGCAGCAGGTTATTAAATATTTGACTATTTTTGCATATGTAAATATTACTGACTGAATTAAGTGAATTGAGGGAAAAAGCAGGGCATTGTATTATAACACAAATGGATAAACAAGCATGTACAAATGCTGTACCTTTGTTATAAGTGATGATACGGAGAACCCCCCCCCCCCCCTCTTTATTCCCACCCAGAATTTAGAGCATATTAATGGTCAAAAATATAGTAGTGCATTCCCAAAATTACCCAATAGCTAAAGTTATCCATTTGCAACCCTGTGCCCCACTTGTTAAAGTGAAGTAGATGATTTTTTAATGAATAATCAGTGGCCAGGCCTGACTTGTGCTCTCCAAGGATTGTGGAATGTTTAGCTCTTACACCCTGATCCCATTGGCAATAGAGTAAAAGAAATTAAGGGTAATGTGCTTCAGAGAGAGGAACATGCATGCCATGCCGACCTGACTCTTCAGCTTGGGTGACTGTTGGAGCAGAGGCTTTTGGAAGGAAAAGAGCTGTTAGGAGCCAAATTACAAGATATGGCAAACTTAAACAAAGAAATAGTACAATATATTTACACACAGGAGGTAGGGGCAGGAATTCTGGATGAGCGCAGTCGTCCCTCATACTTCTATGGAAAGACAGAGAGAGAGAGAGAAAGTGCAGTTATTTAGATGCTTTACAATGTTTCCATCCAGGACTAATGTTGAACCCTATATTTCACAATCCAATGGACAAGTCAAAATAACCATTCAACTTTGACATTTGTCATTTATTGAGAGTAGAACTGTTGTAGGAGAGACAAAACAAGGAAGCAGCTCTGACAGGATTATTTGATTACAACTGTGAAGTTCCAAATCTTAGAAATATGGCCTCGCCTGTTTGCATTGACAACAAGCTGCTTTAGTTCATTGTTGTGTGGAAAAGTAAGGTGGCTTACCTTGTCTGGAGCAGGAGGGGCTGGTCAGAAGCGGTGTTTGTAACTGTCTTTATATGGTCCAAAAGCTCTGGATTGAGTGTACACAACTCACTCAAATCCACCTAAAATCAAAACAAACTTAGATCAGATGTCAACTTGCTTAATACATTACAAACAGAGTGATGGCTGTTACACAAGGACTGGTTGACTTTACATTCATATTATTATTATTATTATTATTATTATTAAATAGACTGACTACGTACCTCCTTTCCTCGGCAGATATTTCTTTCAGTCCATTCAACCATAATAGTAGACTTGACGGTATCCGTGGACTTCACCGTCGCCAGATGGACTCGACCTGGTTTACAGACAAACAAACAGCAAGTCACCGTCATGTGTGTTTACGAAATAAAGCGTTAATATTTAGGGTACAAATTGCAATAGAAAACAACACCAGCTCACCATCACTGCGACTGATTTTCACTGAGAGTCCAACAAGAAGCCTGGAAAGGTTGGCCTCCATTGTAGTTTTTCTTTTGGCCTGTAACGTTAACGGTGAAATTAAAATCCCGGTAACATTAGCTAGCTAAACTTTTGAAAACGAGCTAACGTTACGTTAACTTGCACTACCTAGCAAGTTTGTCGTGGTCGCTTTAAAACTATATATTTCTTTCGTTCATAAATAAAAATTATAATCTTGTCTGTTAACTTTTTCTCGCCAACTAACGTCAAAAAACACAGTTACCTAGCATACGTGCCAGCTTCAACGCCGCCAAAGTTTGAAAGTGGTGTTCCGGGTACTTGAGGATCTGATTGGTCCTTGGCGGCCTTCTTCTTCTATGGCTTTTTTTCCACATGTAAAATCCAAATTGGCGTTATGCTGCCACTACCTGGATCAGTACGGAATGACATCTGCTATAAAAATCAATTGGGAATCGGTAATCCCAATTTTGTATCTAGTATTCTTTATTGCATGCAACTTGCGTATAACTAGTAGGCTCTGTGGGTTTATGCGTAGGCCATTAGAAATCATTTTGAGAAAGTTATTTTTGTGACATTATACTTTTGCACCGCAAGGTTACACGTCAGAGAGAAGCATACTACACTTTGATGTCACCACTTTGCAGAAAGAGTTTATATGCAAAAAGATATGGTGCGCTGTGTGTAGTGAGTAGATTTCTCCCAACATTAAAATACTTCTTACAGCTGATATGTTTGATTAACATATTGTAAACTTCTTATATTTAAAATCCAAGAGTAACAGTAATGTGATGCCAATGGCAGAATACAATATGTTTACATATGAGAGCTTGATAGATGATAGACATGATAGAGTTTAACTAATTTAAATTGGTTTTGGGGAAAACACTTGAAAGAATGAATGCCACTGTCCTAAATTGCAATCTGACTACATGAGATGTTACAGTTTTCAGATCAATAAGAATAACACATCTAAAACAACATTAAAAAACATTAATATAGATAAGTATAGTGGCAATTTCCCATGTAGTACATTTATCAAATATTATTGATATTAACTTTGTCTTGCATTGCAAGGACTTTTTCTCATTTATTACATCATTACCTAATATAATTTCTCATATTGAGTTGGTTACTGCACAGTTAAATGTGCTGGTTCTTATTATTTTGCCATCGGCATTTGTAATCAAAAAAGCACATATATTGTAGTAGCCTAAACACGTTTTCATAACAATAAAAAAGGTATTGCGTATATAAATCACGGCTGACTTAAATTTATGGTTGGGTGATATGTACTGTGAGACAATAGAAATGTGTCAAGTGTCAGTGGTTTTACTATACTGTGCATACAAGGGTACTGTATCCAATATTCCTCATTGTAGGTCACTGAGGGCAATGTTACAAATCAGCTATGAACTGCTGTTCACTGCTGTGAATCCATGACTGTTACTTACACAGTAACTTTAAACTGCTTCCTAATCAGGCCCCAGCTGCTAAATTCTGATCTATTTAGCTTAATGCATTTCATCCATGTGAGCAGAATTCTCTGTTTGTCCACATGCTCCTTCTCTTCCCACAACCATTGCAAACCAGGCACAACAGTTCAGTCCCCCATGACATCAACAATCAGGGACAGCTGGAGAATGACCCATAATGCAGTTCAGACTTGCCTTCAACGTGGGAGGCTTTCCATTTTTCCTCCTTTCTTTTTTCCCCCCAGCCTCCTCCACTCCTCCATGCCCACACCCTCTAAGCCTCCAAACCTCCTAACTATACACAAGCCGGACTTATGTATACACATTCCCCGCAAGTGAACGCTGACACATGACAAATCAAAGGTCTAATAAACAGCTTGTGCTGAACAATTTCCCCCCCCACCACCAAAGGATGAAAAATAAACAAATCCCTGTCGGTTTGGCCCAGCCAGGCCATTTGGTAGGTCTGTCTGTCGATGACTGGGTGGCCCAGGGCTGCTCGGTGTGAGGCCTGGGAAGGAGCCACAACTGTTTCCTGTGAGCGGCCCAACCCCCAGAACCTCTCCACAACTTGCTTGGTGGGTGGTATTCCCCTCCTACTTCTTTTCCTCACATCCCCCAAAACTCCAACACCCTCCCCTCCTCTCTCTGTCAAACCCTCCTCTACCCTTCTTTACTCCAAGTGCTCCTCCCATCTTTTCCTCCCCTCCAGTCAGTCAGTCCATCCATTCTTACAGCTTCAGTCCGAGGCTAAACACTTCCTCAGAGTGGATGGAGTCCTCAGAGTGGATGGAGCAGGCTAAAGCTGAATCCCATGTCTCCACCTTACCCCTGCCCCTTACACCTTACCCCTAGGACTAGGGGGGAAAACATACCCCTATGAAATGGGACACCACTTGGCTACATCCCAATGCAGTATTGATCTTCTTGTTTCTTCTGTGTCTGTGTGTTTACATGGTCCCGTCTGCGTGTTTTTGGACATGTGTCATCTCTATAATGACATTAATTGCAATGACATTGTTTCAAATAATGCCATGTGGGCACTTCAGCCACAATATTTTTCTCTTTTAAATGTCTCTTTGAATTCCAATGAAATCTAGTAGTAGTGAAACTTCCTGTTTTAAATTATAATCTACAAAGAGGGAGACTAAACAGCAGTGGATGTGTGTATCCTTAAACGTTATTATGACACTTTGAACTTCTATGGTATTTGAATTCACGTACTTACTCATTATATCTTTATTGGTTTCAAGTTAGTCATTTAATTGTCTCCGTGTGTATGTCTGTCTCTGATAAGTCTATATCACATCTGAGTATTCTGGTGGTCTTTACCTATTGACATATTTTTACATGATGGCCAGGTCATAGGGACACACAATGTGAAGTGGCAACCATTATGGTGATGATGAATGTTTCAGTTAGTCTTCTCAGTTGTATAAGACAATGTGCATGTATATATTTGTGCTAGATGTCATAGCAACCACAACAGCTGTAGCTTTTGGTTTTGTTAGTTTTTGTGTGCATTCATTGGGAATTGCAGAAGAGTTTGACAGCTTGCTCAGCATGTTATAAATTAAAATGATCACTACACAATGGATGAAATTTAATTTCCTTCAGACAAACTCTGTGACACGGTGCTGATAATGATTCAACTTCACTTGGAAGAAGTTCTTCCTAAACGGTAGTCTATTTAGTCCCTGCACCAGCATGCTGTGTGGATATTGCAGTCATGGAAAAGCAGCAGCACAGTTTTGAGGTGCTTGTTTCTCAGTCTGGAGGGTCTTGGTGGTTGATTTTGAGGAAAGAGGGGCCTTGTATCTGTTGGCCCTGAGTCTGTTTAACTGCTCCCCTTTTTCCATCTGTCCAAAAGCATATTTTCTCAGTGTATAGAAAATTGGCAGAGGCCAGGGCTCTGTTCCCCTCTACAGACTAAACAAACACACACATGCATACAATACGTGAGCTGAGCACACTTATGAACCACCCAGGACGGCTGACAGACTGAGAGGAGCAGTGAAAGAAACAAAGAAAAAATAAGGTTGAAGAAAAGTACAGATTCTCACACTCTCCTGTCAATTGTTTTTTTTAAATTACGTAATTTTTGACAAACATAGCATTTGATATCAGTAATTTACATCTCTAGAATGGCTTTAATATTTAGGATTTCAAAAAGGAGAAGTTCATCGTTAGTCATTGTGGATCAAGGAGCAACTCTTAAATGCACCATGTTGATTTTTGACAACCACTGCTGGCAGTGATGCTGGAATACAGACCAACAGGATGGTTAAGGGAAGATTAAATACAGAACATATATGTTGATTAGCTTGAAAATAAAGGGTCTAAGCAAAAAGTTTGTTTTCTATAAAATAGTTTGGATCTTATTTAAAGGAAACCCTGTCTGGCATATTAGGATATTAGGATGTCTATGTTGCATTATACAACATGGCCAGCAGAGAGCAATGTAGCTACAAATACAAAGAGCAACATGCAGGCAGTGACAGCAATCTCTGGACTTGGAAATAAAAGCATAAACTGGGCCAATATTAGAATATAACTTTTACATGTGTATTTTTCTATAGTGTCAACCAGTTGATGGTCTGGTATGATTAATGTTTCATAACCGAACTTAGTGTGCTTCCAACATGGGATCCAGCAGGGATTTAAAACTTTGACGGCCAAGGAGCCAAACCGAGCAAATACTGAGTGAGTCGGGACCTTTCAGTCATTAAAGCATGTTAGTATTCTTGGCATGTGGGGATCCACTGAAACATGCCAGTGACCCATTTTGGTGCCTGGCCCATCATTTAAAAAAAAAGCTGACATATGGACTGCGCTTACTCTTCAAACACATTAAAGCAGTGAAGTAGTTCAGTAAGCTCTGTCACACAGACCAGGCCCCAGTTAGCCCAGCTGGCATATTTGATTTGTTATTTTCATAATGCTTTTTATTTATTTGGTCTGCAGTGAAGAACGGTTTAGGTAGTGCACACAGCTTCAGTTGCTGTATGGCAATGGCTTGTCTGTCTATAGGTTGGTTGCTTCTGCAGTACCACCCATTCTTACTGATAGCAATCATTTAAAACCGTGTCATACCAAAGTTAATACTTTGACTAGACTAATAAAAATTTAGTTGATGCAGAGAACAGTATTTGTGTTAATGATTTGCTAGTAATACATTTAAGTTCACACACACTAATATTGTACACATACCATTGTATATCCTGCACTTACTGCTATTGCACTTCTGGTTAGACCTAAACTGCATTTTGTTGCCTTGTGCCTGTACCTGTGTAATGACAATTAAGTTGAATCTAATCTAATCTAATCTAATATTACAGTATCAAGCAGTAAAATAGTGTGTGGACTGAGTGAATG